>NC_044031.1:530592188-531235491 GCF_901765095.1 Microcaecilia unicolor
CTGAGTGGTGTAGAACGGGTAAAAGTGAATAGTTTTTTCACTTTTTCAAAAAGTACAAAGATCAGGGGCCATTAAATAAAAAAAACAAAAAAACAAATAGAAGGAAGTATTTTTTCACTCAAAGAATAGTTAAGCTCTGGAACTCACTGCCAGAGGATGTGGTAATAGCGGTTAGCGAATTTCGGTTTAAAAAAGGTTTGAACAAGAGCCTTGTGCACAACCCAAAAGGAAGCATGGCCATGGGAAGAGCCAACAAGTTCTTGGAGGAAAAGTTCATAGTCTGTTATTGAGATGCATATGGGGGAAGCCACTTCTGGCCCTGGGATTGATAGCATGGAATGTTTCTACTAATTGGGTTTCTGCCAGGTAGTTGTGACCTGGATTGGCCACTGTTGGAAGTAGGATACTGGGCTAGATGGACCATTGGTCTGACCCAGAATGGCTATTCTTATGTTCTTATGTTATAATTTCAAATGGTGACACTCTTATGTTGTGATGTTGTGTTGCCTTGATGGTCATCAATACCAAAGGGAGCTTCATATCCCAGTCTCTACTGGAGGCTGATATATTCTTTTTCAAAATGCTAGCAATAGTTATATTAGCCCTTTCAACTTGACCAGAGGACTGGGGGCAACGTGATACTTGTTTTTAGCACACCCAATACGTTCCACACATGCTGTATGACCTCACGTGTAAACTGGTCCGAACTTACTTGCATTGACAAAAAACATCTGCTGAAAACATATGATTTATCTGCAGGGTGGCTACAGTTTCTGCTATACAATTGGGAGCAGGTAAACATTTAAGACATTTGGTAAACATATGTATTAATTTCTGCAGGATGATTGGACCACAGGCCTATACAGTTAACCTGAATGACATACCAGGGCATAGTAATGCCTTTGTCTCTCAGAGGGGCCCAATGAGATGCTGCTGCTACTACTACTACTTATCATTTCTATAGCGCTACAAGGCATACGTAGCGCTGTACACCATACACAAAAAGACAGTCCCTGCTCAAAGAGCTTACAATCTAGATAAGACAGGTAAACAGACAGAACAATGCTAAGATCCCTTGCAGATCAGCAACGCGGCTGCGCGCTTCTGTTTCTGTGATGACGTGACGTCCACACGGTCCTTCCTACCGAAGTCTGGCCTGATCTAGTTCGGTCCAGGTCAGCAGCCATCTGACTCCACAATTCTTTCCATTGCCGCCCTGTTGCTCACCGCCTCGTTGTTCCTCACTACCGCCCTGGCTGGCTGCTCACCATGACCCGCCTCGGGCCTCACAACTTCGGGTTCGCGAACTTCATGCCAACCAGTTACCACTCACCAGAGGAGGAGGACTGGAGCACTGAAGAGCTCACCACCGACCAGAGCCACCATCCGCTATCTAGCCTGCCTATCACTGCAGCAGCAGCACCAGTAGTCCTCCAGGTTCCACACTGCCCTGCCTGCTGTCCACTCCAGAGTCCAGACTGAGAATCCAGATTCTCCAGATAAAAAAAAACAACAACTTTGGGGACACTGGTGAAGTGATGTGTGGGTTGTGGAACTGTGGGAACTGCAGAGTTAACTCGATGCTGGGTGATGTGGGGTTAATGCCCCCCCCCCCCCATTTTAACTCTGGCCCTCTCAAAATGTCAGGTCTAGATACTCCTGGTGCAATGGCAGCCAAAAAAGCATCAGGATGCTAGGAATTATTAGGAGAAGGATGCAAAATAAGAGCAAAAATATTATAATGCCTCTGTATCGCTCCATGGTGCGACCTCACCTTGAGTTTTGTATTCAATTCTAGTTGCCGCATTTCAAAAAAATATATAGCAGAATTAGAAAAGGTTCAAAGAAAAGCAACCAAACTGATAGAGGGGATGGAACTCCTCCCATATGATGAATTGGAGGAGGTTAGGCTCTTCAGTTTGGAAGAGACGGCTGAAGGGGGGATATGATTGTGGTCTACAAAATCCTGAGTGGTGTGGAGTGGGTGGAGGTGAATGGATTTTTCACTCATTCAAAAAGTACAAAGCCCAGGGGACATTCATTTATAATTGATTTTTTTCACTCAAGGAATAGTTAAGCTCTGGAACTCGTTGCCGGAGGATGTGGTAACAGCGGTTAGGGTATCTGGGTTTAGAAAAGTTTTGGACAATTTCCTGGAGGAAAAGTCCATAGTCTGTTATTGAGATGGACATGGGGGAAGCCACTTCTTGCCCTGGGATTGGTAGCATGGAATGGTGCTACTAATTGCGTTTCTGCCAGGTACTTGTGACATGGATTAGCCACTGCTAGAAGCTGGATACTAGGCTAGATGGACCATTATTCTGACCAAGTATGGCTATTTTTATGTTCTTTTATCAGCCATTTGATTCTGCAAGAACACAAATTGGCCCCATAACTCACTATCATGTGGAGTTTCATGTGAGGACCTAGTCAGTCCCTGCTCCCTTTTGGCCTGGGCAAGCTCACCTCTTAATATCTCGATCTCATAGTGAAATAAAGTTATTTTAACTTTTATATCATGTTACAGCTCCTCTTTCTATTTTTGCATGGTGAAGTATTGTTCCCAAAGCTCCTTTATCGGTGGAGGGCTATTGTTCTCCCCATTGGCAACCTATTGCTGTTGCAAGATGGAGACTCTACACAGGGGCTGGGAACCTGAGGCCCAAAAATGGCTTTTATGTTGCCCATTTTAAGGCTCTGCCAGTAGCCAGCCTGGCCATTCAAAAACCGGCCAGTTGGCAACCCTAGGAAAGCAGAGACTAGAGCCTATGACCAACACATTTAGAAAAAATAAAATGGCCAAACAACAAAGGTACAACAAATTACAGTATGTTATTTTCTATTTTGGAACCTGAATATATCAGTTTTTGGAATGTAAATTTGCAACAGCCACCATTAGTTATTGCTTTGCCCAGGGCAGACATGTGGGAGGGACTCTAAAACCCACTATCAGGCTATGACTCCTTCAGCTTTCTGCAAGTTTGGGATCCTCTCTAGCCCAGGGGCCCAGGTTTTCAGACAGCTTGGCCAGTTTTTGAATGGCCAGGCCAGTAGCCAGCTCCCTAGCCCCACAGTCTGGCAGCAGCCACTGCTTTCCTATCTTTTCATGGATCCAGCAGCTCTCCATCTACCTCTTCCCCTACCCCAGGCTCCTGTGAGTCCGGCAGCATCTCTCCTTCCTTCTTCCCCCTCCAATGGTGACAGTCCTTCAAAAGCAGTGAGTTGCTGGCAGCCATGCTGCCCCAGGACTTTCCTTCTGCTGTGCTCCGCCTCCTCTGGTGCAACTTCATGTGAGCAGAAGGCAGCAGAGAGAAGGCTCTGAGGCTAGTGGAAGCAGCCTTTACTCCTTGCTGTCGTCAACTCACTGGGTTTGAAGGACCACGAGTGAGAGGAGGAGAGGAAGAGATGCCAAACCTGTATGGGCTGGCATAACATTTCAAAACCCAAATACTTGCGATGTTAGTATCTGATGTTAACTATATAAGTCTTTTGGAATATTGATCCACAGAGATTTATTCTCATTAAAACATAATCATATTATGCACCAAAATCTTAGATAGATAATGTTAAAAAGTGGAGTTATTGATTATATTTAGAAATGACTAATGTGTAAAAATATTAAAAATGTGAATTATAAGAGTGTTTTTTAACATTCATAAACTTTGGATTTCAAGGAATATTACAACAAAAAGAAAAAATAGAGGGGGGGACATGGCATATTGATCTTGATGAGTGACACCAGGCCCAGGCGAACAATCCTGTGATTCTAGCAAATGCAATTTATGCCAGTCCAATTATAGGCCAAATAAAATGAAAGCACTGGGGAAATATTTCAGTAAAGCCTGGATTTGGGCTATTGTTTTCTGAATGACAGTCTATCGCTGATGACAAAAATTAGAAAAAAAAATATCAGTCTGTTATCACTAAGGGGGGTCTTTTACAAAGGTGTGCTAGTGTTTTTAGCGCATGCTAATCATTAGCGTGCGCTAAATGCTAGAGATGTCCATAGGAATATGTGGGTACCTCTAGAGTTTAGCGCACTTATTTTTAGCGTGTGATAAAAACGCTAGCATGTCTTTGTAAAAGGACCCCTGAGTATTATAAGAGAATTATTAGAAAGGGCCAAAGAATCGAAATTAAATAGTTCAAAACTGAACATGAATTGCCAGGTGTTTCTATTAATCATTCTTTGCACCATTTAACATAGTAACATAGGAAATGGCAGCTGAAAAAGACTAAAGTGGCCCGTTTAACCTGCTCAGTAAAGTGGTTAGAGTTATAAGAAATTAAAAACATGGTTCTTCAAGAAAGTATTTAATTCCTAATGATTATTCTGGTTTTGTAGCAGATATCGTATGTGAAGAATTTGATTGCTTATTGTTTTTCTTTCTTCTTTGTAACATGTTTCTAGCTTTTTTTTGTTGTGAAGCATGCCATTAAGCAAATTAACTATCACTGTGTGATGGTCTCCCTCCCCCCTCCCCATGTCTTCTTAAAGGTGCAAATCTCATTTCTTTGCTGTTCTGAGCTGAAGTGCTCTCTGCTTGGTTTCCATCCTCTTGCCATCTAGGGATCATCTCTATTTATCCCATGCTTTTTTGAATCTCATCACTGTTTTTGCCTCTATCACCACCTCCTCTGGGAGGGACTTCCAAATAATCCTTCGAAAGCTGACAGGTTATTCAGTTTTCAGTATGGTTGTTGTATCCGTCACGATGCAAATAATATGTTCCTCTCATGTGCAGTTCAGATCCTTAGGTGGCTTTGCACTTTCCATGCCCTGGCTCTTTTTTTTATTAATGTAATGAGTTTATGCAGCAGGTAAGATAACATTATAAAGGAACTATAAGAGCTACTTTCTTCAGTGTGATTGAATGTTGTCTTTCAAATGTCACAAGTGTAAATCAGGAGCCAGTTTTGCATTCTTTAACATGTTTACTTACCTCAGTCTCAGGTTCTATCTATCCCCCTTGTCCCCTGAGGAGTTTTCCCTTCAAACCACAAAAAGAGCAGATGGTAATCACATGAGACTAGAGCCTTTGATTTCTCCTACCCCTGCTGCTGAGCACATCCTGCCTTGCTGGCTTCACCTCAGGGTTCATCCAAGAAGATATGACCCATACGAATGAAGTTTGATTACTTGCTTCTTCTCACAGCTTAACCAGCCTGAAACAATTAAATCATCACTTGTTTGTGGGAACATAGGCTCACACTCTTCCTCACTAGGAAATAATTTTTCACTGGTCTACTTTAGAACACCACTCTATAGTAGATCCAGTATCTATATCATCCTTTAGATGAACAAGCACAATCCAATATCGCAGGGGGTTCTACTACAGAAAGAGCAGTTCCGTGACCTTCTTCAGTCAATGCAGCAAGCCAGAAACAACTTTTGCCAAGACCTTGCCAGAGAGAGTCAGGGAGAGGGCAACCAAGAAAAGCTGCAACTGCACAGCCAAAATAGGCCTCTTGACTACCCTCTGATCACAGGAAGTTCTCTTCAAATTATTCATCCTGCCTGTAGGAGTAAGTTATACCTTTTTTTTAAGACTAGCAGACAATCATGACCAGTGTTGGTTGCTCAGCATTGCCAAATCTGGTTACCAGATCTCATTTCTGTTATGTTGGCCAGAAAGACCCATACGTTGTTCACAGGGGCGTAGCCAGACCTTGATGGGAGTGGGGGCCAAAGCTCAAGGTGGGGGAGCACATTTTGGCCCGCCTCCCCACCACTGTCCTCCCGCCGCCACTTCCACTCCCCCGTGATCGCTACCGCCTCCCCGCCACCGCCCTCCTGCTGCCACTTCCTCCCCCCCCCCACCGCCGCTCCCCCCACCACTGTAAAGGTACCTTGGCTGGCAGGGGCCCTCAACCCCTGCCAGCTAAAGCATTTGTCCCACAGTGGTCTCACATTGCCTGGCACCCTGTTCTGTTTCCAATCGCTGTGCACACTAGTTTTAATTAACTAGCCAACTCTTCCTTGCAATTCAGCAGTGAGATGGAGGATATTCAATCTTTCTCCGAGGACAAGCAGTCTCTCATATTCTCACGTGTGGGTAGATGCCGATCCGCATTGTCCGGTCCGGCATTTATGCCCAAGTAAAAAAACAGAGCTTTGTGAAGTGCCTTCCCGTCTGCCATGAGAATGCGGTTCCCTCAGTTTCATTTTCTCCACGTGAAGAGAAGCTGTGCTTTTTGGTCACTCTTCATACGTCCAGATTTTTTTTTTTTAGCATTTTGAGTGCCTTCGGCTTTTCTCTTTACTCTTTTCAAGTTGTTTATTTTTTTAAAAAGAAAAAAAAAGTTCTTTTATTTTTTCTTAATTTATTTTGCCCGCGTTTGTTTTCTTTATTTTCAACGACGGATGTTTTCAGGCTCTGACTCTGGTGGGAAACTGCCTTTTTTCGTGCATTTGCCCCTTTTTCAGGCACCATCGAGCTGTTTGATTTGGCCAGTGCGGTCTTCCTATCCATGTCCACAAAGAGTCCCAGTGGCTTCAAGCGTTGTACCCCGTGCACCCGGACCATCTCGGGAAAAGACACCCATTCTTGGTGCCTGCAGTGTCTTGGGCCCGACCACAGCCCTGTTAACTGTGTTCCCTGTCTTTGTATGAAGAAGAGGACCCAGGTTTCCCGGGAAGCTCAATGTGAGAAGATTTTTGGAGCCAGGTCCGGTTCCTCGAAGTCGGCATCAGCATCAAGGTCTGAGGCGTCGGCATTGACGTCAAGTGTTGCACCGGCATCGGGAGTATCAGTAAGCATGGCTGCTTTGAGACATCAAGATACTGGGAGCAGTGAGGCATCAAGTGGGTCTCCATCTGTCTCGAGGCCTCCTGCTGTGCAGGCCCACTGGGACCGTCCATCGTCGGACTTGACCCCGAGGCAACATGAGGATTCGACTTCATCCTCATCGGCACCAAGGAGCATGGATGACATGCTTCGGGCGAAAGCCAAAAAGCACTGTCACTGATCTCCTTCGATACACGGTGCCTGGAGCTCCAGGGTGCCGAGGGATTCAGCACCCGAGAAATGTCAGCGCTGAGAGGACTGCTCTCCCTCCATTCAGGAGATGCCAATGTGATTGTTTCCAAGCAGCCAAGATCCTGCTCCTGTATTGGCCCCAGTGGTTCTGCGACCTGCACCCCAACCAGCAGTCCAGCTTTTCCCGATGTCGGCCCTTGATGAACGCATCTGGGTCGCTTCCTGAACTGCTGGATGGTCTTAAGCAGCGATGTGCATCAGTATTGGGGGTGCTTGCACCTGCCATACCTCCCACTGCGGCCCCGCCTGGCCCTCAGCCTGTGGTGCGGTCCTGGTGTTGCTTGCGGCCCTGGTGTTGACTGCCACTGAGGTCTGTACCCCCTCATCGTCAGTGGAGGAAACTTTGCTGGAGGCTAGGCAGGAGCCTGACTCTTGATGCCGTTCTCGACGACATGATTCCTCGGCATCGAGGCAGGCTCGGTCTTGGTCATCTCGTTGGGAGATTGTATCCGACACCGAGAAGGAGCGCTCATGGGAATCAGAGGAGGATCTCAGATACTTTTTCTCTGACGAGTCTTATGGGATCCCTTCTGAGCCCTCCCCACCATCTGAGAGGAGACAGTCTCCACCCGAGAGCCTTTTTTTTCCATCTTTTGTGAGGGAAATGGCTGGTGCTATTCAATTCCCTGTAGAAGTGGAGGATGAGCCCAGGGCCAAGATGCTCGAGGTCCTGGACTATATCTCCCCTCCTAAGGAGGCTGTGACAGCTCCTGTCCATGAGGTACTCAAGGCAATCCTCGTTTGGAACTGAGTGTCCCCTCTGTTGGTCCTATTGTCCCTAAGAAGGTTGACACCCAGTACCGGATCTACGGGGAACCTGGGTTTGTACGGCCTCAGTTGCCTCACAACGCCATGGTTATGGAATCTGCTCTTGAAAGAGCCAGGATTACTAGGGACTATGCCTCGCCTTCCCCAGGCAGAGAAGCTAGAACCCTGGATTATTTTGGGGGAAAGATGTACCAGGCCTTCATGCTCATCTCCCATATTCAGTCATACCAGCTATACACAAGCATTTACTTGTGGAACTCAGTAAGACAGCTTTCTGACTTGGTTGATATGCTCCCTCCAGAGCAGGCTGAGCCTTTTCATCAGCTGGTCAAGCAGCAGAAAGCGTGTTCTTGGCCAGGGGCATTTACAACA
This sequence comes from Microcaecilia unicolor, assembly GCF_901765095.1. Taxonomy (NCBI): domain Eukaryota; kingdom Metazoa; phylum Chordata; class Amphibia; order Gymnophiona; family Siphonopidae; genus Microcaecilia; species Microcaecilia unicolor. Next base: position 530,600,369 of record NC_044031.1, read on the forward strand.
CTTTTGATGTGGCATCCAGGATCTCTGCTCAGAGTATAGCCATGCGCAGACTCTCATGGTTGCGTGTTTCTGACTTGGAATATTCTGTTCAGCAGAGGTTGGTGGATGCCCCTTGCCGGGAGGATAATCTTTCTGGAGAGAAGGTTGAGGAGGTTGGGATCTTGCCAAGTATTTGTGACCTGGATTGGCCACTGTTGGAAACAGAATGCTGGGCTTGATGGACCTTTGGTCTTTCCCAGAATGACAATACTTATGTACTTATGAGGTCGCTGACCAAATCAAGAAACACACTGATACTATCTCTTCTCTCTCCCGCCGGGCACCTTCTGCATCCACCTCCTCAGCTAGGAGGTTTTTTGGCAAGTCAAGGAGTGCCCCCTACTACTACTGTAGGCATAGGTACACTCCTTCTGCTTGTCAGCCCACTCAGGATCAGCCCCAGTGCACCCGTTCTCGTCAACAGCATGCGCCTAAGGCCCCTGCTGCTCCTGAGTCAAAGCAAGGGACGAATTTCTGACTGGCTCCAGCAGAGCATAGCTGCAGTAAAAGTGTCCATTCCAGATGACTTGCCAGTCAGGGGGAGGTTAAAAGTTTTTCAAGGTGGCCTCTCATATCCTCCGACCGGTGGGCTCTTCAAATAGTCTGTCTCGGATACACCCTCAATTGGTATTCAAAACCTCCAAATTGTCCACTGAGAGCTCATTCATTCAGCTCTCAGCACAGGCAGGTACTTGCAGAGGAACTTTCCGCCCTTCTAAAGGCCCATATGGTCAAACCTGTTCCACCAGGAGAAGAAGGGCAAGGATTCTATTCCAGGTACTTCCTTGCACAAAAGAAGATGGGGGAATGCATCCCATCCTCGCCCTAAGGGCCCTGAACACATTTTTAATCCGAGAAAAGTTCAGGATGGTTTCCCTGGGCACCCTTCTCCCAATGATTCAGAAAAATGATTGGCTATGCTCTCTGGACTTAAAGGATGCATATTCTCATATCCCAATACTTCCTGCCCACCAGAAGTATCTTCGATTTCAGCTGGGAACACATCACTTTCAGTACTGCGTGTTGCCTTTTGGCCTCACGTCAGCTCCTAGGGTCTTCACCGAGTGTTTAGCGGTAGTCACAGCATAGCTACTCAGACTGGGAGTCCATGTGTTCCCATATCTTGACGATTGACTGGTGAAGAGCACCTACTACTACTATTTAGCATTTCTATAGCACTACAAAGCATACGCAGCGCTGCACAAACATAGAAGAAAGACAGTCTCTGCTCAAAGAGCTTACAATCTAGTAGACAAAAAATAAAGCAAACAAATCAATTAATGTGTAGAGGAAAGAGGAGAGGAGGGTAGGTGGAGGCGAGTGGATACAAGTGGTTACGAGTCAAAAGCAATGTTAAAGAGGTGGGCTTTCAATCTAGATTTAAAGATGGTCAAGGATGGGGCAAGACGTAAGGGCTCAGGAAGTCTATTCCAGGCATAGGGCACAGCAAGACAGAAGGAGCGAAGTCTGGAGTTGGCAGTAGCGGAGAAGGGAACAGATAAGAAGGATTTATCCAGGGAACAGAGTGCACGGGAAGGGGTGTAGGGAAGGACGAGTGTGGACAGATACTGGGGAGCAGCAGAGTGAGTACATTTATAGGTTAGTAGAAGAAGTTTGAACAGGATGCGAAAACGGATAGGGAGCCAGTGAAGCGACTTGAGGAGAGGGGTAATATGAGTAAAGCGACCCTGGCGGAAGACGAGACGGGCAGCAGAGTTTTGAACTGACTGGAGAGGGAAGAGGTGACTAAGTGGGAGGCCAGCAAGAAGCAGATTGCAGTAGTCCAAACGAGAAGTGACAAGGATGTGGATGAGGGTTTTGGTAGAGTGCTCAGAAAGAAAGGGGACAGTGCTCAGGAATCCATGCGGATGACTATTCGGTTGCTGGAACTACTAGAGTTTGTTTTAAAGTACTCCAAGTCCCATCTACACCATGTCCAGAAATTGGAATTCATAGGAGCCTTGCTCGACATGCAGAAGGTTCGAGCCTTCCTCCCGGAAACTAGAGCAGACAATCTTGTCTTGCTGGCGTCCAAAATTTGAGCCTTTCGGCAGGTTACAGCTCGGCAGATGTTGAGATTGCTGGGCCACATGGCTTCCACAGTGTATGTTACACCCATGACACATCTTCACATGAAAGCAGCTCAATAGACCCTGGCTTCTCAGTGGTATCAAGCCACGGGATGCCTGGAAGATGTCATCCAAGTGTCCCCAGATCTTGTTCGCTCTCTTCAATAGTGGACAATTCAATCCAATTTGACTCTGAGACCACAATTCCAAATTCCTCAGCCACAAAAAGTGCTGACAATGGATGCATCTCTCCTGGAATGGGGAACTCATATAGATGGGTTTCACACTCAAGGAACTTGGGCCCTCCAGGAAACAAATCTTCAGATCAACCTCCTGGAGCTTTGAGCAATCTGGAACAAGATTGGCTGCCCCATCAAATTATTCTCATTCAAACAATCAGGTTGCAATGTATTACATCAACAAGCAGGGGAGCACCGGATCACGCCCTCTGTGTCAGGAAGCTGCCTGGATGTGGCATTGGGCTCGCCTGCATTGCATGTTTGAGCCACTTATCTGGTGGGCGCAAACAACACCCTGGCCGACAGACTGAGCAGGATAATGCAACCTCACGAGTGGTCTCTTCACATGGGCATGGCCCGCAAGATCTTCCGAGCATGGGGCACCCCCTTGGTGGATCTTTTTGCCATTCAAATCAACAACAAGGTCCCTCAGTTCTGTTCCAGACTTCAGGCCTACGACAGACTAGCGTCGGATGCCTTCCTGCTCAGTTGGGGGACAGGCCTCCTGTATGCTTATCCTCCAATACCTCTAGTAGGAAAAACTTTGTGGAAACTCAAGCAAGATTGCGGAACCATGATTCTGATTGCGCCTTACTGGCTGAGACAGATTTGGTTTCCTTTTCTTCTGGAATTATCCTCCGAAGAACTATGGCGATTGGAGTGTTTTCCAACCCTCATCACTTAGAACGAGGGGTTGCTTCTACATCCCAACCTCTAGTCTCTGGCTCTCACAGCTTGGATGTTGAGAGCTTAGAATTTGCTTCCTTGGGTCTTTCTGAGGGTGTCTCCTGGGTCTTACTGGCTTCCAGAAAAGATTCCACTAAGAGGTGTTACTCTTTTAGATGTAGGAGGTTTGCCATCTGGTGTGAGAGTAGGGCCCTAGATCCTCTTACTTGTCCTACACAGACCCCGCTTGAGTACCTTCTACACTTGTCAGAGTCTGGTCTTTCCGTAAGAGTGCAATTAGTGCTTATCATCGACGTGTAGAAGGTAAGTCTATCTCTGGACAGCCTTAGTTGTTCGCTTCATGAGAGGTTTGCTTTTGTCAAAGCCCCCTGTCAAACCTCCACCAGTGTCATGGGATCTCAACGTTGTTCTCACCCAGCTGATGAGAGCTCCTTTTGAGCCACTGAATTCCTGCCATCTGAAGTACTTGACCTGGAAGGTCATTTTCTTGGTGGCTGTTACTTCAGCTCATAGGGTCAGTGAGCTTCAGGCCTTAGTAGTGGATGCACCTTATACTAAGTTTCATCACAACAGAGTAGTCCTTTGCACGCACCCTGCTGAAGGTGGTGTCAGAGTTCCATCTGAACCAGTCGACTGTCTTGTGAACATTTTTTCCTCGACCTCATGCCCATCCTGGCAAAAGTAGCTTGTACACCTTGGATTGCAAGAGAGCATTGGCCTACTACATGGAGTGGAAAAGGCCCCACAGACAGTCCGCCCAGCTTTTTGTTTCTTTTGATCCCAATAGGATGGGGGTTGCCATCGGGAAATGCACCATCTCAATTTGGCTGGCAGATTGCATTTCCTTCACTTATGCTCAGGCTTTGCTGACCTTGGAGTGTAATGACACGGCTCATAATGTTAGAGCCATGGCTGCATTGGTAGCCCACTTGAGGTCAGCCTCCATTTAAGAAATTTGCAAGGCTGCAATGTGGTGTTCAGTCCACTCATTCACATCTTACTACTGCTTGAGCAGGATACCTGGCCGACAGTCGATTTGGCCAGTCAATGTTGCAGAATCTGTTTGGGGTCTAGAATCCAACTCCACCCTCCTAGGCCTGTTTTATTCTGTTCAAGGCTGCACTCTCATTCAGCAACTACTGTGTTTTGGAATCTGTAGGTATCTGTGATAGTTTTTCATATTAACTAAAAAAAAAAAGTTCAAAGTCTGAGGTTGTGAACTTGACCTTCAGCTCCCCAGTCCCCTTTAATATATTTTAGTATAGAGGAAAAGCCTAGTGCAGCAGGCTACCAACCAGAGAATGAATAGTTTCAGGTTAATCTGTGTTATGTCCTCGCTGTTGTGAGGCCCAATAGACCAATGTTTGTTGTTTTGGGTGAGCCTGAATGCTAAGGATTCCTCACTCGTGAGAATATGAGATCCTGCTTGTCCTCGGAGAAAGCGAAGATACTTACCTGTAGCAGGTATTCTCCGAGGATAGCAGGCTTTATATTCTCACATTCCCGCCCTCCTCCCCTTGGAGTTGTCTATTTCATTATTTTATTTTCCTTGTTTTTGCTTTAAAATTAAACTGAGGGAACTGCATTCTCGCGGCGGGCAGAAAGGCACTCGCATATGCACAGTGGAACGTGGCTCGTGCTTCACAAAGCTCTGTTTTTTTACTTGGGCATAAATGCCAGACTGGACGACGCGGATCAGCATCTACCCACATGTGAGAATATGAAGCCTGCTGTCCTTGGAGAATACCTGCTACAGGTAAGTATCTTCGCTTTTGCAACAAGTGCCAACTGTATGATTATCTCCCGGTGAAAGATCATATGTGTACATTTGGTGCAAAGAGCTCATAGCTCTCAGGGAATAAGTCCAATCTCTGTAGGCTAGAGAAGCAGACTTGGAGGAGCTGAGGCTGAGAGATATGTAGAGGAAGACAGGTATATAGAGGACAGATATATAGAGGAGACATTCAGAGACACAGTAGGGAAGTCCCATCTCCAATCTGCAGCCTCCTTGCCTCCATGGAGATGAAAGGCCATCTGAGCAGACAGCATCACCTAAGTGCAGCAGGAAGTGATCCTGTAGCCAGATCTTGCCCTCCAGCTGATAGAAACATGGAAAACTGTAGGCAGATAAAGACCATATGGTCTATCCAGTCTGCCCATTCATGCCATCTACTCTCTCTATAATTCCCTTAGAGATCCTATGTACTTGTCCCAAGCTTTCTTGAATTCAGAAACTGTTTTCATCTCCACTACTTCCACCAAGAGGCTGTTCCCCGAATTCAGTACCCTTTCCATGAAGAAATATTTGCTCAGGTTACTTCTGAGTCTATCCCCTTTCACCTTCATCCTATGCCCCCTTGTTCCAGAGCTTTCTTTCAATTGAAAGAGACTCACCTCCTGTGCATTTATGCCACATAGATATTAAAATGTCTCTATCGCATCTCACATCTCCCGCCTTTCTTCCAAAGTATATATATTGAGATTTGTAAGTCTGTCCCCATATTTTTTATGATGAAGACCATTGACTATTTTAGTAGCCACCCTCTGGACCGACTCCATCCTGTTTATATCTTTTTGAAAATGTGGTTTCCAGAATTGTACACAATATTCTAAATGAGGTCTCATCATACAGGAGCATCATCACCTCATTTTTCCTACTGGCTATTCCTCTCGCTGTTTCCCAAGCATCCTAGCTTTTCCAATTGCCTTTTCTACGTGTTTGGCCACCTTAAGATCATCACATACGATCACATCCAAGTCATGCTCCACTTTCATGCATAAAGGTTCTTCACCCCCTAAACTGTACCATTTTCTTGAGTTTTTGCTGGACAGGATGGATAAGGGACAAAGAGGGAAGATGGATGGTGGACATGGAGAGAGAAGCAACATCAAAAGGTTAGGAAACCCTGGAAAGAGAGTTAAGAAAAAAAAAAAACAGAGAGAAAAGCAAAAAAGAAACACTGGGTCCAAAGTAATGCTCAGATAACAAAGGTTGAAAAAGGTATTTTTCCCCCCAGAATTTATTTATTAATTGTAATAAGTCAACTTTGGGAAATGTGCATCTCTGATACCTTCCATTTCAGTTTTTATTTCTATTGGTATGGGAGGTTTTCCATATAAGTCTGGAATGTGCTTGCTTTTTGCAGGGTTTGTTTACTAGAGCTCTGAACAGATTCTCACCCTCCCCCCTTCCCTGGTACCCACTATCTTGGGAGAGATGTACATGAGGCTCATTTTCAAAGCACATAGACTTACAAAGTTCCATAGGTTTCTATGCAACTTTGTAAGTCTAAATGCTTTGAAAATGAGCCCCATGGTGTTATAGGGGGCTAATTTTTTTGCTGGGGCCCATTCAGTCCTAGTATACCCAACTTCTTCCTACCAGAATTTGCCCATTGCCTTCATTTCTGACCATGTTACTGTGGTGGACATTCAAATTCAATCTGAACAAATGTGTCCCTTTTGCATCATTGAAACATTGTTGTCTCCTCACAACAGATGCTTCCAACACCAGTTCAAGAACCTTGCTTGATTTCCAACTTACTCAGTAATGTTCCACAATACTCATCTGGAGCTCAGGGTCATCTTTTACTCCCTCTAAGGTATTTGTCTATCTTTTTCAGAATCAATCAGTATTGATTCAGATGGGCAATCAAATTGCCATGTTTTATGTCAACAGGCAGGGCAGCATGAATTCCATAACTGGGTCAGGATGCAGCACAATTTGGGATTTTGTAGTGTCCCATCATACTTACAGAAAACTTATATTCTGTGCAGTCAGTGCAATGTAGCAAAGAAGCTCAACAGAGTTCTTCAACCCCTCTCCCCCAATGATCTCTATATCATCAACTATGCAAGACATTTTTCAGGACTGGGGAACACCTCAGATAGATCTGTTTGCCAGCAGCAGAACTGAGAAGCTGTCCCTCAGTTTTTCAAAGTATCCATCCTGGACTGCCCAGTGAGGGATGTGTTAGCCATAACTGGAGTTGCCCTCTCATCTACACTTATCCAATACCCAAAGCCTTGCAAACATTTCTAAAAAGGGCCAAGTACAATGATTCTCATAAAACCATATTGGCCTCATGAGAACTGATTTCCTCTCGACAGACTTTCAGTTCTTCCTCCATGCACATTTCAAACGTTTCCAACTTTGGTAACGCAGAATGGAGGTTCCATTCTATATCCCAATATTAAGTTGCTAGCATTGTTGAGCAGCAGTGTTTAGCAGCCTCCCTGCTAGATCCAGGGAGGCTACCACATGAGATCTTTCCACCAGATATATAAATGTGCTTGGATTGGAAATGTTTTTGATCTGGTGTTTTACTTATGGTCAAGATGCTGCTTGGTCTCCTCTAAATACAATACTTTAATATATGTACCATCTTTATCACCTATGGCTCCACACATCCTCCATCAAAGTAAATTTCAGTGCACTTTCAGCATATTGAGAGAAAATTTAACATGATATGACTAGTAAATGACTTCTTATAGAATCCTAACTAGTGTATTATGATGTTACATACTTTGCTGGTGGGCATGTGCATGGGCAGAATGTGGGTGAAGCAGACAGGCATGCACATAAATTATACAATTCTCAGTGACATATAAGCATTTACACCAGCTACTGCGATTGCGCCTTAATGGATATGGGGTTTCAGTTATTTGTGCTAATATTCTATAAAGAAAACTAGACACTTAGGCTCCTGTTTACAAAGTCACGCAAGTGGCTGGCTATGTGGTACTGCCGACACAGCCCATTCACTTTGAATGGGATGTGTCAGCAATGCCACGCAGCAGCCGCTAGCGTGACTTTGTAAACAGGGGGGACTAGTTTTCTTTATAAAATAAGCTTAAAATAGTCACTAAGGGATCAAAGTGATTTAACCGGTGAGAAACGGCTCCTGACCAGTTAAATAATTGCTTGTTCAGGGCTAACCAGTCATTTTCAGTAGCACATGTGGTTAGTGCTGCTGAAACTGTCCGGCTAGGGCCAAACTCAAAACTGGCTATTTTGGGGGCATTCTGGGGCAGAGTCAGCACTTGGATGGTTAAGTGCCGAAATTTAGCACTTAACCGACCAAGGTCATCTCATAAATAGGAATGCAAAAAAGTCAGTCCTATCTTTCTGCAGTGTCCTATAGCTGAATATCACACTTAATCGGCTATGCTTTAGCCAGCTCTGCAAACCCGGAAATTCAATGCTGAAGTCTGGACATGGCCTGGCATTGAATTTCCGGGCATAAAGCCAGTGGAGGTCAGCAAAACACTGAGCACTGCCATCTGAATATTGGCCCTCCAATAACTGTAGTGGGAACCCTGTTATGGAGTTATCTTCCACGTGTCCCCATAAACAGATTCTAGATTCATGAAGAGGATTCTTCATGTTAGACCATCAATATAGAAGCTTCCTATATAATGGAACTTTCTTTTTTTTTCTCCCCTCCATCACTGTCCCACCTGATTTCCCCATTCCTACCATCATCCTTTAATCACTTTCCCATAAGTTTCTCTGTCTCAGACACTGACCCCTTTCTGTCCTTTGCCCTAACTTCTTCCTTATCTCCTGTCATATTTATTTATTTTTGTTTTTAATTTTCTTCTGTATTTTTCTTACAGTAATAGTGGCTTCTGTCTCCCCTCTCCTCCCCGCCCCCCCAAAGGAAGACTGAAGCATCTTAACCTAACTCTTGCCTACTTTTGAGCCTCCAGGATTCCAGGAAGTTGGTGCATCTTATTATTAATCATTAGTGCTCGTAAAACAAGTTATGGATTCTGATTCCATGTTCTGATGGACTATGTAGAAATATTCTAATGTAGGTAAGAAGAGGGAGTTAGAAAACATGTGCTTTAAACTAATTTTAAAGTGGTAGTCACCTGGGCAGTCACAGTGGGACTTATGGCCCATTATTTTGTTATAGGGTTGCTAGGCAACCTGAAAAGTGGTGGAGAGGCACCTGCAGTATAGATTTAAGACAGGTGAAAGGAGCCCAGGGAGCTGCAGAGAGCTGTAGGGACAGGTACAGGAGTGGCTACATTAGTAGAAACCAGAGAACCTACAGAGATCTGTTGCAATAAATATTGGGGGGGGGGGGGGAGGAGGAGTGCTGCATGAGCAGAGGTAGCCCCGAAGCTCTAAAAAGCTGTTGGAACAGGCAGGCACAGGAGTGAAGGCAGCGGGGGGGGGGGGGGGGGGGGGGGGGGGGGGAATCTTGGGGAACTGCAGAGAGCTGTGTGGACAAATAGTAGCAACAGTCAGTAGAGGAGTTGCAGAGAACTCAGGGGTCAGGGAGAGAAGCAGCAGAAGCTAGGGAAGCCCTGGGAAAGTCTGCTGTAAGTCCAGGCACTGGAGTTACAGCTGCAGGGGAGCTGTCCAGCTGTGGGGCTGCTATAGCAGCAAGGAAAAGCCAGGACCAGCAGCTGTAAGTCCAGGGACTGGGACTGGAATTACAGCAGCAGGGAAGCTTGGGAAAGCTTTGGGGCAGCTGTGAAAGCAAGGGAAGCTCAAGAGTTTGTATGGATAGTTACATGACTCCTAGAGCACTGCAGGGGAGTGGAAGTAGAAAGAGCACTGTTGAAATGACAGGAGCTTGTGTTCAGCTGTAGGACAGTTCATGTCCCACATAGCAAAGTTTGCTCTAGGAGTATGGGAAATCTGTGCATAATTTTGCAGCCAGTAGTACATTTCCTAGCTATAATTTCAGTGTATCTGAGAATTTAGGAACTGGAGGAGCTGTGTTCTTTTTTTGTGACAGTATCTCTCATATGCATGGAGAAGGAATAATTCTAATGTGACAGTAGGAAGGATAACAAGCCCTAGCAACTCACCAGAGAAGACATAGATAAGCTCAACATTTCAGATCTAATGTTCACCTGGCTTCAGAGTTGACATTAAAATGACAACTTTTAAAGCCATTTGCTTGGATAAGTATCTGGAAACGCCCCTTTCAATATAGCTACAAGTGTGTGCATCATGCAACCATACCCACGATTATAGTCACATTTAAGGGAGGCATTCTCAGGGGTTTTAGACAGGATCAGAAAATAATATGTATAGATTTTCTTTTCAAGTGCTTGTATGGTATTTTTTTTATATAAAAATCTACCTGTACAAAGGTGCAACACCCACAACAGGTTTCTAAAGGAATTTATTTGCACACTTTTCAAATTTTGGTTTTTCTCCCTACTGCATTGTACAGATAGATTGAAATTGTTGGTCCTTAAAATGGTACAGATGCACTTGGAAATTAACTATTGCCATAACCTTGCGTAAGTTTAAGGATAAAGATTGAAAATAATGAAAATGAGTGCAAACGATTGTTCACACAACCTGTTTCAATGAGCCCTGAATCCAGCAGAGTTGGGTTGCCTTTATGCACAGCTTTCTGATAGAGATTCATGCAGCTTCATTTTGGTATAACCATCCAAAGTCAATGGGGAATCGCAGGTGCAGTTTTTCTCGGGGATAAAATGTCTCATGTCTCTTCTTGCTAGAAAAGACGATCCCTGCTTTGTGAGACCCCAGCTGACTGGGGTCTCACAAAGCACAGTGAAGAATGTTAGCTGTTAGATAATATTCACATAAAGAATAACAATACATATCTCCAAACTTTAAAAGAAAAAACCTGGCAATTCATTTTAAAGTATAAGAGATTGGATTAGTGACAAGAAGGTCAAATCAAGGAGTCCAAAAGGCAGTTTCAGAAAGGGTCTCTGTCCCTGAGTGTGGGGTCACTTCGGAAGATCCAAGCAGCTGCAATTGGGCGCTCTTCTCCCCCACCCCACATATATATATGGCAGAATCTAGTCCACTGGATAGTATGAGAATTAGAAAACATAAATGAGATACAGACTATTTTGTATTGAAACCTATTAACAGGAATGAAAGCTACTACTGTGTTTTGGAATCTGTAGGTATCGGTGATGGTTTTTCACATTAACTGACTAAAAAAAAAGTTCAAAGTCTGAGGTTTTGAACTTGACCTTCAGCTCCCCAGTCCCTTTTAATATATTTTAGTATAAAGGACTAGCCAAGTGCAGCAGGCTACCAACCAGGGAATGAACGGAGGGTTCTCACCTTGTTTCTTCCCCTACCCACACCCCCCCATAACCCTAGCAAAATTACCCGATTCTCAAACGCACAAGCGTTTAACTAAGTCCTCCTGGGTAGGAAAATACCTATATGTAACTGTCTGATCGTGGGCTCCAAAAGGCAAGTAATAAATTTAGAGGATCGAAATGTTTTGTCTTGCAGCAGGGGGCAGCAGTAGCTGGAAGGAAGGAAATCTCACCCTGCGCTCGGTTTTTCTTCATTGAGAGGCAGCTCACGGAACTCGGAGTGGAGACAAGAGCAGCTGTCACCAGCTCAGATCGGCCATTTAGCCGGGATTAAGCGGATAATTATTCCGAGGCAGAATTCCAGAACGCCCGGGCAGCGGAGAGAACGCGAGCGAGCACAAGAGCCTTCAAAGGGATGCAGCCGCAAAGGAATGTAACAGAACATCGGTAGGAGGGGGTTCTTTGTATCGGGTGCCTTGGCGAGGGAGCTGGTGATGTGATCGGGGGGGGGGGGGGGGGGGATCCAGCGGGTCTGGATCGCAGCTGCGGGGACAGGGATCCGGACGGCACTGGCCGCAGGCGCTGGGTCTGGCTGGCTAGGGTTGGAGGGGGTGGGGAGAAGGAGGTGATACGGGGGGGGGGGGGGGGGGGGGATAGAGGATTCATGTGCTTTCTCTCTCCGCCCCCGAGCAGGCTGAGCTCCAGGAGCCAAACCCACCTGCTGCGGTCAGAGGGAGATAGAGGCAGGGGGAGCCTATAAAAAGCCCCAGAAGGAACCCCAGGGCTGAGAGAGACAGCGAGCCGGGGCCACACGTTCACCGGGACAGAGGCAGACAGAGGAGATGGCACATCTGTGGGGCTATGACAGTCACAACGGTGAGTGATTAGCAGGGGAGTTGGGGCTCAGCTCCTGGGGCCAGGGACCCGGCACTCCTTAGAGTAAGTGCTATACTGGGCTCCCTCGCCGCACTCACATAGAAACTGGCAATAAGACCCCTGATATCACAACACTTTATCCTATTCCAGCTCAGGTCAAGCACTGAGGACGGACTCTGTCTCCTCAAGTCTTTAGTGAGGGCAATTATTGAACAAAGGCCCCTTGTATAGTGTAGGTATTATATATATATATATATATATATATATATATATATATATATATATATATATATATATATATATATATATATATATATATATATATATATATGTGTGTGTGTGTGTGTGTGTGTGTGTGAGAGAGAAGAGACGTGTGTTAGTGTGTGTGTCTGTACAGAGAAGAGGTGTGCTACATGTGCAGAGGAGACTAGAGAGAAGTACTGGAATGAGTCACAGAGACCATCCTCTCCATACTAATCACGCAAAGCCTTTCCTTCCCAAAGTAGACAAATGCATCCATAGGTCCCTGCCTGCTTAAATTGATGCAATCAGATATTTGCAGCATATGGAAACATGAAATAAATATGAAATAGTCTTTCTTAGGACTGTCAGTTACCTAACCTACAAATGCATTTTAAACTTTACCCAGCTGCAGAATTACAGGTGCAGTCTGCAGTATAGGCTGGATTTTCTAAAGCCTTCCTCCCTTTCTCCATCATAGATCCTTCATGCAATTCTATTGCTCTAAAGACATTTTTATTAAGAGAAGTGGAACTTTAATGTTAAATGTCTGTGGGGTTCTGCTTTCTGGTTAGCTGCAGTTTTAGAATATTACTCACATATCATTAGGGAATTAAACATGAGCTGCATCATTCCATCATGAAAACTTTCCTAGAAATCTCCTTTAAGTAAAGGTGCTTGATTCTTGTACTTCTATGGAGACTGTTCCACAGTGGTTAGCATTTTGCTACACTGTCACTTTAGGCTTGAAGTAGGTCAAACACTGGACAGACAGCTCTCCGAGGCTCCACATTATTTCCTTCAAGTGTCCTTGGATTGCATCAGTTCTTCCTTGTGAATGACCTTCAGTGTTACTGGATGTCTGTAAAAGCTGAGGCAGGCAGCTTATAAAGCAATAGAAATTCAGTGCTCTGTTGACAGAGGTGCTGCATATTAAATTCACTTAATGCTCAGGGTTATTTCTAGTAATCCTTGTCGATTTTAAGTTGTGATATCACTGCATGATTATGTGTTTGCATCAACAGGTTGAAATCTTTCTTTTTAAAATCTTGTAGGACCTGATCACTGGCACAAGAGTTTCCCTATTGCCAAAGGAGATCATCAATCCCCTATTAATATCATAACAAAAGAAGTGCACTATGACCCTTCTCTGCAGCCCCTTAAAATCAGCTACGATGCATCCACAGTCAGAACCATCCTGAACAATGGCCATTCCTTCAATGTAGAGTTTGATGACTCCGAGGACAAATCAGGTTTGTTTCATCTAAAGGAAATCATAATTACTGCAGGGCTGCCTTTAGTCTGTATGTGTGTCACCAGGTGTTCTGTCTGTAGTAGAAAAAGGAATTGATTTTAGCAGCCCTTGACCCTGTGTTTTAAACAAACACATCCATTATCTTCATTTCATTTCAGTTTTTTTCTCTCTCTCTTTATTTTCAAATCACAAAGACTAGACTAAACACTGCTAGCTCTGTATTTGGCATTTCAGTGTTGTTGGAACATTGTCATAGGCATGGATTCAGTGTTTTGCTGCTGCTGTTCATACTTTGCAATAAGTAATAGAATGAAAAATTGGCTTGGACCCAGTGTGTAAGGTCTTTCGTATCCACACATTTGATCCTTTAGGATTACTTCTGATGGCTATAAGATATCAATACAATTAAACTGGTAAACCTGGTGGTTGTCTGGAATGGACACATGATTGGTATGCTTTAGCTTTCTGAAGTAGTTATCAGATTAAATAGAGCTCCCCCCTCCTCCTGTAAAATATTGAATACTGTCATTGAGGACAGATGTTGCCCCTGATGTGCTCAGTTTGCTAACGCAGTATGTTGGTAGCTGCAGAGGAAACCTAACAGAGAATAAAATCAGGCTTAGTCTGTCTCTTTTGTTTGTCAGAAAGCAGCAGAAAGTTTGTCCTGAGATGTTCGTGCAGTGGTGAAGCATTAATGTGAAATAGCATGGCTTGAATTTTCTTATCTAAACTGGTTCTGCAGTAGCTGAAACCAGGTGTGGCTTGAGCGATAGAAAAGGCAAACACACAGCAAAAGTCCCGGCAGCAGCATCCCTGTGCAGGCTGGATTTGAGAGGGAGGTGGCTGGTTTTCCAATTTGGAGATTATTTGGGGGGAGCGCACTGACAATGCGTTTGACATCTCTCCTTTGCTCCCAGAGTTAGCTGAGAACCAGGCTTCTTTGCATAGGCTGCATTGTGGTGGTTGTATTGTTGTAATTTGGCAACTAGATACCTGTTCCAAGGAATGGGTCTGTATTTTTAATCCACAAAGGAAAAATGAACAGCATGGTCAGTTTGTCTTTATGCCATTTGCTTTAGGAACTTACCTCAGGACCTTTATTTAGTACTAGCTCAGAGCCTCTCAGAAATGACAGGTAGGGTTGGGCTGTCATTTGCAATGACCTGGGAAATGTCAATCACATATCCCATATCATTAACAAATGAAAATGAGCAGAAAGAAACACAGCATTTTGTGCTTTTTTAAAATTTGCCGCTAATAGTGCACACATTTTACAGAGCATGCACTGTTTGCAAAGACTGTGCCTTCTTTTCTAGATTGTGTACACATGTGCAAAGCATTACACATGCACGGACTAGCAGGAAAAGAGAGTGCATTCTTGACGGCATAGCTCCTGTAATGAACAAATGCCTGGAAAAATTAACAAAACAGACATTCCCAGAAATGACATAGGAAGTGACATGAATCCAAGATATTCTAGTTGCCTAACCCTAATGACAGGTTCCAGTGGTAGATCAATGATTGCGTGAGCTGTGATACAAGTTCATTATAGGGCTCCTACAATTCCTTATCTCTGTCTTTCTCTCTCTCTCTCTCTCTCATACACACACACATACATTACTCTTGCTGTCTCACTCATGCAACTTTTCCCTGCCCAAGTACAACCCCATCAGACATTCTCTCTCCTTTCACAAGCCAAACCAGAGTTCGCTCATTTTCTCTCTTCCCCTCCCCCCCTTTTGGAGTCAATGCTGCCAGCCCAATGTTCATTTTTGGGTCTTAGCACTAGCATCAAATGTAGTGGTATTGAATCAAGCTGCAGTGAATCTGGCTGAAAGCTCCAGGTCAGAGCTATAAAGCCAAGAAGCAGGACTGAAGGGTTCAGGGCTAGTGGCAGTGAGCACAGTGTTAGGTTACTTCCCATCTGTGTTAGATTTTCTTGGAGAGAGAACAAGGCACCAGCTGTGGCGGTGAATTGAGCTGGTAGAACGCAAGCTTGCCATACTGACACAGATTGAAGGTCCATCAAGCCCAGTATCCTGTTTCCAACAGTGGCCAATCCAGGTAACAAATACCTGGCAAGATCCCAGAACACTAAAACAGATTTTATGCTGCTTATCCTAGAAATAAGCAGTGGATTTTCCCCATCTGAATAATAGCTTATTGACTTTTCTTTTAGAAAAATGAGCCAAACCTTTTTTAAACCCTGCTAAGCTAACTGCTTTTACCACAGTGGCAAGGTTAGGCACATTTCCCTCAATCATGGCAGTGCCAAGTGGCCCAAAGTGGAAAGTGGAACGTAGCACAGAATAAATGCTCTGGAGCTCAGAGAATAAGCTGCATTAGCAGAATCACCATGAATGAGGCTGTAGCCTTAGACAACCTGCTGCTGGTCTAGGGTTGCTGTTCCTCTCCTCTTCTTGCATGTAACTGCTGCCTGCACATTGCATCAAGGGATCAACACTGCCTGTTTCTGAGGTCTCATTTCTTGACACATTATCCAGAGTAGCCCAAAAACGCAGAGAACTTATAAAAGTAGTGTGGCACTCTGCCCAATATGTGACAAATAGAAAGCAACTTCTCTAATATAGGACTAGAGTATAATGACACAACTTTTTTTCCCCATAATTCAAATTTAAGGGGGCTATTTTAGGGGCCCTTTTACAAAGGCATGTAAGGGCCTGCGTGCGTGCAGCTTGTGTCAAATTGACATTACTGGCCGGCTAGTGCGTGCACCTGGTGGTAATTCCGAGTTTGGCGCATGCTGAAAACCTGCAGTACAAAATAATTTTCTACCATGGGGATGTTACTACTACTACTACTATTTAGCATTTCTACAGCGCTACAAGGCACACGCAGCGCTGCACAAACATAGAAGAAAGACAGTCCCTGCTCAAAGAGCTTACAATCTAATAGACAAAAAATAAAGTAAGCAAATCAAATCAATTATTGTGTACAGGAAGGAGGAGGGTAGGTGGAGGCAGGTGGTTACAAGTGGTTACGAGTCAAAAGCAATGTTAAAGAGGTGGGCTTTCAGTCTAGATTTAAAGGTGGCAAAGGAAGGGGCAAGACGTAGGGGCTCAGGAAGTTTATTCCAGGTGTAGGGTGCAGCGAGACAGAAGGCGCGAAGTCTGGAGTTGGCAGTGGTGGAGAGGGGAACAGATAAGAAGGATTTATCCATGGAGCGGAGTGCACGGGAAGGGGTGTAGGGAAGGACGAGTGTGGAGAGATACTGGGGAGCAGCAGAGTGAGTACATTTATAGGTTAGTAGAAGAAGTTTGAACAGGATGCGAAAACGGATAGGGAGCCAGTGAAGCGACTTGAGGAGAGGGGTAATATGAGTAAAGCGACCCTGGCGGAAGATGAGACGGGCAGCAGGGTTTTGAATCGATTGGAGAGGGGAGAGGTGACTAAGGGGGAGGCCAGCAAGAAGCAGATTGCAGTAGTCTAAACGAGAGGTGACAAGGGTGTGGATGAGGGTTTTGGTAGAGTGCTCGGAAAGAAGGGGGCGGATTTTACGGATGTTGTAAAGAAAGAAACGACAGGTCTTGGCGGTCTGCTGGATGTGAGCAGAGAAGGAGAGAGAAGAGTCAAAGATGACCCCAAGGTTTCGAGCCGAGGAGACAGGGAGAATGAGAATGTTCCCGGCGGTAATCGGCAGTTGGCGTTAGCTGGACGGTTACCACACAGGTAACACATGCGCCCTTACTGCTAAGTCATTGGGTAGTGTTAAATGTATTGTACTGTTTTGTATTGTTCAAGAAATACAAAAGAACGCAACGAGAGGAATTTTAAGGGGCTTTGATGTTAGCTTCAGAACTTAGTACAAGAACAGTACTGGGCAGACTTCTACGGTCTGTGCCCTGAGAAAGGGAAGGAAAATCAAACTCGGGTATACATATAAAGTATCACATACCATGTAAAATGGGTTTATCTTGTTGTGCAGACTGGATGGACCGTTCAGGTCTTTATCTGCTATCATTTACTATTTTACTGTTTGGGGATCTTGCCAGGGTATTTGTGACCTGGATTGGCCACTGTTGGAAACAGGATGCTGGGCTTGATGGACTTCGGTCTGTCCCAGTATGGCAATACTTATGTACTTACAAATAGATGCACGTTTTAATTTTGCCGTACATCTTTTTCTAGGCCCAAAGTAAAATACCCTTTTTTCCATACACGGTGAAGAAATAGTCCAGCACGCGTCCAAAACATGTACCCACACTACCGCAGGCCACTTTTTGGCGCACCTTTGTGAAAGGGCCTCTTAGTGTTTGTGGTACTGCCATTTCAGTAAACTAATTAGGTCCAATCATTCTTTTTAAATTGCGGACAAGCCATTGAATGGAAAGGTGGGTGATGTTTTGACCTGGATGGAATCATCAAGTAATTCTTCCACAATAAATTGGAACAAATTTCATCGATGAAAATCTTATAGACGTAACACTGTTAAATTTTGAAGCAGCTGCTGTGACAATTATTTTTAGGTCATATATTGGCCATCTTTAAGT
This sequence comes from Microcaecilia unicolor, assembly GCF_901765095.1. Classification (NCBI taxonomy): domain Eukaryota; kingdom Metazoa; phylum Chordata; class Amphibia; order Gymnophiona; family Siphonopidae; genus Microcaecilia; species Microcaecilia unicolor. The sequence goes on from NC_044031.1 coordinate 530,618,343, forward strand.
AGCTGAGATCAAATTTCATTTCTGAGAAATTCAAATTCAATTGAATCTTGTTTATATTGAGTTTGCAGGAAAAGCAGAAAGCAGAGATCAATAATTAACAATAATCATCCGGAAGATAAAAGCCAGCAATTAAAACAATAAGACAAACCCAGCATCAATAGCCAGAGAATGACTGAGACAGCCTAATGCAAGCAAACAAATGCAGACCAGATAAAAAAAATATGTACAAAATTATGAAAAATGAAAAAGATGCAAAAATAATCAAAAGCTACAAATACAACATTAGAGTATCAGATTAAGACAGAAAGCAAAAATGAGCTTAAAATCAGTTTTTAAAACCTGCTCGAATAGCAATGTTTTCACCACTCTATAAAACATATGAAACGTACAAAAGTTAATTTTGAAATGACTGAAAGACCTTCCTCGCCATTATTATTGTAAGTAAATTAGGCTATGGCTGTGCAGGCATGAAGAGAACAAAGTGGGATCTCTGGGAAGGACAGTTCTTGTACTAAAAAGGTGTCTATAATAAAAGGATGCAAACATAATCAATAAAGCCTTATAGAGAAATTTGAGGAGTTTATGAGAGTTTGCGGCCTAGAGGCTGCTACTAACTGTATTGTACAAATTGTTGATGTTTTGAAGTGTTGAATAAAAAATCTTAAAATTGAAAAAAAATGGAATGGGGGGGGGGGGGGGGAGTTAAGAAAAGGCATGACATTTCTCCATGATTCCCTTCCTTGTAGCAAGGGATGGTATGAGAGGTACGCCAGGCTTCACTGCCCTTCATTATGAGGAAGGAGGGAGATGTTAGGTGTGTCCCTCTAATTAATGAGTCCTAGGGTTGTTGTGGGTTCTCCGATCAGCCTGCTGGGGCACAAGTAAAGGACAGGGTGTAATGATGAAGAAGAGGAAACTGAGGTGTGCTCTATACCCGTCTTGCCATCTCTGTCTTCCCCATCTCATTTTTTTTTCCTGCTGCTATTTCCTAACTGGGTGATAAATCAGAGAAAAACACAATACACTTTTTAACATCATATTTTTTTCTTTGCTTTTTAAGCTGCAATAATATTTCATAAGTTAGTAAAAAGGGTGAAAACATGCTTCAGGGTAAGAGATTGGATCCAGTTTCTCCCCCTTGAGTATATCAGCCCTTTAGTGTTTCTTATTCTATGTAGATTGCAGTCGGAAAGGACAGAGTGTTCCCCACACAACTAGGTAGGGCTAAGAGACCTGCCAGCAGTGCCTAGACTGAGAAGTGCTCATAGCTTCCAAAGCACTGGGGCACAGTGACTATGACCAAAAATCCTTCAGCCTGGTATTTTTCTGCAGCTGTTTATAATAACATTTTCATGTCACCAATCCTATTAGCATAATCCCTCAAATTCTAAAAAATGGCACTCAAAATTGCACATGCACCCAATTTGTGCGTGCAATTTAATTGAATAGTGAGCCAATTAACGTCAATAATTGGGCGCTAACAATCAAATATTGGTACTAATTGGCAACTTTGAATTTATGCATGCATCTTGCTAGGTGCTATTCTGTAAAGATGTGTGTGGAAATTTTTCCATGTGTAACTGAAAAGGGAGCATGGCAGTGGAAGAGGCATGGGTGGGTCAGGGGCATTAACTAAAGATGAATCTGGGGGAATCTGCACCTAAATTAGTCACAAGGATTTACACCAGGTTTCAGTTGGTATAAATCCTTGAGCTCAAAGTTTGGTACAGATCCCAGTGCTAACCGCTATTCTAAAAATGGCGTTCAGCTCCGAGTGCCATTTATAGAATAGCGCTCAGTACTCATTTTTTTCCGCGCCCAAATTTGGACACCATTTACTGCATCTGAGCCAATGTGTTTTATGGGTCAAATTTATTAGCAGTATTTACCTATCATGTACATGTGTTTTTGTCAGTGCTTTTTTTGTAGAAAAAAAGGTGCCGGTACTCATTGTGGGCGGGGTCACCACATATGGCACCGCCCCTATTATAGCCACACCCACATTAGCCACACCCATCATACCAGCCATGGCGCATATAAACAGACATCATTGAAAATATTATACTAGTATAGGAGAAAAAATAATGTGATTTTTTTTCATTATAAATAATTTCTCTAAGCTGTTACAGCTCCAGTATACCCAGTGCAAAATAAGACAAATTCCAAACACTAAAATGAAATAAAATGATTTTTTTCTACCTTTGTTGTCTGGTGACTTTGTTTTTCTATCCATATTGGTCCCAGTCTCTGATTCTGCTGCTCTCTATCTGTTCTCTTAACTCCGTTTCCAGGGCTTCCTTTCCATTTATTTCTTTACTTTCCTCCTTTCTTCTTCTTTTGTTGCCCAGCATCCATAAGTAAAAGCTGGGTCCTCCTCCATGGAATTGACTGGAGGAGGTATAACATGGATCCAGCTTTTGCCTATTTTCTCCATCCATGTGCAGTTTTTCTCCTCTTCCCTTTCCCTCATCTCCATCCATGTGCATCTTCTTTTTTTCTTTCCTCCCCTTCATTCATGTCCAGCACTTCTCCTCTCTCCTCCCTTCCATCCATGTCCAGCATTTCTCATCTCTCTTCCCTCCTCTGTATCCATATAAAGCAATAATTCTCTCTCCCCTCTCTTCCATCCAAGTCAGCATTTCTGCTCTCTCCTAGCCAACTCCTCCATCCATCCATGTCCAGCAATTCTCCTCTATCTCCTGCTCTCCTCTCCATCCATTTCTACCATTTCCCCTCTGCAAGTCCCGCCTACAACTTCCTGTTTACGCATAGGCGGGACTTGCAGAGGGAAGCTACGACGCTGCTAGCCAATCGCTGCCTGCTCCGTTTGCCTCTGAGTCCGACGCTGGCTGGCAGGCAGTGAAGGAGGACGACTGGGGGACGAAGAATCGCTGGATATGGGAGAGGTGAGGGCAGGGGAGGGACGGAAAATCGCTGCACGTCGATGGGAGGGCAGGGGAGAGGCGGAGAATCGCTTGAAATAATGGGAGGGGTGGACAGGAGGAGAAAAAGGTGCTGGTACGCCGTACTGTTGCGTACTGGCACAAAAAAAGCACTGGTTTTTGTGGTTCTAGGTTAGTTCCCACCTGGACAATTCCCACTCACCAATTCCCATCTGAATAATTACCACCTAGGTCAATTACCACCCAACCAATTCCCATCACTCCAGGGAGGACAATTCCCACCCTTAACAATGAGAAAGTACTGAGGTTTACTAAGCCGGTATCACATTTGGCTGTGAGCTAGTGCTGACATAGCCCATTCACTTTGAATGGGCTGTATTGGCAGTGCTGTGCGGAAGCCGCTAGCGTGGCTTAGTAAATAGACCCCATGGCCTGGCATATTTCTCCTTCCCTTTCCCCTTCCAGACATGCAGCTAATTTGGAGGGGGGGCAATGCCCCCCCCCATACACCCCCAAACTACACCCATGTCACTTTCCCTTCCAGACTGAACCTTCAACACATCATGCCACACCATGCAAAAAAAAAAAAAACCCACACCAAAATCCAAATAAATAAAGACCGTAAACTATAACCCCTGACACAATGCAACTATAACCCCAGACGCAATCCGACACACTAAAAAGAAAAAATTAAAAATAATCAGTGCAACCAAACACTCACCAATTCCCACCCAAAAGCAGTCCCAGAAAATCACCTTTCCAACAAACCTGCCCACTCCCAGCCGATTCTGCTGCCAGACACCCACTTTTTCAACAAACCTTACTGACTTTCAGTGACTCCAAGCTTCACCTTTGCCCGAAACCACACAATGCCACAATGCAAATTCTGATGTATAAATAAAAACCCTCATACAACACCGACACAAGAAAAAAAGACCAAACACTATATCCTAGGAAGAAAAAAAATTTGAAGGGTGGGAAATAACCAAGGGGGAATAGTCCTAGGAGGGAATTGTTCCCCTTGAATGGGAATTGGTCAGACGGAAATAGTCCAGTTGTCCCAGGGGAACTGTCTCAGTGGCAACTCGCTGGATACCGTACTTGTATCTCACTTCTCTTATGGTTTCTATGTAATGTAATTTCATATTTGTTTTATAAATTGGTCTGTAATGAGTGTTATGTACATGGAGAATCTATTACGCTATTGTTCTGTTTTTCACATTTCATGGTGAAGCTTTTAAGTATTACTGAAAATAAATAAGCAGTATCTCTTGTTTCTAAACTTAAACAGTCCCTTAGTTCTGCTTGATGTTTTTGTGCCAGGACTAAGAAATTCGAAAGGATTGCAGTGATGTTACAATACTCTTTTCTGGGAAATGATGTTTAAAGAGGGCATGTTATGCCTTCTCTGTGGAGCTCTCCATGAGAAAGTAGCCTGCAAGGATCATGAATACCTTTTTGCATCTGTTATTTGTATAGATCAAGTCCACAGAGATTTAAAAATAGAGTTTCCTCAGGTATATTCATTTCCGTGACCTCCACCCATCCCTGGAACTGCTCCATTTTTCTTGTGGGAAAAAGCACATGTATGTTTAGTTGCTAAGAGGCAAGATAATTTCTGAAAACACATTTTAAATGCTTTGAAAGTTATTCTGCAGGCGTTCAAACTCTTGGATAACAATTCAAGATGCTTCAAGAGACTATCGTGTGCTCAAAGTTTAATTCAGTTAGAAACTAGGGCCCAGATGCATCAACCATACGTAAAAAAATCTAAAACGTTAAAGTCCTTAACAAATTTGAAAAAACGAAGCATGCACCAAAAAAACAAGTCGCACATGTTCGGTGCGGTATTGAAAAGTACAATGTATCAAAGATTCGTAATCCCCGTTGGTAATCGGCCCCTAAAGCATGCGCAGAGCAGCCAAGCATTATGCTGGCTGCTCTGCGCATGCCACAAATGTCCAAAACAGCAACAACAAAAAAACACAAACACGTGGCTCCCTGGCGTCCTCCTGCATCAATACAAAAATAAACAGAGGAGGGCGGGCACAGGAAGAAGGAGAGAGACGTCGGTGAAGGCAGAAGCGATCGACGATCAGCTGTTCCATCCCGTGCAGCGCCTTCACACACAGGTGAGAGGCGCTGCACCGGCCATTAAGGCAGAGGGGGGGGAGCGGCGGCGACAAATAGGGGGGCGGGGCACGGGCGGAGGAGGATGCCGGGAGGCAGAGCTATGGGAGAAGGAGTACAGAGAGAGACAGGAAGGGAGGGGGACCGGGGCTGCAAAAGTTTGATTTTTATTTTCATACAGGGAGAAGTGGGGAGCAGTGGCGACCTCGGGTGGGGGGCAAGGCCGTCCATAAAGGATGCTCCTGATGAGCCCCTTTGCCCCCTCCCGATCCTTTTTTGATGTTTGTTTCATTTTTTATTTTAGGCAGAGGGAAGCGGGGAGCCACGTGTTTGTGTTTTTTTTCTTTTTAAACATGCCAGGGGATTTTTATGGTGCAGGGGCCAGTGGGGAGATGACAGCTCAGGCCTTAACGACAGGTCTGAGCTCACGTTAAATTTCAGACGGTAGATGATTCGTTGCAATCGTCAGTATGGTTAGTGCATTCCGAATTGTCCACATTTCAATGGCAGTTTCTCGTTTGCATTCTGTTTTCGTTAGCTGCTTGCTTCGTTGGAAAAAGGCCTTTGATACATGCTACGGTTGAAAATTTCTTTGTTAAGGGTCGGTAAAGGGTCGTTAAAAGGGTCGTTAAGGTTTAGTGCATCTGGGCCTAGGTCGGATGAGTCAGTAGAATAACTGTCAAATGCTGCTCAAGCATGGAGTTAATATCCCACTGTATATAAATTGCTTCACATGCAGGTGGCCACTTGGTCCATTGCACTCAAAAATACGCCTGTGTTGCATTTTCTTATTTATTTATTAACGTTTAAAATCACTACAAGCTTATACACTTGAAAAAGAAACAGTAAATAGGAAAAGAAAAGGAAGAAATAAACCTATTTCTCCAAATTCCAAGTAAGAAATAACTTTAATGTTTAGCAGACCACCAGGAGAGAGATCCAAGAATAAGGAAACAATACACCTTGAAGCATAGGTGAAATTAAAGAAATAAAGATAATTCAATTACAAACTGAGGGGTCCTTTTACAAAGGCGCACTGAAAAATGGCTTACGATAGTGTAGGCGCGGGTTTTGGGCACATGCCGATCCATTTTTCAGCACGCCTATAAAAGCCTTTTAAAAATTTTTCCCGAGAATGGACATGTGTCAAAATCAAAATTGCTTCGCTTCCATTTGGGGATCTGCGACCTTATCGCCAGCCATTGACCTAGTGGTAAAGTCTCACGTGGTAACTAAGAGGTAATGACCTGCACGCTGTAAAGGTCCTTTCCTCACAATTCAGGGAAGGGTTTCTTGTAGTCCAGCTCTCCCCTCCAGATCCAGTTAAACACCACACTGTAATCCAACTCAGGTTTAAGGCAAAATACAAAAAGAGAAAAAAAAAAAAACTCCAACCCACTCGGTTACCAGCTCCTCCTGAGCAAGGTGCTGGCCTGCTTAGTTTCAACATGAAAAAAAAACCACTCAGTTTATCACTTCAGCTCAGCACAGTTCCACCAGTCAGCTGAAGTGCAACCCACAAAACCTCCAGACAAAAAAGGAAAAAAATAAGCCAAGAGTTCAGTTCACTTCCTCAAAACATTAAAGCAAAAGTTCAAACTAAAGTCTCTCAGTCTTTCACCAGAGCACTGTAATGGTCCTGCACACTGCAGGCCTAGCAGAGCACCAACCTCTTCACAGTATTCAAATCTGTGACCAAGATTGCCAGGTGGGCGGTTTTACCGCCCAATTGGTCGGGTTTTCGCCAGCGGCGGCGGGAAAAGTTCGCTGGCCGCGGGATGCGGTTTATTGGGCGGTTTTCCCGTCGCCGCTGTGCGAGTTTGGCGTTTTTTTCCGGGGCTTCTATTGGTCCAAATTGGACCAATAGAAGCCTTTCAGGGGCGGGGCTGACGTCAGGGATGATGTAGGGGGCGGGGCTAGTGACGTGGGAGGCAGGGTTAGTGACGTGGGGGCGGGGTTAGTGACACGGGGGCAGGGTTCGGTGATGCGGAAGTCGGGGATTGGCTACGGGCGGTTTTGGGCCGGGTTTACGACTGTTTCGGGCTGGGAAAATTTTTCCCAGCTGGCAAACCTGTCTGTGACCACCCACACTCTGCCCCTCAGTGCTAGAAAGGCTACCTTTTAGGTGTTTTCCTCCCAGTCCATGTGTGCTGGATCCTCTGAGCAGGGCAATTGAGAAGGTGCCTCCCTCCCTTCTTCCACACAGTCCATGGGCTCTGCCCCCTGCTTCCAACCTTCACTCACCATTCTCAGGGAATCAGGCTCCTCTCCCCTTTCACAGCTGGGCAGGATCTGGTACTGATTACTTACCCAAGGAAATTGGGCTTCATCTTTCATTGGCTCCCTGCTGGTGACTGACTTAAATGGCATCCCTTTTCCTGAGCTGCATCCCTTCCAGTTATTCTCGGGAATCCCTGCCGGGATTGCCCGTATACCCTTTTCTCTAGGCCTCCTGGAGAACTCTGGGTAGGATACTTTAGGACCTGCCTGCCCTGGGCATTGATCGGTGCACTTAGCCTTATCAAATACCCCCTTCCTCAAGAAATTGCGACTCTGGAATTTCAGCGGCTGCTGCTTTCCAGAGTCTGCAATTCTTGAGAGAGCATCCACATTACCCTGTCTCGGAAGCATCGGTCTGTAAAAGGAATGGTCGCCCGAAGTCCACCCCTTTTAGGACAGGCTCTTCACACAGAGTATTTTGCAGGACCTCAAAATCGTGTCTCCCCTTCTCTATCCACCTTAAAATATTTGGGTATGACTTCTTAAGCATAGCTGTCAGGTTGCTGGCCCTCTCTGCAAACTTAGGAATAAACCTATGGTAGTAGCCTATAAGATCCAAAAAACTCCAACCCACTGTAAAGGTCCTTTCCTCACATTTCAGGGAAGGGTTTCTTGTAGTCCAGCTCTCCTCTCCGGATCCAGTTAAACACCACACTGTAATCCAACTCAGGTTTAAGACAAAACACAAAAAGAGAAGAAAAAAAACCTCCAACCCACTCCTCCTGAGCAAGGTGCTGGGCTGCTTAGTTTCAACATAAAAAAAAACCCCCACTCACTTTATCACTTCAGCTCAGCACAGCTCCACCAGTCAGCTGAAGTGCAACCCACAAAACCTCCAGACAAAAAAGGAAAAAATTAAGCCAAAGAGTTCAGTTCACTTCCTCAAAACATTAAAGCAAAAGTTCAAACTAAAATCTCTCAGGGCCAGATGCACTGAACTTGACGAGCCATTAAAGAGCAAGTAGTAAACCCTGGCATGCACTAAAGACTTCTCCGAGCCATTTTCCGACCATGGTAGCAGCTAACGAAAATGGAATGCAGTTGAGCAAATTGTGTAGAAACCCTATTGTAATGAGATGCACTAACCTTTTCCGATTGCCTTAACGCTGGAAAATCTAACAAGAGGTCTGTACCTGTCATTGGGGATTCGCGTGATTGAAAAAGATCTTTGTTACAAAAAAAAATCGGGGGAAAAAGTGCTCTTCAGGGACATCCTTTATGGACGTGCTTCACTCAGCTGAGAGACCTGGAAGTCTCTCACAACGCGTTTAGCTCAGCCCCCCCCCCCCCCAAGGTCGCCGCTCCCCCTCCCCCTGCATTGAAATGCCAGCTTCCCACAACCCCGGCCTCCCCGCCATTTTCTGCACCCCCGTGGCCCTGTCCCCGCCGCCCCCCTGAGGTCATCGCCGCTGCCGCTGCCCCCCTCCACCCATCTCCCTCCGTCCGCCACCGGGCTGGGCCCTCACAGCGCCTCTCACCTCTGTGTGAAGGCGCTGCAGCAAGAAACAGCTGATCGCTTTCCTTCGGACTGTCCTCCTTTCCTCCCTGGCCCGCCCTCGTCTGACGTAAGTTGTGAGGGCTCGACTCGGTGGCAGACGGCGGGGGGCGGGTGGAGGGGGGAGCGGTGGCAGCAACATCAGGGGGGCGGTGGGGGAGGGGCCCCGGGGGTGCGGAGGATGGCGGGGAGGCGGGGCTGTGGGAAGCTGTTATTTCAATCCAGGGGGGAGCGGCGGCGATCTCGGGAGGGGCGAAGGATGTCCATAAAGGATGTCCATAGGCACAGCTCATCTTTTTTTATATATAGTGAAGGACGTCCATAAAGGATTCGAATGAAATCTGCCCAAGCTTCACCAACGGAACAGATACTTTCAACTGCTGAAGAACTGCTTCTTTCTCCAGTGCGTTAGGCAAACCCGTTGCAGCAAAGGACTCCCCCGTCCAACGGCTTTTATCAACTCCTCCGAGATGAGATGATCTGGGCATTGCACCAGCTTGGGAGCCTTTCTTCTCAGCCTCAATGCCGTCTTGTGACGGAGAGCGCTGCGGCTCTATTCCAGACTAAGACACTGCTCCAGGGGGGAGTGGCGCTTGATGCTGGTCTGAACTCAGAGATATTATTGAGTCTCCCATGGCCGCTGCTTCTAGTGGCTCAGCAGAAGGATCCAGTGTTTGTTGGGAGAATGCTTCGGCGATGGTAACTCGGAGGGAAAGTCCTTGGGTTTCCCCTTACGCTTCTTCCCCATGATACGGAGAGAGCGCAGAGACGCCAACACATAGCTTCCTCAGACTATCCTCTTGCTGCCTCACATAAAATTGTGATATGAATGGTAATTAAGGGCCTTATTTACTAAACTTTTTTTCTTTTAGACAGAATTAAGTAGAAGCTTTAGTAAATAAAATACAGGGCAAACTGAAACCGGGGTTTTCGGTTTGGGCTGAAACCGAATTTGTGGCTGAAATTCATCACTTGGTTTTGGCTGAAAATGAAACTGTCAGGCCTCTCCCTTCCCCCCCCCCCCCCCCCCCCCCCCCCCCCCACCGGCAGAAAGTAGATCTGTCTAGCATCCCCAGCAGAAAGCAGTGCCTCCCTGGACCACCTACCCCTGACTACATGCTCTGCCCTCCCACCACTTATAAGCCTTCCCCAGGCCTGTCTTAGAAGCTCTGGTGGTCTAGTGGCCTCTCTGAGAGGAGTGATCTCCAGTTGCTCCTGCTCGTTCTGGCTCCAGTCTCAAACTGGCTGCCATGATCTCCTACGGCAGTCTCGCAAGGCTGCTGCAGGAGGTTGTGAATAAATAATGGGAAGTTGACCAAGGGTTCAAGAGTCATGGACAACAGTGTAAGGGGTATGTTTACAAAGATGTGCTAGCGTTTTTAACACGCCTGTAATGAATGAAGGCGCATTAAACGCTAACGCGCCTATACATTTCTATGGGTGCGTTAGCGATTAACCCGCGTACACCATTTACGCACATTAAAAACGCTAACGTACCCGTAGCGCTGCTTAGCCCTAAGATTTCTCCAAAAAAGGCTTTATTGTGGGAGACTCGACACAGTACTGTGTTTCAGCCACAGGCCTGCTTCAGGAGTCTAGAAAAATGCATAAAACATATATAAACAAATAATAATAATAACAGATATAATAGTAACAAATAAAACATGAACAGCTAGTTGTGCATGACAAAATGAATGTACAGTATAAGCAATTATGTATTTAAAATGGCTTAGTATAAATAAACGTATATAGAAACATATATAAAAACATATATATTTAAAACTTCTAATGAAACCATGAGTGATTAGAAAATTAAAAAATTGAATAATGTATGCAGTAGTGTGAAAAATGTCAATAAATAAATTAATGTATAGTCATTGGTAGCCAACTGCTGTTAAAAAACTGAATGGTGCGACGTATATAAAGAAATGTGTGTAAATAATACTTGACACTAAGGGCCCTGTTTACAAAGCAGCGTTATAGGCGTGTTAACGCTTTTAACGTAAGCTAACCATGTATGCGAGTTAACCATGTATGTGCCTACAATATCCCTATATCCCTATATGGTTAGCGCATGTGTTAAGTGTAGGGGTGCTAAAAACACTAATGCATCTTAGTAAACAGGGCCCTAAATGTAAATATAGCATTGAAAAAGTATGTAATAATAAATGTAAAACAGAAGGATTAATAAGAATAGATGATTCCAACAGTGTAGCCCTTGGGGAGGGGAGGGGGAGCTGAGGTAGTGAGTCTATGGGTGTATATAGTCAGTGTTAGCCTGAGACAGTGCAGTACTGGGGGGAGGGGGAGGGGGAGGGAGGAGCTGGGGCAGTGAGTCTATCGGTATATATGCTATACTAGTATAAAAGGCCCGTTTCGGTAGGCACTGAAACGGGCGCAGCAAGGTAATCCCCCCCTCCCTCCCTCCAGACCCCCCATCCCTCCCTCCCTCCCGAGTGCCAGACCCCCCCTCCCTTCCGAGTTCCAGACCTCCCCTCCCGAGTTCCAGATCCCCCTCCCCAGACCCCTCCCTCCCTTCCTTCCTTCCTTCCTTCCTTCCTTCCTTCCTTCCTTCCTTCCATCTGAGTTCCAGACCCCCCTCCCTCCCTCCCTCTCTTCTGAGTTCCAGACCCCCCTGCCTCCCTCACTTCTGAGTTTCAGACCCTCCCTCCCTCCCTCCCAGTTCAAGGCCCCCTCATGCCCCTCCCACCAATTTCAACACCCCCCCCCCTCCGCGTTACTGCCCCCTGGACCTCCGTGCCATGACCTCTCAACCCCTCCTTCCCACAGAAAACCCTCCTCCGCCGCCGCCGCGGCGTACCTGTGCTGAAGACAGCCAAAGTTCTCTTCTCATCTGCGCCGGCAATGCTTGTTGAATGATCATCTGTTGAAGTATCTGTGCGTGCGTCTGATGTCAGATGCACGCACAGAAACTTGAACAGATGATCATTCTTCAAGCAACGCCCCGGCGCAGCCGAGAAGAGAAGTTTGGTTGTCGTCAGCACAGGAACGCGACGGCGTTCCTTGCCTTGGAATCAGCTGTCAGTGATGTTACTGACGTCAGTGTGTTCTAAGCTGCCTAGCAGACCACCTCCGAGGGGTCCACGGTCCCAGGCAGGTTAGAACGTTGGAGGTGTGTATTATTATATAGGATAGTCAGTGTTAGCCTGAAACAGTGCAGTCCTGGGGGGAGGGGGGGCTAGGGAGGAGCTGGGGCAGTGAGTCTATAGGTATATGTGTTGTATAGTCAGTGTGAGCCTGAGACAGTGCAGCCCTGGGGTGTGTGTGTGGGGGGGGGGGGGGAACTGGGGCAGTGACATCATTTTTGACATGTCCTTGCACAGGTGCTACTGAGAGTTATTCAGTTTAGTGACTTGAGTGTGCAAACAAAATAATTTCATTTGTTTTCTAAAGTCTGAAAGTTATCAGTTGTACCAGTCAGCAGCAAAGTGTTTTGTTTTGCGTTTAATTTATGTTCCAGTTTGTGTAAGAGGAAGCGAGATACTAACAGCTGGACATGATGGTGAACTCTTTGTATCAGCACTAAGTCTGTTTCCAGATTATGGGATAAAGTGGCATTGTTGAAGGTTGGGGAGGAACCTGTCGTCCTGCAGAGAGAGCTTTAGACACAGAAAGGCCACTCTGGGCTGAGTCCTCCTGGGGGCCCATAATTGCCATTAATTCATCTTTTACACACATTGTAGGTGGAAACTTCCAGGTAATTAAGAATAGAAGGTGAGGGAAGGCCTTTATTGTTCTATGCAATTAAATTCAGTTAACTTGGTTGTTCCTTGGGGATTTGCAGTGTGCCTACGTTCTTGTCCCAGAACTGTACCGGTGTGCGTCATACAGCTGCTGCAGCCTTTGGCTCCAGTAATAGGAGGAATCTGTGCTGCATTGTACGTGTTCACCATTGGGCATTAACTCTTTCACTCATGTTGCCAAGCGCTTGCTAAACTGACAACACTGAGTTATGCCTTGTGTTCGTAATGTGACTTTATTTGCCAAGTTAGTTTATGGCCTTTAGAAAAAAAAAAGCACCGTATGAAAAAATGTTACCTAGCAACGTGCACTTTTTCATTGACTTGATGTATAATCCTTTTTAAAGTGTTTTCATAGCACTTTATGGCATGATTGCTTTAATTAGAATTCCTGCTTTTCTATGGCATTCCTTTCAATATCGCAGATGTAATAGGCTTCAAAATGCCACAGTTGAAAAGGTGTTTTCTTTCTGAAATGCGGGGCACAGCTGAAACAAAGACATAAAACAGCAGACTATACATCAACTTTTGGAAGGGTCATCTAGTGAATTCTGCATGAGGTTGTCATCATAAAATCAATAGCTCTACTGCACACAACTGGGAAAGAATGGGTTTTCTATGTTATTTAAAGGGACACAGGGGGAGTAGTTCTATGAGGAGCTGCCTAGTTTTAGGTGGCAGTATGTGTGCACAGTGGTGGCCCTACCATTAGGCCTACTGAGGCGGGAGCCTCAGGTAATACTGTTTTGGAGCGGCATTCACCCCGTCTGCCGCGCTCTGGCTTTGCCCTCTGCCTTTCCTTCCCCGAATTTACCTTTTTTCTTGGCTTTCCAAAAGTCAGTTCTTATATGCTGCCCTGCTACCCACCCCTTCTCTCTTACAGCCTGCCTCTCTGAGGTACTTTCTGTTTCCTCAGAGGTGGGGTGGGCCGCAGTAGAAGGGGCTGGGGCCGGCAGCAGGGCAGGGTATGGAAGCCGCTGCTGCCTCGACTTTTGGAAAGCCACTAAAAAAAGGTAAATTTGGGAAATGAATGAAAGGGGGAGATGTCAGACTGGGGGAGGCAGAACTGAGCCAGGGGTTGGGATGGGGCAGAGTTGGGGCGGCAGACCGTTCCCTTACCTCAGGTGGCAGACTGTTTTGGCCCGCCCCTGTGTATGCACATTAGTGACCTCTTATAAGAACATAAGCATTGCCACATTGGACAGACCGAAGGTCCATCAGGTCCAGTATCCTGTTTCCAGTAGTGGCCAATCCAGGTCACAAGTACCTGGCAAGATCCTAGATCAGTAAAACAGATTTTATGCTGCTTATACTAGAAATAAGCAGTGGATTTTCCTAAGTCATAAGAACATAAGAATAGCCATACTGGGTCAGGCCAGTGGTCCGTCATGCCCAGCATCCTGTTTCCAACAGTGGCCACAAGTACCTGGCAGAAACCCAAATAGTAACAACATTCCGTGTTACCAGTCCCAAGGGAAAGCAGTGGCTTATGGACTTTTTTTTAGGAAATTATCCAAACCTTTTTAAAACCCTGCTAAGCTAACTGATTTTACCACATTCTCTGGCAACGAATTACAGAGTTTAATTACCTGCTGAGAGAAAAAATATTGTCTTTGGTTTGTTTTACATTTACTACTTAGTAGCTTCATTGTGTGCCTCCTAGTCCTAGTATTTTTGGAAATAGTATACAGGTGATTCACCGCTACCTGTTCCTTTCCACTCAGTATTCTATCATATCTTCCCTCAGCCGTTTCTTCTGCAAACTGAAGAGCCCTAGCCACTTTAGCCTTTCCTTATACGGAAGTCATCCCATCTCCTATCATTTTCATTGCCCTTCTCTTTACCTTTTCTAATTCTGCAATATCTTTTTTGAGATGTGGTGACCAGAATTGCACACAGTATTCGAGGTGCAGTTGCACCATGGAGTGATACAAAGGCATTATAACATTCTTATTTTTGCTTTCCATTTTTTTCCTAATAATACCTAACATTCTATTTGCTTTCTTAGCCACCATTGTACATTGAGCAGAGGGTTTCAACATATCATCAATGATGACACCTAGATCCTTTTCCTGAGCGGTGATTCCTAATGTGGAACCTACTAGTGGAAAAGTACGCAGCATGCTTTGATGGTGCATCCTTACTGGTGGGCATGTGCATGGGTGGAGTTTGACTGGAATGCATGTGTAGCATGTGAATTCTAGAATACCATAATTGACATGTTTTCATGCATACACCCAGGGGTGACCCAAGGCAAGATGCCGCCTCAGGCAGGGCTGAGGTGCTTGCTCCCCCTAGGCCGAGATGCCATCCCCTCTGGCTGAGATGTTGCTGCTCCCTCCCAGGCCAAGTTCTGGCATCTCCCCCTTCCTTCCTCCACCTGTTCCCCAAGTTTACCTTCTTTCTTCATGTTCCAAAAGCCGGCGGCGGCAGACGTGATTCCCATATGCTTCCCTGCCTCAGCACCGGACTCTTCTCTACCGCAGCCACCTCTGAGGAAATAGGAAATTACATGAGGGAGGTGGCAGCAGTGGGTGGGGTGGGTGCTGGTGGCAGGCAGCATATGGGAATCGCGCCTATTGCTGCTGGCTTTTGGAACATGAAGAAAGAAGGTAAATTTAGAGAACAGGGTGGAGGATGGAAGGGAGAGATGCCGCTCCTGAAAGAGTGCTGCCCGAGGCCCCTGCCTCAGGTAGCCTAATGGTCGGGCTGCCCCTGTATACACTTAGCTGAGGTTATTTAAACCAGCTACAAGGCTAGTGTAAGAGGTTGCGCCTAGACATACATGTGCAAGTATTCTGTAAGAAAACTAAACGCCTAATTCTCTTTATAGACTAGGGTAAAAATAGGCACCATAACCAGCACCTATAATAGGCGCCCTGTTATAGAATTAACCTTCTTGTTTTTTTTAACAAGGGAAGAAGAAAATCTGTGATATTGGTGCTATTAAGCCGAAAAGTCAGTAATGAGTATAGATAATACCAGTGCAAGGAGAGGCTCCTGGCCATTTATATAGTCTGCCCAGAGCTAGCTTAACCGGATAGTGCTGCTGAAAATGCCCAGTTAGTGCCCAAGCCGAGAGCAGCTATTTTGTGGGCGTTCTAGGGGCAAAGTTGGCATGATAGCCAGTTAAATGCCAGTTTTCTGCACTTAATTGGCTAATTAGGTGCTCATTTTCAAAGCACTTAGACTTACAAAAACTTAACCACACTTTCATTAAAAGGGCTTCTAATGCTGATCATTTATAGTTCTTTCCACCACTTTTGGCGGTTGTACATTTCACCTAGTACTGCCTACACCGTGATATCCTAGGAAAATATTTACCCTTCTGTTACTTGCCAACACTCACGGAGAGCACCATATTATATTTTACATTTTCTAATACAAAGGGTGCTGCCTTCCCCATGATATCACATGCCACAGTGACTAATGTGAATGATAAGGAGCTTGCTGGTATCTTTCTGGGCGTGTTTACAAAATGGGAGCGATGGGCAAGTTCACTTAATATTGTTTTTTTCTAGCACTGTGATGTGATTGCAGTTTTGGGTCTTATTTTTTTTTTTACGAAAGACTCAATTCAGTATTAAAACAATACATTAATGCGCTACATGTAACTCTTTTTTTATTCTTATGATGGACTATAATTTGAGGTCTATGAAAGCAACAGTGATGCAGTTGTGTTTTCCAAGTAATACATTTTGCAGTATTTAATCCTTTCATTGGGTAGAGACAAAGAGAGATTTACACTGACATTTTTTAGGTGGCTACAAAAATGGATAGACTTAGGAGCCCTTTTAACTAAGCAGCGGTAAGTCCACCGCGGGCTTCCCACGCGGAAATCCAGAACTTCTGCTGGCCCAATGTGGGCGCCAGCAGTTGTTCCACCTCAATGTAAGTGCTTCCCTCCGAAATGGCCGCGCGACAAGTACAAACTTACCGCACAGTCATTTTATTTTTGGCCATATTTACCCGCTGCAATAAAAGGGGTCCTAGCCGCAGCAGAAATGGCTGCTGCCACTAGCGAAGGGCCCCTTTTACTGTAGCTTAGTAAGGGGCCCCTTAAAGATCTAAATATGGATTACTTTGGAAGAAAGGTGGGAGAGGGGAGATATGATAAGAGATGTTTAAATACCTCCATAGCATAAATGCACAGGAGGCGTCTCAATTAAAAGCAAGCTCTGCAATGAGGGGGCATAGGATGAAGGTGTCAGGGGACAGACTGAAATATTTCTTCACGGTATGGGTGGGGAATTTGTGGAATGGCCTTTTGGTGAAGGTGTTGGAGATGAAGACTGTATCTGAAGTCAAGAAAGCTTGGGCAAGTACATAGGATCTCTAAGGGAGAGTAAGGGATAATAGATGGCATAGATGAGTAGAATGGACAGGCCATATGGTCTTTATGTGCCTTCATTTTTCTCTGTTTCTATCTTTATAGTATGTTATTTCAAGAAATGAAAGGCAAAAAAAAAAAAGCTTAGTCTAGGCCCCCACCTCCTTTTTCCTGCCACAAAATTTTGAAAAATAAGCCTGCATAGGCTATTTCCCTTCCCCACCTTTTCCTCCCCGTGTCTGAATTCATTTGTTGGATGCTTAGAGGTCAAAGGAATCCCTAAATGGCACCAGCAGATCCAAGTTCTATGCCATGTAGGAATATGATTGTATTCAAACATAGTGCTAGCTTAAAGTCAGCCAGAAGCAGTGGGACTAGACCCACTGGGTATCACTTCTGCTCTTGAATGGGATAAGATATAGAAGGATGAATCTAGGGGGCTGCTGAGAGGAATAGTGACAAATCTGGAGAGCTTCTTTTGAGCATACAGGGACGAGTGAGTAGGCAAAGCTGGAGCTGTCTTCTGATGCAGTGAAGGCAAATGGAATCTGGTTTGGTCTTTTCATTTTCCAAATAAAATGAGACGAGAGTATCTCCCTATGTGCTTTCTTTTATGAGTGCTGATAACTTTCAACTTTAAAATAAACTATTCTGGGACACTTTCTCCAAATGGGTTTTTATTTATTTATTTATTTATATAAGTATTTATACCCCACAATTTTCCAAAACGTATTGGATTTTTGTGCATCGAAACAAGTAAATTAATAGGAGCAGAAAGGGAACAAAATCATAAATATAACAAATGCCCAGTGGGGGAAATTCTATATATGATGCCTTAAAAATCAGCACCATAAAACCACATGGTTAGCGTGATTCTATAAATTACTCCTAAAGTTAGGTGTAGTTTATAGAATACGCTCACACGCCGTTCTTGTGGCTAAAATTTAGTTGCACCTATGTAGGCCACCTAAAACCAGGCCTAAATACCTGCGCCTAAGTTAGGTGCAGATCGGGTGTATTCTATACTAGTGCGCATAGTTTTTTGAAATGCCCACAACCCATCCATTCCACACCTCATTTTTGACTGTGTGCATTAGAATTTACGCACACTGCATCATAGAATATGCCTGGAAAGTTGTGTAAATTCTAATTAAAGCCAATTAATGCTTATAATTGGGTGTTAAGTAGCAGTTATTGGTGCTGATTGACTTGTTAATCAATTAAGTTGTGCACACAATTTGGCCATGCGGACAAATTAATGCATACAACTTAAGGTGCCATATATATAATTTGGGGGAATCTGAATGAATAATTATGATAGGGTGGCTCTTACAATGATATGGAGAAAAAAGACCTCAGTGCAGACTGGGTAAATGACGTCTTAAAAATCGGTGCTGAAAAACCATGCGGTTAGCGTGATTCTATAAATGATGCCTAAAGTTTAGAAGGAATGGTTCCGTGGAATCTTAGCGGAGATTGGGTGGCGACGCCGGTAATTGGAAACAAAACAGGAGCTGGGCAGACTTCTACGGTCTACACCCTGATCATGACTGAATAGATAGGGATGGGCTGGAGTGTAAATTTTAAGGGGCTTTAATGTTAGCTTCAGAACTTAGTACAAGAAAAGTACTGGGCAGACTTCTAAGGTCTGTGCCCTGAGAAAGGCAAGGACAAATCAAACTCGGGTATACATATAAAGTATCACATACTATGTAAAATGAGTTTACCTTGTTGGGCAGACTGGATGGACCGTACAGGTCTTTATCTGCCGTCATTTACTATGTTACTATCATGCTTATTTTCGAAAGAGAAGGACGCCTATCTTTCGACACAAATCGGGAGATGGGCGTCCTTATCGCAAAGTCATCCAAATTGGCATAATCAAAAGCCGATTTTTGACACCCTCGACTGGTTTCCGTCGCGAGGACAAACAAAGTTCAAGGGGGTGTGTCGGCAGGGTAGCGAAGGCGGGACTGGGGCGTGATTAGGAGATGGTCGTCCTCGGCCGATAATAGAAAAAAGAAGGGCGTCCCTGACGAGCACTTGGCTGACTTTACTTGGTCCATTTTTTTCACAACCAAGCCTCAAAAAGGTACCCGAACTGACCAGATGACCAGCGGAGGGAATCGGAGAGGACCTCCCCTTACTCCCCCAGTGGTCTCTAACCCCCTCCCACCATAAAAAACAAGTTTAAAAATACTTTTTTTGCCAGCCTCAAATGCCATACTGAGGTCCATCGAAGCAGTATATAGATCCCTGTAGCTGTTGTAGTGGGTGCAGTGTACTTCAGGCAGGTGGACCTGGGGGAGGGGGGGGGGGGTTGGGGGGGCTCAGCACCCAAGGTAAGGGAGCTATGCACCTGGGAGCAATTTCTGAAGTCCACTGCAGTGCCCCCTAGAGTGCCCGGTTGGTGTCCTGGCATGTGAGGGGGACCAGTGCACTACAAATGCTGGCTCCTCCTACGACCAAAGGGCTTGGATTTGGACGTTTTTGAGATAGACGTCTTTGGTTTCCATTATCGCCAAAAACCGAGGACGACCATCTGAAAAATGACCTAAGGATGAACATCTCTAAGGTCGACCTAAATGTCAAGATTTGGGCGCCCCCGACCGTATTATCGAAACGAAAGATGGACGTCCATCTTGTTTCGATAATACGCGTTGCCTCACCCTTTCGCGGCACCGTCTTTAGAGTTGGGCACCCTTAGAGATGGTCGTCCCCTGAAAATGCCCCTCTATGTTACTACGTTACACATAGTTTAAGGAATATGGTCACATTCCATTCTTGCAAGACACCCCCCCGATCCCCCATGTGCACATCTTCTTTGTAGCTGTGCACCATAGCATTTAGGCACTAAGGGGGGAAATTCTATATATGGCGTCTTAAAAATCGGCATCATAAAACCACTCAGCGTGATTCTATAAATTATGTCTAAAGTTAGGCATAGTTTATAGATTAGGTGCACATCATTCTTGCAACTAAAATTTTGGTGCACCCATGTAGGCCACCTAAAACCAGGCCTAAATACCTGCGCCTAATTTAGGCGCAGATCGGGTGTATTCTATAATAGTGCACATTTTTTTGAAACGCCCACAACCTGCCCATTCCGTGCCCATGGCCGCACCCCCTTTTCAACTGTGTGCATTAGAATTTACGTGCACCACATTATAGAACACGCCTAGAAAGTTGTGCGTGTAAATTCTAATTAAAGTCATTTAGTGCCACTGATTGGTTAAATACCAATTATTAGTGTTGATTGGCTTGTTAATCAAGTTGTGTGCACATACATAGAATGTGGGGGAATCTGAATAAATAATTATGATAGGGTGGTTCTTACAATTATATGAAGAAAAAAGACCTCAGTGCAGATTAGGTATTTTTGGTGTGTGTCATGACAGGAATGAACCCTACTCCTAAGCCGGGATATTGTGGAGTATGATCTCCCTCTCAAATGTACTGCTGATGCTTGTAGAACTTGCATGCATGGTGCTAAAGACAGCTTTCCTCTGACGTTTGTGAGATATAACATGTATAGACAATTTATTCAGGTGTGCTTGAAAATTCTCTTTGATCAAGCTTTTGGCACCCAAAATGATGGGAAATATTTCTACATATTCCTTGGTCCCAGCTGCATTTCTTGGTATGTGAGTCACAGGCTGTAAGGGTATAGTCATGCCAATTATCTTTTTTATCAGAACTCTATTTTTCAGTAGAGGCAGTCAAATCATTCTGGTCACGTTTACACCAAGGGGACAATGCTATACTTGGGTGCTAGAAATTAAGTGCCAGATTTAAGCACGCTGAGTGCTGTTTATATTCTTTTTATTTTTAAGTACGCGTTTTTGTAGAACACTAGTGTAAATCAGCAGAAGCACCTACATTGAGACGTGCCCATTTACGCTATGGTCCAAATTGTATAAATGGTGCCTTAAAAATCGGAGCTGAAAAACCACGCGGTTAGCTTGATTCTATAAACAATGCCTATAGTTACACGTAGTTTATAGAATATGCTCACGCACCATTCTTGCAACGCCACCTAAAACCAGGCCTAAATACCTGCGCCTGTTAGGTGCAGATCAAGTGCATTCCATAATGGTGTTCATAGTTTTATGAAATGCCCGCAACCCGCCCATTCCACATCCATGGCCACACCCCCTTTTTGACTGCGTGCATAAGAATTTACGTGCACCACATTCTAGGATACGCTTAGAAAGTTGTGCGCGTAAATTCTAATTAAAGTTGTTAAATACCAATTTTTGGCACTGATTGGTTTGTTAATCAATTAAGTTGTGTACACAGTTTGGCCACGTGGCCAAATTAGCACGCACAACTTAAGGGCGCCATATATAGAATTTGGGGATATGTCAATAGCAGGTGTAAGCGCATGAGCTGAAATGCAGCATTTTAGCACATTACGAACAGTATTCTGAAGTTTCATGCTTACACGTTGGACACACCCATGTGCCTCCCCCTGCGCACACCCCCTTGCATAAGCTTTAGTAAAAGGGCCCCTAAGTGAGTTGCACTAAAGTTATAGTACCCAGCTAGCATTTACATGCACGACTGTAACACATAAGTTCTAGAATTGAATAACTTATACACACACTTGGTACACCAAGTTATGGAATGAGGCGGTAACTGAATATATAAAGGATATGGGGGGGGGGGGGGGCTACCGCTAGAGATGGCAGTGTTACTGTTGAGTTACTCAGTTGTACTGGACAGATGGCTGCAATTCGTACAGAGTCGGCATCATAAATGTTCAGTTGTTGGCTCTACTTGTGCTTACTCTGTTCTTCTTCATTACTGTTTCTGGTATTTTTATGGAGAGTGCTATAAGACTGTTCAGCAATAAACTAACAACATCTATTTACATGAGTAAGCCTGAATCTGCCAACGGGCACAGCATACTGTTCATTCAAAGCTGGCTCGTGGGCAGAGGCCTTTTCGTGATCTCATTATTTTTAAGAAAACATTATTTTTCTGTTTTCATCTGCATTCTATTCTCTTTTTATCAGTGGCTGTCTTTTTTGATAAATACTGTACCTTTGTAGTTAATGGTGTTTAAAAAAAAAACAAAAAAACAGGAATATGTCACAGTGAACCAAATTTATCAGGAGTTTTTCACTTCTTGGATCTCTATGGATAAAAGGGATAGTTCTGTACAACAACAAGCACTTAGAAATCAACCACCAAAGTAGAGGAACGAGGAGAACAGTCAAAGGAGTAGTGCAGAGAGAAATGACACTTTCAAAACACGAAGGAATAAATGGTGTCATACACAGAGTTTATTCCACAAGTGGTCATTCTTTGAATAAACTCTATGACATAATTTATTCCCTTGTGTTTGACATAATTTATTCCCTTGTGTTTTGGAAGTGTCATTGTTCTCTGCACTACTCCTTTGACTGCTTGTACAGTAGGCACTAGTATGTATGTACTTATTAGCAGTGACGTAGATTTAGCCCTGGACCCCCCTGCCGATGACCCTCTTGACCCCCCTCCCGCCGCCAACCCACCATCGCCTACCTTTGCTGGCGGGGAACCCCAACTCCCGCCAGCCGAGGTCCTCTTCTTCAGACTCAGAAACAGAACGAAGCCTTGCGCCGGAAGAAGAGGACCTTGGCTGGCGGGAGTTGGGGTCCCCCGCCAGCAAAGGTAGGCGATGGTGATGGCAGGTTGGCGGCGGGAGGGGAGTCGAGAGGGTCATCGGCGGGGGGGGTCAAAGTTGTTGTTGTTGTTGGTGGTGGTGGCGGCGGTCGGCAATTGTGTGGGGGGGGGGGGGGTCGGTGGCGCCGGTGGGGGGGGGGACTAAAATGTGACCCTCACCTTGGGCTGTGGACCCACTGAAGTCTGGCTAAGCCCTAGCTTATTAGAAGCATAAATGTATAGAATAATGGCACAAAATACGCATATATCTTACACAGTATATATGTTACAGCTGGGCATACACATGGGGGCCCTTTTACTAAGCAGCAGTAGGGCTAATGCGTGGGTACTGCGTGCCAAATCGTCACTACCGCAGGGGTAGTACGGGTACCCTGCTGTAATTTTGAAGTTGGTGTGCACTGTTTCCCGGGTAGAAAATAATTTTCTACCCCAGGGGGTGTTCCCAGGGGTAATCAACAGTGAGGCCACATTGATGTGTGCTGCCTGATTACTGCACAAGTAGTGCGTGAGCCCTTAAGTTACCGCTAGGTCAGGCAGTAAATTGCCACATGCTACTTTTGATTTTACCGCACGGCCACTTACTGCCCCCATTTAAAAAAAAAAAAAAAAGCCCTTTTCCCCCCAGCCGCATTAAAAAATGGCCCAGCACATGCCAATTTCACGTGTCCACACTACCGCAGACCACGTTTTACTGCAGCTTAGTGAAAGGATCCCATAGAGTTGGGCAGAGCATGGGCGGGACTCACGCTTATGCGCATATCTTATAGATTGCTATAGTTACACATGCATATCTGGCTTTTAAGTGTTAACACTTAACACGAGCTTTGTGGCTGGTGTAAGTGTGTGCATCTATCTGCGTATACCCACATAGGGCCGCTGAGAGACTAGGCTGGGCCCGGAGCAAGGCCGCCCCGCTTCCGCCCCCCCCCCCGCCGCAAGGCCGCCCCGCCTCCGCCTCCCTGCCGCTGCCGCCCCCCGTTGCACCTTCGCTGCTGCCGCCCCCCGTTCCCCCCTCCCCCCCCCCCCCCCCGCCGCTGCAGTCCCCGGTCTCAACTGCCTGCCTCCACGGCTCTGGGCCTCCTGCATTCAAAGCAGCAGTCGCAGATTGCCTCTCTTGAGTCGCAGATCGCCTCTCTTCTGGCCTTCCCTCCCTATGTCCCGCCCTCGTTTGATGTAACTTCCAGTTTCCGCGAGGGAGGGACATGGGGAGGGAAGGCCCGAAGGGAGGCGATCTGTGACTGCCGCTTCGAATGCAGGGGGCCCGGAGCCGAGGAGGCAGGCAGGTGAGACTGGGAACTGCAGCACCGGCGGCCTGACCCTGGCGCCGGGCCGCCCTTGGAGGCCCGGGCCTGGGGAATTTTGCATCCCCTGCCCCTCCCCCTCTCGGCGGCCCTGTACCCACACCCATACCCAGGTTACACTAATATTCTATAAAAGGAAGTAGGCACTGCATAGAATTAACCCTTATTTCGGGATCAGTTATTGTCCTTTATTATAACACTTGTTTTGCTATGATAGGGGGTATAATTCCCCCATATTTGTTTGTTATGACTATTAATCTGACTCAATAAAGATATTATATATATAATATATATATAAAAGATTTAACCCCTCCCCCATGCAAAGCAAATGGATTCTTTCTTGTGTTCTTTCTTTCTATTTTGGTAAATTTAAAGCATTGTAGAATAACTACTGCTGATTATCTATTTCCTGTTTTCCTTCGGAGAGCCTTCTCTCACTTTCCCATCATTATTCACCTCCATGCTTCTCCCTCTAGCACGCTGTGATATAATTACATAATATATTCATCACAGTGGATTCATGGAGTTCAGTGGGTGCAGTGGGAGTAATTCTATAAGGAGCCTGCTAGAGTTAGGCAGCAAGTGCATCAGTAAATGCCAGTATTCTAGTCGTTTACAAAGCATATGTGACCGTCTATGGGAAAAGGTGATTAAAGTAATGGATCCAAAATGTGGAGAGTGACTAATTTTCATGTGATGGGTCCTTAAACAGTTTGAAAAAGTTATATGTTAGAACTTCTGTAACATTTTTTTTTCACATAAAAGGATGGGGATGGACTGTTGTATTACAAATTGCTCTAACAGAATTCATTAAAACCTCATTTTTTTTTTGTTTCTGAATACTTTAGTCCATTTTCCCCAGAAATGATCACATATGTGAACATTTATTTGTGTAAATGACCATTTTCTGGCTGCATGACAATATTGGATGGTATGTACTTTGCAGTTGGACATTCACCGGGGCAGAGTTTGGGTACAGCATGGGCGGGGCACACATTTCAGCACATAGATTCTGCAAGGTACATGCATAGATTATAATATGTATTTTAAAATCTAGGTAAAAGAATTTACACAAGCTCTGTGGCTGCAACAGTCATACTCATTATAAATTCATGATTAATCCAACAATATAAGAACATAAGTGTTGCCATATTGGGACAGACCAAAGGTCCAGCAAGCCCAGTATTCTGTTTTAGCATCCCTACTGTGTTTACGCAGTCCCGTGTCACGGAAGTTTGAATTACAACGGTTTTTTCAAGACCTGGTTCATGTTTTTGTCTCAAGATTTTTACTTATCATTTGAAACTTGAGATTTTTCATATCATCAATTCATGAGTTTTTTTTTACTATGGTCACAAGACTCCTGATGTAGGCCATTAGGCCGAAACACAACATTGTGTCGAGTCAATTTTAAAAAATATATTAATGAATTCTGTTTTAAAGAAAATTAATAAATATTGTTTGTTTGATTTTTAACATTTGGTTTGGTTCCAGTTTTTTGGATAAGCCTGGTTTTTATTCCCACTTCTTTTATGTTCAATCCAGATCCCAAACCAATAAAACGGATTTTATGCTGCTTATCCTACAAATAAGCAGTGAATTTTCCCAAGCCATCTTAATAATGGCTTGTGGACTTTTCTTTTAGGAAAGTTTCCAAACCTTTTTTAAACCCTGCTGTTAACTGTTCTTACCACTTTCTCTGACAACAAATTCCAGATTGTAATTGCACATTGAGTGAAGAAATATTTTCTCTGGTTTGTTTTAAATTTACTACTTAGTAGCTTTATTTCATGCCCCCTAGTCCTAGTATTTTTGGAATGAGTAAGCGTGTAATTCACGTCTACCCATTCCACTCCACTCAGTATTATATAGATCTGCATTAAATAGCACAGGGAGAGGAAGAAGGGTGAGACAAAACAAAGGTAAGAGAAAAAAGACAGCAAAAGATATCAGTGGAAAAGGTGAGAATAAAGGAGGGGAGGGAAAGATGGGACTACATGCTTTAGAGTAAGGTCTAGAAGACGGGAAAACTAGAAATGGAAGATAGGAAAGAAAAGGGTAGTTGGTAGTGGGAAGAGGAGAGGAAGAAAGTAAGCAGAGTTATCGATCATTTTCTAGAGCACATAAGTGCCAGAGCTCATCTTCTGTGCAAGACGAGTTCTCTTCTTGGTTCCACAGACTACACCTAATTACGTGAAAGTTGCATTGGTTTCCACAGAGCTAATGCAGTAATATTTAAATAAGTATCAAATTCATATCTCCCTTTGTACCTCCAAGCCCAGCGAGTACAAATAGATTATTCTGGCTAGTATAATTGGGTCTGCACCCTTGTGTCCTGCGTATCTGATTATTTTCTAAACCAGGGGAGGGCAACTTTTCTACACATAAGCACATAAGCACCACCATGCTGGGAAAAGACCAAAGGTCCATCAAGCCCAGCACTCTGTCTCCGACAGCGGCCAATCCAGGCCTCAAGAACCTGGCAAAACCCCAAAATTTAATAATGATCAATGGACATTTCCTTGAGGAATCTATCCAGCCCCTTTAAACTCAGCAAGGCCAGCTGCAGTCACTACCTTCTCCAGCAATGAGTTCCAGAGTCTAACTATGCGCTGAGTAAAGAAAAACTTTCTCCGATTTGTTTTAAACCTACCACATTCTAATTTCATCTTGTGTCCCCTGGTTCTATTATTGTTAGAAAGTGTAAACAAACGCTTCGCATCAGTCCGCTCTACCCCACTCATTATTTTGTACACCTCTATCATATCACCGCCTTTTCTCTAGGCTAAAGAGTCCTAGCCGTCTTAACCTCTCCTCATAGGGTAGTTGTCCCATCCCTTTTATCATTTTTGTCGCCCTTCTCTGCACCTTCTCCAATTTCTTTATATGTTTTTTGAGATGAGGCTACCAGAACTGAACACAATATTCCAGGTGCGGTCGCACCATGGAGCGATATAACGGCATTATAGCACAGAGGGCTGCATGAATTTAAATACTAACCCTAGTAGGCTGCAAGGTTGGAACCAAATTCAACTACAAATGATGGAAATAAACTTCTAGAGTGGCTATTCTGAAAATAATTGTGAATCTACCAAAATTGCCCAAACTCTCGTTAATCAGATTTTCTGTGTATACTTTCCAAGGGCCACAGGTTGCCTACCCCTGTTCTAAGCTGCAACTTATGGAACATTTGCGTGTGCCGTACCTCCATCTTATAGAGCAGTACTGGGGAGCACCAGCCAGTCGAGATTTCAGGATTCATAAAATTTGCGCACACTGTTTCTATTTCATGCAGATTTATCTGTTGCATATTCATTGCAGATAACCTGACTGGCTGGTGCTTCCCCAGGACAGGTCTGAGAACCACTGTTATACAATATGCTCTTAAAATACCACGCACAGTTACACCTTTCTCGAGGTCAGAGAAACTAAGGGGGAATTCATCAAGTGGTGTTATGGCCTTAACGTGCGCTAAATGCTAAAAGCCCATTGTATATAGGAAGTGCCTCCCCGCTGCATCTATCTAATCTTAAATCCACCGCAACACCCTGACATGCCCTTAGACAAGAGAAATCAATGCAAGCTCAACTCTTAGCATACCAATTTGTAAATACAGACTAGGGTATTACTGTTAAATTGTATTAAACGATAGCTTCAACAAACTGAAACTCTGTAACCGTATACCGTGTTGTATGTATGCCACATTGGACCCACCAATAGGTGGGAAAATGTGGGATATAAATGCAATAAATAAACAAATACCTCTGGGCTTTTAGCATTTAGCATGCACTAATTCCCGTAACATACATTAAGTTGTTTTAAGGCCATAATGCTGTTTGATGACTTGTTCTTTCATGGGTTCTTTTACAAAGACGCAGTAGCATTTTTAGCATGCGCTAAAAATAAGCATGTGCTAAATGCTAGAGATGCCCACATACTCCTATAGGTGTCACTATCATTTAGCACTCACTAAAAACGCTACCACGCCTTTGTAAAAGACCCCCTCAGTGCATTGTGGTGCAGGCAGAAGTCGGCACAAATGCATGTATTGTATAAAACCAAAGAAAAGATTTATTTAAGACATTTATGTACCACAAATCCAGCAACTGGCAGTTTACAAAAACACATAAAAACATATTAAATCATCTTGTGCAATGTACATAATAATAACAAAGCCATATGTCATGTAGGAGGTATAGCCTAAGTTAATGCAGTGGGCTGAGAACCTGGGGAACTATGTTCAATTCCCACTGCAGCCATTTGTGAGTCTGGGCAAGTCAATTAACCCTAATTGCCCCAAGTATAAAAACTTAGATTGTGAGCCCACTATGGACAGAGAAAGTACCTGTATGTAATTATAAACCACTTTGGTTGTAACATAGAAAGGCACTATATCAGGAATCTAATAAATAAATCAAAAACCTATAAGATAAATGTAAAACCTCCCGTAACACCATGATCCTAAAGGCTTCTAAAGAAAATGCACTTTAAGCTTCTAGAACAACAAATAGTTTTCTTCATAGCATACATATATCCATGGTAAAGCATTCCACAGTGAGGGTCATACAATAGAAAAAGCTTGCTATGTAGTCTCTGATAAACAGTACATCTTAAATGATGAATAAAGGAGTACCCCAGAGATCTGTACTGGGAGTACAGATCTAGACTTTAGGCACAGAATGAAAGAGACTTTTCATAAATCAGGCCATCCACTTGTGTGTCCTATTAGTTACTTTTCTCATATTTCATCTCTGTAATTCTTAGTTAGTTGTTGTATAATATAGTAGCATGGATAGGATTATTTTTACATGTTATGAGACAATTTTAAAAGGGATTTCTGTGGAGCTCGAGGAAGGGAGGCGGGTGCAGCATAAATACGGCCCAGGATTTCATTTTGAAATTAGGGCCCATTTTTTACTTCACTAACCTGTCCTGGCTAACCAATGGATTTTGAAAAGGAAACTTCACATGGAGTTTCCCATTCTAAGGGGCCCTTTGACTAAGCTGTGGTAGGCACTAGCACATGCCTACCATGCGGCAAAAAGCACTGTTGTGAGACGCGCTGAAGTGTCTTGTGGTAGGCCACAGGATGCGCTAATCTTGTACTGAAAATATTTTATACTTTTCAGCGTGGGAGGCGTGACTATGGGTGGAGAGTAGGCATGCCCTGCGTTCATCAGGTAGCATGAGCACATTGCTGCAAGCTGTCCAGTTACCACAGGGTTAGCTTGGGAGACCATAGCGCCAACAAAATAGATGTCAGCAAGGGCTCCCACAGTAATGACTACGTACTAATTGGGAAATTAGTGTGTGACCGTTAAAGAAAAATCTGGAAATGCAGCTATTTTACCGCCATTCTAAAAGTGACCACAGTTCTCATAAAACCTATGCCCCTAAATCTGCTTGCTGTATCCATCACCTTGCAAGCTAAGCAACAGGGCTAAAAGTTATTCTCCCTCTCTTTCAATAAGGCTTCAAGTACTTGGTTTCTCCTTAGTGTTAACATATTGAATATTTGACTTACAGTCCTGACAGGAGGTGCCCTGCCTGGAACCTACAGACTGAAGCAGTTCCACTTTCACTGGGGATCCTGTGATGACCATGGAGCCGAGCACACTGTCGATGGAGTGAAGTATGCAGCTGAGGTATTGCCCTCTGCTTTTTACGTGCAGTGTATCTGATATTTAGTAGAATTTGCAGTTGCTGGGCTCTTATAAGCTTCTTTTGTGTTGCTGATAGCTCAGTGTTGTATTGTGAGAATTTGAGATACCTTTTTCAAGTTTATTGTACTGAATGACAGATATGCAAATGATGAATTTCCTTTAGTAAGATCAGTGTCAAAACCTAGGGTGTAGCCAGAACTTGATTGAGGAGGGGGTCCAGGGGTGAGATGGTGGGAGGGCAAGCATTACTTCTCAGTAACTCCTCACTGCCACTGTCACTGCTGCCCCCCCCTTCAAATCATACCTTTGCTGGCAGGGATGCTCAAGCCCTGCCACCGAAGACATTCTCCTCCAGGGCCTGGAGCCATGCTATATGAAGAGCAAAGAAGCAGACATGCTGTTCTAGCCTCCGACACCAGCACTTCTGCACATGCTCAGTTCAATGCATGAAATGAGCATGTGCGGAAGTGCTGGCACTGGCGGCTGGAGCACCACCGACTTTCTATTGCTCAGCACAGGTGGGGACTCTTACATTGAATTTCTTTGGCTGGCAGGGCTTGAACACCCCTGCCAGCCACGCATTAAGTGCCACAATTTTAGAAGGGGCCTCAGGCTGCCCAAAGTGTGCAAGGGGGGGGGGGGGGCAGGCCCAGGCCCTCAAGGACCCCTGCGGCTATGTCATTGGTCAAAGTGTTGCTTTCAAGCCAGCCCATGGTAGTTATTTTTGAAGCTGTATTCTTGTTTTGGACATCAATTTAGGAGGTGCTAAGGGCTCCCATGCTATGGACAGTGATGTCAGCATGCTAGCTATTTAGCACTTCCATGTCCATTTTCCACCCGACATGCTCCCTCCAAAACAAATTTAAGACATAATTACCACACTTAGTATGCACAGATGGTAAAACTAATGTGGAATGCTTTTAGCATGTCCTGTGTTAGACCTTTTTGCTAAGTGAGGCACTTGTTAGCACTTAGTACTGTTTAGTTAAAGGACCACTAAGCTTGTGCCTAAGACAGTGGCGTATTAATTCAAAGTGCGTGTGTTGTATACGCACCCCCTGTCAGACCCAGCCCCCCCCCCCCCCCCCCATGCCTTAAAATCATCTATGCTCCAGTCTTCGCCTGGGGCAGTGGCAACGGCACACATAGGCTGCCTGTGGCCTGCACCAGGACTTCCTCTATGAACCATCCCACCCCATCTGATGCAACTTCCTGTTTTTTGAAGGGCGGGTTCGTTCAGAGAGAAAGTTCTGGTGCAGGCTACGGGCAGCCTATGATTTCTGCTGCCGCTGCCCAGACAAAGACTGGAGCAGAGATGATTTTAAGGTACTGGAGGGGGGCACAAGAGACACACCCCCTGTTAGATATTCCTGTCCACGTCACTGGCCTGAGGCAGTAGAGGTTAGAGTGACTTACCCACGATCACAAGGAGCAGCTGTGAGATTGAACTGAGCTTCACTGGTTAGCAGCCCACTGCTCTAACCACTAGGCTACTCCACTCCATGCTCAATAGATGTCTTGTGTAATCTGATGTTGAGTCACTTTGAGACATCATTTCCATCACTGATTATATTGTTCTTCTGACAGAGGAACAGTGATCCTGTATCCTATTTACTATTTATGGTTGATTTGCCTTCTAAGATGTAGTAATACAAACTGAATGTGAAAGTAACGTACTGGAATCAGATGGTTATGACTGTTCTTATTTAGTATTACAGTACTGCTCTGTCCATACATATGCCCTCATTGCAAATACATACTGTGCAAGACAGATGGTTATTTACAGAATAGTGCTTAGGTAGAATATTGGCATATATGTGTCTATGTGCACACAAATGCATGTATTCCAGTATGCCACCTTAACGCAATTCATTAAATATGCAATTCTCCTGCATAGTGAACACATTTGCTAGGGGGCGTTCACATGGGTGGAGCATGGGAGGGACATAGGCAGGGCTCCCACTTTAGCAAGCTATGCATGTCCCTGCCACATGTAGCCAGTAATACCAGGTTGAGCTAGTATTCTATAATGGAACCTTGACGACTAGGATCCATTTTATAGAACAGTCTCCTACTGCTTGCCTCAGGATGCCTAAATGGAAGCACCCAGTTATATAATTGTCCCCATATGCCGTATTTTTTATTATTCTGCTTTTGTATATTTTTATTCATCTGGGGAGAGCCCAGTAAATGAGTATTTTTATACAAATCCCTAGTGATTTTCCAGTGTGGGTTTCATGTGTCTGTCCAGAGGCTGTGCAGTCAATATTTATCCAGTCATAGGGGACCCTTTATTTACCTTGCTCTGTGTGCTTAGGAAGAGAATGGTCGAGAAGATTGGTGTTTTTGCCACAGATACCAAAATGAGCATGTGTTCCTACACCAGCCCCAACTACTCAAGGGATCGACTCCATTCATGTATTCAAAGTGATCAAAAATGTGCACCCTTCAGCATTCTTTATCTGTAAATAAACCACTCCATGTAAACCTAGATTATCTAGGGAAACAGTTATGTCCCAGAATTCAAAGGGGTTTTTTTTAACAGCCACCACGAAACATATAAGTCCCCTTTTCCATTTTCTCCCCCCTCCCCATCTTCCCTCTTACATAGCTCAACTTCTTGTATATATATAACTCAATTTATGAATTGCAGAAACTAAAACTGCAATTACAGTGCTACATCATGAAAATATACATAGTGTAACCATTAACTAGCACTGCAATATCTAACCATTAAGATCACACATCTGCATTTTGTATTCTATATTTGCCTGTTAAATGGAAATGTGTTTTTATTTACTATCAATAAAAACGTTGGAAAGTAAAAACAAAAACAAAACAAAACATATAAGTCCCCTATCCATTGCCACCAAAACTCTCTCTAAATGCTTTGGTACTTTTCAGATCATGCCAGGTCAAAATATCTTTTCTCCTAAATATACATCAAGTAGTGATTTGGGTTTGATATACTTCCTTTCTGTGGGTACAACCAAAGCGGTTTAAATATATTTTATGCAAGTACTTTTTCTGTCCCTAGCAGTGGCGTAGCCACAGGTGGGCCTGGGTGGGCCAGGGCCCACCCATTTAGGGTTCAGGCCCACCCATCAGTAGCACATGTTTAGCAGTAGCTGGTGGGGATCCCAAGCTCTGCCAGCTGAAGACTTCCCCCTGATGGTAATGAAAATGCTACTCTCCATGATACTGGCACCTGCACATGCTCAGTTTTCAGAGTATGCCTGCTGCAGATGGCCAAGGTGGAAAGAAGTGTTTTCCCACCAGCTGAGATATTTTTTTCGTGGTGGTGGGGGAGGGAGAGCACTTGGTGCCCACCCACTTCTTGCCCAGGCCCACCCAAAATCTGTTGTCTGGCTACGCCCCTGGTCCCTAGTGGGCTCACAATCTAAGTTTGTAACTGGGGCAATGGAGGGTTGAGTGACTTGCCCAGTGTCACAAGGAGCTGCAGTGGGACTTGAATACAGTTTCCCAGGTTTTCAGCCCACTGCAGTAACCATTAGGCTACTCCTCCATACCTGCATTTAGGTGCCACAGTTACACCAGCTCTAAGGCTGGTATAACTGTAGGCATTTAAATGTAAGGCACACCAAGGCTGGGTTGCACTAGTATTGTATAACGGAATTTGAGTGCCCAATGCTGCAATAGAATAGGCTCTCAATGTGTGGCATTGAGGTGACTAAAAGGAGACGCCCACTTATGGAATTGCAGGTTTAATGTATGCCTGTAGCAAACACATTGAAAACTAAATT
Source organism: Microcaecilia unicolor (assembly GCF_901765095.1). Classification (NCBI taxonomy): domain Eukaryota; kingdom Metazoa; phylum Chordata; class Amphibia; order Gymnophiona; family Siphonopidae; genus Microcaecilia; species Microcaecilia unicolor. The sequence continues at coordinate 530,651,640 of NC_044031.1, forward strand.
GCTCAGCTGTATGTATAGCAGCAAAATATCAGGGCCATGGGGTGAATTCTATATGAGGCGCTGAAAAAATTGGCACCAAAATAAGCACTAATAAGCTGTGATTAAAGTTAGGTGTGGTTTATAGAATAGCGCTTACACACAGGAATCAGGCAGGCATGGCCATTTGCACCAGATGAAATGTGATGCAAATGTATGCACCAAAATTGGGTGTGTATCCCCCCCCCCCTTATTCTATAACAACGTGCATAAATGCTAGGAACATCCCTGTTCCATTCATGACCTTCCCATTTCCAAGCCCCCTGTTTTACTCACACGCAAATTCCAATTAAATCCAATTAGTGCCAATTAGCTTGTTCAGTTAAATTGCATGCACAAATTGGGTGCACACTCAAGTTTGCGCTTGCAATTATTGGTGACTTTTATAGAATTAAGGGTATCCCATGGATTCCGTATATTGCAGAGAGACTTCCATGCGGAAATCGAAGCGTATTCCATAAACAATGCGAATAACCTAATTGGTTAACAAGCTAATTAGTGCTCATAATAGGATGTTAACAAGCAATTATCAGCAGTAATTGGCAGTAATTAGAATTTACTTGCACTACTTGCTAAGCGGATTCTGTAACTTGGTGCGCGTAAATTCTAATGCATACTGCCAAAAAGAGGGCGTGACCATGGTCGTGGAACGGGCGGTTCGTGGGCATTCTGAAAATTTACATACAAGGTTGTAAAATACATCTGCTCCATGCCTAACTTAGGCGCCAGTATTTTACTTGGTGTAAATGGATGCGCCTAGTGTTAGGTGCTGCCTTGGCCGCTAGGCATACTCTATGAACTGCACCTAAATTTAGGCACGGTTTATAGACTACACCTAGGCAGAAGATTTTTCAGCACTGATTTTTCAGGTGCCATAAATAGAATCCTAGTCCTATATGTATAGCTACCATCGGTGAACTCTCTCCATATATATTGTACACCACTGCCTTCCCAGATAGCGATATCAAATCTACAGTTTTAAAAAAAATGCCATGACTGGTGTTTAAAAAGAAAAAGTTCTCTGATCAGTCTTATTATTAACCCAATAGTGATCAATCTCAAAGCAAATACTTTATCTAAAAAAAAATTTTGGATAGAAATTAAGAACAGACTTTTATGCAGTTCTATTTATGTGGTTATCTCTGCGCCCCTGGAACTCCCCCAAAATGGCCAGTTTTTGCTTAGGGAGTAATCATGCATTTTCAGCAGTACTATCTGGTTAAGTATCACAGAAAATTCACGGTTAGCCTTGGATTGGGAATTTAAATCGTTTTACATATCGGGCCCTGAGTTGATAGAAATTCTGCTGTCCTTGATGAATATGTTTATGTAAGACAGTATTATTTGAAAAACAATTAATGGAATGGGTTAGTAGATAATGTTTGTGGACTGCACACCCTCAATCTCCTCTTTTGGTTGCAGCTTCACTTGGTGCACTGGAATACGAAGTATGGCAGTTTTTCTGATGCTGCACAGAACTGTGATGGGCTGGCTGTTATTGGGATTTTCCTGAAGGTTAGTGAAATCTACAATCTCAAATCCTTTTTTCATTGTTTTTCTCTACTCATAGTCCACAATCCCAGGGTATTTAAGTGAGGTGATGCAGTTTGCTGTGTTCAATCCTAGGACAGCTTTATGGCATGGCTTTTTAAGATTGATTTTACAGATGACGCTTACCATTCGTGTATTATTTGAATTGTTCTTTGTCTTCAATTTGCTACAAGGGGGGCATCAATCTTCGTTTTTCCTTTTTACAGGTAGGACAAGCCAGGCCACAGCTGCAGAAAATTATTGATGCCCTGGACTCTATCCAAACACAGGTAATGCCAACTAAGTAGCACAGGGACAAGAACAAAGGTCGAATATTTGGCTAGATTTTATTTATTCATTGCACTTGTAAGATATATAGATAGATATAGATACAGGTACTGATTAATGATTTGCGATAGGGTTTGGAAGACTTAAGTGAACATGTGGAGGAGGCTGAAAAGCAATTGGAAGACCATGCCCTTCAGGAGACTACCCAGAAAGTGGGAACCATGAATGGTTTGACAATAGCACTGACTGAGAAAGTGAAGGATCTGTGCCTAACTTTAAGCGGGGTTTATAGAATAGTGCTTTTTTGGTGCCAATTTCTTTGGTTCCATACATAGAATCTAGCCGTTAATGCCAGCTCTATGGCAGCTATAGTGTTCATGCCTAACATATAGGTGCATATTTTAATGGTTATGCCTAAATTTCTATATATAGGTGCCCAGTTATAGAATAGCGTGGGCGTTATTGCAAAGCACAGGAAATCAATTTTAAATACTAACCCCACAATATTGAGCCTGCTGGGGTCAGTGGTCTTTATAAAGCCCTTGGTGACTGACATTTAATAACTGGATGTTCAGTGCCATTATCTGGAACCAGCTGGTACTGAATGTTGGGTACAGGTTGGTTTGTGCTACTTATCCAAGTACTGGTGATATTTAGACCAGTACCAGCATAGGTAACCAGATAAATGTAGGATAGCCTTTATTCTGTCCTAAATTTATTCGGGCGGTTACTCAGCAGACTGAATAGTGCCTCTAGCCAGGTAAATCCTAGCTCTCCCAAGCTCCACCCCCCTGACCGGCCCAGTACTACCTGGATGGTGCTGAGGTATTCTGATTGGCTATTTAGTGGCATTGTCTGAAAATCGGGGTATGAACCCATTCAACGGGACTTCTCTGGGTACAAACATCTCCTATTAGACAAGTCCAGCTGACTATCTGTCCCCTAGATAGATAAATCTAAATATCTTCCAGTGCTGGTGGAGTAATGTTATCTGAACATCTGATCATGTTGGTCACTGTGGTCTTTCCAGACCATGCGTCAACCCACCTGGTCTCTGGGAGTTTGTAGCTTGTTGATATACAATAGAATGTGATACTGCACACTCTTTGGTGATTCAAACTATGAAACTACATTGTCCTGTGATCCAGTACAACTTCAGAATACCAAGTACAGCCAAGGGAGGCAGCAGCAGAAAAGATCAGTAATCATCCCTAGTTACAGTAGATAATGAGAGAGAGAAGCTAGGAGCTGGAAGCATGGGTATTTTGGAGGATAAGTCAAGAATGTGAAACATACAGAAAAATTAGAGATAGAAATGACATTACCTACAGAAATTAATGATTTAAACGAAAGACCTGCCATCTGCGTAATGTGTAATAGTTCCAAGTTACCAATGGTTTATCCATTCTGTATCGGTTACTAATGTTAAGTTTTGGAGTCTTTTTATAGATTCCTCAATTCTGGCGAGATTTCAGAGACATGTTAGAAAGGGAATCACAAATGATCTTACATTCATTGTAACTGATGGATCCATATGGATTATAAAATCACTGATGATTTCATACATCTATTACAAATATAGCTTCTCCTAGGATGGTGGGAAACAGGGAGATGCTTAAAATTCTCAGATAGATTATATGTGAAAGATTGCACAAGACACACAATTCAATTCTTTCAAAGAATTTCTGCTTGTTCATATGCAGACTTTAAAATTGTATCACTGTTGCCATATGCTATATGTCAACAGATGTTTTTCTCTGTGTTGAACTTAAGTATGTGTGTTTTTGTTTTACTGTTGTAACAGGTACAGCACTATTTTCACTATTAGGCAGGTTCCTAATTTGCCAGCTCTGCTCTGACATCTGAATTGTTGCCCTTTGCTTCTGTTACTGTAAATGCCTCAGCTGACTTCCCTACAGGCACTGTAAAGTTGAAACTCTTGTCATCTATTTTTAGGGCAAAAAAGCTCCTTTAACAAACTATGATCCTTCGGGTCTGCTTCCTTCATCCTTGGACTTCTGGACCTATGAGGGATCTCTGACCACACCTCCTCTTCTGGAGTGTGTTATCTGGAATGTTCTCAAGGAGCCCATAAGTGTCAGCCACGAGCAGGTACGTTTTCAATGTTTATTTTTATTTACCAGAAGAGGCCAAAGTTTAGGTTCATTGTATGTTTAAAAGGAAGTTCATATTTATTTATTTATTGGGATTTATTAACTGCCATTATGAAGAGATTCACCCAAGGTGGTGTAGAGCAGGTACAGTTTAACATAAAACTTACAATTTTGTTAATGGAACAATAGTAAAATGACCAAGTATAAACATAAATCCAATAATAAGGTAAACTTGCAAACAATAAATTGAAACCTAATAATGAAACACGATCACAACTATACACATTTAACAGCACTGAAATTCATTTTTACCAGCACTACAGACTACTTATGCCATATGTTTAAAAACAGTATGGGAAGCTTGCTGTAATAGCGATTCAAAACACAGGAAATTCTGGTGAAGACCTTTGTGACTTGACAAACCTGTCATTAGACAATGTTTTGTAAATAGGGAGATTTTCAGCATTAGGCATCAGGGAGTTGCTGTAGTTACCAAATTCCTTGCAGCAGTATTTAAGGGTGTTAACCATTGTTAACTGATTAATAGACAAGGAGAGACCTTTGCTTTGGAACTGACAGTTAAATGGTCATCCTACAGTGCAAAGTTTGTGCCTAAAGCCTGTAGCACTAAACTTTTTAAAGGTGACCCTAAAGATATGATAGGCAAGTAGAAAGGCCGTATAGTAGTGGTTCTCAAACTTTCTCAGGTCACGGAGCCTCTAAGCAACATATTTCCTTTCAAATCTCCCCCCCCCCCCCCTTCTCTGCCGCTGCTGCTTCTTCCGCCGCCACTATTGACGCTGCTGATGGTATTGAGTCCTACCTTCCATCCAGCTTCTGTCCACCTTCTCTCCTCTTTCCATCCAGTTTCTGTTCACCTTCTCTTTTCAGCTTCTACCCTCTGCCTCTTTCTGTCCTTCCAGCCATGGTCTCCCCCTTTCTCCCCATCCTTCTACCCAGCATTTTCTCTCTCTCCAGCCCTTTTCCATCCAGCGTTTTCCCCACTTTCTGTCCCCATCTTTCCACTCATCATCTTTCTCTCTCTCTCTCTCTCCCCCTCTTCTATCCAGCATCCCCACTCTTCTATCATTTTCCCCTCCCCTCTCTCTCCATGCTCCCCTTCCACCCAGTATCTTCTGTTTCCTGGCCACTACTGCTTCTCCTGATGAGCAGCAGCGGCCCCATCAAAACAACAAATAGCAAGCACAGAGCCGCAGCCTTTTCAGGCATGCACTTTCGGCTCTGCCGGTCCTCTGCCCCAGAAGAACGGGAAGTTGACCTCAGCGGGGTCAGAGGACCGGCAGAGCCGACAGCACATGTCTGAAGGCTTTGGCTCTGCACTTGCTTTCTGTTGTTTTGCCACCGCCGCTACTTATCAGGAGACGCAGCAGCAGTGGTGCAGTGGCGTTCCTAGGGTGGCTGACACCCGGGGCGGATCGCCGATGCGCCCCCCCTCGGGTGCAGCACCCCCCCCCCCCCAGCAAAATGACATCTCCCCTGGCGAAATGAACCCCCCCCCTCCGGGTGCATTTTTACCTGCTGGGGGGGGGGGGGGGTGCCGCGCGCCTGTTGGCTTCGCTTGTTCCAAGCTCCCTCTGCCCCGGAACAGGAAGTAGCCTGTTCCGGGGCACAGGGAGCACGGAACGAGCAGCGCCGACAGGCGCGTGGCACTCCCCCAGCGGCGTGCACCTGGGGTGGACCGCACCCACCGCCTCCCCCCAGGAACGCCACTGCAGTGGTGTGGTGGTAGCAGTGTGTCTCGGAGAACTTTCCGCTTTGGCGGGAGTGCAGGAGATGACCCATTGAATGCGGGGGACTTGGCAGGTCTGTGGGAGGGAGGTGAAAAAAGTATGCCATGGCACTCCTGTGAGTTCACAGTGGTGCCCAGGGGTGCCACGGCACTCAGTTTGGGAACCACTGGAGTATAGTGTTACCGTGCTCAAAATGAAACATTGAAAGAAAACCAGCTAAAGAGTTGGACAGAAAAGAGGTGTTTAGATGTACAGATTTTTTGATTCGTGAGCCTCCACCTAAACAAGGGACCATTGGCCTCCCAATAAAGCTATCAAGTTTCAAATTTCTCTTTTATTTGATATACCACTGAGGAGATATACTATCAGAGCAGTTCACAATTTAATATTTAGGAGAGAACATAGTGGAAAAGAACTACAATACATATAGGACAGTTAAGGAGAGGAGGAAAAAATAGGAGAGGATGTGAGGTATTAGGGGGGAAAAAGGAACTGAGAGGAGCTATGCAAAATAGGAAAGGGAAAATAAAATCCAGCGGGCTATATGTCAAAAGTATACCTCTCCAAGAAAGGAGACCCTAATGTCAAGTAGGAGGCCCATATACTTTCTTAAATAGATGGGTTTTAAGGACTGCTTTAAACTCAGACTGAGAATATTGTAAGTTCCTGGAGAAAAAGTCCATAGTTTGTTATTGAGATGGACATGAGGGAAGCCACTGCTTGCCCTGGGATTGTTAGCATGGAATGTTACTACTAATTGGGTTTCTACCAGGTACTTGTAATCCTGGGTTGGCCACTGTTGGAAGCAGGGTACTGGGCTAGATGGACCATTGGTCTGACCCAGTATGGCTATTCTTATGTTCTTATTCCAAAGGGCAGCACCAGCAACCAAAAACATTGTTTTCCAAAAAGTAGCCATGCCCACTTGTTGATTACTTAGGACTACAAGAAGTCATTGGTCTGAGGAATGGAGCGTTGAAGTGAGTGAATAGAGTAATAGATATTGTAACAGGTTGGGGGATTAGCTGGAGTGGAGGGTTATATGAATCAAGGTTAAGATCTTGTATTGAATATGCATATATGTACAGGAAGCCAATGTTCCTGACGAATGAGAGGGGTAACATGGTCATATTTCCAACCACCAGTGATTAGCTTAACTGCCACATTCTGAAATTCCTGGAAGCGCCATACCTCATGCTGGCATAGACTGATGAAGGGAGAGGATACTGCATTGCAGTATCCTCTCTCTCCAAATATTTTTGACTTTCTTTAAACAAAGTCTCTCTTGTGGCCATTTGGGTAGTAGTCTTGGAGAACACATTTTAGTACTTATGAGCACACCCCCAGTAATTAACACATAAGTTTTGAAGTTACTGTATGTTAAATTTGGCTATTAATGTATGGGAACTGCAAAACATTAGGGTACCTTACTAATTAGGGGCCTTTGTTTATTGTATTAGTTTTTATTCTTTCCAACCCGATGTTGGAAAGAAATTATACAGAAAGAATTGAGAAAGTCTGCCTGGGGATAAAATACCTTTCCTAAAATTTAACAGAACAGGACTAAATTTGGTGTGGGGAAAAAAACGATAAAAAGACACATTGAGTTCAAAAACACATACACACAGACACACAAACAAAACTCAGATGCACATACACATACACAGATGAATTGGAAGTAATTCCATGAGGTATGCTACGTTCCTTCATTATCAACACATGACAAACAAGGAAGGATTCCCTACGGGAAAAAGTACTGTTCAAAGAAGTAGGGAAGGGATACAGCGCAACCAAACCAGGCAGCATTCCAGTGGTAGATAGGTAAAAGATTTTATTGCCAAAGAACAAATACAATGGACTCAACACGGTTCCGTGTTTCGGCAATAATATGCCTGCCTCAGGAGTCTGAGTATCTGTTTAACTTCTCAGCGTATTTCCATAGAAAAGGTATAGCACAAAACCACTGTTACAACGGTCGATTCCTGTATCTGCATATAGTGCCAAAGTACCCCTACAAATGCGCTGTACTTTGGCATATTATTGCCGAAACATGGGACCGTGTTCAGTCCATTGTATTTGTTCCTTGGCAATAAAGACTTTTACCAATCTACCTCTGCAGTGCTGCCAGGTTTGGCTGCTCTGGGTCCCTTCTTTCATTATCAAATATCTCCTCCTCCACTGCTGCCACACTCTTATCCCTGCTGGGCCTGCTTTTGATGATTCGGATTTGTTTTTCCATTTCTTTGTTGTAAATTTTACAGTGAAACCTAGTGACTACATCCTCCTAGTGGTGAATAAGCATAGCAATACCTGTTGCTGTGAGACAGTGACACCCTTATAACATTAGTACCACTGGACTACTGCTAGGGATCACTGGCAGTAATTTAGATCTCAGTGCTGAGGCGGGCAGAAGTGACTGAGGATAATTCCTGCCCACCGATTAGGCACCAGTGATTTTAAAAGGTACAAATGGAGGTGGAGGTGCCTACATGGGGCTATGGGGGCCTGGGCCCCTGTAGATTTGGCTTTGGACCCCCCTGCTGACGACCCTTTCGACCCCCCTCCCGCCGCCAACCCTCCCCCACCGCTGCCGTCACCGTCAGCTACTTTTGCTGGCGGGAGACCCCAACCCCCGCCAGCCGAGGTCCTCTTCTTCCGGCGCAAGGCTTCATTCTGTTTCTGTGAGTCTGACATCCTGCACGTACAACGTTGGCGACGGGAGGGGGGTTAAAATTGGTGGTGGTGGCGGCGGCGGGGGGTCAAAATGGCAGGGGGGGTTGGCGGTGCCGGGCGGGGGGCTAAAATGTGCCCCCTCACCTCGGACTCTGGACCCCCCCCCCTCCCGCCAAAGTCTGGCTACTCCCCTGCAAGAAGCGCTGTTCATTTACCATGGAAGTGAGCAACCTGCAATTACCAGGCTAAACCAAGCTGTGGTGAAAGCCCACCTTTTACCACACCTTGGTAACTTCCCCCTAAGTCTTTAGTAGCTTCTGAAATGAGGCTTGATTCGACAGCAGTTAAAGCTCAAGGGGCAATGAGTTCCAAAAAACAGACCCAGCAACATAAAAATGTCAAATTAGATTAATTTTTTTCCTGTTCCCCTTTTCCTTCTGTCCTTCAATGAGTACATTTTGAGTGTCTTAACTTTGTTTGTAGTGCTTGTGTTGCAGAACCTGAACAGCCTGCAACATGATGTAGAGAAGATATGTATTTCCAAAATATGTTTCATTATAGTAACATTCGATATATTAAAATCCAGTTTTCCCATTGACGCCCATTATGGGGAAAAGAACAACAGACAAGCTGTATCAAAAGCACAGGCGTTTTTTTCTTTGAGAAAAGTATAATTTCCTAAGCTGTGATCATCCTCCTCCATCTTCATCCTCTGCCTCTTTCTTTAGTTGATAGTTAGTTATCATTCTATGAATCATCTGCCACATCTCATAGTTCTACCTTGTCTTTTTCCCTTATTTGTGTTCATCAGGTTTTGGTGTCCTGCTTCCCTTAGCCAAAAATGCATCCAGACACAGCTGCTTTGAATGTTTCTCACTGTACAGGTCCCTGTAACAATCAAACGTATTGCATTTAATCTTCTAACTGAGTGTACGTGTAAATCGTACATGTTTACTTTCCCTGTGTGGGTACTGAAAGTTACACAAAATTTCTATTCGGCAAATACCTGAACATTTCTATGTGGATTACAAAGTTTCAAAGAGACTGGCAAATAAAAACAATCCAGGAAGTGACAGATGTGGAGGGGCATAATCGAACTGCGCAGCCAAATAGATGGCCGGCCATCTATTTGGCCGGCGCCGCAAAGAGCAGTCCCGAACCGTATTATCGAAAAAGATGGGCGGCCATCTTTTGCTTCAATAATACGGTTGGGGCCGGCCCAATGTCAGAGATGGCCGGGTTTGAGATGGCCGGCCTCGGTTTTCGCCGATAATGGAAACCGAGGCCAGCCATCTCAAACCCGGCCAAATCCAAGGCATTTGGTCATGGGAGGGGCCAACATTTGTAGTGCACTGGTCCCCCTCACATGCCAGGACACCAACCGTGCACCCTAGGGGGCACTGCAGTGGACTTCAAAAATTGCTCCCAGATGCATACCTCCCTTACCTTGGGTGCTGAGCCCCCCCCAAATCCTCCCCAAAACTCACTCCCCACAATTGTACACCATTACCATAGCCCTTAAGGGTGAAGGGGGCACCTACATGTGGGTACAGTGGGTTTTGGAGGGCTTTACATTTACCACCACAAGTGTAACAGGTAGGGGGGGATGGGCCTGGGTCCATCTGTCTGAAGTGCACTGCACCCACTAAATACTGCTCCAGGGACCTGCATACTGCTGTCAGGGACCTGGGTATGACATTTGAGGCTGGCACAGAGGCTGGCAAAAAAATTGTTTTTTTTTATTTTTTTTGGGTGGGAGGGGGTTGGTGACCACTGGGGGAGTGAGGGGAGGTCATCCCCAATTCCCTCTGGTGGTCAGTTGGGGCACCTTTTTGAAGCTTGGTCCTGGAAAAAAAGGGACCAAGTGAAGCCGGCAAAATGTTTATGAAGGCCAGCTTTCTTTTTTCCATTATCGGGCGAAGCCGGCCATCTCAAACACACCCCTGACCCACCTTCGCTACCCTACCGAAATGCCCCCTTGAAGTTTGGCCGGCTCCGCGACGGAAAGCAGTTGGCGCTGGCCAAAATCGGCTTTCAATTATACCGATTTGGCCAGCTTTAGGAGATCGTCGGCCATCTCCCAATTTGTGTCGGAAGATGGCCGGCGATCTCCTTCAAAAATAAGCTAGTTAATATCCAACCTGATCCATTATGTTAAAGGGATGTATTTCTTAACAGAAAAGTTTTTAACATCCTTCAAAATACCATGGGGTCATTTTACAAAGAAATGGTACGGCTAATGCGCGGGTAGCGTGTGCCAAATTGGCACTACCGCCGGGGTAGCGCACTGGTTCCTGTAGTATAAAATATTTTTCTTTTTCCTACCTAGGGAGATGCTCCTGCTGGTAATTGGCAGCACAGCCATATTAGTGCGCGCTGCATGATTATCTCGCGGGTAGCTTGTGAGCCTTTACTGCTAGGTCAGTGGGTGGCGGTAAGGGCTCAGGTCATAAATAGGTGCACGCTACTTTTCATTTTAGCGCACGGCCATTTCCCGGCCCATTGAAAAATGCCCTTTTTCCCAGCCACAGTAAAAAATGGCCCAGCACACACCCAAAACACGTGCCCATACTGCCGCAGGCCACTTTTTCCCGCAGCTTAGTAAAAGGACCCCAATATAATTTGTAAGTAAACAAATCTGGGAAGGCAATGAATTCCAGACCGAGACTAGTTGATATAAAAGCGACCATTTAATTCATCTCATTGACAGAAAACATAACAACCTCAGGTAGAAATTCTAGGACTATTGTGGAGGAAAATGAGCCAATCACATAGATACAGTGGAGCATCGCCATTCATAATTTTGAAAATAATAAAGCAAAGCTTAAACTGCACATATTTCTTTTTTTTTTTTTAATTTATGAAGTTTATTAAACATACTTCAAACAACTTCAATAACACAGTGTCTCTGCCTGTACATCATTAATTCCCCCTGCACATATTTCTTGTGAAAATTCCCTATGGAAATTATGCACTTACATCTGCACTATGTAACCATGTTAGCATGCTTCCATTTTCTGGATTAATTTATGCGGGTATGGCTGAATTTTCAAAAGTAATGCCAAATAAATGAAAGCCCAGGAACACTTCACTCAGGGGTCCTTTTACTAAGCGGCAGTAAGCACACTGCGGGCTTACCGTGCGCCAAACAGGAACTACTGCTGGGCTACTGCAGCAACCCAGCGGTAGTTCCCACCCCCAGCATATGCCATTTCTGGCAGTAGCACAGGTGTTTATCCGGTGGTAATCACTGCCCGGTTACCGCTGGGTTAGTGCAGGAGCCCTTACTACCACCTCAATGGGTGCCAGGCAGTAAGTGCTCCCCACTGAAATGACCACATGGTAAGTGGTTCATTATAGATTGGTTATGTATGTTAGCCTGATGTCGGTGCCAGGAAAATGGTAGAGACTATTATAAAAAATAAAATTACAGAGCATATTCAAAAGCATGTATTAATGAGACCAAGCCAAAATGGATTTAGTGAAGGGAAATCTTTCCTCACCAATCTATTATATTTCTTTGAAGGGGTGAACAAAAATATGGACAAAGGTGAGCCAGTCGATATTGTGTATCTGGATTTTCAAAAAGTGTTTGACAAAGTACCTCATGAAAGACTCCAGAGGAAATTAGAGAGTCATGGGATAGGAGGTAGTGTCCTATTGTGGATTAAAAACTGGTTAAAAGATAGAAAACAGAGAGTAGGGTTAAGTGGTCAGTATTCTGAATGGAGATGGGTAGATAGTGGGGATCCCCAGGGGTCTGTGCTGGGACAGCTGCTTTTTAATATATTTATAAATGATCTAGAGATGGGAGTATCTAGTGAGGTAATTAAATTTGCTGATGACTCAAAGTTATTCAAAGTTCTTAAATCGCAAGAGGATAGTGAAAAATTACAAGAGGACCTTACAAAACTGGGAGATTGGGCATCCAAATGGCAGATGATGTTTAATGTGAGCAAGTGGAAAGTGATGCATGTGGGAAAGAGGAACCCGAATTATAGCTACGTAATGCAAGGTTCCATATTAGGAGTCAACGACCAGGAAAGGGATATAGGTGTCATCGTTCATGATACGTTGAAACCCTCTGCTTAGTGTGCATTGGCAGCTAAGAAAACAAATAGAATGTTAGGTATAATTAGGAAAGGAATGGAAAATAAAAATGAGGATGTTATCATGCCTTTGTATCGCTCCATAGTGCGACCGCACCTCAAATATTGTGTGCAATTCTGGTCATTGCATCTCAAAAAAGATATAGTGGAATTAGAGAAGGTATAGAGAAGGGCAAAGAAAATGATAAAGGGGATGGGATGACTTCCCTATGAGGAAAGGCTAAAGCGGCTAGGGCTCTTCAACTTGGGAAAAAATGGCTGAGGGGAGATATGATAGAGGTCTATAAAATAAGAGTGGAGTGGAGTGGAACAGATAGATGTGAATCGCTGGTTTACTCTTTCCAAAAACTACTAGGACTAGGGGGCTCGCAATGGAGCTACAAAATAGGAAATTTAAAATGAATTGGAGAAAATATTTCTTCACTCAGCATGTAATTAAACTCTGGAATTTGTTGCCTGAGAATGTGATAAAAGCAGTTAGCTTAGCGGGGTTTAAAAAGGTTTGGATGGCTTCCGAAAGTAAAAGTCCATAGACCATTATTAAAATGAACTTGGGGAAAATCCACTGCTTATTTCTTGGATAAGCATAAAATGTATTGTACCGTTTTGGAATCTTGCCAGGTACTTGTAACCTGGATTGGCCACTGTTGGAAACAAGATGCTGGCTTGATGGACCTTCGGTGGTGGTAAGTTCTCCCCGCTGCATGGCCACATAGTAAGGGTTATCTTACCGCGTGGCCATTTTGTGGGGGAGGGGACTTTTTACCTGCCACTACTGCAGGGCCCTTTTCCCCACAGCTAATACCTGAGCATGGGTGCATTTACTCACAACTGCTGCAGGTTTTTATGAAGCTGTTGTGGAAAGATATATAGACACCTATGTGTCTCTATTAAATAACATCTAAAAAGATACCCTGCTTGGTTTTCCTATAAAATTATTTTTTAAAATTGCTCTCCATGTAATATTTTGGGGTATTTATTTGGAAAGTGAAGCATAAACCCAAACAAGTAAATACTTTTTAATCATGTACTGTAAAGAACCTTCTAGAGATTGTTTGCTCAGGGTTAAGTAGGTTTTGTTTTAACTGTGATACATAACCTCATTAATCATTTAGGCTGGATTACTCTAACCAGTGTCAGTTTGCTGGAAGAACTGAATCATTGCCGCCTTTAGATATTCTTTCCCTGTTCCTCTTCACGCTTTTCACATGCTTCCTCCAAATAGGCAAGGACCACTGTCATATTTTTGCAGACTGAAAACTTAAACATTAATGGTAATACACCTCTTAATGCATTAATTTGTAATTTGAGTTCCATATTCAAGACAGACCTACTATATTATCAAATCAAAATAGATGCATAAAATATGTCTGGAGTAAATAGTGATTTTTTAAGGGGGGGAGGGTACATTTAGTTTAGAGGTGGGAAGTTTTCTATTGGTTTTCCCAGTCCATAGGTTTGTAAGCCACACTGAACTTGTGGGATATAAATGGCATGCAATAACAATAATAATAAGAAGAAAAGGAAAATCACATTTAAAGGGGTCCTTTTACCGATCTGTGGAGAAAAGGGCCCGGGAAAAGGGCCCTGCGCTGGTGGTGGGGGCTATTTTTCCTATGCACCAGGGCTCTTTTTACTGCAGCGAGTAAAAAGATCCCAGCACACATGGTCATGTGACAGGGAGCCCTTACTGCCACCCATTGAGGTGACGATAAGGGCTTCCTCACTAACCCAGCAGTAACCAGGCAGTGCATGGCGATGCCCGATTACTTCCTGGTTATCACCACTCAAGCCATTTATGGGGGTTTTCTTTTTCCCCCAGAAATGGTTCGTGCTCGGGGTGGGACTACCTCTGGCGGCTGTATTGGGCCAGCGGTAGTGCTAAAAGAGCGAGCGGTAAGCCCATGTTGGGCATACCGGTGCTCCGTAAAAGGGCACCTAATATATTTTTCAGGGGAATGAGGGATTATATGCAGTAGGCCGTATCCATGTATGTGTAAAAATGAAAGGATTTTTGGGATCCACTGGATACTTCCTATTGACCCAGCTTGCCTACTATCGGAGAAAAGGTGCTGGGTTCGGTGGGCCCTGTTCTGACCCAGCATTCTTCCAAATTCCTGGGCAGAGGGGGCAGGGGAGTTCATTTTAGCATTATGTGCTATATTTTAGTACCTTTTTTTGTTGGTTTAACAATTCTGTTTTAACCATTAATCAAACAAAAGCAAAGATAAATAACAATTGGCCAAATAGCAATCAATGTTATTCCTTGTCTACATTATCCGCCAGATTCTGTATATCACGCCTAGCATTCCGTACCGAAATCCAAGCATATTCTATAACTACACGCGTAACTTAATTGCTTAAAAAGCCAATCAACATTTAAAAAGAAACTTTTATTTAAGGTTTAAATAAGCATTATCACAAGTATCTACTTGTTTAGGAAATAAAGGGCAATTGAATACTAGGTAACAAAAGAAATCAGGAAAATAATTCAAACATATTTAAAACAAAGTAGGCCCAATTACCCCTCCTTAGATCACAATTAAGTGGGAGAAGTGATATCATATACTTTGAAGATATTTAAGAAATCCAGGGGCCCTTTTACAGAGCGGAGGTAAGCCCAACGCAGACTTACCGCTCGCTCTGCTGGGACTACCGCTGGCCCAATGCGGCTGCTGGCGGTAGTCCCGCCCTGAGCAAGCGCCATTTCCGGGGGAAAAAGAAAACCTCTGGAAATGGCTCACACGGTGGTAACCCGGTGGTAATCGGGCATCACCGTGCGCTGCCCGGTTACGGCTGGGTTAGCACAGGAGCCCTTATCGCCGCCTCAGTGGGTATCAGTAAGGGCTCCCTGTCACATGGCCGTGTGCCTGAGGTCTTTTTACCCGCTGCGGTAAAAAGGGCCCCGGTGCATGGGAAAAATGGCCCCCGCCACTAGCATAGGGCCCTTTCCCCCGCAGCTTGGTAAAAGGACCCCACAGTATAGAAGAAAAGGCCTAGCCTCACAGTCAACCAAAGATATTAACCTACTCCAGATATCTTGTTTCAAAGCAATGAAAGACTTAAGATGTTCTGGTTCAAAAAACACATATTTTACACCTAGGTAATGAATCATACATTTACATAGATATGGAAAAAGAAATGTGGCACCCAATGCCTTGACGTCCACTCTCTTAATCCAGGAAATATTTCCTCCTCTCCTGAGTGTTTTTAGATACATCATAGTAGAGCTACACTCTCTGACCGCAAAATGGTAACTGAAAGTTCTTTAAAAAAAGGTCTCAGAATCCCATTTAGATCTTGTTCAAAAACAAAAGATAGAAATACTGTAGCTCTCATAGACACTTCAGTCATTGAATCCTCCAGTATAGCAGACAAATCTTTTAACTCATCTTGCACCCAACCAGGATCTTCCAGAGTCCCTTCAACCACTTTTTTGATAGGTAAATAATAATCTTATTTACCGAGGAAATTGAGTCATAGGAAAAGCCAGTCAGCATTTTTATCAGCACATAACCAGCAATGATGAGCACTAATTAGCACTAATTAGAATTTATGCGCATAACTTGCTAAGCATATTCTGTAATGTACAGCACCTAAATTTAATGTACGGAGCCAAAAAAGGGTGTGGTTATAGGCAGGGAAATGGGCATTTTGTGGGCATCCCAAAATTTATGTGCACTGTTATAGAATATGGCCATCTGTGTCTAAATCTACGCACCGGTATTTACGCCACATTTTCCTTGGTGTAAATGGATGCTGGGTTCTAGGCGCTGGGATATCAACTAAGCATATTCTATATACCATTCTTAAATCTAGGCACCGCTTGTAGAATATGCTTAGGCGAAAATTTAATTCTAGTGGATTTTTCAGGTACCGTGTATAGAATCTAGCCCTATATATTTATTCCACACTTGATATATTGATTTTCTGTAGATACAATCAAAGTAGTTTACATATTCTATTTTTGCAGGTACTTTTCTGTCCCTAATGGGTTCCCATTCTAAGTTTTGTACCTGGGGCAATGGAGGGTTAAGTGAATTGCCCAGGGTCACAAGGAGCTGCAGTGGAAATCGAACTCAGTTCCCCAGGATCTCAACCCACTTTACTAACCATTAAACGATTCCTCCACTCCAGGGGCAGTGGAGTCTAAGGGGGTCTTTTACAACGCGGCAGTAAGCCCAATGCTTGCTAATCTGGAACTACCGCCGTCCCAGTGCAGCCACCGATAGTAGTTCCATCTGAAGTGTGCACCATTTTCGGCACTCTGGAATTTTGTTCCTGTAGTGCGGCACTAACATGGCAGTAATTGGACATCACTATGTGCTGCCTGGTTACTGCGGGGTTACCACAGGAGCCCTTACTGCCACCTCAGTGGGTGTTGGTAAATGCTCCCGGATGCTTGGCCACACAGTAAGAGTTATCTTACCGCATGGCCATTTTTTTTGGGGGGGGGGGGGGGATTTTATTGCTGCGGTAAAAAGGGCCCTGGCGTACAGGAAAAATGATCCCTGCTGCTACCGCAGGGCCCTTTTTGCCGCAGCTTAGTAAAAGGACCCGTAAGTGACTTGCCCCAGGTCCTGCCCTCGCTTTCATCATTTCCTGTCTGGCAGGACCTGACCGATGGAAGCCTGCAGGTCTGGTGCAGGCAGCAATAATTGAATCACTGCAGGTGCCGGGGATGCCTGTAACTGGGTACACCAGGGAGGGACGGGGTTCAGCGATGGACGGGCAGATACCAGAATGCCGCAGAGGAGGAGAGATGTTGAAGAGGGGTGCTGCTGCTGGGTGGGCCTGAGCCAAGATTGGGTGGGCTTGTTCCCAACCGGGCCCACCCATAGCTGTACCACTGCCCTGTCGGTTTAGTGGTGTAATCAGTGCAGGAGCAATCCCCAGACTCTCCTGCTCCTGCTGACTCTGTTTTCAAAATGGCTAGATTTCGCAGTAGCATTTTGAAAGCGGAACCAGCATGGGCAGGAGCGACAGGTGATCACTCCTGCCCTGACTATGCCACTAGACCACCAGGGACTTTATGGTAGGCCTGAGGGGTGGGGGGGCAGTCTATGAGTGGGTGGGAGGTATTTATGGGGATCTGGAGGGGCTGCTACTGTTTGATGGGAGGGAGAGAGGGTAGTGCTGAGTGTAGTGATGGTGGTGCCCTGAGCAATACACAAAGTCTTTTATTTACTGTTGATCCTGTTTGTCAGATATTTGGGACTGTACTGTATATCAGATACAATAAATCGATTCATCTATGAGTCGTATTCCTAATAGCCATGAATGTTTTATAAAGTTCTTTAAACTCAACAGTATTCTTTACTGTTCCTTAAATCTCTTGGTTTTAAGAAACATTCATTTTAATGTATTTGATTTTTAACTATAATTTTGATTTGAGTGCAGTTTCTCTTTTGTCTAGTCATTATTTAGAAGGTGATTTTTTTTTGTTCATTGTGTGACCTTATTCTGTTGATGGTGTTTACATATAATTGTGATATTGTGGTAAATACATGGATGGATATTCATGTGGGGGTAATTTTATAACAGAGAGCTTATCCAGATTCTAAATGGTGCCCATTTTCTAAAGGCACTTATGTGCCTTTTTAAAATAGGCTTCCATATTACAGTATTCCACAATAACACAGAAACACTGTTGCATGAATTTACATCTGCTCTGAGGCAGGTACTTTTGTATTTTGTAATGTATGCACCTATTCTGCAACTGTACCCCTGCTCCTCCAAACGACTCCCCGGGGAATGCCGTATTTAAGTCCTTGTAAAAGGATGCTTGCTGTCTTTGGCATGCAGTCTTCTACATACATATAAAGCTGTGCCATTTAAAGAGACATTTTCTGTATGTAAAACATGCTTCACATGCAGAAAAAAACGTCATAAAATTACCCCACAAAGTGTGCACTTTACACACATCCTAATGCCAATTTTGTCCTTATTTTCTGAAAAGTCACAAAAGGAAGTTGGATTGAGCTCAAACCTTTCTCATTTCAAGGCCAGTGACATTCATATACATTTATTTATTTATTTGTTGCATTTGTATCCCACATTTTCCCACCTATTTGCAGGCTCAATGTGGTTTACATAGTACCATGATGGCGATCGCCAATTCCGGTATGAGAAATACAGAGTGGTATTGCGTTAAAATTCATGAGTGACAGAGTAAATTGGGTAGTCAAGGAGAAAGAGTTAAGTTTTGTCCAGTTCTGGTATACGTTTTGTTGTGTTGCAGGGTTCAGGTGTTTAGGTTGGATCGTTATGGTATGCCTTTTTGAACAAATTGGTTTTTAATGATTTCCGGAAGTTTGTTAGGTCGTTCATTGTTTTCATGACGTTTGGTAGTGCATTCCATAGTTGTGTGCTTATGTAGGAGAAGCTGGATGCATATGTTGATTTATATTTTAGTCCTTTGCAGTTTGGGTAGTGGAGATTTAGGTATGTGCGTGCTGACCTTTTTGTGTTTCTGGTTGGTAAGTCTATGAGGTCTGCCATGTAGACCGGGGCCTTGCCGTGAATAATTTTATGAACCAGGTTGTAGATTTTGAACGCAAATCTTTCTTTGATTGGGAGCCAATGTAGTTTTTCTCGTAAGGGTTCGGTGCTTTCGTATCTCGTTTTTCCAAATATGAGTCTGGCTGCGCTGTTTTGGGTCGTTTGGAGTTTTTTTAATAATTTGTTCTTTGTATCCGGCATAGATTGCATTGCAGTAGTCTAGGTGACTTAGCACCATTGATTGTACCAGGCTGCGGAATATTTCCCTTGGGAAGAAAGGTTTTACTTGATTAGGTATTTTGGCTTACAATCCAAGGAGCCCTTTTGCCAAACATTGGTAAAAAGTGGCCTTAGTGCACCCTTACATAGGTCTTTCCCATGTGCTAAGGCCATTTTTCCTGCTGGGGTAAAATGGCTGAATTTCCTATGTTTTTGTATTAATGGCCACGTGCTAATTTTGCCATTAGGGTGTGGCCATTAAAATAGATTAGTACATGAGCCCTTACCGCCTGCTGTTATGTAGGTGGTAAGGACTCTCGTGCTAAGGATACCCTAATCAGCTGTGTTAACTGATTAGTGCAGAATACACCTATACTCCACCCCCAGGCACGCCATCTGCACCAAGAAATGAATTTTATTTTTGAGTATGAGTGTAGGACATACACATCCCAAAATTACCATGGGACACCTCAGTGTGCCCTGCAGTACGCCATTTGTTCCTGCGGTAAACATGCACTGGTGCTTATCGCAACTTTGTAAAAGGGCTTCCAAGTTTGTACCTGAGTCACTGGAGGGATGTGGGATTTGAATGACTGACCTTTTTGGTTCTCATCCTATTAGGTTACACTCCACTTACGACTGTGTTTCTGCTTTTGTTTAGATGGTAAAGCTGCGCAGCCTTTTGTTCAACAATGAGAATGAGACTCCTTGTCACATGCAGGACAACTTTCGCCCACCTCAGCCCCTGAAGGGTCGCAAAGTGAGAGCCTCGTTCCATTAACATCTGTGGCGATTCCACTTTAGCATTGCTGTTTTCAAGTGAGAAAACCCTTCTATAAAGCACATCTCACCTGTTAAGTCTCCTGCTGGAAATGTATTCCCTTCTGTTCTAAGTAATATGCAGTATGAAAGGCAGACAAAACACCTTTAATATGAAAGCACACCAAACCTCTCTTCAGCACTTGAAATAAATTGCTCTGTCACTTGCTCAGCAGTTCCATGGATCATTTTTAAGCGTAGGGTTGACAGGGTCTGTACTGTCACCCACAAACTGTAGTGCACACCACTAATTGTAGGTCTGTGAAACATGAAGCTTTTCATACTTTAAGAGATCAATAATAATTTTAAAATGTGAACTTAGAATCATTACATTTGTATAAATATAGAACATGAAATGACGAAGGCAGATTATAAGAAACTAGCTGTAAATTATTTTTTATTAATTTAGTTTTAAATTTATGATCTTAAAAAATATATATATAAAGAGAATGGATTGATGTTAGCTAATTTTGAATTAATCTAGCAATTTGATAAGTTGAAATGGAAATTGTCAGGCTGGAACCATTGTTTAATTTTATTTAGTTATATGTTGTACTGTTTTATTATATTATGAATGTAATTCTTTAACCTGTTCTGGGTGTTGTTGGGAGGACGGGCTAAATAATAGAATAAATAAATAAGCACATAAATAAATAAATAAATTACAGTCCTAAAGGTATCTGTGCCATTTGCTGTCATTATTGTGCAATAATTGTAACCGTGTAACTTATAAATGAAATGTCATCTAGGTCATAAAAATTTTAAAATATATTTTCAATACTTTCTCTAGTAAAAACAGCAATAACTCTGCTATTGTTTTCTGTCATTTATTATTTGTTTATGTATTTTATTTTAGCCATTTATAACCCTCTCTAAGCAATTCTAGGCAGCTTACAAAATAACACACTCAATCAGCTAAAGAACAACAAACAATAAAATGAAATTAATATTAGGATAAGAAATAAGCTAAAGTAAACTTCAAAATACTTAAAAGAATAGCATTGGACTCCTTTTACTAAGGTACGCTAACGGATTTAGGTGTCTGTTTACTAAGCTACGCTGGCGACTTCCACGCGACATTGCCAACATAGCCCATTCAAAATGAATGGGCTGTGTCAGCACTAGTGCACAGGCAGCCAAGCTAGCTTTAGTGTGCATTAAGGGGTATGTTAACTAAGTAAACATAAGTGTAAATAAGGGCTTCTTAGCATATAGGGGCCCTTTTACTAAGCCATGGTAAAAAGTGACGGGAAAAAGGCCATTTTTAAAATGGGGCAGTAAATGGCTGTGCACTAATATTAATATTAGCATGCAGCTATTTACTGCCTGAGTCTTTACCACCATCTATTTAGAAGGCAGTAAGGACTCATATGCTACTCATGTGGT
This sequence comes from Microcaecilia unicolor, assembly GCF_901765095.1. Taxonomy (NCBI): domain Eukaryota; kingdom Metazoa; phylum Chordata; class Amphibia; order Gymnophiona; family Siphonopidae; genus Microcaecilia; species Microcaecilia unicolor. The sequence goes on from NC_044031.1 coordinate 530,673,066, forward strand.
AATCAGGCAGCACTCGGCAATGTGCCGGGAACACCTCCTGCTGTAGAAAACAGAAAATTATTTTCTACCGCGGGAAATTGTGCGCGCCAACTTTGGAACTACTGCCGGGCGCCCACGCTACCCTGGCACTAGAGTCAATTTGGCACATGCTACCCATGCAGAAGCTCTACTGCAGCTTAGTAAAAGTGCCCCTACAATACGTCACTGAATAGATGGTTTATTGCCCAGCAAAAGCTGTTTTTAAATTAAAATTGTATCATTTGTAAAGTGCTTCTGGATGTATGCAGTGCTGTACAATGATGATAACTATTCAGGTATAACGTCCCTGCTCCAAGAGCTTACAGTCCAAGTGGGTACCTCAGGCAACAGGAAAAAGTGCAAGTCTGAAATAGAACTTAGAGACTAGAATTCAGATGTTCAGCTTGGCATGTGCTCAGTTCTCGAGGTATTATAGAAAAGAATCTGCTGATACAGAACCTTTACTAAAATAGCTGGCAGGAGTGCACATGTTTATTTAGATTTTGCTCACACCTTTTTCAGTAGTAGCTCACAGTGAGTTATATTCAGGTACTCTGGATGTTTCTCTGTCCCAGAAGGGTTCACAATCTAAGTTTGTACCTCAGGTAATGGAGGATTAAGTGATTTGTGCAAGATCACAAGACACACCGGTGAGATTTGAACCCACCACCTCTGGATTGCAAGGCTGGGGCTCTAACCACTAGGCCACTCCTGCATGCCCTGAGCAAATGTTGCCATTTCATAACTATACATGTTGAAAATGTGAATGACTTCGCTCTTTCAACTGCTACATGGAGGCGTTCATGCTTCCACATGGAAATGGTGCCACTTCCACATGTAGCCACACCATTTCACAATCTGCACGTGCATGTGCCATCAATTAAGTAGTGAGGCTGCCGTATTAATTTTGTTACATTTTGGAGAAGGAAACAAACTGCATGGGGTTAAAGAGAATGCATACTATACTATGGTACTCATTTTCAAATCAGATGTCTTAAAATGCCTAAAATAAAAGGTCCATCTGCTAAAAACATCCAAATTCTAATTTTGGAAAATGAGAATTTGGATATTTTACACTGCATTTCATCCAAATAGCAAGGGGGCATGTTCTGGGTATGTTTTAGGTGGGACTAGGGAGAGCCCAAAAGTAGGGCGTCCAACAGGGATTTTCGAATGGGAAGAAAAGTCCTTGTCTAAAAAGAAGGACATTTTTATGTAGACCTTTTTCAGTCACATCCAAATTACAAATAGTTGCTCTAATTGAGCTGTTTACCACTGGAAATATTGAGGCATGACCCCCTCCTTAATCCCCCAGTGTTTGCAATCCCCTTCCCTCTTCCCTGAAAGTGCAACTAAAAAGGAAATCAGGCTGTATGTCAGCTGCAGGTATTATGACCATTCTGAATAAAGCAGTAAGGTGGTCAGAGGAGTAGTCCACTGGTTAGTGCCGTAAGCCGAATGCTCTAGGTTCAAGTCTCATGTTAGCTTTTTTTAAAAAAATATAATTCTGAGGCTTCCAAAAACAGAAAAATACCTACTGTACTTAAATATATAAATATATGGCTTCCTAAAGAAAAAGTCCATAGACCATTATTAAATTGGACTTGGGGAAAATCCACTATTTCTGGGATAAGCAATATACTACTACTACTACTATTTAACATTTCTAGAGCGCTACCAGGGTTACGCAGCGCTGTACAATTTAACAAAGGAGGACAGTCCCTGCTCAAAGGAGCTTACAATCTAAAGGACAAAAAAGGACAAAAAGTGCAGTCAATCAAGTTGGGGGCAGTCTGGGTTTCCTGGATAGAGGTACAATGGTTAGGTGCCGAAAGTGACATTAAAGAGGTGGGCTTTGAGCAAGGATTTGAAGATGGGCAGGGAGGGGGCTTGGCGTATGGGCTGAGGGAGTTTATTCCAAGCATAGGGTGAGGCGAGGCAGAAAGGGCGGAGTCTGGAGTTGGCGGTGGTGGAGAAGGGTACTGAGAGGAAGGATTTGTCCTGTGAGTGGAGGTTACAGGTAGGAGTGTAAGGGGAGATGAGTGTAGAGAGGTAATGAGGAGCTACAGATTGAGTGCATTTGTAGGTTAGTAGGAGAAGCTTGAACTGTATCCGGTACCTGATCGGAAGCCAGTGAAGTGGCTTAAGGAGAGGGGTGATATGAGCATATCGGTCTAGGCGGAAGATAAGACGGGCAGCAGAGTTCTGAACAGATTGAAGGGGGGATAGATGGTTAAGTGGGAGGCCAGTGAGGAGTAGGTTGCAGTAGTCAAGGCGAGAGGTGATGAGAGAGTGGATGAGAGTTCGGGTGGTGTGCTTGGAGAGGAAGGGGCGAATTTTGCTGATGTTATAGAGAAAGAAGCGACAGGTCTTGGCTGTCTGCTGAATATGGGCAAAGAAGGAGAGGGAGGAGTCGAAGATGACTCCGAGGTTGCGGGCAGATGAGACGAGGAGGTTGAGGATGTTGTCGACTGAAATAGAGAGTGGAGGGAGAGGAGAAGTGGGTTTGTGTGGAAAGACAATGAGCTCGGTCTTGGCCATGTTTAGTTTCAGGTGGCGGTTGGACATCCAGGCAGCAATGTCGGATAAGGAGGCCAATACTTTGGCCTGGGTTTCTGCAGTGATGTCTGGTGTGGAGAGATAAAGCTGGGTGTTGTCAACATAAAGATGATATTGGAAACCATGAGATAAGATCAACGAGCCCAGGGAAGAGGTGTAGATTGAAAAAAGAAGGGGTCCAAGGACAGATCGCTGAGGAACTCCAACAGAGAGTGGGATGGGGGTGGAGGAAGATCCATGAGAATGTACTCTGAAGGTACAGTGGGAGAGATAAGAGGAGAACCAGGAGAGGACAGAGCCCTGGAACCCAAATGAGGATAGTGCAGCAAGAAGTAAATTATGATTGACAGTGTCAAAAGCGGCGGATAGGTCGAGGAGTATGAGGATGGAGTAGTGACCTTTGGATTTGGCAAGGAACAGGTCATTGCAGACTTTAGAGAGTGCCGTTTCTGTCGAGTGTAGAGGGCGAAAACTGGATTGAAGCGGATCGAGGATGGCATGAGAGGTGAGAAAGTCAAGGCAGTGGCTGTGAACGGCGCGTTCAAGTAATTTGGAGAGGAAGGAGATGGGGCGGTAGTTGGAAGGACAGGTAGGGTCTAGTGATGGTTTTTTGAGAAGTGGTGTGACTATAGCATGCTTGAAGGTGTCAGGGACAGTTGCAGTGGCGAGAGAGAGGTTGAGGATATGACAGATGGGGGGGGGGGGGGGTGACAGTAGGAGAGATGGTGTTTAGTAAGTTGGTGGGGATGGGATCAGAGGAACAGGTGGTGCATTTCGAAGAGGAAAGAAGGTGGGCTGTTTCCTCCTCGGTGATATCAGGAAAAGAGGAGAAGGAGGACTGGGTTGGTTGGTTGAGGGAGTGGGTTAAAGGGTGATGAGGAGGAGGTGGCTTGGTAGTGAATTTGAGGTTGATCACTGATAGTGCTACCTTCTGGAGAGGGGCTGATTGCAGATTCCGACTCAGTATGTATGTTCAGAATCCTAATCCATCTCAGCACAACTGTAAGTGATTGAGTTGTTTATCTTGTCATCAATTGTATTAAATAACGAATGAAATTGGATTGGAGTCAATTCTTGGTAACAAGCAGCCTCAGGTTTAAGTCTATGAATAGACTCAGTATTTAACACTGAGTTGAGGTCATAAGACTTATATTTCGCTTATTTGGAAGAAAATTCTAAGTGGATAACGTCAAAAGAGACCTCAACAATCAAGGGAAAGTACAATTTAACAATATAAAATGTTTTGTACTTTTTTGGGATCTTGCCAGGTATTTGTGTCCTGGATTGGCCACTGTTGGAAACAGGATGCTGGGTTTGATGGACCTTTGGTCTATCCCAGTATGGCAATACTTATGTACTTATGCAATTGCAAATTTGAAGGCTATTGAACTGGTGTACATTCAGGTACAGTAGAAAATGTTCAGGTCCTGGAGGGTTCACATTTACAAAACAAAGTTGTATTGGAGTTTGAACCTGTGTTCTTGGTTTATAGTCCACTGCACTAACCACTAGGATACTCCTCTGTTCTACAGGGATGTCTCTGTGGTCATATTTTTTGAAAATGATGCCCGGCAGACATTCATGTCCCTGGTTTTGTCATTCAAATATTGGACATTTCACTTTGGAAAATGACTATTCATTTTGGATGTTTTCACAGCAAAAATATCTGTCTCACAACCATAATCGAACAGGAAATCTAGACCTTTTTCCTGTTTGATTATGGCTGTGAGATGACTGGGTTTGGGGGGGGGGGGCAGCGGGATTTGACTTTATGAGCAAGACGTTTAGATTTGGACTAAGATTTTTTTTTTTAATGCTCCTCTATACCATACTACATACAAGATTACTGTTCTGCCCCTATTCGATACTGTCTGAGGGTGGCAGGTTATGTTTATATCATTATTAAGCTATGTATATGAATCAGAGCCCTGCATTTCCGTGGTCCTTTGTGATTAGCCCTTATAAATATCTGTGTTCTGCTCAATGTCTTTTGGAGCTTTGTTTCTGCTTGCCTCTGAGCATGCTGGGAGGAGTAGAATCCCCCCCTTTCCTCCAATTGCTCTAATGGGATGGTAGCTGTACCTAGGTCTTAGATCCAGCATGTAGAAGGCATGAACCCTCCATGCTGAGGCACTAAACTATTGCTCCAGATTACCAGCGAACGCTAAGTTGTTTTGCAGCTATTCTAGTGAGACATATATATTTTCTGAGCCAGAGTCTTCTATAACGATTTTTGTCAGATCATGCACACAGCCTTTTTAAAGGTAGAGTGATTTTGAATAAAGGTGCGTTTAATTGAATACTCTTCAAGGACTGATATTACCAGAAAATACATACATGGTGTAACAGACTCCTGATGCAGGCCAGTTGGGCCGAAACACAGCTGTGTCGAGTCATATCACCTTAATAAATTCATTTAGTTTTTTTCATTATACTTGTGTCGTCGTCCCCCTTTTTTTTGATTTTTGTATTTCACCTATAGTTTTGTTTTTTATAGTTCTTTCTTCTACTAGTGTATTTTGCAATTTTCACTTATTATTTTTTATTTTTCACTGGTTCTTTTTTATTTTTGGCTCTTTTCTTTTTCTTTTTTCTTTTTTGTGCGTCATCTTCGCTGTTTTTGATTACTATTGTTTTTTGCAGAGACAGGTTTCTTCTGTATTTTTGATATCATTATTTCAAACACCAGTCACTGATAGTTCTACCTTCTGGAGAGGGGCTGATTGCAGATTCCGACACAGTATGTATGTTCAGAATCCTAATCCATCTCAGCACAACTGTAAGTGATTGAGTTGTTTAACTTGTCATCATTTGTATTAAATAACGAATGAAATTGGATTGGAGTCAATTCTTGGTAACAAGCAGCCTCAGGTTTAAGTCTATGAATAGACTCAGTATTTAACATTGAGTTGAGGTCATAAGACTTATGCTCCACTTATTTGGAAGAAAATTCTAAGTGGATAACATCAAAAGAGACCTCAACAATTAAGGGAAAGTACAATTTAACAATATTTCTCTATAAAGATTAGATAACAGGGCAAAGTTACAACTGCGAAAGCAAATACATGTTTAGGGCTCTACGGAACAGGTGGTAAGAAGGTAATGATTCCCTTAGGGGTCCTTTTACTAAGGTGCACTGAAAAATGACTTGCGGTATTGTAGGCGCAGGTTTTGGGCGTGCGCCGATCCATTTTTCAGCGCGCCTGTAAAAAAAGGCCTTTTATAATTTTTTGACGAAAATGGATGTGCGGCAAAATCAAAATTGCCGTTTATCCATTTTGGGTCTGCGACCTTACTGCCAGCCATTGACCTAACGGTAAAGTCTCACGTGGTAACTGAGCAGTAAAGACCTATGTGCATCAAATGCCACTTGGTGCGCATCCGATAAGCATGTCCGAAAAATAAAACTTATTTTTAAGCCGCGTGTATCGGACACACGGCAAAAATGAAATTACTGCAGGAGCCACGCAGTAAGTGGGCGGTAACTCTATTTTGGCACGTGTTGGGCGTGCGTAGACGCTTACATAGCTTAGTAAAATGGCCCCTTAATCCCTAATGTGAAGGCCTAGTTAAAATGAGCAGCTTTAAAATACCTATGCAAGCTTTGAGCTGGTATAAAACTAGATTGGACATTTTTCCCCATACACATATATTCCCTTTGTATAATGGGGAAAAACATTCATTTATTTATTGGAATTTATTAACTGCCTTTATGAAGAGGTTCACCCAGATACAGTTTTACATAAAACTTACAACTTTGTTAACAGCATAACAGTAGTAAAATGACCAGGCATAAACATATCCACTCCAGAAAAGCTTCACATAAACATTGTTCAATTATCAGGATTATAAAGTACTGTACTAAAGAAAAAAAATAACTTTTTATAGAAGAAAAAACCTCAGATATCATTCAGGTATTACACTTGTGCCTGCTCTTTTCTATTATTAGAAAAAGAAAAACCTTCTGCAATGAAAGTTCAAGAAAATGCTTTCACAAACTCAATAAAATGCTTTCACAAACTTAAACCTTAACTTGCTTGTTCAAATAAACTGTGAAACGGTCCTCTTGATGAGGGTCAGCATTTCGCAGTGTAAATACCACTGCCTCAGGAAATTATGGACAACTATGTTCATCTCAGACTCTCTCTCAAAACATCAAAAGATTTTTGAGGTGTTCATGAGGATGTTTTGAGACAGAGTCTGGCACGAACATAGAGGTCCATAATTTTCCCTGAGGCAGTGGCATTTATACTGTAAAATGCTGGCCACCATTGGGAGGACCATTTCACAGTTTCACTAACTTCATAAGGCTTTTCATTTTAAAACACTCTTTGTGTGCTGTTTTCCTGGAAGGTTACACATTCTTCACCATTCAAGGACTCCTGATGCAGGTATTAGTGCTAAAAACATGGCCCGTGTCGAGTCCATGTATACTCAAACAGCAGAGATCTGTGTGACATATCACAATAAAGAACAGTTTTTGTGCTGAATCACCTTCTGTTGTTTGCTCATTCCCACAGTGTTTTTTTTTTTTAATTTCTGTACAGTCACAGGTTTAAATGCTTGCTGAGATCATAGAATCATGGTACATTCAAAGGCATCCATGTTTGGTGAAATATCGGGATATCTATTACATATAGTTTTAGTCCTATACAAGCCATGCCCAAACCACACACCCTTGAAATCAGCTTTCTGAAATCAGAGATTTACATGTGTATACAATATATGTATGTTAATCCTGATAGTTACACATGGAGAGTGGAAGGAGTGAAAATATGCCCAAATATTTCATTTACAATGCAATACACTCTGACCAGCAGGTCCACATTTGAAGGACCATTTTCAAAGCAATGTTCCTAGAACTAAATGGTTACCACAGTCACTGTCCAGGCTGAAAGCTGCCCTTCCCTTGTCTGATTAAGGTATGTTTACTGTTTCCAAAGAAGATGCAGAACCCCTGGATACAGAACCTCTCATCCCCCTGGGAAGTTTTCCTTTGAAATTAAATTTCAGGTCTGCAGGTACAAAGTACCATGCAAATTGTAAATTGCCTCTATGTCACTGTGGAAAGAAGAGGCACAGAGAAGTCCAATGCACAATATTTGCCCTTCTGCACTCTACCTTACTGCAGCTTCCACGATGTCACAAGGTTATCAATAGAAATCAAACAAAATAAAACATGGAAAAGAAAATAAGATGATACCTTTTTTATTGGACATAACTTAATACATTTCTTGATTAGCTTTCGAAGGCTGCCCTTCTTCGTCAGATCGGAAATAAGCAAATGTGGTAGCAGATAGTATATATAAGAGAAACATCAAAGCATTACCACGATGTCACAGAAGGCATAAAATAGCCAGAATCAGATTTCTGTGTACACGAGTAAAACAATCAGCACCGGTAACCAGTATGCTTCAGTTTTGGGAATTAGAGGCTCATGCACTGCGTGTGGGCTACATTTTCTGAAGGTTATTTTTCCAGTTTTTCAAGGCTGTGTTGTGTTTGTAAAGAATCCCTTATAATGTACCAAACTTCCCCTGCACCATCAATATGAGCTGTTGATGCCATTAGATGTGGCAGTGTGTGACCTCTCAGTGGGGTTATCTACAGCCAGTATGAAAAATCTTCCCAGTCTGAGCCACTACAATGCTGCAAGCAATAGCCGGAGCCACAGTTTATCATTTATTAGTTTTACTATACCATCACTCTTGCAAGGCAAATCAGTATTATACATAAAACATAATACCTAAAGAAGAAAATCCATAAAATGATAGGAAAGTAAAAACAAGCAGTACATTCAAATTAACAGGAACATACAGCTCTACAAAAAAAAGTTCCCTATAAAACATATGTCAACATTCCTATATAGATCAACATTTCTACATTGCACGATGTCCCAGGTCTCACATTTTGCTGAACATTGCATCATATGGAGCCAAATGATATTTGAAAGGTGTGTTTTCAGCATAGTATGGAATAGTGTATATGATTTTCCGATCGTATAGATTGTGAGAGTGAATTCCATAGAGCCGGAGAGAGGGAATAGAATAATGAACACGTAATCAAATAAAAGGTCTGCATTAAAAGGACAATTCTATGACTGGGAGCCTGAATGTACAGGCCTCCTATGGACATAAATGGTCAGAAGATCAGCTCTTTAATACATAAGTACAAAAGTACTGCCATATTGGGGCAGACCGAAGGTCCATCAAGTCCAGCATCCTGTTTCCAACAGTGGCCAATCAACGTTACAAGTATCTGGCAAGATTCAAAAATCAGTACAATACATTTTATGCTGGTTATCCTAGGAATAAGCAGTGGATTTTTCCCAAATCCATCTTAATAATGGTTTATTGATTTTTCTTTTATGAAGCTAGTCAAACCTTTTTTAAACCCTGCTAAGCTAACTGCTTTTACCACATTCTCTGGCAACAAAATCCAGAGTTTAATTACACACTGAATGAAGAAATATTTTCTCCAATTTGTTTTAAATTTACTACTTTGTAGCTTCATTGCATGCCCCCTAGTCCTAGTATTTTTGTTAGGAGTAAACAAGCGATTCATGCTACCCATTCTACGACACTCATTATTTTATAGACCTCTATCATATACTACTACTACTACTTAACATTTCTAAAGCGCTACTAGGGTTACGCAGCGCTGTACTGTTTCACAAAAAAAGGACAGTCCCTGCTGAAAGGAGCTTACAATCTAAAGGATGAAATGTCAGGTTGGGGCCTCTATCATATCTCCCCTCAGCCGTTTTCTTTCCAAGCTACTACTACTACTACTATTTAACATTTCTAAAGCGCTACTAGGGTTACGCAGCGCTGTACAATTCAACATAGAAGGACAGTCCCTGCTCAAAGAGCTTACAATCTAAAGGACAAATGTACAGTTAGTCAAGTAGGGGTCATCAAATTGGGACAGTCTAGATTTCCTGAAAGGTATAGAGGTTAGGTGCCGAAAGCAACATTGAAGAGGTTGGCTTTGAGTAAGGATTTGAAGATGGGTAGGGAAGGGGCTTGGCGTAAGGGCTGAGGAAGTTTATTCCAAGCATAGGGTGAGGCGAGGCAGAATGGGCGGAGCCTGGAGTTGGCGGTGGTGGAGAAGGGTACTGAGAGGAGGGATTTGTCCTGTGAACAGAGGTTTCGGGCGGGAACGTAAAAGGAGATGAGGGTAGAGAGGTAATGAGGGGCTGCATACTGAGTGCATTTGTAGGTAAGAAGGAGAAGCTTGAACTGAATGCGGTATCTGATCGGAAGCCCGTGAAGTGACCTAAGGAGAGGGGTGATATGAGTATATCGGTTCTGGCGGAATATAAGACGTGCAGCAGAGTTCTGAACGGATTGAAGAGGGGATAGGTGGTTAAGTGGGAGGCCAGTGAGGAGTAGGTTGCAGTTCCAAGCTGAAGAGCCCTAGATGCTTTAGCCTTTCCTAATAGGGAAGTCGTCCCATCTTCATTTTCATTGCCTTTCTCTGTACCTTTTCTAATCCCACCATATCTTTCTTGAGATCCGGTGACCAGAATTGCATACAGTATTCAAGGTGCAGTCACACCATGTAGCGATACAAAGGCATTATAATGTCCTCGTTTTTGTTTTCCATTCCTTTCCTAATAATACCTAATATTCTATTTGCTTTCTTATTTGCTGCTGCACATTGAGCAGAGAGTTTCAACATATCATCAACGATGACACCTAGACCCCTTTCTCCTAATGTATGACCTTGTATCACATAACTATAGTTCGGGTTCCTCTTTCCCACATGCACCACTATGCACTTGCTCACATTAAACGCCATCTGCCATTTGGAAGCCCAATCTCTCAGTCTAGTAAAGTCTTGTGATTTAACAACTTTGAATAACTTTGTGTCATCAGCAGATTTAATTACCTCACTAGTTACTCCCATCTCTAGCAGAAATTTGCATATTTTATTTATTTATTTATTATCTCATTTGTACCCCACAGTTTCCCAACAGTGTCAGGCTCAATGTGGCTTACAATGCACCACAGAGGCAAGCACCAATGCAGTAAAATGAAGCTAATACAACAAACCTACAAGAGATAATGGGGAAGAATAGGAATGGATGGAAGGAGAAGGGAAGTTTTGAGGGAAGAGGGAAGGGGGATATGTCCAAATGTCTCTAGATCGGTGGTGTTCCTTGGTTGGCTGCCACCCGGGGCAGATAGCTGCTGCTCCCCCCCCCCCCAAGTGAAACAACCCCTCCCCCCGACGCATCACCTCCAAGCCCCCCCCCCCGGGTGCATTCTTATTACTTGCTGGGGTGCTAGGAGCAGCTGCGTAGTTGTGAGCTCCGCCGGCTCTCTGCTCTCTCTGCTCTGGAACAGGAAGTAACAGCAGAGGAAGCAGGGAACCGGCGGAGCCAACAGCCACATGGTTGCTCCTTGCACCTCTCCTGCAGCGTGCACCCGGGGTGGACTGCCACCACTACCCCACCCTCGATATGCCACTGTGTTTTATTGATATCTGGATGGCAGTGGTATTTTTTTGCGGAATCCTCGAGTTAGAAGCTGTGCGGTCAGTGGCTGTAATGCATGGCTTTCTGCATCATCTCCTTTGTGCCTTTCTAATGTTTTGCAATTGAAAGAGTAATTAACAACCCTTTTATAACTTCAGTTTGGTCTAGAAGAGCAATTCTATAAATATGTACCTGCATTTGCACATGTAGGTGCCCTGCTATTCTATAAAGGTACATATAAGTAGCATCGAATGCAAATGCAAGGGGCATAGATGCAGATGAAATATGGGCAGGCCATGGATGTATCTCCCATTTATGTGTGCAAATTGAAGAATACTGTAAGTTGCATGAGATGCTTTCAACACTTAGGTGCACCTATTTATGCCTGCCATAGATACAGCTCCTGCATATTGCAGGAAGACCTTAGGAAATTAGAAGACTGGGTGTCCAAATGGCAGATGAAATTTAATGTGGACAAATGTAAAGTGATGCACATTGGAAAGAATAATCTGAATCACAGTTACCTGATGCTAGGGTCTACCTAGCATCAGGTAACTGTGGAAATGTTACTGGGGAAATGTGGGATACAAATGTAACAAATAAATAAATAAATAAATACCTTGGGTGTCAGCGCTCAAGTTAAAGATCTGGGTGTTGCTGTAGATAATACACTGAAATCTTCTGCTCAGTGTGTGGTGGCAGCCAAAAAAAAACCAAACAGGATGCTAGGAATTATTAGGAAAGGGAAGGTGAATAAGATAAAAAAAAAATACTATAATGCCTTTGTATCGCTCCATAGTGCATCCGCACCTTGAGTACTGCATTCAATTCTGGTCACCATATCTCAAGATATAGCGGAATTAGAAAGGTTCAAAGAAGAGCAACTAAAATGATAAAGGGGATGGAACTCCTCTCGTATGAGAAAAGGCTAAAGAGGTTAGGGCTCTTCAGCTTGGAAAACAGACGGATGAAGGGAGATATGATTGAGGTCTATAAAATCCTGACTGGTGTAGAACGAGTAGAAGTAAATCGATTTTTTACTCGTGCCTAAAGTACAAAGACTAGGGGACACTCATGGAAGTTACATGGAAATACTTTTAAAACAAATAGGAGCAACTATTTTTTTTCACTCGAATAGTTAAGCTCTGGAACTCTTTTCCGAAGGAGGTGGTAACAGCAGTTAGTGTATCTGGGTTGAAAAAAGGTTTGGACAAATTCCTGGAGTAAAAGTCGATAGTCTGCTATTGAGGCAGACATGAGAAGCGACTGCTTGCCCTGGGATTTGTAGCATAGAGTGTTACCACAATTTGGGTTTCTGTCAAGTACTTGTGACCTGGCTTGGCCACTGTTTGGAAAACAGGATACTGGGCTAGATGGGCCATTGGTCTGACCCAGTATGGCTACTCTTATGTTCTTATTTAGGCATGAAGGTGCAAGCATACACTAGTATTCTAAAAGGACACTTGGGTGTGCTAGCGTCCTCTTGGAACACGCATACCACCTGCACTATTGGGGCACCTAAACGGAAGTACCCTCTTGCAGAATTGCCATCTTAGCCTCAGTCATTGCAACTCGGGCAAACCTTCAGAAATTTTCTGTACCTTCCTACACTAATCAATAAGAGTTACCAGCAACAACCTCCATAACCAGAGCTCTCGTTAGATATTTGCAGCCCCAACATCACATTTGATGATAATCACAGTCCTCCATTGAACCACACTTTCTTCTACTGCAGTGCTTCTCAACTCAGTCCTTGAGGCACACCTATTCCCATCAGGTTTTCAGGATATCCACAATGAATATGCATGAGATAGATTTACATACCAAGGAGACAGTGCATGGAAATCTATCTCATGCATATTCATTGTGGATATCCTGAAAACCTGATGGGACTAGGTGTGCCTCAAGGACTGAGTTGAGAAGTACAACTGTCCTGTGTTTTTCAATATATGTTGCATAAACTGAAGAGCATTACATTAAACGTGCACAGTTTGTTCTTAGTATTAAAGTCTGTCTTTACCCTACTTGCTGGATGTATCTCACAAGAAAAAAATGGCTATACTGGATCAAACCAAAGACCCATCAAGTTCAGTACCCTGTTTCCAAGAGTAGCCAAGCCAGGATCCAAAATATTAGCTAGATCCCATGCTACTTACCGTCAGCTTATAAGAACATAAGTGTTGCCATACTGGGACAGACTGGAGGTCTATCAAGCCCAGTATTCTGTTTCTAACAGTGGCCAATCCAGGTCACAAGTACCTGGCAAGATCCCAAAACAGTACAATACATTTTATGCTCCTTATCCTAGGAATAAACAATGGATTTTCCCCAAGTCCATCTTAATAATGGCTTATGGACTTTTCTGTTAGGAAATTATCCAAACCTTTTTTAAACCGTGCTAAGCTAACTGCTTTTACCACACACTCTGGCAATGAATTCCAGAGTTTAATTATACATTGAGTTATTGTTAATATTCTTAACACATAAAATATCTGAACTAAAAAATAAGGCAGCCACAGTTGTATCTGGCACTCTGCGCAGGTTCCACTTCTTCACGATTAAACACTGACATTGTAAAGCAGGGCGATCAGCAACTAGTCATCTCTGACACAACCCCATAGAGGTGGTTATGCAGTGCAATCTTGGAACACAGGACTAAATCCAGTAAATGGTGCCAAAATTTGGGTGCTGAATAAATGAGCGCTGAGCGCTATTCTATAAATGGCATTCAGAGTTGGACACCATTTCTAGAATAGTGCGTAGCAGGATCCGCACCCAACTTTTAGGCTTGAGAATTTTCACCAAGTGAACCCAGGTGTAAATCTCGGTGCAAATCCCCTGAATTCTATAAATCTAGGTGCATCTTTAGTGAATGCCTCAACTCGCCCATGGTCATGCCCCACTTTCAGTTTCACACTTGAACATCTTTATAGAAAAGCACTTAGCACGATGTGCAAGTAAATCCACGCCAGTAATTGTTAGCACCCAATTATTGGCGCAAATAGGCTCCTTACTCAATCAAATTGCGTGTGCAAATTTGGTCCACACAATTTTGAGCGCCACATATAGAATTTGGGGTATAATACTACAATATAACCCACCTCTTTAACATTGTTTTTGACTCGTAACTACTTGTAACCACTCACCTCCACCTACCCTCCTCTCCTCCCTCCTGTACACATTAATTGATTTGATTTGCTTACTTTATTTTTTGTCTATTAGATTGTAAGCTCTTTGAGCAGGGACTGTCTTTCTTCTATGTTTGTGCAGTGCTGCGTCCGCCTTGTAGCGCTATAGAAATGCTAAATAGTAGTAGTAGTAGTAGTAATATCATTCATCAACCTTAAGATGTCTTAAATGTGTCTAAGGGGCCCTTTTACTAAGCTGCAGTAAGGAGGGCACCTTCCAATATCTGCCATCCAAGTCCAAAAGCTTAAACTCGGTATTCAAAACAGCATCGAGCAGATAATAGATATTCTTCAGAAACAGTAGTGTGGTGGCTATGTGAGTCCATCTGAAGGTAGAGAAATAAAGAAACAAGAAAGAATATAAGGTGATGCCTTTCTATTGGACTAATTTAATACATTTTAGCTAGCTTTCTGGAGCAAACACCCCCTTTCACAAGTCTGGACAACATCAAACAGATATGATGGTAGATCAGGACCATCAGACCTCTGTAACCTGCTTATTTTCTCTTCCTGTTGTTTACCACAGACTGCTTACACTATGCACTTGCTTTCATGTCCCTGTAATTAAGTATTCTCTGTGCCTAGCCTGTGTTTTTCTAGTCTGATACTGTTTTTGGATTTTCTGCTTCTACTATGAGATTCTTCCTTACATTTACCCCCAGGTGAGTGGGTAGACATAAAAGGGGAGATTCTATATACAGCGCCTAAAAAATTGGCGCTGAAATTAGTGCCAACTAAGCATATTCTATAATCGGTGCCTAGATTTAGACGCCGATTATAGAATATACTTTGTTGATATCTCAGCCTAAAAGTACATGCATCCACTTACACCAATGAAAATGTGGCATAAATCCCAGTGCGCAGATTTAGGTGCACTGGGCCATATTCTATAACTAGACATGCAAATTTCAGAATGCCCACAAAATGCCCATTTCCCCACCCATAACCAAGCCTCTTTTGAACTCTGCGTGTTAGAATTTCAGCACACTTTGGGTCCCTTTTACTAAGCTGTGCCAAATTGGAGTTACCGTATTACTGCGTGGCCCTTGCAGTAATTTCAATTTTGGTGCGCATCCGCTATGCGCGCCTGAAAAATATATTTTTTTGTTTTCTGGCACACGCGTCAAGTGGTATTTGACATAAGTAGACCATTACTGCCCAGTTACTGTGTGAGACCTTACCGCTAGGTCAATGGCTTGTGGTAAGGTCTCAGACCCAAAATAGACATGCAGCAATTTTCATTTTGCCGCACATCCGCTTTCGGCAAAAAAGGAGGCATTTTTTGTAGGTGTGCTAAAAAATAATTCTGCGCATGCCCAAAACATGCGTCTATACTACCGCAGGCAATTTTTCAGCGCACCTTAGTAAAAGGACCCCTTTGTTACAGAATACACTTAGTGAGTTGTGCACGTAAATTCTAATCAGTGCCAATTAGTGCTCATTATTGCTTGTTAAGTGCTGTTATCAGTGCTCATTAGCTTGTTAAGTTATGCACATTTTTATACAATTCGCGCAGATCTCTAGGCACCCTATATAGAATCTGGCAGAAAGCGGGATGGGAGGGCACCTAAGTAAAAGCTACCAGCTAATAAAAATCTCTCTTATTATTTATTATTTCCTAAAACAACTTCAAGTCACACAGTGTGGATGATTTTTAAGGTGCTGTATCTTTACTCCTTAGAGAGCAGTAGCACTGGTTGCCACTTCTGGAATGAGGAATGCTTAAGCTGTTGATGTCAGTGTTTAGAACTATTAGGCAGGAGATTCTCAAGATCCAGCACGGAATAGAAAAAGATGCAAATCGCCAATGGCAACGTTGAAAAAAATAATTTATTCACCACATTATTATTATTTTAAATAATGTGGTGAATAAATTATTTTTCTCAACATTGCCATTGGCGATTTGCATCTTTTTTCTATTCAGTGTTTAGAACTATTACAGCAGTGGACCCAGGTTACTTGCAGAATAAATTTAAATGGTATCAGGTGCAGGATTGTTTAGGATCAGATAAAGGAGTACTTTTGGAAATGCTAACAAGAAAAAGGTGTCACTCCTTGTGTGTGTGTACCAGGGGCGTAGCCAGACCTCATGGTGGGAGGGGGCCAGAGCTTGAGGTGGGGGCACATTTTTGGTCTGCCGCCCCGCCGCTGCCGCCCCCTGCCTCACTGCCCCCCCCCCCCCGGTTGAGCTGAAGCCTTCATCCAGCGCCAGTCTCGTTGCCACCATATTGCCTGCTCTGCTCACTCTTCCCCTCACATTCTGCACGCTTCTTTTAGTGAAATCGAGCATGCTCAGTTTCACTAAAAGGAGTGTGCTGGATGTGAGGGAAAGAGCGAGCAGGGCAGGCAATGCGGTGGCGCCAAGACCGGCCCTAGATGAAGGCTTCAGCTGACGGGGGTTGGGGACCCTGCCAGCAAAACCAGGCGCCCAGAAGAAATTTGGGGGGGGGGGCATGCCTCTGTGGCCCCATGTAGCTACACCACTGGTGTGTACGACTAACAAGTTTGCTATTTCCTTCATTAAAGGCCTGGTTGAAGAGCCAAGCTTTCACCTGCTCTCTGAAGTAGAAATATTAAAGTGTTTTGCAGTATTTTGCCTGTTTCCGTACTCTATTTTAAAAAATATTTTTGGGAGGGGGTGTGTGTTGGGCAGAGAGTGGGCAATCCTTCATTATCTGGCTACCATATTATGATTAGCGTGCACTAATTGGATAGCACAGGGTTAACATGGGAGCACTTGACACCTACTCCATGTCAAAATTGTTATGATCTGTTTTATTGTATTTCAATTCATGCTTTGTAATTCACAAAGCTTCTTTAGCTAATCTTTTGTAAACTGCTTTGGACCCTTTTGGGGATGATTGGTCAATATATGTGTGGCTTAGATTCGATAGGGTAAGGATGCAGGTGAAAAATGGAAAGCACTGAAAAGGGAATGTGAGTAAGAAAGGAGGTTATGGGTATGAAATGGCATAGGATTGGAAAATGGAGATCTCATAGACGAATATGAGGGCAAAAGAAGGAGAGTGAGGCTAAAGGATGACAATGGAGGTGATAGAGAAGTGGGAAAGGGGAGACAGAGGAGTGTAAAGTGAAAAAACCTGGGACTGAGAGTAGCGAGAAGTGCAGTGATAGTGACAGGAAAAATACAAGGAAATGTAATAGAAAAGAGGTGTCAGAGGGGCAGGGGCAGGATGGGTGAAAGGAGGAAATAGAAAGAGAGAATAGAGAATGAGATCAAGAGGTAAGAAGATAACAAGATGACAGCAGAACAATGAGGAAAAAAATGACAACATGGAAACCTTCTCTTTTTAATCTAAAGCAGTTTCGTGTGACTTTGCAAAAATTATTGTGGTAGACTTCTGTAGTATAAGGTCTTTTCCACTCAGTATTTATCCAGGTGTGGTCAGCATTTTCTTTTAAACACTGGCTGCCACTGCCTTAATTAGGCTCAAACACTCAGAGCCAGCCCATATCTGGTTACCAGTACTGAATATCCAGGTCTTCAGCATTTTCTGGTACTATTGTACTCAGATAACTATCCGGTCAGGTTAGGATTATATATATGGACTTACTTGCTTGGATAGCTATTCAGGCACCAACGCTGAGTATCAGCAAGCCCTGTTAACTTCCAGGTCCTCCCCACCTCTGCCCCCAGATCTCCCCAGCACTAAACAGAGAGTGCCATCGATATCAGAGCACATATCAGTGGCACTCTCCAATTAGGTGCCACTGGATATCAGCTCTGCACCCAGTCAGCACTCTTTAACTGGTTAAGAGCCGCTCTTAGGGGCCATTTTACTAAGCCGCGTTGGTGGCTACGCATGCGCAATGCGCGTCAATTTGGAGTTAACTGGGCAGTAATTGGCATTGTACGTGCATTGACAATTACCGCCCAATTAACGCGTGAGACCTTACCGCTAAGTGAATGGGTGATGGTAAGGTCTCAGACCCAAAAGGGACGCGCACCAATTTTGATTTCGCTGCACGTCCATTTTCGGCAAAAAAAGGCCTTTTTTACAGGCGCGCTGAAAAAATGGATCTGTGCATGTCCGAAACATGTGCCTACACTAGCGCAGCCCATTTTTCAGCACACCTTACTAAAAGGACTCCTTATCCAGGTAAGTAGCCCTGAATATCACTAAGGCCCCGATGCTCAGAACTCCCAGGGTAAGCCAACAGCGCTGAAACTATACTGCCTGAACAGCACAGAAAATTAACTCGCCAATGCTTAAAGAAAATGTATTTACTTGTTACATTTGTATCCCACATTTTCCCACCTATTTGCAGGCTCAATGTGGCTTACATAGTACCATAAAGGCATTCGCCAAGCCCGGTAGAGAAACAAATACAAGGTGATATTGTGGTCGAATAAAAGGTCCATTCCTTTCAGGCATAAGGGGATCAGAGAGAGGGAAGGTTAAATAGTGTCCAATACGATCGCTGGATTTGCTGCGTTGCAGGGCGTTGGCATCTATGTTGGGTCAATAGTGTATGCCCTTTTGAACAGGTAAGTTTTTAGTGATTTCCTGAAGTTTAGATGGTCGTAGATTGTTTTCACTCCTTTTGGCAGTGCATTCCATAGTTTTGTACCTAAATAGGAGAAGCTGGATGCATAGGTTGTTTTGTATTTGAGACCTTTGCAGTATGGATAATGGAGGTTTAGATATGTTCAAGATAATCCGGAACTGTTCCTGTTTGGCAGGTCTATGAGGTCTATCATGTATCCTGGGACTACGCCGTAGATAATTTTTTGGATCAGGGTACAGATTTTGTGTTGGCTATGAATTTTTGATTGGTTAATAAAGCTGCAGCCAAAATGATTTTTTCCAATTTATAAGGTTGGCGTGGTATTCTTTGTTCATCTGTGTGTCAGGAATGGATACAATGCAAGTACCAATATTATGATGTTGATAGACATTTTCAAACCAGGATTTTTGTCACAGGGCTGTGGTTTACTGGCAATGGAATCTTCAATGGAAATGGTATGCAAATCATATGCGTGCTGTTAAAGCGACAGCAAGGGGAGGGGGTGAGCTCAGCACACGTACAGAAGAGTTTCATGATTTCCGGATTGCAGTTCTTCCCCCTTCCCTCTTTCTTCTCTAGTCCTTGTGGAATTTTTCCTTTTCCCTTCTACTTCTAATTTTTTTAGATGAGAGGGATAGTAAGTTTCCGAATAAACTTGAAACTTGAAGCCCAGCTCCTGTGCGCATGCACCAGGCAAACCTGAATGTAAAGCATGCATTGGCATCTGTTTTCTGTACCTTTAACTATAAGCATTTCATGGGGTGGGGGGGGGGGGGGGGGTTGTTACTTGGAAGGCTTATATTTAAACACAGGAAACTGGCGCCAGTGTGTGCTTTCACTTTTGGGTTTGCTCGGACTCACATGCATTTGTTTCTCACTATTGGTGCTCAGGGGCTTGCACGGGCTTTCTTCTGCTTCATAATTAAAGAAAAACTGGCAGTTTTTAAAGAGAGAATAGTGAAAAACCCTCTCTTCAAACACCCTAATGCCTGCTCTGAACTGGGGTTATTTTATCAGCGGTAAGAGCGGCTTTCTTTTGCACGCTGTTCTCTGAGCTTTGGGAGGAAATAGGAAATGACCTCATAGGGGGGTCCCATGATGCTTCGGGGGGGGTCCCATGATGCTTCGGGGGGGGGTCCCATGATGCTTCGGGGGGGGTCCCATGATGCTTCGGGGGGTTCCCATGATGCTTCGGGGGGGGGTCCCATGATGCTTCGGGACTGAGAGGACGCTCGGGCACCTCGCTCCGTCGGCGAAGCTCAATTTATCTGCTTAAAAAGCCCGATTCCCAACCCCATTAAGGTAAAAGGTGGATCGCTATACGGAGAAAGAAAGGCAGCATCGAGGGAAGGAATTTGGGGGGAAAAAAGAAGGGCCGCGAAGGGCTATGCCGGCGAAAACGCCACGGCCCCAAAGAGAACGCACGCAGGTCTCTCCACCTAAGATGGCGACCGCATCCACTTCGGCCACATCCGTCCCAGCAGCGATGGCAACCGTAGTTACACTGCAAAACGAAGCAATACGGGAACTGACCAAACAGCTGACAGCAGTGCTGGACGATAGACTTTCCAAGCTGCAGGCGTCAGTGGATAACATAAATGAAAATCTGGAGAGGCAAGCAACGCGGTTGCAACAGGCAGAGGAGCGGATTGGCAGGCAAGAAGACCGAGCGGACACGCTTGATCGGAGACTGGCTGAGGTGGAGGAGTTGGCGAAAAATCTCTCCCAACAAACGGATGATCTAGAGAACCGCAGCAGACGCAGCAATATACGAATTATTGATCTGCCGGAGACAGTTAAAGATCAGGATCTGAGAGACTTTGTTATTAGATGGCTCCCAGGGCACCTCAAATTGGAACATCTGCAAGGCCAAGTACGTGTAGAGCGAGTGCACCGCGTAGGCGCGGTAAGGGAAGCGGATCGCCGCCCGAGGCCAGTGTTAGCAAAAATACTGGATTATTCAGAGAAAGAACAAATAATGCAAGCATATAGAAAGGCCCGGGCGGTGGATTATGAAGGTACAAAAGTCTTACTATTCCAAGATTATTCGGCAAAGGTCTCCGAACAGAGAAGAAGGATGGGGCAGCAGTGCAAGGCACTCTTTGATAAGGGAATTCGATTTGCACTGTTGTACCCCGCGAGGGTTCGCATCACCCATGATAATAAAACACTTTTCTTTACGGATCATCACGAGCTTAAAACTTTTGTGGAAAAACTTTAGAGAGTCTTTTTGATAACATCAGCGGATGAGAAAGCAAAGAACAGGAAAAATGGACAATGTGTAAGTAGGAGACTAAAGACTAAAGACATTAATGCAAGCAGTGAACATGAGGGAAGTATAATGCTAGCTGCAGTGGAGTATAAATTGCACCAGGAGGGCAAGCAAAACGGCTGCCAGGAGGATATACCTGCTAAGGAAGGAAGGCAGGGACAATGCCCAGAGGCAGGCGCACAGTGCACATGGTAGAGAGCCGGAAACCGGAGGCACAATGTGGAGCTGCAGATTATCCTGACTAGGAGTGGCCATGCCAAACTGAGTGCGCAAAAGAAGAGAACCACTGAAAGGCGAAGAAGCTAGCTGTTAAAGCGCAGATGAGGTGATCGTGTTCATGATCAAGCTGCAGAAGAAAATAGTTAAGGACTCTAATGTTATACTGTTTATCTGTTTAAAAGTTGAAGTTGAATTTATGGAAGTGGTGGGGAAATATTTAGGAGTGAAAGTTGAATGTGAGAGGGTATGGAATGTCAAAGTATTGAGGGGGGTAGGACGCACAGAGCGGAGGGTTACTGGTAGGGAAGGAGCGGGATCTCCTCCTGCTCTTTCTTTGATGTCTGTTTGAAGAGATATATGGGGGGAGGAAATCGGGGGAAAGGGAAGGCGGGAGCGGGGTGGGGAGGGGAAAGAGAAGGGGAGGGCATGGAAGAAGGGCTGGTGGGTATTGGTGCTAACTGGGGAAGGAGGGAGGAGGGAGGGGGGAATATGGTATGGAAAGGGAGGGGGGGAGGGATGTTAAGGGATTTGGGTGCACCATTGGAATGAGGACCGGGAATAGGTGGAATGCCAAAGAATTGGGGGGGTTTAGCTGGGAGACTCCCCCAATAAGTGGTAAGATTTTGGCTGCGGGAGAGAGTAAGATGGGCATGTTATGGCGGGAGTGGCTCTAAGAATAGTGACTTTAAATGTGGCAGGAATTAATTCGCCAGTAAAGAGAACAAAGATCCTGCAATACCTAAAAAGATTAAAAGCTGATGTAGCTCTGCTTCAGGAGACCCATCTAAGCAGTATAGAACATGCCAAATTGCGCAGGGATTGGGTGGGAGAAGTATATTTTGCATCTTACAATGACCGACAGAGAGGAGTTGCTGTGTTAATAAACAAGGCGGTGGCATTTACCTTACAGGAGGTGAAACAAGACCCAGAGGGTAGATGGGTGATAGTGACGGGGAGTTTGCAAGGGCAGAAAATAGCGCTGTGTAGCTTGTATGCCCCAAACACATATTCCCACCATTTTTTCATCCAGCTTCAAACAAAATTAGCGATGATAGATGATTACCCTTTACTAGTAGGAGGGGACTTCAATTTTACCAGCGACCAGTCCATAGATTGTCAACCACCGAGGCAACCGCTGAAAAATCATGGAGAGAAGGGAGTAAATTACTTATGTGAAGAATTAGCATTAGTGGATGCCTGGCGTCTACTGCACGAGGAAGAGAGAGATTGTACGTTTTTCTCATGCCCGCATAAGGCGCATGCTAGATTAGATTATATACTGGTGACCGGGGTACTGTGGGGTAGGACGCAAGGGGCGGAAATTGGAGAAGCGGACATCTCAGACCATGCACCAACCTGGGTAGACATTGAGTGGAATATTCCTAGTAGGCCTGGTAGATGGCGTATGAACCCAGCCCTATATCAGAACATAGAATTTAAAGAACATTTGGTAAAAGTGTGGCAGGAGTACGTGGAGGAAAATAAGGTGGAGGATGTAGGCCCCAGAATCTACTGGGAAGCAGCAAAAGCAGTTATCAGGAGGAAGATAATAGCTTATGGAATAACAATGCGTAAGAAGAGGGAACAGGCTCTAGTTACTATGGGCAGGAGGTTGGGGGAGGCTCGTCGGAGATATATTGCCCGGCCGATGGAGGGGAACAGGCGAGCTTATTTAGAAAGTAGGAGAGAGATGAAACGCCTGCTTACTGAGAGAGCGCTATATAGTATTAAAATGTACAAGTATAGGATGCATAGGTGGGGGAATAAAACAGGGAAATTATTAGCATCCCTGGTTAAACAGCGTTCGGGGAAAACATACATTGCCAAATTAAGAGGGACGCAGGGGAAGAATATTACCACACAGGCAGAGGTAAAAGGAGCATTAACATGCTTCTATGAGGAGTTATATGATAGAGGAACCTTTTCAGATAAAGCATGTGAGGAATTTTTTCAAAATTTGCGTCTCCCGCGGCTAGATATCACCCAAGCTGCGCAGTTGAGTGCTCCCATCACAGGGAAGGAAATTCAAGGGGTAATTAAGCATCTAAAGTCAGCGAAAGCGCCAGGCCCAGATGGACTAGGGCCAGAGTTCTATAAGATATTACAGAACCACTGTATTCCTGCACTAGCAGAATTATTTGACGAGCTCCGAGACTCTCAAACAATGGGGCCTACCTTAAATCATGCTTATATCACTATCTTGCTGAAGCCAGGGAAAGATGTAGAATTAGTGGGCTCTTATAGACCTATTTCATTGATAAATCAGGACCTCAAGATACTGGCTAGTGTGCTTGCTAATAGGTTGGGGGACTGCTTGCCCCAGTTAGTACATGCTGACCAAGTCGGTTTTGTAAAAGGTAGGTTTGCGTCTGCAAATATTTTGAAGGTTTGCCGCATATTAAGAGAGGGCAGGCGTAGACGAGGGGATGCCATTATAGCCAGTTTAGACGCTGAAAAAGCTTTTGATAAAGTGGTATGGTCATATCTTTTCTGGGTTTTACAACGGTATGGGGTCAGGGGGGCGTTTTTGGATTGGGTACGTGTTTTATATAGCAACTCGACAGCCCAATTGATAATTAATGGGAGCCTCACGGATAATATTAAGTTGGAAAGGGGGACACGGCAGGGGTGTCCGCTGTCACCCCTGCTATTTGTCCTGACACTAGAGCCACTAGCTGCTAAAATACGACAGGATGGGCGCATAAAGGGTATAAGCATGGGGGGCGACGAATTTCGTGTCAATCTGTTTGCGGATGACATGTTGTTAATGTTGGATAATGCAAGGGAGTCGTTACCAGTGGTGATGGGATTAATAAGAGCTTTTGGGATGTTTGCGGGACTTAGGATAAACTTCGAGAAATCGGAGGCTCTTGCAGTGTCTGGCATATGTTATAGTAGGCAATTGGAGAATTTCCCCTTGATATGGGCAAATACGGGGATTAGATATTTGGGGGTGTATCTGAGCCAAGATTATGAGTGGATGTACAGGAAAAATGTAATAGAGAAGGTGGAAACAGTGCGCAAGATATGCGCCCAATGGAAGAATCTTCCTGTGGGTTTCAGGGGGCGCATAGCTCTGATTAAGATGGTGGTGCTTCCGAAACTACTTTATCCTCTGCAGATGGTACCATTTTGGGTGGGAAAGAGGGAAGAGGAGTTGTACCGTAGCATTATTTCAACGTTTATCTGGAATCATAAGCGCCCCAGAATAGCATTTGCCAAATTGGTACGGGGTAGGAAAGGGGGAGGGGTACGACTTCCAGATCTTAGGCTGTATAACGTGGCAGCGCTAATGCGATGGCTTCACGAGTGCCACACGGGGGTGGCTAAGTACGCGTTGCCGGAGTTTTGGCGGAGTTGGTGCGCTCCGGTGGATGTGTTCTCCCTACTAGGGGGATGTAAGGGGAAGTGGGGGGCATGCATTAGGAAGAATCCTTTTATAGCTGCTTTAAGGAAGGCGTGGAAATGGTGGAGGGTGGTGATAGGGGAGGCTGGGAAGGGGTACCCCTTTTTCTCACTAGAAGACAATCCAGCATTCCCAGCGGGAATGGGGAGGAGTCAATTTGAAATATGGACAGATGGGGGGTGCAAATATATAGGGCAGCTGACAGAGTTGGGAGGTCAGACATTCCCTACTTTTGACCAAGTGCGGAATACGTGGAATGTAGGGCACAAGCAATTTTTTCAGTTTTTACAGGTGAGAGATTACTATTACAAGTTGACAAGAGTAGCGGGATCCAAGATACGGTTTACACCCCTGGATCAGGTGTTTTTGCTAATGCCGGAGAACCAGAATGGGTTATCTCAATGGTACCAACATATAATGGAACAGAGAAAAGCTCCAGCATTGGCCAAATTAGCAGAAGGATGGAGTATGCTACTAGGCGAAAGTATAACCCCGGAGAGTCTTGGGGAGGATTTTGAGAATCTCTCCAAGATTACCCCCAATGCAGCACTACAAGACATACAATACCGCATATTACACAGGGTATATATTACGCGACAGCGAGGGAAAGACATGGGGTTGTGGGAAGAAGAAGAGTGCATGAGGTGCCATGGGGAAAAGGATACAGTTGTCCATGCTTTTATGGAGTGCCCATCTCTGGCGGAGCTGTGGACCCACTCTTTGGAGGCAATGGAGAAAGTAATAGGGAAACCGTTTGAGTGGTCCTTCGGGGTTTTGTTATTGGGAGAGATGAAGCGCCTGCGGGAGGAAGGATTGTCAGAGGCGCAGGGAAGGTTCGTCCTCTTGGCATCTCTATTGGTCAAAAAGTGCATATTGCAATTCTGGGCAAAGCCGCAGCCACCCCCGAACCGGGCCTGGCATTTTCTAATGAAAGACATGGCTGCGTGGGTAGAGTTGCAGCATGGACTAGTGCCAACAAGCAGACATAAGACATACTGGGGACTGTGGCAAACCTATTTGCAGCTGTATGAGGGGGAGGGCTCTCTCTCTTGAGGCCGCAGTAAAGAAAGCTGGATAGAGGCAGGGGTGCACCCAGGGAAGGGAGGGGGGGAGGGAAAGGGGGGGGGGGGAAAGGGGGGGGAAGGGGGGGGGGGGGGGGGGAAACAACAAAAAATGGGGAATGGAACATGGTAATGATACTGTACGCAAGATGAAGTGGGGCTTCCTTTCTGTTTATGTTCCTTTTGGCTATAGGTTGATATTGGCGGGGTGAGCACTGTTTTGTACTTCATTATGTGAATCTGTTTAAGGTCAAGTTAATGAGTGTTTTGTACCATCCCTTAATAACGATATTTTCAAAAAAAAAAAAAAAAAAAAGGAAATGATCTCATTGACATCCATTTGACTACATTAGTATAATATTTGCGCTAATCTTTGGTGCGCTCGTTGTTTCCTGCGCTAGAGACTCTGAGTATTCTCAGTGGCGTTCCTAGGGGGGCTGACACCCGGGGCGGATCGCCGATGCGCCCCGCCCCCCCCCCGGGTGCAGCGCCCCCCCGGAACAGTGCGACGCCCCTGCGGTGAAAGAACCCCCAATCCCCCGGCGAAAGAACCCCCTCCCCCAGGTACACGCCGCTGGGGGGAGGGTGCCGCGCGCCTGCCGGCTCTTCGTTTTCATGCTCCCTCTGCCCTTTGCTCCCTTTGCCCCTCTGTTCCGGGGCAAAGGGAGCATGAAAACGAAGAGCCGACAGGCGCACGGCACCCCCCCAGCGGTGTGCACCCGGGGCGGACCGCCCCCACCTTGGTACGCCACTGAGTATTTTGCTCTCAGTAATGCGGGTGCTAATGGCCTCTAGCACCTGCGTTTGCTTCTGAGCATCGGGGCCTAAATGTCAATTGTAGCTTTTAACCAATATAAGCTAATAAAACACCACCCAGTGCAACAAAAAGAGTGAGAGATAAAGAAAGAAAGAAAGAAAAGAAAAAGGTATTTATTGGATGAACATCAGAAAAACTGTGGTTCCTCACTGTTTTGGATCCTCCATTCTATTTTGTGCCTCCTTCATTCTGACAATTGCTCAGCTGCATAAATGTTTGCACTTGATTCAGCAGGAAAAGGTACTCAACAATGCCACCTGTACTACAAAAGCACCAGAAAACATTGACTTTTGCTTGCACTCTCAAGGAAATCCTTAGCTATAAATAAACAGATCCAGAGTGATGAGAAAAGAGTGAAACAAGGAAACTATGAGGACAGAGGAGTTTACTAGAGCAGGCGGGAAGTACCATGGCATCCTATCTATTTGTTTATATAATCAATATCATATAAGACCTCTCCCCTATACATGCAACAAAACATCCCAGATAACTCTGTCCGTCTCCATCCACCTCCAGTTCCCACCATAACAAAATTAACAGTCAATACATCATCATACACTTTATACATCTATCCCACACAGTCTCTCCCCTCCCCCCAGAAGAAACTAGCAAACCTGAAACAATTTACAATCAATACAGCTTTCTTTACACTGATGCCTATAAAGATCTTGTAGCAATGTGTGTTCAGGTGTAGCATGTTGATAATGTATGAGAGCAATATACTAACCGAGTCAGTAATTTATATTCATTTCTGCACAGTGTTTTCTGTCAGTGAATACGCTTGGAGGCTATGATACCTTTTAATGGACCAATATAAGAATAATTCAAAGCTGCTGCAGAATGTGAACTTTCAAGACTACATAAGGTCTTTTTTCAGATGTCACAGCCACTAAAACTGGAGTTGATCCTGCCTGTGATAGGAATAAGTATTCAGATGTAAGGGCTTTGGGAGGAGATTAGCTGTTGCAGATGTATTGTAGCATGTTCATTGGGGAAGAATGGGGAGACTCTGGTTAGCATGAATTTGCAAGCTTTCTAGGATCTCCAAGTCCCCCCCCAAAACAAGGGCCTGAACCCCCAAAGATGTAACCCTCCAGAAAAGTAAACATATGGTGGTCAAGTGCTAGCCCTGGTGGTCTAGCAGTGGACCCCAACTCCATCCTACCTTTGAGAAGAAGGAGGAGGGACTAGCACTTTCTCTCTCCTCCTGCCGGGCCGGGGTGCCTCCTCAAAATGGCAGCAT
The DNA here is from genome assembly GCF_901765095.1 of Microcaecilia unicolor. Classification (NCBI taxonomy): domain Eukaryota; kingdom Metazoa; phylum Chordata; class Amphibia; order Gymnophiona; family Siphonopidae; genus Microcaecilia; species Microcaecilia unicolor. Next base: position 530,700,861 of record NC_044031.1, read on the forward strand.
CCTGCCCTGCCCACATAGGAAGTCGGTGGCCCAACTGTTTGGGGAGGCTAAAGGGGGCGGGGTTAGGGGTGGGAGTGGAGCTTACATCCATAATTGTCTGACAACACACAGAAAAAAAATAAGTAAAAATAAAATAGTCACAATTAATACCTTTTATTAAATGTAGATATTAGATATGTATCATATGTCAAAGAATAAAGTGGTTGCTCAAAGCATATACTAACCACAATCACTCAACTGCAAAACACTATGCACAAATTTGTGAAGAAACACACTCAGAACCTTACTGTACCATAAGTATTACACTGGGCAGACCCTAATACACCAATATACCACCCATACGGAAAATGCAGACTGTCAATAATATGAAACAAGGGATCATAATATCACAATTCTCATGTAGAGCCACAAAACACCCTTTTAGGGTGGAAAGTGTTCACAATGAGCTCCTTTTAATAACGACCATATGTAGATCTTTCAAGAGGTAGTGTGTCATGATTTAGGCTCTACACCCTTTCTGATGTTTTGGTGCCACCTCAGTAAGGCCAACACACAATCTCTCCACTGCAAAACACTATACACAGACTTGTGCAAAAATACACTCATAACCTTACCAAGCCATAACAGCATTAATTCCAAGGACAGGACGAGCTACAACCTTATGCGTGGAAAGGCAGCACTGTAATTACACTGGGTTCTAAAATACCAGTACACAACCTAGTGAAAAACAAAACAAAAAAGGCTGTAAATACTACACACTAGAGAATACTGCACCTTGATCACACATGAATAATCTTTTACAAAATTTAAAGTTCAGTTGAAAACTTTGTATTTTGAATCAGCCTATGGGTCGGCTGATCCTAGTATAGAAAGGGATATGATGTCTCAAGTTCTGATGAGGCCTGAGCAGTTTTTTCCCTTGCCTGTTTTACTAATTTCTTTCCCTTTTCCCTTCCCCATCCATTTGTGTACATATACTTCTATGTTTGATAAACTTTTTTTTATTAATTTTATTGCATTCTGTTCTTAACTTGTTATATTTTTCTATGTACATGAATAAACAATAATCCCCAGTGGCTTCCTTAAGTTTATTTAGCTGTGAGTATTCACTTCCTGTGCTTGAATATCCGGGGCTAAATCTGCCCGCAGTGGCCAGCATTTAAGAAAATGCTGACCACCATGTGCTGAATATCTGCCAGTCTTTATCAACTGGCTCACCTTTATCCACATGTTTATTCACACCTTCAAAAATATTGGTAAAACAAGACTTCCTTTGGCTACTCCATGTTAGCTTTGTCCCATTAAATCATTTCTGTCTATGTTTAGTAATGCAGCTCTTTATTTTCTTTATCAATATCCTGTAATCCCTATTACTATGTAAGCTGCATTGAACCTGCTTTGAGTGGGAAAGCGCGGGTACAAATGTAATAATAATAATAATAATATGAAGGCAAAATACTGAACTGGAAAGTTACCTCAAGAAGTCAGATTCAGCATGCAGCAATACTAGAAAAATTGAAACTTACATGCAAAATATCACAGATGCACATTTCCAAAAGCTGACATGCTCCAATTAATAAATTCTACTGATCAATACGTTTTATTGGTTTTTATAACAAAAATATGTCAACCTTAACAAAACATCCACATGTACTGAAATACAGAAAATAAATATGATACTATAAAACTAAATGGTAACACTGTTACAATTCACAGTATACAGAACAATGATTAAATAGGGGAGTGTATACACAAAAAGATAGGTTTAATACCCGATAGTAGAACTCTGTTAATTGTCAGAGATATATTGCACTTAGGGAGTAGAAATCCACGAGAGGCATATGTGTTAGGCGGGGAGAGTCTGCTAGGTACGGACGGGGAGAGGGATCTTGGGGTGATAGTATCTGAGGATCTGAAGGCGACAAAACAGTGTGACAAGGCGGTGGCCGTAGCTAGAAGGTTGCTAGGCTGTATAGGGAGAGGCGTGACCAGCAGAAGAAAAGAGGTGTTGATGCCCCTGTACAAGTCGTTGGTGAGGCCCCACCTGGAGTATTGTGTTCAGTTTTGGAGGCCGTATCTTGCTAAGGATGTAAAAAGAATTGAAGCGGTGCAAAGAAAAGCTACGAGTATGGTATGGGATTTACATTACAAGACGTATGAGGAGAGACTTGCTGACCTGGACATGTATACCCTGGAGGAAAGGAGAAACAGGGGTGATATGATACAGACGTTCAAATATTTGAAAAGTATTAATCCGCAAACGAACCTTTTCCGGAGATGGGAAGGCAGTAGAACGAGAGAGCATGAAATGAGATTGAAGGGGGGCAGACTTAAGAAAAATGTCAGGAAGTATTTTTTCACGGAGAGGGTGGTGGATACTTGGAATGCCCTCCCGCGGGAGGTGGTGGAGAGGAAAATGGTAACGGAATTCAAACATGCGTGGGATGAACATAAAGGAATCCTGTTCAAAAGGAAGGGATCCTCAGGAGCTTAGCCTTGAATGGGTGGCAGAGACGGTTGGGAGGCGGGGCTAGTGCAGGGCAGACTTATACGGTCTGTGCCAGGGCTGGTGGTTGGGAGGTGGGGGTAGTGCTGGGCAGACTTATACGGTCTGTGCCAGAGCCGGTGGTGGGAGGCGGGGCTGGTGGTTGGGAGGCAGGGATAGTACTGGGTGGATTTATAAGGTCTGTGCCCTGAAAAAGACAGGTACAAATCAAGGTAAGGTATACACAAAAAACTAACACATATAAGTTTAACTTGTTGGGCAGACTGGATGGACCGTGCAGGTCTTTTTCTGCCGTCATCTACTATGTTATGTTACTATGTAATGGGGACCATACTTTCTTAAAGGACAAAATGGATCCACATCTAACAGCAGCCACATGCTCATATTTAACAGTGAAACAGACAGTATTCCACCACATGTGATATGTTAACTTTGTAAAGTCTTTCCAATTATGGCATATCATCTTGATTGCTATATGCATTAGTATGCGTAATAACCTGGCTGCATACGTCTTCATAGAAGTGCGTAGACCAAGATCAGCAGTGAGACTAATCTTGTATGATAAGGTGTCTTTTATATCCAGAATTTTAGAAATAGTTTTCCATATTTGAGTCCAATGTTCGGCCAATAATGGACAGTAATAAAGAAGATGGTCCAATGTACCAACATTGGAATTACAAGACCAACAACGATTAGATGAGCCTTTAGACATTTTAGATAATTTATTTGGGGTCCACAATGATCTGTGTAGCACAAAGAAGGAAGATTGCGTATATGCTGCTGATTTGGAAGATTTGTATATTGAAGACCAAACTTGTTCCCATTGGGCAGGTACCAATGAAGTGTTAAATTCTTTGTTCCACATACTTTCCGCATTCCTTCCCGATGCCCTGGCAAGCCCTAATGCCAGCTCTGAGCTAGCGTAGGGTGCACACTGCCTGCTGAGCATTGGGGAGGATAGTGATGACCTTGTTTAGCATGTATTTGCATGCAATTAGTGTTTGGAGCCAGCAAACTCGTTTCACGAGCTGGTCAGCTCTGAGCATCCCACAAGAGCAAATGCAGGCACTAGTCCGGTTCTATTGGCCTCTAGCGCTCGTATTTGCTTCCGAGCATCTGCCTGTGAGAGCATCAGAATGGACAGAGTCGAGAGCATCAGTGAAGAGCTTCCTCAAGGGCACTATGAATATCTCATTTCAAGTCATGCCAAATATTTGTCCTACAAGTATTGGCTAGCAATGCCCTTTTCTCCATAATTAATATTCAGCAAAACCTGAACGTTTTCTGCTATGAGCCCCATATAGCCAAAGTTCTACTGGGCAAATAAAACCCTTAGCTAATATATTGATCTATATATGTGCTCTTGGACCACCATTTTCTTCTTTTATTTCTACTTATGTGAATACAGTCAGCATCAGCAATTAGGATTCAATAGCCCTGCCCATGAATGCTGATCACACACTCAAGTTTATTTGTGTGCTGAATATAATTTTTCAGCTCACACAAACAAACAAACAAACAAACAAAAGCAAAACACAAAGGAAGGTGTTCCAGGGATGAAAGAGGTGGGAAAATGCCAGAAAAGAAAAGGTCAGGAGAGGGAAATAAAAGAGCAAAAGTAAAAACAGTAACATCTGTGTCTGTAGAAGTGAATGGATTAGCAGGTGCAGCTGTTTCAGACAGGAGTATGTTTATGTATTCTTTTTTAAAATTTATATTAGTTTATTTTAGCAAGACAATCCCAGTCTATACAACCAGAAACAGGAGTTAGTATGTTTATTTACTGGACAGGCAGTTACACAGATTCAGTAATTGATGCTGAAAGTTGGGCCTCAAGTGAAGTCCCTGCAACACTTTTCTTGAATTGTTTTATGTAAATTTGTTTATTAAAGTTTTTAAGAGACTTCTTTTTTTGCTTGGCCATCTCCACTGTCTGTTTGCTGTTGTTTCAGTTGTGGAGATTGCTCCCTTTTTGCTGCTTTGTTTGCTGAAAGTTAGGTGCCATTATGATCTGCACTAAGATTGCAGAGCACCCTTAACAGAATAGTACCTTGGTGCTCTTCCTGTGCCTAATTCTGGGTGCGAACATGCTTGCACCCAACTGATGGCAGTAAGGCATACAAATCCAGGTATTCTATAGCATTGTCCCTGATTTCTGGGAACACCTCTGACCCACCCATGCCCCTCCTATGGCTATGCCCCCTTTTGAGTTGTGCAGTATGAAATTTAGGCATGCATGCTATAGAATAGGACATAAGGTAGATCCACACATAACTCCAAATGAGCGCTAATTAACACAAATGAGTAAACTAGTTAGTTTACATAGGGATCTGCAATCCACATCCAAATTTACATGCCCACCTTTGGGTAACCTATATAGAATCTGGGGGACAGTGTTTAAGTGACTTCTGTGTATTTAACTGAATCTTTCACACAATTCTGTAAGTTGAAAACACTTTCTAAGTGTGCAGATTTAGGAGGAGGCCTGTGAGACAAAAAGGCAGGGTCACCCATCTTTCTTCTCTGATGTGGAAAACAGAAGGAAGGTCAAAGGATCTTGTCTACGATGTTTTTCCAACTGTTTTTACAAGGAAGAAATTTATTTATGTATTTATAAAATTTATATTCCGCCTATCCAACATACCTAAGCGGGCTACAACATTCACTCATAAAAACTAATACATAGACCAAACTAAAACATACTACACAATAAATCATACATCATCTCCCAAAATGACAGCAGGCTAGAGCATAAAATTATGTTACATCATCAGCAAAATGCCTCACCAAACAACAAAGTCTTCAACTGTTTTTGAACATCATTAGCAAGGTAATTTGACAAATCTCCAACAGAAGTGTATTCCATATAACTGTTTCCGCTACACAAAACGTTCGAGCAAGAGTTTCAGCTAGACGGACTTGACGAACCGAAGGTATCTCCAAGAAATTACATCCCTGAGATCTCAACTCCCTTAAAGGCTGATAGACCTTAGAGCTCTGAGTCATAGCTAAAGGGGATTCACAATGCAGAGCTTTAAAAACCAACATCAAAATTTTAAATTTCATGTGTCAAAAGACAGGCAACCAATGAAGCTTCTGCAAGTGGGAAGTCACATGATCAACCCTGCTCATACCCACAATTAACCAAGCAACAGAGTTTTGGGTTACCTGCAGTGCCTTCATAGATTTTTGTGAAAGACCACAAAAGAGGGCATTGCAGTAGTCCAGATGCGGTAAAGCATAGTTCTGCATTACAGACTGAAAATTCCCTACAGAGACCAAGTCTTTGAGTCTTGCAACCAGCAGTATTTAAAAAAAACCCCATTAATAACAGCAGAAATGTGTTGCTTAAATGACAAAATGGCATTCAGAACCACTCCTAAGCTTTTCCTAGATCCTAGTATAGAAAGGGATATGTTCTCAAACTGAATAGTCGACACTGGACATTTTTCATCAGTGACACAATCACAATATTTGAGTTTTTCCAATAGCAAGAACATTAGTATTTCAAGTCATGGAGTGGACTAGTGGTTAGGGAGGTGGACTTTGGTCCTGGGGCACTAAGGACCTGAGTTCGATTCCCACCACAGGCAGCTCCTTGTGACTCTGGGCAAGTCACTTAACCCTCCATTGCCTGCCACATTGAGCCTCCCATGAGTGGGAAAGTGCAGGATACAAATGTAACAAAAAAAAAAAAAAAAAATTCCAGGCAAGTATCTCTCCAAGATAAAATTCTATTAAATTAACTTGTTCCTTGATTTGAGATGAAACTGGAGATCATCAGTGTATAAGTGATAAATGACACCAAAATCTGTTACTAATTTATATACTGGGAGCATGAACAGGTTGAATAAAAAGATAATGAAGAGCCCTGTGGGACACCTGACTTTACTAACACCCAGTCTGACTGATAACATTTGGATAACCTGAAAAATACAGTCTGTCAAAAATGATCTAAACTATTTTTCTGTATTATGCATGGCTCTAAAGCCAAACTGAAAAGTGTAGAGTAAATGGTGCTGATCAACAAAAATAAGACAGTTGGGCTGAAACCATTTTCTCCATTGCTTTAGCAAAGAACATCAAATTAGAAATCATATGAAAAAAAGGAGAGAGATGTGTTTCTTAGCACATCCTGCAGAGAAAAAAATTCCCACCGTTCAAATTTTTACAAAATGTGCGCTCTCCATTCATTTAGTGCACACTTCTTAGGAAATGTGTACCTTCTCTGCAATTAATACACATTCTTAAGGAAATGTGCACCTTCTTTGCAATTTGTGCACACTTTGGGGGAAATGTTTTATCTTTTAAATTAATGCGCAATCTTTAAGAAATGTGAACCTTATTTGCAATTAGTACGCAATATTTAGGGAATGTGTACCTTCACTGCAATTAGTGCTCACTCTTTGGGAAATATGTGCCCTCTTTTCAGTTAGTGCACACACTTTAGGAAATGTGTACTCCCTTTGAAATTAGTATGCATTCTTTAGGCAATATGTGCCCTCTTTGCAATTATTTTTTTTATTAGTTCATTGTAAGCCGCTCTGGGGCTACTTTACGTGGCAAAAAGCGGGGTATAAATGATCTAAAATAAATAAATTATTATGCTTTCTTAGCAAAGTGTGTGCAATTTCGAAATAGCTCCCATAACAAACAAATGCCTGGAAAAAACCAAATTGAATATTGCTGGAAACAGCACAGGAAAATACACAAAACAAAGGCTTTCTGACTGCCTTGGCCTAGTGGTTAGAGCACTGGTCTTGCAATCCTGATGGTGGCTAGTTCAAATCCCACTGCTGCTCCTTGTGATTTTGGGCAAGTCACTTAACCCTCCATTGCCTCAGGTACAAACTTAGATGTCAGCCCTCCTGGGACAGAGAAATTTCCAGCCTACCCGAATGTAACTCACCTTGAGCTACTACTGAAAAAGGTGTGAGCAAAATCTAAATAAATAATATGCAACATTCTTTCTTCCAGGAGAGCTCCTCTTAGATCTGGTATCTAGGTCACAGTCACAGGAAAATGAACAAGGAAAATCTTTCAGAGTTCGATTTACAGTAGTTCAACAGATATAGCATGGTATAAAAAAACACTATCCATGGTATACTAAAAAGCTGCAATGATAAATCTTCTGTTAAAGATTTTTTCACCAGCAGATATTCTCAATTTCATGTGGCTGCACATCAGAACAACAAAGCCTTTCTAGTGATATTGCATCTCAAGCAGGAGATACTTGGCGACCAACCTAAACATAACATAGAGCTAAGTCCCATATCCAATTGCTGCTGCTTTTCTAAAATTAAGTGCTTTTCTCTATATAGTTGTTTAAGAAAACAAAATAAATAGTTTTACAGTATTGGCAAGGCATACAGAACAGGAAGATTTTGTTTTAGAATAACTGCTTATAATGGCTAAGTCTGAAGTTCCGTGTTTATTTATAACTGCCTAATGGAGCATTCGTCTTACTGTTTCAGTGTGTTTAGCTAGGCAGGATTGGAAGACTTCATATACTGAAAATGTTTTCAGTTAAACCAGGGGTTCTTAACCAGTGGTGCCGAAAACCCCATGTGGTGCCAGAATAGGTCAGAGTGTGGAGAAGAGTCTCGAATTCTGAGGCAATTTATTGAAACTGTAAACAGAGTAAAAGCAGTAATAAGGGCAGAAGTGACTGGTAGTATAACTGTGTACTATTGGAATTTTAGTGGCTTTAGCAGTTAGCACTGTTAGCAGGTAACAGTTAACGGACAAATGTATCTGTCAGTAGTTACTAGTGGACAAGTGATTTAGGAAGGAGTATGTGAAGGTTTCATTGATCAGTTAAAGAGGTGCAGGAACCAAAAACATGACAGACTTCATCGACCTTCCAATCAGAAATACAACCAGATCAACACGAACATATCTAAACCTCCACTAACCAAGCTGTAAAGGACTCAAATAATAATCAACTTATGCATCCAACTTTTCCTACATAAGCACACAACTATGGAACGCACTAACAAAAGCCATGAAAACAACGTATAACCACCTAAACTTCCGGAAATCACTAAAAACTTACCTGTTCAAAAAGGCATACCCTACCGACCCTACTTAAATACCTGAACCCAGCAATACTAACAAACCAAAGAAAGTAATGGCCATAACGTAACTCTTCCTCTATACGATTCCCTAATATGTTTGTTCCACATGAACCCTATTCTACCATAACATCACTGTGTAACTGTTTATACCGGAATTGGCGAATGCCTTTATGGTACTATGTAAGCCACATTGAGCCTGCAAATAGGTGGGAAAATGTGGGATACAAATGTAACAAATAAATAAATATCAAAAACACGTGGATGCACTCTTGCTATACAATCTGTGGAAAATTGCACAATCCTGGTATATGTCATATATTTTATAAAATAGCCTCAATAGCCCAGGGAACCATTAATTAGGACTCCACTGAATTGGCCTGTATCATGGGCTCCTCCTCCTTTCCGAAAAAACATCCACAAGTAACAAAAAACTCCCTACTCAAGGGAGAAAAAGATCTTGTGAACAAAAAAAACGGATGGAGGGGTGTTTTAATGATCTAATACAAATATCAATATAGCTATAAGTGCATTACACCACAGAGAGTATTAAATGGAAGTAAAGAAAATGTATATATAATCACTTCATAATCCTCTTAAAACTGTATACTGAAACGATATTCAAAAGAGAACCATCTTTCATTAAATAATTGCTTGATTAGAATCTTTTTTCAATGTTGGAATAAACCACTTATCTTGAAGCCTTGAGTAGGGAGTTTTTTGTTACTTGTGGATGTTTTTTCGGAAAGGAGGAGGAGCCCATGATACAGGCCAATTCAGTGGAGTCCTAATTAATGGTTCCCTGGGCTATTGAGGCTATTTTATAAAATATATGACATATACCAGGATTGTGCAATTTTCCACAGATTGTATAGCAAGAGTGCATCCACGTGTTTTTGATATATGTTAGTGCACTCTAGACAATTTAAGATATTTCTACAAATAAATAAATAAAAAGGGTTAAGAACCCATGATTTAAACACTGTGGTGTGGAGAAGTAATCAAAGAAGTAGACTAGTGGTTAGCTCATCAGGCTGACAATCAGGAAAGCCCTGTTCAAATCTCACTGCTGCTTCCTGTGGCTTTGCGCAAGGTTCAGATACAAATATGAGATTAAAGCTCTCATGTAACTTACCTTGATCTACTACCAGAAAGAAAACATATGTGCTGAATTCAAACTGTGGGCCCAATATGCAAAAAAAAAGCTGAGCTGTTAAATTAAGGAACCTAAGAGGCCTTTACTAAGCTGCATTAGGCACTAATGCATGCCTAACGCAGCTTAAAATGAAGTACCATGGGATGCGCTCAAAAATCCTGTGGTAACTACTAAATGTGTGTGCTTAAAAGTTTTGCTTGGAGGGGGCATGTCAGGGGTGCTGAGTGGGCATTTCTGCAGTAATCAGTTAGCACAGCTACATGCTGTGTGTTAACTGGTTAGAGTAGGAATATCACATATACCTTTACCATCTACAACATGGGTGGTGATAAATGCACATGTGGTAATTTTACAAAATGTCTGCGGCTCTCAGTAGCCATTTTGAAGATGCAGCACTGCCAGACAGAACAGCACATTGGGCAGAAAAGAGTAGGGTTCTTTGCTGCCCCTGAAGAGGCTACAAGGCCACCAGGGCCCTTGAAAGGAGGCCTGGGAAGCACCCATTGAGGCTTGGGGAGCTGTAGTATGCGGGGGGGGGGGGGGGGGGGAAGGAGAGAGAGAGATGCACTAGGACTCTCTAGACCCTCTGAGCCCTTGGGCACTGCTTGGTTGCCCATATGGTCAATCCACCCCTGGCCTGAACCCTTTGAATATCAGCCTCTGTAAATCTAATATAAACTAAATGGAAATTTCACTAGCAAGTTATACTAGTGACTACACTAATACTTTTCTGTAGACCATTGCCATGTTCTGTAATAAGGTGTTTTTAGGGTTTAGCTCATGCCTTTTCACTGGTACGTTCAAGGTGAATTACAATCAGGAACAGCAGGGTTTTTTCTGTCCCCAGAGGGCTTATAATGTTTAATACTTAATAGCACTTAATATACTGCCTTTGATGCCAGGCAAATCAATGCGAAGTACAACAAATTATCAAGAAACCACAGAAAGGAACTTCATCAAATCGATACGACAGTAAGGATGACACAACAACATAATGGCAGATGCAGCCAGCAGTATCAAGAGCAGACAAACACTCAAAGGTTCAGACAAAAACATTCAGGAAGTGATCATGAGTACCTGCAAATCTAAAATTCAGGACTTGGGTTAAATAATACAAGCCCAATTATTCTGAATGGGGCCTATTTAGTAATAGCATTATCATTATTGGTCATTATATTTTGCTGCTTTTTATTATGTGTTATGTAAATCATTCTACAAACATATCTTCCGTATTTCTTACATAGTATTATGTTAAATTAGAACAAACCTCTTACTCTGTTCATAATTATATCTTTTGCAATATAATGTAAGCCACATTGAGCCTGGAAATAGGTGGGATAATGTGGGGTACAAATGCAGCAAATAAATAAATAAAATTATAAAGGTAATTTTATAACAGGTTGCCCAGGTAAGAAGTAGGCCTCTATTTTAAGCATATTTTATAAAGACACATAGAGGGACATTTTGGATATGACATCTAAATCCAAACTGAGACGTTTTGCTGAAAACATGTAAAAAAAAAACCCCGTCTAGCTCACAGCTATAATCGAACCAGAAAAAACGTCTACATTTTTGTTTCGGTTACAGCTTGAGCTAGACATTTTCATGTCCAACATATCCATCTGTAAGTACCATTTTTGAAAAATAAGAAATAAGTTCCAGGGGAAAATGTAGAAAAACAAACCATAAGGATGTCTGTCTGGCAGCATTCCTAATAAATTGGCCACACAAGACATCCCGGCAAGGCAGAGGGGCATCCTAGTTGTCAGTGCAGTGGACTTCACATAAAGGGACCCAGGTACAAATCCCACCTAAACCCCTTCATATTGTATTATGAGCCCTTCAGGAACAGAGAAAATCTACTGTACCTAAAAGTACACCACGACAATAGACCTCAGGCTTACAGGTCTCTTATATATTTAGGTACAAGAAGTGTTTCTGTGTTCCAGGAGGTTCACATATTCGTACTGAAATTAAACAGTTAAAGTGGGAATTGAACCTGGGTCCTATTGTTCACTGTCCACTCCATTGACCACTAGGCTACTCCAGCCACCTGCTTGTTGCTTTCTTAGGAATGGCCATAATATCTGGAGCTGTCATAGAGCCTGATATCTATTGTCACTGTCACATCTTTGGAGGGTGAGAGGGGGTCAGTGACAAAGGGGATTCAGGGGAATCCAGTTAAACAACTTGGAGTATGGTGAAAGGGGATAACGCCTTAAAAAGCCTTATGGCAAAACACGTGTCTTCACTGATTCTCCTTTGAATTGTCACTGAAAGATAAGTGAATTTATATATTTTATAAAAAGAAAAAAGTTTTTTTGAATTAATAAATTAGATGAAGAAATGCTTGGTATATGGGACCTAGGAAGATCTTGATGCATGTTGATTCCCTTAAGTCAATTTGGGACATGCATTGCTGATGGTCCATACCTACTTCTTTGGAGTTAGTTATTAGTTTGTGGGAACCTTATTGAATAAAAATGGCATTATTCTATACATTCATGAACATCAATGGAAGCACTCCATTATAGAATTGCCCTTCACAAAAAATAGAGCTCTGCTTGTACCTGAGGAAATGGAAATTCCTTGCCCAAGGTTGCATGGTGCATTGGTGGCTCCTGGTTTCTCTAGTTCTTGGAACACCTATAAATTCAAATTATGGCGTTGCCCAGGATCAGTTACTTAGTATTTCAAAATCGTATCTCCTAAGCTATACTATAAAGTGTGCCTCAACAGATTCCTGAACCTTAGCTCAAGGCTTAACGATGTTCACCGGAGTACTATCTGTCATCACAGGCTTAAAAAACCTCCTCTCCTTGTCATAATTCTTTATTGAGAGTCAAAACCGGTACTTATCTTAGCTTTGACTAGACGTTGTTCTTGCGACGCTCAGTCTTAAAAAGAATTTGCCTTTTTAAAAGCGAGTCAACCTAAAATCCCCGCTTTCTACACCTTGCCGAAAGTGCATAAAAGATTAGTAGACCCACCGGGCAGGCCAATAGTATCCAGTAGAGGATCTCTGTTAGAGCCTATTTCGATTTATGTGGATACATTTCTCTGGCCGATGGTGAAAAATGCAAGGTCTTATGTAAAAGACACAACAGATTTTCTGAATCGTCTGAAAGAATTAAGAGGAATTCAAGATAATTGGTGGATGGTTACTATGGATATAGTCAGTCTCCACACAGTCATCCCCCAACATGAGGCGTTGCAGGTATTGGAGAGAGAATTAGATGGTAGAGAGAACTTGAGAATTCCGACTAACTTTCTAGTAACTTTAGCCTCTATAGCAATGAAGAACAACTACTTTCAGTTTGGAAGGAGACTATTTAAGCAACTATCAGGAGTAGCCATGGAAGTAACGATGGCTCCGTCCGTGGCTAATCTGTTTGTAGCACGATTTGAGAAAGAAGCTGTGTGTACATCCACGTATTTTTCTGAAGTTAAATTGTGGTTAAGATTCATCGATGATATCTTCTGCATATGGGATGAAGATAAAGAAGAATTGGTGGAATTCGTGGAACAACTTAATCAGAAACACCCAAATTTGAAAGTTACGATGGAATCAAGTCAAACATGCATAGCATATTTGGATGTACTGGTGAAAAAGAGTAATACAACAGTGACGACAACAAGCTTTAGGAAAAAGACTGATCGGAACACTTTTTTAGCTTACACCAGTTGTCATCCGAAGAAACTGAAGGATAGTTTACCTCTATCTCAGTTTCTACGATACAGAAAGATTTGTTCGGAGGAAGAGGATTTTAAACACCAGTCCAAGGAGCTGCGGGATAGACTGTACAGTAGAGGATATCCAAAAGGTACAATTCAAAGAGCGTATTTAAGAGCTAAATATAATAACAGGGAATATTTGTTAAGGCCAAGAATACAAGAGGATGAAGCAGAGACCAATAAAGCAATATGTGTCTGGAGGTATAGTCCAATGGCGTCAAAAATAGCTACCATGATTAGAACACACTGGCACGTAGTCCAAACCCTGCCGATTTTCAAAGATGTAAGTGTGATGATGGCTTTCAGTAGAGGGAGGAACCTTAAAGAAATACTTTCCCCAGCCATCTTAAGACCGATAGATCGAGATACCAGTAATGAAAATGGACACAGTAAGTGTGGAGAGTGTCGCATGTGTGGAATGATGATTGAGACAGATACATTCACAGATCCACAATCAGGACGACAGTTCAGTCTACGTTTTACAACAACGTGTGCATCTGAATATGTAGTGTATTGTGTGCAATGCCCATGTGCTAAGTGTTACAACAGGAGAAAAAATGGATCTACCGTCTTCAGACCATGCAACCAAGAGGATTGAATACAAGAATTGAGTGGGTCCATTTTTTCTAGATAATAGGGTATCGGACATGACGTCATGAGGATTTAAAAAGATAAGTACGGAAGCAGGAAGTGGAGAGACTCTTCCGTTGAAACGAAAGTAAAAGCATGGTATGTTGAATGTGGATAATGTGTGAGAAACCTGTAACACAGAGGACTTATTGTTTGTATGTATTACAGTTGCGAGAGAGTGCACGTTGTGAGAGAGCACGCCAGCACCATGGACCCTGAAGCAGGAAGTTGGATAAATACCGAAACCTGGACCAGAGTCAGCTGTGGCAAGGAAAGACTGAGCATCGCAAGAACAAAGTCTAGTCAAAGCTAAGATAAGTACCGGTTTTGACTCTCAATAAAGAATTATGACAAGGAGAGGAGTTTTTTTAAGCCTGTGATGACAGATAGTACTCCGGTGAACATCGTTAAGCCTTGAGCTAAGGTTCAGGAATCTGTTGAGGCTTTTTCCTCCTTGTAAAGACACACTTTATAGTATAGCTTAGGAGATACAATTTTGATATTCTGTAGTTCTTGGCCAACTTCTTTAACAACTGGGCTATTTCTCTAGCCCATTTTCACTTCATTTGAAGTTTCATTAATGTGTATAAATTACCATTGGCCATCACACATAATTTTCATGTGGACAAAGGGGAGCCGGTTGATATTGTATATCTGGATTTTCAAAAGGCGTTTGACAAGGTACCTCATGAAAGGCTACAGAGGAAATTGGAGGATCATGGGATAGGAGGAAAAGTCCTATTGTGGATTAAAAACTGGTTGAAGGATAGGAAACAGAGAGTGGGGTTAAATGGGCAGTATTCACAATGGAGAAGGGTGGTTAGTGGGGTTCCTCAGGGGTCTGTGTTGGGACCGCTGCTTTTTAATATATTTATAAATGATTTAGAGATGGGAGTAACTAGCGAGGCAATTAAATTTGCTGACGACACAAAGTTATTCAAAGTCGTTAATTCGCGACAGGATTGTGAAGAATTACATAAGGACCTTGCGAGACTGGGAGACTGGGCGGCTAAATGGCAGATGACGTTTAATGTGAGCAAGTGCAAGGTGATGCATGTGGGAAAAAAGAACCCGAATTATAGCTACATCATGCAAGGTTCCATGCTAGGAGTTACGGACCAAGAAAGGGATCTGGGTGTCGTCGTCGATAATACACTGAAACCTTCTGCTCAGTGTGCTGCTGCGGCTCGGAAAGCAAATAGAATGTTGGGTATTATTAGGAAAGGTATGGAAAACAGGTGTGAGTATGTTATAATGCCGTTGTATCGCTCCATGGTGCGACCGCACCTTGAGTATTGTGTTCAATTCTGGTCGCCGCATCTCAAGAAAGATATAGTGGAATTGGAAAAGGTGCAGCGAAGGGCGACTAAAATGATAGCAGGGATGGGACGACTTCCCTATGAAGAAAGACTAAGGAGGCTAGGGCTTTTCAGCTTGGAGAAGAGACGGCTAAGGGGAGACATGATAGAGGTGTATAAAATAATGAGTGGAGTGGAACAGGTGGATGTGAAGCGTCTGTTCACGCTTTCCAAAAATACTAGGACTAGGAGGCGATGAAACTACAGTGTAGTAAATTTAAAACAAATCGGAGAAAATTCTTCTTCACCCAACGCGTAATTAAACTCTGGAATTCGTTGCCGGAGAACGTGGTGAAGGCGGTTAGCTTGGCAGAGTTTAAAAAGGGGTTAGACGGTTTCCTAAAGGACAAGTACTAAATGGACTTGGGAAAAATCCACAATTCCAGGACATGTATAAAATGTTTGTACGTTTGGGAAGCTTGCCAGGTGCCCTTGGCCTGGATTGGCCGCTGTCGTGGACAGGATGCTGGGCTCGATGGACCCTTAGTCTTTTCCCAGTGTGGCATTACTTATGTACTTATGTACTTATCTACTGTATCTGTACCTGATATTAGCACACTCTATGCTGTAATTCACTTCAAGCTAACATGATGAAGCATGTAGCTTTACTTTTACAGGATTTGATTACATTATAAGGTTCAAGAATTAGCCTCTGAGAATACACAATGCAACTTGGTAAAGAGAATCAGAATTCAGTGTGGCATTTTCTGTGAAGTCCAAGACATATCTTAGTAGTTTTCTCAACAGTGGATAAAAAGAAGTGATTTGATTAACAGTCCCAAAAATTCTTTCCAGGAAAGATGATCATGGGAAAGTCCTAGATCAGCACCTACTCTTCAGGATCTCACTAAATCCGCAGGGAAGGAATTATATTATAACTGAACCATATTCAGGTTAAGAATACTTTCTCTTGAAGGAGCTTAGACCACCATCCTTCCCATTGTTCTATTCTTTGCTTTTAAACATGTACAGCATCACTGCCAGCTCTTCCAGCAGTCCTGCTGATTAATTAATACAGGGCTATTTGATATCTCTCCCTCTCCTTTTTCGCTAAGAAAAACAATCCCAGTGGAGACAACCTTTCCTCAGAAATGAAGCCCTCCATTTCATTTATTGATTTGGTGGCCTTGGAGTGTAATGATGTGCATTTTCTGACTGCATACATTTATAAATGGGATTTTTAAAAACACCTATATAATGTACTACTACAGTGGTTCCCATGGGGGACTCCCAGGCAGTCAAATATACAATGAATATTCATAAGAAAGATTTGCATGAATTGCCTCCAGTGCATACAAATTTATTTCAAACACAGTATTCACAGTGAATATCCTAAAAATTATAACTGATGGAGGGTCCCCCAGGATAGATTTGGAAACCACTATTCTGAAAATGTTTAAGTCAATATTTAGCCAGCAGTGGTGAGTGTCTTTTTAAATGCTGACTGCTGCCAGCTAATTTAGACCTGGATATTCAATGACGGGCCATGTCCAGACACCAGAATTGAAATCTGGGTCTTTGGTGAACTCAGACGTTATGTGCGTATTGCCCAATATTCAGTGCAGGAACCCACATACTTAACCAGACAAAGATAGGACTGCTTTTTATGTAGTCCTCTTTGTTCGGTTACGCATGCAGACAAACATACCGAATATAATTAGAAACAGAGAAACATAGAAACGCTAGTGGACCCATGCCCATTTCCTCAACAATGAAATGGGCACTAGGAAGGCTGTCCTGTAAGCTATTTTTTTCTCTCTCCCCTGCCCTCCCCTCCCCTCCATGTTCAGCGATTCTCCTCTTCCCTGCCCTCCCATCCGTGTCCGATTCTCTCCTCTACTGTCCTCCCATCCCATCCATGTCCATCAATTCTCCTCTGCCTTGCCCTCCCCTCCCCCTCCCCTTCCTCCCTCCCTCCCCTCGATGTCCCGCGATTCTCTCCACCCCTTGATTTGTACTTCAATGTTCTCTGGCTGGCTGGCGCTGGCTTCCGTTCCGTTCGTAACATCCCTCCTGACGTCAGCTCGCCTCCAGCGTTCCCTTCCCTCTCACTGTTCCGCCCTCTGATGTCATTATGTCTTGACGCGAGGGTGGGACAGTGAGGGGGAATGGAACGCTGGAGGCTGGCTGATGTCAGGAGATGTTATGAACCCAGGTAGACAGGAGATGTTACGAACCCAGGCAGCCAGACATGGAACGTTGGAGGTGCAAATTATTATATAGGATGACAGCAGATAAAGGCCAAATGGCTCATCCAATCTGCCAATTCTCTGTAACCCCTTACTCTTCCTTTTCCTAAGCGATCCCACATGCTTATCCCATGCCTTTTAAAAATCTGACACAGTCCTCAACTCCACAACCTCCACCGGGAGGCCATTCCATGCTTCCACCACCCTTTCTGTGAAATTATACTTTCTTAAATTACTCCTAAACCTATTCCCTCTTAACTTCATCATATGCCCCCTCGTTCCAGAGTTTTCCTTCAGTTGAAAAAGTCTCATTTCCTGTACATTAATGCCCTTGGAGATATTTAAACATCTCTATCATATCTCCTCTCTCCCTCCTCTCTTCCAGTGTATACATGTTGAGGTTCATAAGCCTGTCCCTATGTTTTTTGTGTTCAAGACCACTTACTAATTTTGTAGCCGCCCTCTGGACTGACTCCATCCTGTTTATATCTTTTCGTAGGTGCAGTCTCTAGAACTGTACACAGTACACTAAATGGGGCTAAATGACTGACTCCTTCAACTGGGTGACCAAACAGTTGGACGTGGAAGGGGTGCTAGATGTGGTATACTTAGATTTCAGCAAAGCCTTCGACACTGTTCCATACAGTCAACTGATAAATATTCCATTTAGAATATTCCCTGATATAGGCAATATATAGAATAAATTGGGGTTGATATTTGAGAGGATATAATGGGGGCAGAAGAGGCTCCTTCCCAGTTAAATCACAGTCAGCTGGCTGTCCACTGATATTCAGCAAAACGTAACCAAATGCTGACACAGCTCTGACTGCTCCAGCGCAATCTGCAGAGTGTTGGGACACTCCAGCTGCGAAGACAAACTGCAGCCAGGAGTTATGCAGACCCCTTTCAATCTACACTGGCTACCTATGAGAGAACGAATCGCATTCAAGATCTGCACTCTGACACATAAAATAATCTACGGCTTAGCTCCGGAATATATGATTCCTCTCATAGATCTCCCACCTAGTAATGCCATCACAACAGCACGCACCTTTTTACAACTACATTATCCATCTTGCAGGGGTGTTAAATACAAGCTTCTTTTTGCCTCTACTTTCCACTACTCCAGCCCAAAGACTTGGAACGCTCTTTCCCTGTACCTAAAATTGCAAGCTGACCACCTTCTTTTCAAGAAGCTGCTGAAAATGTACCTTTTTGAACAAGTGTATTCCATTAGTAATTCTGCTGTTTAGCCATCCTAATTGCTGCTCACGTTTTATTTGTTTATTTATTTTTTGTTACATTTGTACCCTGTGCTTTCCCCACTCATGGCAGGCTCAGTGCGGCAGGCAATGGAGGGTTAGGTGACTTGCCCAGAGTCACAAGGAGCTGCCTGTGCTGGGAATTGAACTCAGTTCCTCAGGACCAAAGTCCACCACCCTAACCACTAGGCAACTCCTGCACTTAGTCTTACTTATTCTACTTCCTTATTCTACTGCTAAATTCATGTGTTGTATCTGTTAACTTTTGTAATTCATGGAAGCCACATTGTGTCTGCATTTGTGGGAAAATGTGGGGTAGAAATGAACCCGCATTTGCTTGTTTCCGGTCTGGCGAAGGGGGGCAGCCTTCGGAAGCTGGTCGGGAAATGTGTTGGGTTATGTCCAATGGAGGGGGTGTCATCTTATTTTCTTTTCCATGTTTTATTTTGTTTGATTTCTATTGATAACCTTAAGAGTGGACTAACACGGCTACCACACTCCTCTACTTTATCATTGGAGAATAAACTGTTTTCTTTGGAAAGCTGTCCGAGCCCTTGGACCAGCCTTTGGTGCCTTCCACCTTTTTGCTTGTTATAAATGTCTTAAATCCATTAGGCTACAGGATTTTAAAAAAATAAGGTTGATAATGATATTCAACACTAACCAAATAGGAGAGGCTCCTACACAGTTAACTAGTGTTGATACCTAGATTTTCAGCAGAACATAACCAGATAGTGCCACAGAAAACTTGGGCTCAATTCTCAGTGCAGCTCCTTCTGACCCTGGGCAAGTCTCTTAACCCTCCATTAGCTCCATTTCAAAACCTTAGATTATGAGCTCACTAGGGACAGAGAAAGTACCTGCATATAATATATGTAAACTGCTTTGGTTATACCACAGAAAGTTAGTATATCAAATCCATGCCTCTTTTACAGAGAAAAGAAGGTGCTGAAGTCTAATAGACCAGGGACCAATATACTTGTTTTTTTGCTGTACAACAATTTCGTCCTGTACAGTCATTTCTGGATAAGTCATCTAGACTACTGCAATGCACTCTATGCCGGCTGTAAAGAGCAAATAATCAAGAAACTTCAGACAGCCCAGAACACTGCAGCTAGACTCATATTCGGTAAAACAAAATATGAAAGTGCTAAACCCCTACGAGAAAAACTACACTGGCTCCCACTCAAAGAACGCATCACGTTCAAAATATGCTCCCTAGTTCACAAAATCATTCACGGAGATGCACCAGCCTATATGTCAGACCTGACTGACTTACCACCCAGGAATGCCAAAAGAGCATCCCGCACATTCCTTAATCTGCACTTCCCTAACTGCAAAGGTCTGAAATACAAACTAATGCACGCGTCAAACTTTACCTACGTGAGCACACAGTTCTGAAATGCATTGCTGCGCAACTTTAAAATGATTTACGAATTAATGAACTTCCGCAAACTACTGAAGACCCATCTCTTTAATAAGGCATACCACAAAGATCAACCAATGTGAATATACACAACTCCTCCACATATATTCAGAGATGTCTTACAATATCTGCTTGTTATACTACTATCATGTTTTATCATCATCATGTTACCCAATATCCTTCTGTAACACTAAATGTGTATTTTCTAATGTATTTCCACTATTCATGATTATTGTAAGCCACATTGAGCCTGCAAAGAGGTGGGAAAATGTGGGATACAAATGCAATAAATAAATAAATAAAATAAAATAAACCGTAAATAAATAAATATCACTGGGGTCTGCATAACTCCTGGCTGCAGTTTGTCTTCGCAGCTGGAGTGTCCCAACACTCTGCAGATTGTGCTGGAGCAGCCAGAGCTATGCCAGCATTTGGTTATGTTTTGCTGAATATCAGTGGACAGCCAGCTGACTGTGATTTAACTGGGAAGGAGCCTCTTCTGCCCCCATTATATCCTCTCAAATATCAACCCCAATTTATTCTATGTATTGCCTATATCAGGGGTAGGCAACACTGGTCTTGAAGTGCCTCCAGCTGGTCGGATTTTCAAGGTATCCACCCTGAGTATGCATGAGATGTATATAAATGCATCTCATGCATATTCATTATGTATTCCTTGCAAACACAGCTAGCTTGTGGCACTCAAGGACTGGGAGCTGCCTACCTCTGGTCTATATGATGATGGCATAGTATTGAGCAATCTTAATAGTAATAGTCAAGGATACCTTGCTTATCACTTCCCTCTCTGAGAAAAAAAAAAAAGCTATTGGAATTA
The DNA here is from genome assembly GCF_901765095.1 of Microcaecilia unicolor. Classification (NCBI taxonomy): domain Eukaryota; kingdom Metazoa; phylum Chordata; class Amphibia; order Gymnophiona; family Siphonopidae; genus Microcaecilia; species Microcaecilia unicolor. The sequence goes on from NC_044031.1 coordinate 530,722,032, forward strand.
ATGTAGGGTTGCCAACCAGGGGCATATCTGCGTGGGGCCTCAGGGGCCTGGGCCCCTGCAGATTTTGCCATGGACCCCCCTACCACCGTCAACCGTCCCCCGCTGCCGTTGCTTACTTTTGCTGCTGGGGGACCCCAACCCCCGCCAGCCGAGGTCCGCTTCCAACTGCCGCTGCCTTAAAAACTATTTCTTCAGCTGGCGGGGGACCCCAAACCCCCGCCAGCTGACCCGAGGTGTTTAAAGTTCATCTTTGGCCTCCGTGGCCATGCTGTTGTTGATAGGAGCTGTTGAATCCAGTTCGGAGTCTGATGTCTGACGTCAGACTCCGAACTGGATTCAACAGCTCCTATCAACAACAGCACGGCCACGGAGGCCGAAGATTAACTTTAAACACCTCGGGGCGGCTGGCGGGGGTTTGGGGTCCCCCGCCAGCTGAAGAAATAGTTTTTAAGGCAGCGGCAGGTGGAAGCGGACCATGGCTGGCGGGGGTTGGCCCCCCCCACCAACAAAGGTAAGCAACGGCAGCGGGGGAGGGTTGGCGGCAGGAGGAGGGGTGGAGAGAGTCATTGGTGGTGGGGGGTCTGACAATGGTGGGGGGGGGGGTCGGTGGCGGCGGGAGGGGGGTTAAAATGTGCCCCCTCCCTCTGGCTCTGGCCCCCCCTACCACCGGAGTCCAGATACGCCCCTGTTAAATGCCAACTAGATCCAGATTCACCCGACAGGGTTGATTCAGTCCTAGGCTTACCTCACTGCATGCAGGGCTTTTCTTAGGGAATCCAATTGGGAAATCAGAACCACAAGTCCCTGCATGCAGTGAGGTAAGCCCAAGCCTGGATCAACCCTGTCGGGCGAATCTTGATCCAATTGGCAACCCTACATTAATGGGACCGAAAATACAGATTGAATGGCTGAATTCATCTCCTGAGTTTAGGCAAAGTCTATAGTACAGCACCTTACAATGGTCTGCACAAGGAACATGATCTGTGCCACACACACAGCTCTTCAAAGCAGTGCCAAAATCCATGTGACAGAAAGGGTCAGCTGCACAGCCTGGTATAGCCCCTGATATAAGCAGCTAGCTCAGCATTTCAGCTGGCAGCACTGAAAATAATTACCATTAGAGTTTCCCAGGAAAGACAGATAAGAGCAGGAGGGAATAGAGAAGGCTGGTTAAGAAGCAGTTCTAAAAATGATGCTAAGGAATCTGCTGACAAGCTGCTCACTGACTCATGTCTGCTGTTTTTGGCTACATCCCAAAGTCTTTTCATCAACCTGAGACTTTTAGGAAGTTCCTGCTAAAACTGTCACTCTGTGAAGAGGGTGATTCAGTGTCACCACTAATTCCTGCTACTGGAAAAATAGCAGCCTTCAATTCAGCTCCTGCAGGGCTTTATTTTTAAATGGAATTTAAGTTCAGTGCAGTCAGCCCAAGCAAATTCATGCCATCCAAGGGTGAAGTTACAGTTCAGGTTTCTCACATTAGTTAACCTGAACAAAGTCTATCCGCAAGACTAGGTAATTAGGAAGCAACCTTATTGTTATGTTTATACTGAAAGAACTGCTCATGTTCTCATGATTGAACACTATCCCCCTAATTGTATAAATTTGTGCACACAATATTACGCTTAGGGCTAGATTCTATATATGGTGCCAAGAAAATCAGCCCTGAAATAAGCACTATAAAATAAGGCATGCTTAAAGTTAGGCACGGTTTATAGAATAGCACTTATACCTGGTAATTATGCCTAAGTTTAGGTGCAGCCATTGCATGAACTGAAACATGGTGCAAATGTACATGCCCAAATTAGGTGCATATCTCTGTTATTCTATTTTTAAAAAATGTCAATTTTATGAGTGCCCCCGTTACGCCCATGACCAGCCCATTTTTGGGCCCCCTTTTTCAGATTGCATGTAAATTTTAGGTGCAGATACTTTAACCTAAATTTATGCAAGTAAATGCAAATTAAAACCTAATTAGCACCAATAATTTTTATTCAAAAGCCAATTATTGGTGCTAATTAGCTCATTATTTAATTAAATTGTGTGCACAATTTTTGGTGACTTTTATAGAATTAGGGAATTAGTGTGCAAAGTTATATGATAAGTTATAGAATAGTGTCAGTTATGAGCATAACGTAATTTAATAATTAGCTGCTAAATGTCATTAGCAATCGATATAAGCTTTTTTTGGTGTTAATTGGCACTAATTAGCAATTACGCACATAACTGCCCTTGGAATTCTATAAATCGTGTGAGCAAAATCCTTAGTGCACAACTATAAGGGGGTGTGGACCTGGGATGGGCTTGGGTGGATCAGGGGTGTGCCTACCACTTATGTACATGGATTCCAGAAAACTATTACTATGCAACCAACTGACAGCTATTAGGCACAAGCACTTATAGCAGCCTTTGATCTGTAATTGCCATTATAAGATTCACACTTAGTGTGGCTCATCCAGGCGTCTAATTTCGGATGACCTTTTGAGAATTACCCTCTATTAGTACCAAGCCTGCCACCAGACAGTAAAAGAAACAAGCAAGAAATTGCATGTCAGTGGCCAGTCCTCCCTAGGTTTGCATGAGGGATAAACCCAGAGCTACATAAATATTTCTAAGCTGGTGCCTGTTGCATAAAAAGAGAGAACTCAAGAAAAAACACAGTAGACCAAACTAAACTAAACTAAAATAAAGGGTAATGCCAGATAGGGGGAACCACTGACCCAAGGCCTAAAATGGAGTAAGATACATGTCACAGGAAGCAAAAACACAACAGTGGGAAATAGAAGTTAAAATATATATATATATATATATATATATATATTGGTGACCCCAAACAGGCATGAAACAGCAGACAATATACAAAAATAGTTTATTTATTTATTTATTACAATAATCATGAATAGTGGAAATACATTAGATAATAGACATTTAGTGTTACAGAAGGATATTGGGTAACATGATGATGATAAAACATGATAGTAATATAACAAGCATATATTGTAAGACATCTCTGAATATATGTGGAGGAGTTGTGTATATTCATATTGGTTGATCTTTGTGGAATGCCTTGTTAAAGAGATGGGTCTTCAGTAGTTTGCGGAAGTTCATTAATTCGTAAATCGTTTTAAAGTTGCGCGGCAATGCATTCCAGAACTGTGTGCTCACGTAGGTAAAGTTTGACGCGTGCATTAGTTTGTATTTCAGACCTTTGCAGTTAGGGAAGTGCAGATTAAGGAATGTGCGGGATGCTCTTTTGGCATTCCTGGGTGGTAAGTCTATCAGGTCTGACATATAGGCTGGTGCATCTCCGTGAATGATTTTGTGAACTAGGGAGCATATTTTGAACGTGTTGCGTTCTTTGAGTGGGAGCCAGTGTAGTTTTTCTCGTAGGGGTTTAGCACTTTCATATTTTGTTTTACCGAATATGAGTCTAGCTGCAGTGTTCTGGGCTGTCTGAAGTTTCTTGATTATTTGCTCTTTACAGCCGGCATAGAGTGCATTGCAGTAGTCTAGATGACTTATCCAGAAATGACTGTATAGAACGAAATTGTTGTACAGCAAAAAAACAAGTATATTGGTCCCTGGGTCTATTAGACTTCAGCACCTTCTTTTCTCTGTAAAAGAGGCATGGATTTGATATACTAACTTTCTGTGGTACAACCAAAGCAGTTTACATATATTATATGCAGGTACTTTCTCTGTCCCTAGTGAGCTCATAATCTAAGGTTTTGAAATGGAGCTAATGGAGGGTTAACAGACTTGCCCAGGGTCATAAGGAGCTGCACTGAGAATTGAACCCAAGTTTTCTGTGGCACTATCTGGTTATGTTCTGCTGAAAATCTAGGTATCAACACTAGTTAACTTTGTAGGAGCCTCTCCTATTTGGTTAGTGTTGAATATCATTATCAACCTTATTTTTTTAAAATCCTGTAGCCTAATGGATTTAAGACATTTATAACAAGCAAAAAGGTGGAAGGCACCAAAGGCTGGTCCAAGGGCTTGGACAGCTTTCCAAAGAAAACAGTTTATTCTCCAATGATGAAATACAGGATGTGTTGATATCTATGACCCAACACAGGCTGTGTTTAGGCTATAAGCCTTCCTCAGGGGTCTTTGAAGCAACATAATGAACCATGAAATGAAGCCTGCCAAACATGATAAGCAACCTGCTTTTCTTTAGAAAACAAGTATGTTGTGTAGACGCTGTTCTTCTTGAGCTCTCATCAGGAAGCTACATTGTTTTCTACTACATTTCTTTGAAGGGGTGAACAAACATGTGGATAAAGGTTAGCTGGTTGATTGTGTATCTGGATTTTCAAAATGCATTCAACAAAGTACCTCATGAAAGTCTCCAGAGGAAATTGGAGTGTCATGGGATAGGAGGTAGTGTTCTGTTGTGGATTATAAATTGGCTAAAAGATAGAAAACAGAGAGTAGGGTTAAATGGTCAGTATTCTCAATGGAGAAGGGTAGACAGTGGTGTTCTGCAGGGGTCTGGGCTGGGACCGCTGCTTTTTAACATATTTATAAATGATCTAGAGATGGGAGTAACTAGTAAGGTAATTAAATTTGCTGACGACACAAAGTTATTCAATGTTGTCAAACCGCAAGAGAATTGTGAAAAATTACAAGAGGACCTTACAAGACTGGGAGACTGGGCATCCAAATAGCAGATGACGTTTAATGTTAACAAGTGCAAAGTGATGCATGTGGGCAAGATAGCACGTGATGCAAGGTTCCACATTAGGAGTCACTGGCCAGGAAAGGGATCTAGGTGTCATCGTTGATGATTCGTTGAAACCCTCTGCTCAGTGTGCGGTGGAGGCTAAGAAAGCAAATAGAATGTTAGGTATTATTAGGAAAGGAATACAAAACACAAATAAGGACGTTATAATGCCTTTGTATTGCTCCATGGTGTGACCACACCTCGAATAGTAAGTGGAATTCTGGTCACTGCATCTCAAAAAAGATGTGGAGGGGCATAATCGAACGGAAACGCCTATCTCCATGGGCGTTTATCTCCGAGAACGGGTCCGTGAAGGGGTGGGCCGAACTGTATTTTCAAAAAAATGGACGTTTTTGAGCTGGGCATTTATTTTTTTTAGCGACAATGGAAACTAAAAACGCCTAGCTCAAAAACGTCCTAATCCGAGCCATTTGGTCGTGGGAGGGGCCAGGATTGGTAGTACACTGGCCCCCCTGATATGCCAGGACACCAACTGGGCACCCTAGGTCAGTGTGGTGGACTTCAGAAAAAGCTCCCACATGCATAGCTCCCTTACCAAAGGTGCTGAACACCCAACCCGCCTCCCCCAAAACCCACTACCCACAAATGTACAACACTACCATAGCTCTTAGGGGTGAAGGGGTCACCTGCATGTGGGTACAGTGGGTTTTGGAGGCCTCCCATTTACCAGTACAAGTGTTACAGGTGGGGGGGGGATGGGCCTAGGGCCACCTGGCTGAAGTGCACTGCGGTACCCACTAAAAGTGCTCCAGGGACCTGCATACACGCAGGCCTCTAGGACTGGTTGCTGCTATATAACATTGGCACACCAGTTGACACCTGAAGACTAATCTCTCCGAAAACGTCCTTTATTGGAATAACCGCGTTTACTCACAGTTAACTTCAGATCAGAGGTTGTGCCCCACTGGCAACGAGTCTCCCTGGTACTGAGATGAGCAGTAGGTCAGAGCTGGCACATTCAAGGGAAGAATTAAGTTCTGTAACATGGCTAACACAGGAAAGGGCACTAAAACTGGCTTACAAAAATGGCCACTACCGCATGGACTACAACAGGAAACACAACAGGGCACACTCTGACCCAGTAGGCAGGGGGAAAAGCACCATGGGAGAAGAGCCTACCAACTACCAACATCGTGAGACTGTAACACAAGCTAATGAAATCACGGAGCCCCATACCCTACACCCACCACAATGCAATGCTGATGTGACCCTGTACTGCACCCGAGTGCCACATCTGACCCAGGGAAAGGCTGTGACAGGATCGAACACATTCTGCTGTCATGGAGGTGGGTACGGCATTTGAGGCTGGCATACAGGCTGGAAAAAAGTTTGTAAAGTGGGGTTTTTTTGGTGGGAGGGGTTAGTGACCACTGGAGGAGTCCGGGGAGGTCATCCCCGATTCCCTCCAGTGGTCATCTGGGCAGTTGGAGCACTTTTTTGGGACTTGTTCGTGAAAAAAAAGGGTAAAAAAAAGTGACCCAAAATCGCGGTAAAAACGCCTTTTTTTTTTTCGATTATCAGCTAAAGACGCCCATCTCTCCTCGGCTGATAACCACGCCCCAGTTCCGCCTCCACCACGCCTCTGACATGCCCCCATCAACTTTATTCGTTTCCGCGACAGAGTGCAGTTGGAAACGCCCAAAAATGGCTTTCGATTATACCGATTTGGGCGCCTTTGCGAGACAAACGTCTATCTCCCGATTTAGGTTGCACTATAGGCATTTTTCTCTTTCGAAAATAAGCAGGGTAGTAGAATTAGAAAAGGTACAGAGAAAGGCAGTGAAAATGATAAAGGGGATGGGACGACTTCCCTATGAGGAAAGGCTAAAGCGGCTAGGGTTCTTCAGCTTAGAGAAAAGGTGACTGAGGGGAGATATGATAGACGTCTGCAAAATAATGAGTGGAGTGGAATGTGTTAACGTGAATCGCTTGTTTACTATTTCCAAAAATACTAGGACTAGGGGGCATGCAATGAAGCTACAAAGTAGTACATCTAAAACAAATCAGAGAAAATATTTCTTCACTCAATGTGTAATTAAACTCTGGAATTTGTTTTTTTTTTTTTTTATTTGTTGCATTTGTATCCCACATTTCCCCACCTATTTGCAGGCTCAATGTGGCTTACATAGTACCGGAGAGGCGTTTGCAGACTCCGATGTGAACAAATACAAAGTGATGTTCTGATAAGATAAAGTTCATGTGGCACAGCCACATTAAAAGCAGTTAGCTTTGCGGGGTTAAAAAAGGTTTGGATAACTTCCTAAAAAAAAAGTACATAAGCCATTATTAAGATGGACTTGGGGAAACTCCACTGCTTATTTCTAGGATAAGCAGCATTAAACCAAGCCCTGTTTGAGTTCTTTGTTTTTGGTTCTTGCTTCCCCAGCCATCATACCACAGAATGAGGGAAGGGCCTTTGGCTCTGATACTCCATTCATTGCACCAGGTTCCGCAGGGGTGCAAGAGGAGTAAACAAATGGTGAACAGTGATAGGATTGCTGAGGCTTATATACTTGCTTAGAGGTGTAAACTGGAATTGGGAACCAGCCCATCGCAACTTCTAATCAGAAGTAGATAGGAGAAGAAAAGTTGGAGAAACAACAGGGGACCCTGGTCCTGAGAAGCAGGAGAGGATACAGAGGAGGTCTCTGGAATCTACAAAGAGAAGAAAACAACAGAGGTGTCATCATTTGGGTGTAAACTAACTCTGAATGTATTCAGACATAAAAGAGACAAAGAGGTGTCTCACAGAAGTGGGGAGTCCTGAAGAAACCAATAGCTGACTATAAGCATTTGCTGTTATTTTTGCTTTCTGTCTAATGCGATGTTATTCTTTTTTTTTGCGTAAGTGCATTTTTGTGGTTCAGAGCCCCCAGTTCTGGTCTGGACTGAGTTATGGAGAGCCAGTGGAGAGAGGATGGTGTGGACTGTTTTGTCAACAGGCACCAGTGATTACTGATCCTGACCTGGAAACCACCAACAAACTATACATATTTTATGTAAAGTGCTCCACCTAAGACTGATCTGAGCAGTATTGGGTTACATTTACATTAGCAAAGACAGTCCTTAGATTTTTGCAAATTTTATATAAACAAACAAATGATCAGATTCACAATCATCAGTGAAGAACATTTTAGTATACATTAACCAATGTTTGCTGTTCCAGAACATTATCTGCAATTAATCATGCTGCCTCTTCCATCCCTGTGAAACAACAACTTGACATTTTTACATTCATGAAGTAAAACCTGATGATTGGACTCCCTAATATAAGTGTCAATGATCCATCTGCTCAGGGTTAACATCTCTAAGGTTGTTTTCAATGCACAGTAAACATAAACCTGACAGCCTCATCTGACTCCTGCTTTCACCCAGGTTTGTACATGTAACATGACAGGTAGCTGTGCCAATTTCAGAGGTTTCGAAACTCTGCATAAAAAGGCGTTAAAGCAGCTGCTTTCAGAGTCTCAGGAGTGATATCTGTGTTTGGTAAATCCATTTTTATCAATTTCATCTTGATGTGAGCAAGTTTTATATTAATTGGAAGGGTGTTTGCCTGCTTAATGAGCAGCCCATCAATGCCTTCAGGAACACATTTCAACACTTCATCTAAATTTTAGTTCTTTTTAGTGACTGGAAAGGAACCCTGCATTATATTTTCCTAGCTATAGGGCCCTTTTACTAAGCCGCGTAAGCGTCTATGTGCACCCAACACATGTCAAAATGGAGTTACCACCCGGCTAACGCGTGGCTCTTGCGGTAGTTTCATTTTTTGTGCACATCCGATACGCATGTCTGAAAAATGATTTTTATTTTTGGATGCATGCCAAGTGGCATTTGACGCGCATAGGTCATTACTGACCAATTATCGCGTGAGACTTTACCGCTAGGTCAATGGCTGGCGGTAAGGTCTCAGACCCAAAATGGACGCACCGCAATTTTCATTTTGCTGCACGTCCATTTTCGGCAAAAAATGTTTAAAAGGCATTTTTTATAGCTGCGCTGAAAAATGATTCTGTGTGCGCCCACAATACACATCTATACTACCGCAGGCCATTTTTCAGCACACCTTTGTAAAAGGGCCCCTGAGTGTCCAGCACAAAATGAAAATACAACTGTTGGCCCCATTTGCCTTTATTTATTTATTTATTGGAATTTTTTAAAATCAATTATTTATAATTTTCATTTTAGAAGGGTCACTTGCAAACTGTAATATAGAGATGACTGCACATTAATACAAGATAAGAAGAAAACAATCCCAACTAGATATATGGATTATATACAATCTTTCTCTTTCTTAGACCACAAAGTGCAGAAAAATAGGGAGAGTGAGATAAGACAAGGAGATCAATTAAACAGTAAACAGAAAAAAGAAAACATGGTATTAACTTGATTATCCCCAGATATTACTCATCTAATTCATTATTCCATATTGATCATCTGGTTGGCTTCTTCAAGGCCAAATACAGTATATAGTCAATTCATTTCATTGAGAACATACTTATTGTCCAGATTTTAGTTAGAAATAATACATCTGAATATATTCTCCCTTTTTAAAAACCAGAAATTATTTAACAATACATATACTTAAGTCTCTAATTCAAATCCCACTAATTAAAGCAATCCCAGTTTTCACAGGCTTCACTCCTTTTGAAGTAATAATTAAGGAAATATTTCTGAGGAAAATTTTAGGAGTCATACCTGGAACTCTGGGAAAAACAATAATCTCGACATTGATCATCCACAATAGCATCCACCTTATCATTCAAAGTTTCTGGTCCATTATCATTTTCAGGATCATAACCACTTCTAGCGTGTGTAGAACTTCATTTATTATATCAATTTTTCCACTCTCAAAGGGTTCAGTCAAATTGTCCATGTAACTCTTCAATAAGATTATATCTGAAACAAAGTTATTTACTACTGCCGTCAGGTCCCGAAGCGCCTTCCAGATGGCATTCAATGTAACCTCCAAGGAAGCCAAAAACTTCAAGGTGAGGTAAACTTAAAAACAGTAAACTGAAACCTAATAATAGAACTACTGTGAAACAGTATCAAAAATATATACATTTAACAGCACTGGAATTCAAATACCAGAGATATAATACGTTAGAATAATGCTAATGATACACCTAGTAAGTATGCATTAGAACATTCAACTAACATAGATGTGATGCTAAAAATTTTCTGCAATATGGCTTACCATATAGCTGAGGGACCAAGAGCAGACATATGATGGGAACAAGATGCGTGGTACAGAGTCAGTTGGGATATTTTGATGGTTAGTTAGCATTCTCATTTTTACCTGACTCTGGATGATATTATCATTATCAAGTAAGGCTCTTTTCTTCAGAGATCTCGACTGTCATAGGGTTAAATGGTTATTTCTCTCAACAGAGGAGGGTGAACAGTGTCATCTTTTGTGACTATAGTCTTCATCTGTGCCAGGATTAGCCAGTGGCATAGCCATGGGTGAGACCGGGTGGATTCAAGCCCACCCACTTTGAGCTCAGGCACTGCTGGTTTGTGGCTGGTCAGGATCTTCAAACCCTGCCAGCTGAAGACTTCCAGTGATCTAGTGTCTCTGAACTTCCTCTCTCACCCTCCCTCGGAATACCTTTTAAATCCTTCAGTGCTGGACCAACAGTAAGGAGCGAAGCATATCGGCTTCTTGTGCCAGCCCTGAGTCTTCCCTCTGATACAACTTCCATATCATCCATCTGTCTGCATATTTTCCAATAGATCAACATATTTTTGCAGTATTCTGGAGGCTTAAGAAGAGTCATTTCTGCTGTCTGCAGTGCTGTGTGTAGCATGTGAATTTTACCAAGAACATGTAAAAAGCAATCTTACACAGACATAGTTCTAACTTGTCCCCGTTCTCCAACAAATCTGATTCTCTAGTGAGGCTCTGCCAGTCCCAACAAAGTGCAGAGAAGTGATCCCATTGAGTTTATTACAGCACAGTCATTTTTCATCTGCAGGCTCATCTTGTGTCACTTAAATTAGAAAATTCCAACTTCACTCCAACCATCCTCTGAGCCTTTAGGCAAGCATAATGTGTGCCAGGCTATGAAAAAATGTAAACAAGCTCTCACATGCTGGCCCATATCTCCGGAACTCTCTCCCAAAATCAGACTGGAATCCTCCTACCCTAAGTTTAAACAATTTGTTAAAAACTGGCTATTTGAGCAAAGCTTTGGATCACACATCTAGCACTCCTTTCTGATAACCTCTTTAAGACCACAACCCTTCTTTGCATTCTTACACTGTTCATAACTTTCTCTTCTTTCCTCCTTCTCCCTATTCCTTAGCCCTTCTTATCCTTTCATTTAATTTTGTAAATTGTGTAGTGGTATGCACATTGTGCAAGAGCCGTTATATATCAGGTGCTGGAAATTAGTAAATGAAATAAAGAAATATGAATATAATAATTCTTGTTGCTGTCTGATTTGCTTTGTAGGCTTCCGCTAAACCAAATCCAATTTATGAGTCATGCAGTTTATGTGTATATATATATTGAGGCTTTGGGGATCGTGCAGCATTTGTGCTGTACACTACAGTGCCAGACTGGCACTCATAAGAACATCAGTACAGAGAGGGATTCGAAGCACACAGTACACAATAAGAACAGAACATAAGAATAGCCATACTGGGTCAGATCAGTGGTCCATCTAACCCAGTAGCCTGTTTCCAACAATGGCCAAGCTAAGTCACAAGTACCTGGGAGAACTCAAATAGTGGCAACATTCCATCCTACCAATCCTAGGGCAAACAGTGGCTTCCCCATGTCTGTCTCAATAGCAGACTATGGCCTTTTAATTGAGGAACTTGTCCAAACCTTTTTTAAACCCAGATACTCTAACTGCTATAACCACATCCTCCGGCAAAGAGTTCCAGACCTTAACTATTCGTTGAGTGAAAAAATATTTCCCCCTATTTCTTTTAAAAGTATTTCTATGTAACTTCCTTGAGTGTCCGCTAGTTTTTGTACTTTTGGAACGAGTAAAAAATCAATTTACTTCTACTCGTTCTACATCACTCAGGATTTTGTAGACCTCAATCATATCTCCCCTCATCTGTCTCTTTTCCAAGCTGAAGAGCCCTAACCTCTTTAGCCTTTCCTTATTCAAGAGGAGTTCCATTCCCTTTATCATTTTAGTCACTCTGCTTTGAACCTTTTCTAATTCCACTATATCGTTTTTTAGATACAGCGACCAGAACTGAATGCAATACTGAAAGTGTGGTCGCACCATGGAGCAATACAGAGGCTTTATAGTATTTTCAGTCTTATTCACCATCACTTTCCTAATAATTCCTAGCATTCTGTTTACTATTTTGGCCACCACCGCACACTGAGCAGAAGATTTCAGTGTATTATGTACAACACCTAGATCTTTTTCTTGAGTGATGACCCCAGCATCAGGTAACTATGATTTGGATTATGCTTTCCACTGTACATCACCTTGCATTTGTCCACATTAAATTTCATCTGCCATTTGGTTGCCCAGTTTTCCAATTTCCTAAGGTCTTCCTACAATATTTCACAGTCTGCACGTGTTTTAACAACCTTGAATAGTTTTGTATCATCTGCAAATTTAATCACCTCACTAATCATTCTGATTTCCATATCATTAATAAATATGTTAAATAGCAGTGGTCCCATACTGATCCTGTGGAACTCCACTGTTAACCCTCCTCTATTGAGAGAAATGACCATTTAACTTTTCCCTCTGTTTTCTGTCCAATAACCAATTCCTAATCCACACCAGAACCTTGCTTCCAATCCCATGAATCTTTAATTTTCTCAGGAGTCTCTCAGGAGCTTTATCAAAAGCTTTCTGAAAATATAGATACACTACATCAACTGGCTCACCTTTAACCACATGTTTATTAATCCCTTCAAAAAATGAAGCAAATTGGTGATGCAAGACTTCCGTCAGCTGAACCCATGCTATCCCATTAAACCATGTTTGTCTAGGTGTTCTGTAATTTAATTCTTTATAATAGTTTCCACTATTATCTCCAGCACTGATGTCAGACTTACCAATCCGTAATTTCCTGGATCACCCCTAGAACTATTGATCTCATGATCAATAGGTTAGTTCTCTCAAAGATTGATGCCCAATAAATCAACCATGCTGCTGTGTTCTGTAGGGCCTGAAGATTTTTCACCACAAACTCCATACATCCCACATAGATGATGTTACAATAAACAATATGTATCAAAACAATGGTTTGAAGAATTCGACAAAATACTTCAGTTTCAAAATTAGCCCTCCCCAGTTTTGTTTTCCTGTATTCCTGTATTGACGGCATTATTTCAAGTGCTCTGTTTTGTTCTACTTGTTAAAAGAAATGAGCCCTAATTCATCTAAGTTTCCATAGTAAATAAAAAAAACCCTTAGTGGTCACAGCTTGTACTTGCAGTCCAAACGTTAAACATGAATCTAAAATCACACCAAGTAAATTCCAACTTATAAGTAACCCCCTCAATTATAAGCTGTGTCATACTAATACTATTAAAAGAGCTATTCAATATCAGGAATTTGGGTTTATTGTTATTAAGTTTCAATTTGATCGTTGTAGCCCATAATTGTAAAATACCTAATCCCATTTTTATATCAGGTAATATATCCCTGATTAAGACCTAATTCAGGCACAGGCAGCTCCTTGTGACTCTGGGCAAGTCACTTAACCCTCCATTGCCCCATGTAAGCCGCATTGAGTCTGCCATGAGTGGGAAAGCGCGGGGTACAAATGTAACAAACAAACAAAAAAAGACAAGACAAATGCATTATTAACTTACCCTCACAAACATAAGAACATAAGAATAGCCATATTGGGTCAGACCAATAGTCCACCTAACCCAGTATCCTATTTCCAAGAGTGAAAAATCGATTCACTTTTACCCAATCTACACCATTCAAGATTTTATAGACCTCAATCATATCCCTTCACAGCCATCTCTTTTCCAAGCTTTAGTAGTAGTAATGTCTTTACCCTTTAAACCTTTTTTTTTATTTATTTCCGCTGTATCGTTTTTGAGATATGGTGACCAGAACTGAACACAATACTCAAGGTAAGGTTGCACCATGGAATGACACAGAGGCATTATAATATTATTGGTCTTATTTTGAATCCCTTACCTAATAATTCCTAGCATCCTGTTTGCTTTTTTGGCCACTGACACACACTGGGCAGAAGACTTCAGCATATTGTCTACAATGACTCTTAAATAAGTACATAAGTATTGCCATACTGGGACAGACTGGAGGTCCATTAAGCCCAGCATTCTGTTTCCAACAGTGGCCAATCCAGGTCACAAGTACATGGCAAAATCCCAAAACACTACAATACATGTTATGCTGCTTATCCTAGAAATATTCAATACTACATCCAGTAGAGAAGATCTACGAAGTATATATGTGCCACTAAGTACTATTGGCTGTTCAAGGGAGAGTCTCATACAAACACCATAAAAATCCTCTACACCGTTCGGTGTATAACCTTTAAAATGGTGACAAATTTAATCATTGACAGCCTCCCTCCTGCCTGTATATCCAAATTTTTATGTTTTTTAATATTTTTTAATTCTTTATTTTTTCAAGTATAATGCTTTCCCGTGTAATTATTAATCAACTAGTAAAAAAAGGCCCGTTTCCGAAACCAATGAAACGGGCACTAGCATGTGGTTTTTTTTGTGTGTGTGTGTATGTGTCACAGAGTTATTTTGAGTGTGAGGGTGCGATGTGTGTGCAGGTTGTTGATGTGTGTCTTTTTTTGTTTTGTTTTGTTTTTTGCTTGGGGTTGGGGGATGTGCTGTGCTGTGCTGTGATGGCAAAGTGGGATGGATTGGTGTGTGGCTTTGAGGGTGTGTTTCTGTTGTATTGTGTGTGTGTGGTTTTGTCTGTCATGGAGGTTTGTGGAGGGGGGTCTTTCTGTTGGTGAAATGTAAATGTGGTTGTAGGGGGGTCAGCCTTTGCTGAGTGGTGGTTTTTGTTTTTCCAGGTTTTTTTTTTTGTGTTGTGCTGAGGCAGCAGTGTTGTTTTAGATGGTCGGAAGGTAGAGGAGCACGTTCTTTGTCTGTCGGTATTTTTTGGCCATTTCAGGGCTGCTGTAGGGGAATGCTGGAAGAGAAATGTGCTGGTGGAAGCAGCGCCATCTTTTTCCATTGGGCTGGGGTTCTGGGCATCCTGGAGGTGGGTGACAGCTTGCCTGAGGACGGGGATGGTTGTTTTAAGTTGGCGGAAGGGAGAAGAGCACGGTCTCAGGCCGTCAGGGGGTGATCCGGTATGTTTGGTCCATTTCAGGCCGGCTGCAGGGGAATGCTGGAACATTTATGCGCTGCAGGAATCAGCGCCGTCTTTTTCCGGGTGCTCGGGGAATCCCCGAGGTTGGAGACAGCTTGCCTGAGGCTGGGGATGGTTGGGCACGTCCTTGGCCACTTCGACAAAAGGGGAAGAGGAAGGGGGTGGGGAGTTACCTGCAGCCGCCTGAGAAACCATGTATTCTTTGTTTGTTTTGTATTATTAGTTTGCATTTCTGTTGAAGAAAGAGTGGATGCCTTTCGAATGATGGAGGTGGTGCGTCGGTGTGCGGTTGTTTCGTTAGTTTGGCAGCCAGTCTTCAGCGATTCCTAGGCAGGGAAGGAGTACACTTCCCCCTTCCTTGGTCGCTGTTTGCTGCTGGCTGGGTCGCGGGTAATCCTTCCAGCTGGGCCGCAGCTTGTCCTGTTCGCCCACGTCCCAGATGGTGACAGGCACGTTGTTTTCCGGCTCCTCTGACTCCATGTCAAGCGATCCCAAATATAGTCTGTGCTATAGGCCCTCTGGTACTCTTCAGTACTGGCATTAGGCATTTAAAAATTCCCTCCCCCCCCCCCCCCGGTCTATTTTTGCACATACCCACAGCAGGAATATTCTTCTCTCATTCCAGCGGTGGTTCTGTGCTCTCCGTGCTGCACAGATAATGAGCCATTCTGCTGGGGAATGCTCCTCCCTTATTGTCACGTAGTTTCCTCTGATTGGTCCGTCATACGTTGCCTAGTGTTGCCTGGGAACGGTGTTGTGATGGTCCTTTGTGTTTCAGAATGTTGAGGGTGTTTATTCTGATTGGTCCGTCATGCGAGGGCGGGGCAGAGAGACATGGTCAGTGTTATGGCTTCACCACCATGAATCCATGAACTTCAGTGAGTGACTGAGTGACTTCAGAACATTGTCTTCAGAACGTTGAGGGTGAGTTTTATTATAGTAGATCTTTACAGGCTGACTTTCCCCTCTGTTTACAAAGCTGTGCTAGCGGCTGCCGTGAGGCAATGCCGACACAGCCCAATGAGTGGGCTGTGGGTCGGAGGTTGGGTGGGGTGGGAAATGTTCTCTTTTGGAGATGTCATCTCATAATCCTTTGCAATTACAGGTTCCTGTTCAAGATTATATTGCTGAGAAGCATCCTGTTTTATATGTTGCTTGTTTTGTTCATTGTGTTTGTTATCTGTCTTGTGTGCTCTTATCTGTCTTTTCAGTTTAAGCTTAAAAAAAAAGACCTCTAAAAATATTCTCCCTAGATTTGAGAATAGTTTCAAATTATCACCAGGTTTCCAATTTGTTTATAGTAGCAAAAATTCCTAAGGTAGCTGAAGGTGTAACTGTGCAAGAATTCAGGATTAGCAGTATGGCTTTCAAAAGAACCACAGCACAGAGATCATGTTAGTGTTATTATTAGATTCAGTGTGTCATCATCTTGAGGTCAACTGTTGCTGATTATGCTTGACACCTCTGCTGCATTTGTTATGATCGACTACTATATTTTATTATCTTGTTTATGGCAGCTGGGACTGAGAGATAAATTGGTGCATGCTTGAGTATTTTCAAACAAAGAAATATGTTGACATTTCCTGTTCGAAAATACATGAGATTAATGTCTGTGTGCTGGAGATGTGCATCATGACCTGCCATTTTACAAACTGGAACATCCAAATTATGAACGGGGAAAACAAGGAACATGGACATCTGTATGGCAGCATTCTTAGAAAATGGCCACATAGATAGGCATGTAGAGTGGATGAGCAGCCTAATGGTTAGTAGATTGTAAGTCGCTCAGACACTCGTTTGATGGGCGGGATAGAAAGTCCCCAATAAACTTGAAACTTGGTCTGTAAACCAAGAGATTCAGGTTCAAATCCTACTTTAACTCTTTAATTTTGTAACTGTGAGCCCTCCAGGAACAGATAAATACCTACTGTATCTGAATTTACATGACTTCAATAGCCTTCAGGCTTGCAGGTGGCTTATATATTTAGGTACAGGAAGTATTTTTCTGTTCCTGGAAGGCTCACAATAAAAAAAAATGTAGAAGGTTAAAGTGGGATTTTAATCTGGGCCCCTTACTTTACAGTCCAGTACACTAACCACCAGGTTAATCCTTGGAGTTGCTGGCTACTTTGTTTAGAATGACAGTAATGCCTAAAGCTGACATGGAGCCTGGTATCCCCTTTCAATTTGTAAAGTTATTTCTTCTACCCTTCCCCAACCCTATAGGATGTTCCACACAGTCTTATGGTTAGGGAAAGAAAAAACAGTGGAGTCCACACAGATAGATATGAGAAAATAGTATTTATTTTCAGGCACTTACCAAGCTGGAAAATACAGACTATGAGCTTTTCTCATGGAAGAAATACAAAGGCTGTGCATAGGTACTATCTCTAAGCACTTCTCCAAATATGTCCAGCTGTCCATCTTACTTTATACTTTCCTTATCAGTACACAGCTCAAGCATGTCACTAGCTTTAGTGTCGACCACAATATTGCCAATCATTAGTTCTGACCAGTGCTACAGATGCATCATACTGATTATTATGTTCCATTTGCTACATCTTTGAGATTAGCGTGTTCCATTTCACCAGCAATCATATATCTATATTTCCAGGCCTGATTTCTGCAAGAAGCCCCTTGACCACATTCTTTCGTAAGCACCTTGCTGGACCATTTTGCTTTATGTTCCTCTTTCTGCAAAGCCTGTCAGCCAGCCTGTCACAAAAGCTCATCTCTGGGTCACACAACGGACATGATTTTTAGATCAAGCTAACAGCTTCAGGCCTCAGGACTTTGGTTCAGTGAAGGCCCAAACAGGTTCATTATTATCAAATTTCACTTTCAGGAGAGAGGGAGGGGAACAGCAACCACTGGGGAATTAAGGAGATGTCATGCCTTAATCCGTCCAGAGGACAACTGCTCAATCAGAGCACCTTTTGGTATCTTGAATTTTTCTGAAACGGGTCTAAATAAGGACATCTTTCTTTTTAGACTTGGACATTTCTTCCCCTTCAGTAACTGATGTTGGATGTCCTGATTTTGTGCCCTCCCCAGTCTCGCCCAAATTACGCCCACAACACACTCCCTTGCTATTTGGACGTATGGCAGTATTGGACATCCAAATCCTGCCTTTGCAAAATTGGGATTTTGACATTTCAAACACATGAACGTCCATTTCAGCATTTTGGGACATCCATATACTTCGAAAAGAAGCACCATAAGATCTTTTGTTTCTCTTTTGGTAATACCACTGACTATCAGAACTCTTAGAGGCCCGTTTACTAAGCTGCATTAGGCGTTAATGTATACCCAAAGCAGCATAAAATGGTAAACAATGGGATGCGCTCAGGCCTGTGGTAAGCGTCAAATGTGCATGCCCTAACTGTGCACTAAAAATATTTTTAATTTTTTGAGGGGGTGTCTGGGGGTGGAGAGTGGGCATTGCTGCACTAATCAGTTAGCACAGCTATATTACTACATGATAGCTGGTTAGCACAGGAATAGCACATGAGCCCTTTAACACCTACGAAATGGGTGGCAGCAAGTGCACACACATTTTTTTTAATGGCTGCAAGCTAATGGTAACATTAGTGCATAAGCAAAACATCAAAGTGGCTTACCCTCACTCTTAATTGTCCACTCTATTTTTCAATTTTTCATTTTTTACAAAGTGACTTCACTGGATATATGCACAAAAAAAAGGTTGTACTTAGCTTAGGTAGCATATGTGATCCTAACGGGGACCCGTTTCACCTCCCAGCTTCTTCAGGGGAATCTAGCTGTCTGCCAAGGTTCATAACTGCATGCTCCCTGTGACCTATTCTAGCACAGGGAGAATGCAGTTGTGATCCTTGGCAGCCAACTAGATTCCCCTCAAGAAGCTGGGAGGTGAAACGGGTCCCCGCTGGGATCGCGTATGCTGCCTAAGCTAAGTACAACCTTTTTTTTTGGTGCATATACTGCAGCTTTGTAAAAGGGGCCCTAAGGGTTTATTTTACTAAGCCAAGCTAGTGATTCCCACTTGGCAAATGAGAGGAAGCCCATAGGAATTGAATGGGATTCCTTTCATTTGCTGCGCTGGTAATAATTAGTGCTGCTTAGTAAAAGAGGCCCTAAATAAATCCCATGGAAATTGTTTTGCGTTTCTGCAGCCGAGAACATAGTGCATTCTTGGCTACAACAATACATGATAGAATGCCTCAATTCACGCTATCTTTCAAGGCTGCTTTTTATAAATGATTTTACAAATATTTATTTATTCATTCTTGCATCCCCCTATTATTCAAAAACAAGTTTTGGTTCAATGTGGCTTGCAAATTACAGTTATGAGGTTACAGTGGTTTATTACAGTTACAAAGTGGTGTGAGTATCATTGCCATGTAAAATTACCTATACAATTTCTTGAAAAGGTAGGTCTTCTGTTCTTTTCTGAATTGAAGATAATTAGTAATGCTTCTTGTTGACTTGGGTATTGAGTTCCACCATTTGGAGCCCAGATAGGTAAATCCAGCCATGAAGATGGCTTTGTAAATTATATTTCTGCACTTTCTTAAATGAAGAAGAAGTAAGTAACCTCTGGTTTCTGGGCTTGCATTTCTTAGGGATATCGAATGCACATTCAACAAAATTAAATGAAGAAGAAAATGGAAAGTATACATAAAATAAGAAAGGAAATATTGTTTCAGCATAAATTGGCACTGAAATTGCAGAAAACAGAAATTCTCTATTTTGGTCATATAGGTTGTTTATTGCAGGCTCCCTCTGTGTCTCTTAAGGGGTGAGTGCTGCTTTGTCCAACAGAAATGAGAGACTCAGTGGTAATTTTAGATTTGTTGTTATCATTCCACTTTTGATAAGCCAGCAATCTGACAATTTTTTCAATAGACAGGGGTAATAAAAGCTAGAATCAAAATCATATAACCCAGCTTTAAGATGTATGGTGTGCAAAGAGTGAGGTCCAGTCCCTGAAGCAGCTTTTGCGAAACATGCCGCATGTCAGTTGATGGTCTCTCAAAATATTGATAAGTGAAGTTTTAAAATAATTATAAAAGTCTATAAATAATCATTTAAAATATATGTAAAATACATGTTAAAAAATGAAGTTTAATTAAAGGAAAGTCTGTTCAGAGCAGTGAGGAGGCAAGGCAAGCCAAGAGCGGTGCTGCCTTTGTGAAACAAGTTGTCACTGAGGTCTGTGACTTATCCTATATGGTGTGAATATGTAAGACGCTAGGTTATCATTCCACTGGCATATCAAAGCAGTAGTTCATAGTGTTTATTTCAAACTACACATGTATACATTGAAATGATTTTTGAATGGAAATAATTTTAGAATGGTTCTCCAGGCTCTTGTGATTCTGTCCCTGGATTGCGGCAATTTTGTTTTATCTCTCCAAAAGCTCTTCAGGCTGTTCAAAATGCACCCGTGTGACTACTACAGGCATCTGGCGTTTTGATAATATTACATTTAGCCTGCAGGCTCTTCGCTACCTGACGGTGATCCGGTGCATTTAGTTTAAGATTCTGATGCTAGTGTTCAAGGCAATCTGTGATGAGGTTCCAGAGTATTTTACATCTGTGTTCCTGTGATATGTTGTTGTTGTGTGGGCATTGCACCTAAGCAAGCATGGTCTGGTGGCAATGCCGTCCACTCAGTTTATTTTCTTTGGTGCAGGCACACAAGTGTGCATTTTCTTTGTTTGGTCCTGTGCTCTGGAATTCTCTTCCAGAGGATATTAGACTGGAAAGTGATTTATTACTCTCCAAGAAGCTCATAAAGGCTTACCTATGCACACTGGCTCATCGTATGTCTTGAGGCCTGCTGTTTTGGGGACTTTCAGCAGATGAGAGCTACTTGTTTTGCTGTTGTTGGATATTGCAGTTTCATTGTTATGTGGTTGTTGATGTGCAAGTGATTGGCATGGTGCTATGTTGGCATTATTTTATTGTTTTTTAAGTGGTTTGTATATGAAATGGTTAAGTTAAGATGGCGTCTGATGAATTGTTGTTACTTGATATGTTCTGTTTTGTTATTTTGTCCCTATTTATGATATTATAAGGGGAATTTTTGATATGACACCCAAATCTGATTTTTTGGTTCGAAAATCACCCTATTTTTGTGCTCAGTACGTCTTTCTTTAAGGGCCATTTTCAAACAAAAAACGTCCAAAGGAAAAACACACAAAAACAAGCCATTGGGATGTCTGGGAGCCAGCAGTCTTACTAAACTAACCACACAGACATTCCAGCAGAGCAGTGGGCTTCACATAAAAGGTCCCAGGAACACATCTCAGCATTACCTCTTTATATTGTATGGTGAGCCCTCCAAAATCAGCAAACAAAAACCTACTGTACCCAACTGTACACCACCGCATTAGTCTTTATGCCTGCAGGCTCACACTTTTTACCACAAGTGTACCAGTTAGAGTGGAATATGGGCCTGGGTCCCCTTCTCTACAGACCACTGCATCAACCTGTAGGCTACTCTAGGGACCTGCTTGTTACTCTAAGACGAATGGCCATTTTATCTGCAGCTGTCACAGAGTCTGGTACGTACGGTCACTTTCACCTCTTAGGAGGATGGGAAGGGGGTCAATGATCACTGGGGATTAAGGGGGGGGGAGGCATGCTTTTATCCCTCCAGTGGTTATGTGGTCAGTTTGGGCACTTTTTTGGCACTTAGCTGTTATTGAAACAGATCTAGCTAGAACCATCTATTTTTTGCCCTGGATGTTTTTACAATGATCCATTATCACAGAAAAACATCCAAATCGTAGGCCCTCCCTAGTCCCGACCAAAACACACCTCTAACATGCCCCCTTAAGATTTAGACAAACTGCATAGAAAAATGTCTTAAAAATAAGGTTTGAAAAAAGCGATTTGGATGTTTTTTTTTGTGAAAAAGAACACCCATCTGCCACTTTGTGTCATATTTTTGGACGTTATTCTGTTTCAAAAGTGAGCCCCTATGTCTTATGTTTTTATTAGTGCTTAATACTGTGGATAGGCAGATTATAAATAAGTAACTGAAGAAAAATTATTCCCTGATTTCAACCACATATTTATGAAAGAGAGCAATAAAATGGTAAGATATAGATGGATTATATCAACTACGATAAGGAGGGGCAATAAGTAGGTATTTAGGCATGAAGGCAGCAAAGGGAAAAACAACAGCTCCATTACAGGTTTTAAAATTGTGATTTCTTAGAGTTTTAGGTCAGCAGATGTGATGGAACACAATACTGAAATTTCAAACAATTTTGACACATATAAGTTCTTCTGGTCAAAATAGAACTAGATGCCAAATTGGATTTTCAATGCAAGTATTAAAGCTATCTCAAATGAAATCATTTTTATCAAACCTTTTAGTCAATACACATTTATCCTCCTGTTTACAAAGCCATGCAGCAATGTCGACACTGCCCATTCAAAGTGAACGGGCTGTGTAGGCATTATCACACTCTCAGCTGCTATCATGGCTTTGTAAACAGAGGGGGCTAGTTGTCTTTAATTATCATTATGTAGCTCTTGAATGTATCTAACTATAGAGTTGACCTCTATAACCCCATGGCAGGGGCATAAATATCTCCAAAATGTACAGCAGGTGTTGAATGATGCAATGCTGTCTTTGCAAGCACAGTGATTATACCATTACTACTTTTTTACTGTTTAAATATTACATGGGAAGCTTTTCCAGTAGTAACACAAATTGGATTTTGTTCATACCTTTTTCAGTAGTAGCTCAAGGTAAGTTACATTCAAGTACGCTGGACATTTCTCTGTCCCAGGGGACTCACAATTGACGTTTGTACCTGAGGCAATGGAGGGTTAAGTGACTTGCCCAAGATCACAAGGAGCAGCAGTGGGATTTGAACTGGCCACCTCTGGATTTCAAGACCAGTGCTCTAACCACTAGGCCACTCCTCCACACCTGTCATCATGTTTGTTAGATGTGCATGGATCAAGTTTCCTTTTGAAGAAACATGCTGTTCAATTAGCTCCTTCTGGGTTGTTTTCAATGAACTCCTTTTTATTTATCTATTTCCATGTTCTTATGTGTTTATCTTATGTTATTGGATGTTATTTCATTCTATTTAATTCAATATTTTGTTTGTTGTGAAATTTTGGTTTTATATAATTTAATTTTATGTTGTGTGAAGCTACATATGAATTTGTTTTGGTTTTTTTTATTACATTCTCCTTGAGGACTTATTATTTGATTTATAGTTTATGCCCCAGACACAACCCAAGGCTAAGGCGCAACATGGTTGTTTTAACTCCATGCTGTGCCACAATAAATAGTATCTTTATACAACAGATAATGGTATTTGTGTGATATGCAAACACATCTCATGTGCGGGCGTCTTTTGGTAGACCCGCAGTGTTATGTGTGAGCCTGGAATGGAGTCTCTTACCACCCGTTAGTCTATAAGTCAGTGTAAGATATCCAACCCCTGATGACGCCTTCTGGAGCGAAACACGGACCGTGTTGGATTTGGTAATTCTTGGAGACGGGTTCAAGTTCCAGCATCATTGCTCTTGTTTTATGGTGACATTCAATGTTGTGGCACCCTACTGCATATAACATTTTGGGGATTGCTATATTTTTGAAAGTTGACTCAACTGATCGATACATGGATTATGGAGCATGTTGTGCATATATAATCACTGCACCATGCCAGCATGGTGCGGACCAATGTGGACTTCCTATTTGAACTGTTGGAGGACTGTTGAGATCAGTACATCACTTTTTGTGAAGATTTGCATTAATCCCATTGAGTAGAAGGGTTGTGGGCAGTATTTGGTATAATAAAGATGATAGTGATGATATATGTTGAGGTTGTGTGGACAGCAGCAGCACCATAATGATGTGGTTTTATACTTTCATAGTATTTTAATACAAATTTTGAAGCATGTAATAAAGATTTTGGAATAACTTACAGTTGTGGTAGTATATCACATGTAATAAAATTACAACTATATTGAAATGTATTTACCCATATTTTGTGAAAATGTATATTTGTTCTAGAAATCTTTAAAATACAACCAGTCTGTGGCCCTTGAGGACCAAGTTTGAGCACCCTGCTATATACAGAGTAAATGTTTTGATCTATGACAAATTTATTGAGCTGAAGAGCTGACTGATTTAGGTAATTAATTTAGATATACCTTTCTGAGTCTAAGAATTACTGTTGGCGATTTTATTCAATGGGGATTTTCTTTCCAATTGTTAATGCTGTAGTCAGCATATCTTTGTGTATTACTGGTATGCTGAAGGAATATGAATTTATAAGCACCGAGACCCTGGCAATCAGACCTAACAGGAACTGTGGTAGAACTACTTTAGTCAATAATGGCTATAGTTAAACAACAGTGGGACTTTAACACAGGGGTACCTAACAGTATAGGCAAAGGATAGTGCATAAAAAATGGGGATTTAGAACTAAGACTATAGATAAAATGAATTTCCATTGTGAAGCAAGCATTTCACTTATACACACATCTCCCTAGATACATTTCATGCAGAGCTCAGAATGATAAGAAAGAGATAGCATGAAACAAACTCCATTCTTAGCATCTTATGGAAACCAAAACAGGAAATAAATGTGTTCCTAAGCAACAGTCACTGCTGGTTCCATTCTCAAGAACAGCAGGGACCAGCAACATGCTCCTTCACCTATTGCAGCCTCCTTTCTCTTCAGGCTGAACTCTCTGGCGCTCAGACACTGCCAAGGGTTCAGGCACAGGTCCAAGTTACTCCCAGCAGGGAGAAGACACCAGTTGTCTGACAGAAGGAGAAGGGGGGGGGGGGGGAGAAATACTGGGAATGTGTAACCCCTGGTTAGATTGGGATTTGCTGATAGAGGGGCCAGTCAAGTGTGCGTGTCGACGGGACCCTGTGCAGCCCGAGGACACCGCTTGTGTTGAGGTAGGGGACATGAGACCTGCTCTGGTCTCAGTTCCACCATGCACGCTTATTTTAATGAAACTGAGCACGTGTGACACATGCTCAGTTTCACTAAAATGAGCATGCAGGTGTGACTGAGAAGAGCAGGGTAGGCAATGTGGTGAGACCAGTGTAGGACAAACGCTTCATCTGGTGTGGGTTGGGGCCCCCCGCCAGCCAAACCAGAGGCCCCAGAGACAATGTAGGTGAGCCCAGACCCCCGTGACCCACCATAGCTACGTCACTGTTTTGAACTGTGTATGTTTTGAATACATTCCACTGCTGGATGTGACAGGTTCTTTTGACACACTAGGTGATTGTTTTGGTTGGAATTATTAAAGGTACTATTCTATATCTTTGGAATCCTCGTCTTTTGTTGACTCACTTCTCTTTGGTTCCCAGATTAGGCCTGACATTGAATATCTAGGTCAAAGTCTGCCCACAAAGTTGGACCTTTAAAATTGTTCACCACCGCATGCTGAAAATCAGGCCCTTGATTATTTCGTTTGAATGACTGAGAAATGGGGATATGGGGAGACTTTAGGAAGGGGAGAGCACGATTTAAACTATAGTCTCTCTGATTCATTTTGCTTATATTATACATGGTGCTCACTGCTTCGACGCTGATACCTTAAGTGGTTATTAAAATGTAACTTAAACTAACATACTGTTTCCCTGATCGCTTTAGTGGCTTTGTAGAATTAGAATAAGCCCTTCACTAAATGAAGCTCTGATTATTTGGATTTAAGTACTCTGAGTTAATCTGAGTTATAAATTCCATTATGGAAATTCTTTGCCTGCCCCAAGGTAGTTGGTATCCAAGCCAACAGAGAGTAATGCGATAACGAAGGTCACAAGGTACCTCTGCAGGAGAAGTGGGATTGGAACCTTGATTTATCCTAGGTCTCATCTTGTTACCGTAACTGCTACTCCTCTACTCAGTGATATGTTTAAGCCAATTAGCCAGGCTGCAATGGGACCAATAACAGCTAAGGATGGATCCTAAACAGAAACTGTCTTCACTATTTCTCATTTGCTACCATCCAGGAAATCAGTGAAACCTGATGGGCTTACATAGTTAACAGAGAAAAGCGGTAAAAATGTACAGAGAAAGGTGACAAATATGATAAAGGGGACGAGAAGACTTCCCTATGAGGAAAAGCTAAAAAGGCTAGGACTCTTCAGCTTGAAGAAGAGACGGCTAAGGGGAGATGAAAGAGGTTTATAAAATACTGAGTGGAGTGGAATGAGTAGATGTGAATCACTTGTTTATTCTT
Source organism: Microcaecilia unicolor (assembly GCF_901765095.1). Lineage (NCBI taxonomy): Eukaryota > Metazoa > Chordata > Amphibia > Gymnophiona > Siphonopidae > Microcaecilia > Microcaecilia unicolor. Next base: position 530,748,315 of record NC_044031.1, read on the forward strand.
TCCAAAAATTCAAGGATTAGGTGGCATGCAAAAAAGCTACTAAATTATTATTTTTTTTTTTTAATTATTTTATTTATAAGTTTTAACAAATTATTACAAGAACTCTTGTAAATGAAAAAATGGAAGAAAATATACATCATTTTCATAGGAAAATCAAATTATAAGGTATTTACATTGTCTCATCCATTTCAAGTCCACAATATGGGAGAAAAAACAAGGTACGATTCCAGGAAAAGTTTTCCTCATTAATACATAAGATCAAGAAAGAAAGGGAAGAGAACATAATATGCCTGTTATAATCCTTTTTTACGGAGTAGATGTAGACAGAGCCTGTAATTGCTGACTAGAATTAATCGCAAACTTAGAATCAAGAAAATTGTTCAATTGACATGCATCATAGAAAATATATTTGACTGAGCTAACTTTAATCACGCATTTACATGGAAAGTTTAACCAGAATAATCCTCCTAACTGTAGGACCCTTGGGCGGAGCTTCAAAAATGCTTGACGTCTCCTTTGTGTTACTCTGGCAATATCCGGGAATATTCTAATTTTGTTATTCATAAAGAGTTCCTCTCTATGACGGAAAAATTGTTTGAGAACCCAATCACGGTCGGGTTCTAACACAAAGGAGACAATCAATGTTGCTGGAATCATTGTCATTTCTTCTTTTTGAAGTTCTTGCGTTAAGTTCAACATGTCAAATGAGGCATCAGGTCTTTGTTCTTGTTGGTCCACTACACCTTTTTGTTTCTCAATTTTATATGGAGGCAAATAATAAATTTTTGAGATTGGAGGGTATGCTTGTTCGGGAATCTTTAGTATTTCTGATAAATATTTTTTAAACATTATTAGTGGAGCCATTAGTGTAGTTTTTGGAAAGTTAATCAATCTAAGAGTTTTAGCTCTTAGTTGATTTTCCAAATTTTCAGTCTTTTGATGTAGAATAATATTCTCTTTTATCAGATTTGATTGTATTTGTTGAGAAGTTTTTAATGCTTCATTACATGAAATTAAAGATTTTTCAGTGTTGCTCATTCTAGTTTCTAAAGCGTCAATTTTTTCCAAAGGCAATTGAGTTACTTGTAGCACCTGAGATATCTTCTGTGTAAAAGAGTTCTCAAGTCCTACCAAGGCTTCCCAAATTGAGTCAAGAGTTATATTCCCAGGTTTAGAAGGCAAAAATGACTTACTGGATGTAGTAAGCTCAGTCAAATCTCTCTTCATTGTCTGCTCCTGATTCCCAGCCAGCAATTCACTGAGTCTTTTTCCTCCGACTTCCACAGCCGGTAGTTCTTGGTCTGTTACAGTTCCCTCTACTGAATGCACTTCCAGGTCAGAGACACTGAGTGCTTCCTGCCCCTGCTGCAGACCCCTTGCCGGCATCATCGGAGGACTCCGCTGTTCGGGGCTAAAGGTGATATCGGCCTCAAGCTGAGGGAGCAAGGAACCTCCCATTGCTCCCTCCTGCAGCGAGGAATCCTGCCCCGTTACACCCACAGGCTGCGCAAAATGGTCCATCGGTCCCGAGACCACGGCAGCTGTGGAGGGAGTCACCCGCTGCCTGCCCCTCCGTTTCGGCATCGCAAGGTAAAAAGATTACAAGGGATTTGAGGGGAAACGGGTAACGAGCCGTCTGGCTAGCGTTCCCTTCCGGACGCCATCTTCCTAAATTATAAATTTAAAACAAATCAGAGAAAGTATTTCTTCACTCAATGTGTAATTAAACTCTGGAATTCGTTCCCAGAGAATGTGGTAAAAGCAGTTAACTTAGCAAGATTTAAAAATGGACAATTTCCTAAAAGAAAAGTCCATAAACCATTATTAAGATGGACATGGGAAAATCCACTGCTTATTTCTAGGATGAGCAACATAAAATCTGTTTTACTTGGGATCTTGCCAGGTACTTGAACCTGGATTGGCCACTGTTGGAAACACGATACTAAATATAGAAACAAAGAAACATGACAGTAGATAAAGGCCCATCCACAGCATTCACTATCTCGTCCTCTCCCTAAGAGATCCAACGGGCCTGACCCACGCTTTTTTGAATTCAGACATAGTCATTGTGTCCACCACCTCCACTGAGAGGCCATTCCACACATCCACCATCCTTTCCATAACAAAATATTTTCTTAGATTACTCCTGAGTCTGTAACCTCTTAACTTCATCCTAAGCCTTCTCATTCCGGAGTTTTCCTTTATTTGAAAAAAGTTCACCCCCTGTACCTTATTGCCATGGAGATTTTTAAACATCTCTATCATGTCCCCTCTCTCCCACCTTTCTTCCAGAGTATACATATTGAGGTCTATAACTCTGTCCCCATACACAGAGACCAGTGACCAGTTTTGTAGTCGCCCTCTCTGTTTATATCTTTTCGTAGGTGCAGTCTCCAGAATTACATACAGAATCCTAAATGGGTCCTCAACAGAGACTTATACAAGGGCACTATCACTGTTTTTTTCCTGCTGGTCATTCCTCTCCCTATGCACTCGAGCATCCTTCTGGCTTTGAAGGTCACCTTTTCTACCTGTTTGGTCATCATAAGATAATAGGACATGATCACCCCAAGTCCTGCTCTTTTTTCATACACAGTAGTATTTCACCCCCCTATACTATACTGTTCCCTTGGAGTTTTGCAGCTTAAATGTATGACCCTGCATTTTTTTAGCATTACATATTAGTTACCAGTTTCTGGGCCATTCTTCAAGCTTTGCTAGATCCCTCCTTTTGCTATCCAAATTGTCTGGGGTGTCTACCCTATTGCAAAGTTTGCTGTGGTCTGTCCTAGTATGGCAATGCTTCTGTTCTTATGTTCTTAAGACACAGGTATCAAAATGGAGTTGTTACTTTCCAGAACATTACAGATGAGCATAACTTCGCTATTGGAAAAAAAAATACTCACAATTATCCAAAGAGCCATTTAACCCTGTCCTCTGAAAGAATATTCAACAACCCTCTTATGATATTAAATATCTCTCCAGAGAGATTGTGTTTTTCATATGAGAAGAAGAACAAATCTTTTTGGCATCATTAATGCCTTTTTTTTAATAAAAAGAAGCTTAAAACCCTTACATTCCACTCTGTCAGTTTTAAAGAGTTTTGCCAAACCTCTATAAGCATCTTTTTTACTGCTTAAGGGAGCACAGATCGTTAGAGGACTATGAGTTAAATGAATTTCTGGACAATTTACAACCTTTCCTAAGACAAGACACTGCAGACTGTAAATACTAGACAAATATGGGTTGGGTCGAAGGCATAAGGCTACCAGACCTTCCCAATGGGAAAACAATCTTTCCCAGGAACAAGTTTAAGGTGTGTGGTGCATCCAGCAGCCCTTCATGGGAACCCCCTTCCTCCCAATTCTCCAAAATAGAAATAAGTTCCCCACTATACCCCTTTCCAATCTCAACCCAGATGTTTCCAAATAAAACCTAAGTGCCTCCATATCCTCTCCCACCTCCAATCTCTATCCCCCTGAAACCCACAAAAAAACCTAGCTCAAGAAGGGTAGTTACTAAGTTGCTGTAAACTAGTGCATTTTATCACAGCAATGTTTAACTGCAGGAGTCACCAACCTGCAGTACCTCAGCATCACATCAATTTACATTGCCTCAACTGGGAATGTTGCATATTGTAGCTGTAATATCACAAAGATAGCAGACTCAAGTCAGGCCTGCTATATATTTTAAAGACCAGTGTGAGGTGAACCTGCCCATGTCTGACATCCACAATTACCTTTCCCCACCCCTATCATCCCATTGAATTGAAGCCCTAATGCCTCCAACCCCAACACCACATAGAGCTGAAGCACCCTAGCCGCCCCACCCACTCAGTCTCTACCAGGGATTCTCCTAGTGTCGAGTAGGTTGTCAGAAGTGGTCCCTAGTCTCCCTGCCCCATCATCTACCAACTTAAAAATAGAGCTGGTCAACCTCTAGCAGTAGACTCATGGCACTCGTGTATACTTTTGGGGATAATAAGCCTGTTAAATTTGCTAAAAGGTGTACATTCTAGCTGTACAAGATTGTGTGATTGACTGATCTATGCTGTGAAATAAAAGGACCTGTCCCGTTTTTGAAGGCTCTTGGTACTTTTTGTGTTTTGGACTGAGAACACTTTCGACACGGGTACATTTTGTAAAGGAGGTTGGAAATATTGTTCTTTCCCTTATTTATTTATTTATTTAGCACATTTATACCCCACATTTTTCCCCACAGTTTTGCAGGCTCAAAGTGGCTTACAATGCACTGAATGGCTATTGCTAGATCAGAGATGAGATGGTTACAATCAAATTAGATAGAATAGAGGAAACAGGGAAAGTAGATAACAGGGAAAGGGTAAATGAGTCTAAAATGGTCCGTAGATATGCTGGTAGGAAGAGCTGCAGGATATAAGTTGAATCTGAGGAGTAGGCTGAACATATTCTGGCTGGAAGAGAGGTACATCAACCGGACACACCAAGATGACCCTGCTTGATGGAAATGGAGTCCATTAACCACCACTCCTGCTCCCATGGCAACTGGCGCAGCGACCCACACACTCTCCGACCTCTTCAACGAGAAACAGCTGTGAGAGAAGTGGAAATATCCCAGTTTATCATTTAATGATACATCTAACTATCATCCTATTGCATCAATTCCTTTGGGCACCCTCTCTTGGGCATAAGCCTATGGCCACATGCATACAGCCATGTGCCACATCTGACACTACTTTATCAATAGTAAGTTCACCATTGATGATGCAAATGGGATATTTGCTGATGATCCTAAGTTGCTGTCCAGAATAGCACCTGAATAATTTTGATATTATTAGGCTCCCAAACTCTGCAGCCACAGTGCCTTATCACTCTCTGACAACCAAACAGTCAGCACTGATTGAATAATAAGTTATCTTTGATGATACAAATGGGGTCATCACTGGTCCCAATGAGCTGTCTGGAAAAGCACCTGTATAATCTCACTGTTATTAGGCTCCAGAACTCTGCAGCCACAATGCCAGGCCCTATTAGATTGTAAGATCTTTGAGCAGGGACTGTCTCTCTTTGTTAAATTGTACAGCGCTTCGTAACCCTAGTAGCGCTCTAGAAATGTTAAGTAGTAGTAGTAGTAGTCATGTTATTTAAAGAGAGTTAAATTGCATTATCATATGCAATGTACATTAACATGTACTAGCATGTCAATTTATGTTATTAAATGAGGGTTACAGGTTATAAGTTCGAAGCTGTTCACAATAAGATTACAACAATATTCCTGATAAAATAAAAATAAATAAAAAGAAAAGCCTAGTTAGAAATAAGAAATTTCTGAAAAAGAACAGTTTTAAGCATCTTTCTAAAATGTACCTAATCTAAATTATCTAAAAATCAAACTAAGACCGCCATATATTTGGGTGCTTGATAGGCAAAAATCACAAATCCTAGAGCTCTTAACTCCTCTAACTGATGGAAATGCAAAAGGAGAACAGTTTAAAGTTATTCTACTTCTAAAAGACCTTGAAAATGCAAAATGGAACAACATTCAGAACAATCACCTTGAAGAACATGAAATAATATACAAGAAAATGTAAACAGAATCCTGGCCTCCTTAGGAAGCCAATGAAGATCCACATAAAATTTAGAAATCATGTCATATTTATGTAAAGAAAAAATCAGTCTAACTGCAGTGTTTTGTATTGTCTGTAAACACTGAAGATTATGTCTGGAAGTCCCTAAAAAATTGTATTACAATAATCCCGTTTTGACATAAGTAATGCCTGAACAAGCAACCTAAATTGTTTAATTTCAAAATGTTTTCTAATTTTTTTTCTCATTAGAAAAGAAGAGCTTAACCATAGAATTGAGGTACTAAGCGATTGATCTAGCAGAATGCCTAGTATTTTATTAACAGGTGAAAGAGAATATTTAACCTTAGTATGACCAGGTAATGGATCTTGATTATTGTCCAGAAGCAAAAATTTAGTCTCAGGATTTAATTTAAGCATATAATTTAGCATCTAAGTGCCAATGACAGACATACCACTCTGAATAGCTGCAGAGATATCATCCAGAGAGTCTAAAATAGGAATGAGAATGATAATATCATCAGCATAACTGTGAACAAAAAATCATTTATCTACAAAAGCTTTTCCTAACATATATAAAATTACATTAAAGATCCCTGTGGAACCCCACATGGGTATGACCGACTTTCTGAAAAAAATTCCATTCTGCATTACCTTATATGATTCAGTAGATAAAAATCCCCTGAACCAATTCAAGACTTTATCAGTAATTCCTATCCTCTCCAGTTCAAAGAGCAGACTGTTGTCGTTAACTTTAAATGAATGACACAGTTTGTGAAGTTTAACACCAAGTTGTGTTATTCATTTTGCTAAATAATGAGATCCTTTGCAGGCATTTGCATACTTCAAGAAGTGAAGTTCTGGCCAGGTTCCTATTCCTTTCCTTCCAAGAGAAGAAGCTGAAGTGAACCATGGTGGCACCAGAAGAGAATTTCCGGTGAGGTTTCCACCCTAATGGGGCTGCAGTGGTACAAGAGATGTTCCAGCAGGGTTTCCACTCACACTAGAATAAGAAGCTATGTAGACCTCAGCAAGGCAGGAAGAAACGTGCGGATGAATTTCCCATCATTCTGATATAAAGAAGGGGGTGAGGATTGTGACAGAACAGGAAGAGAAGTTTCAGAGAAGCATTACTCCATTTCATTTTGAAAATAAAAATTCATTTCGGGTTTCATTTTCCAATCTGCTCTAGTGTCCCCCCCCCCCCCCCCTCCACACACACAATTGTGTACTGCAAAAACAAACAAACAAAAACCCCTCTACATCACTAAAAAGTAAATCAACCCTCACCTGAGTCTTTTTCATAGCCTCCACATCACAGATATTCATAGAGGTCTTCATGAGGCAGGAGCAATCCCCAGTTACTTTTGCCCTGCCAGCAGGGCCGGTCTTAGCAAGTGCGGGGCCCTATGCAGACCAATTTGAAGGGGCCCCATCCTAGCCCTGCCCTCACCCTAGCTCCAGGGCAGGCCACCCCTCTCTCCCTGCTAGCTCCAAGGCCTCCCTGCTTCCCACCCAGCTTCAAGGCCCCCCTGCCTCCCATCCAGCTCCAAGGCCTGCCTCTCACCCAGCTCCAAGGCCTCCCTGCTTCCCACCCAGCTTCAAGCCCCCTCCCCGAATTTTAAAAGTTTACCTCGTCGACGTCAGGTTACAGCGGTCGGCAGGTAGCAGCAGCAGTGAAAAGTGTCCCTCGAGGGCGGGATCAGAGCTGAGAGAGGGAAAGGAAGGCTCCCGAAGCGCTGCGCAGCTCGCACGCTTTTCACCGCTGCTGCTACCTACCAGCTGTTGTAACCTGACGTCAATGAGGTAAACTTTTAAAATTCAGAGGGAGGGGGAACTGGAGCTTGGGCGGTCGGGACGAGTTCAGGCGTGCTGCGCGGGGCCCCTTTGAGCGCGAGGCCCTATGTTGTCGCCTTGGTCGCCTCGCCCTAAGACTGGCCCTGCCTGCCAGTATACTCTTTCAAATGCTACCATGTGACAGTTTGTACAACAAAATTGTGCTGGTCTCATGTCAGCTAACCCCCTTTTGAAACAGAGCAACTTAGATTTTCTTCTTTCCTATGAATACCCTGATGACTGCAGGTAAGTTGAGAGGTTCCTGGTACTTGGGGTATGAGGAGAAGGCCAGGAGGATGGTGGTTTTGCTAACATGTTTGTTGTACCCACAGGACTCCAGGCACATTTTCTCTCCTCTAATATATCCCCACATCTTCCCTGATATTTTAGTGACGTAGGTAAGAGAGCCCATGCTGTTAATAGGATGGATAGTTTTAACCATGGTGGGAGGAAGAGGTAATTTTCAATGGAGCTTTTTACAGTAGACAACTGTGTACCTGTATAAAAAATCTTTCAAAATTAGTCTCCCTAGGTATGTGTGAGCAATGGTTGAATAAGTTGTCTCTTGCAGGGTCTAATCTAATCACCTAACTTTAGAAACTAGTCCCAGCCGGGCCAGCCTTAAACAATTACAGAATTTTTATCTTCATACCAAATCAGCACAGTTACAGAGGACTCTGTCCCACCCTGTATCCTACTTACTGATCCCATCAGTTAGTTCTATACAAGTTGTTAATAATTAGAGTATACAAATTCTAGAGTGCTTAGGTATAACTCTTCCCAGAAAGCTATTATGAATTATTAACAGCACAGAGATAATCTCTTTCTTTGCTGGCTAACTGGTTCTGGTTCCAGTCTCAATCCACTAGAAGATCAGGGTTCAAACAGCAGATCTCTGCACAGACCAAACTACTCTCACCTACATCTGCACAAGAACTAAATCAGCATTCTCTCCAAAACTCAAGGACTGTTTTGACCCCCCTCACTGGTGCTATGCATAACCAAGTCAGTATGGAGTTCTAGGTTCAAACACTTTTTCCCAACTTTCTGAAAAGATTGAGTCCAATTTAAGAAACCCCTTATATAAAATAATTTTCTGTTATTTCCTTAATATCTGACACCTTTCATAGATTAAACAGCTGGCAGTATCTTCCAATACTGCATGTGTGTTAGCAATTCTGAGGGCAATTGTATTACTAGGCACTTATTAGGAGCCCAGAAGGTGTCTGGTAGGTGCCTTTTCTATAAAAGAACATAGGAACCTACTTTTGTTTAAAGAATACTAGCTTAACAGGGGTAACGTGGAGGGGCATAATCGAACTGGGCGCCCATCTTTAAGGGCGCCCCGGTGAAAGGGGCGGGGCATCCCATATTATCAAAACAAGATGGGTGTCCATCTTTCGTTTCGATAATACGGTCGGGGACGGCCAAATCTCAACATTTAGGTTGACTGAAATGTTGAGATCGCCGACCATAGAGATGGCCGACCTCGGTATACATGGATAATGGAAACCGAGGACGGCCATCTCAAAAACGACCAAATCCAAGCCATTAGGTCATGGCAGGAGCCAGCATTTGTAGTGCACTGGTCCCCTCTCACATGCCAGGACACCAACTGGGCACCCTAGGGGGCACTGCAGTGGACTTCACAAATTGATCCCAGGTGCATAAGTCCCTTACCTTGGGTGCTGAGACCCCCAAAACCCACTCCCCACAACTGTACAACACTACCATAGCCATTAAAGGGTAACGGGGGGCACCTAGATGTGGGTACAGTGGGTTTCGGGTGGGTTTTGGAGGGCTCCCATTTACCACCGCAAATGTAACAGGGGGGGGGATGGGCCTGGGTCCGCCTGCCTGAAGTGCACTGCAATACCCACTAACAACTGCTCCAGGGACCTGCATACTGCTGTGATGGAGCTGGGTATGACATTTGAGGCTGGCATTGAGGCTGGAAAAAATGTTTTTTAATTAGTTTTTTTGGGTGGGAAGGGGTTAGTGACCACTGGGGGAGTAAGGGGAGGTCATCCCCGATTCCCTCCAGTGGTCATCTGGTCAGTTGGGGTACCTTTTCGAGGCTTGGTCGTAAAAAAAAAGGGACCAAGTAAAGTCGGCCAAATGCTCATCAGGGACGCCCTTCTTTTTTCCATTATCGGCCGAGGATGCCCATCTGTTAACCACACCCCCGCCCCGCCTCCGGTACACTACCGACACGCCCCCTTGAACTTTGGCTGTCCCTGTGATGGAAAGCAGTTGAGGACGGCCAAAATCAGCTTTTGATTATGCCGATTTGCGCGCCCTTAGGAGAAGGACGCCCATCTCCCGATTTGTGTCGGAAGATGGGCGCCCTTCTCCTTCGAACTTAAGCTGGATAGTAACATAGTAGTTGACGGCAGAGAAAGACCTGCACGGTCCATCCAGTCTACCCAACAAGATAAACTCTTATATGCAACTTTTTGTGTATACCTTACCTGGATTTGTATCTGCCATTTTCAGAGCACAGACCATACAAGTCTGCCCAGCACTAGCCCCGCCTCCTAACCACCAGCCCCGCCTCCCACCACCGGCTCTGCCACCCAATCTCGGTTAAGCTTCTGAGGATCCATTCCTTCTGAACAGGATTCGGAAGGAATGGATCCTCAGAAGCTTAACCGAGATTGGGTGGCAGAGCCATCCCACACATCTACCCTACTTACCTGCAGTATGTCATAAGGCTGGCATAAGAATATATTTTATTTATTTATATCATTTATATCCCACCTATTAATTAGGCGAGGAACAAAAAAACACACATAATAAAATACATAAAATATCGCAAACAACAAACATATTACAAATCATATATAAAATCTAAAATTAAAAAAAAAAGAAATCAAAATAACAAATCCTTTTTACAGAATTTAATATGGCAGCATCATAGAACCAGTCCAAAGCCTTTTTAATCCATAAAGGCTTGAATAAACAAAAGGGTTTTCAGCTTTCTCTTAAATTCAGTAACAAATGTTAACATCTGAATGTATCAAACTACCAAACCTTCACTAAACAGGGTTGCACCAATAGTCTAAATGCAGGTGATATGCACATAAGTTACAGTAGTCTATAAATTATGCACATAAGTTTGAGTCCCACCCCTCCTCCATCCAAACTCTGCCTAAATGTATGCCCTCCTGTAAAATACAAGCTATGTAAGATAAGCATGCATTTACAGAATAGTGCTTGGACAGAATTTTGGCATAGTGGGAAAATGTGGGATACAAATGCAACAAATATATATGTGGGTAAATGCTATTATTCTAATCATTTACATGTGCAATAAGTGTGTAAATATTAGCATCTACTTTATAGAATTAACCCCATTAGGAATAGCAGATGTGTGCATTCTTCTGAACAATTTTTACTCTACTCTCGATATCTTTATGGTGTCATCTATGGTGTGTAAAGTGTTGTCTGTGAAAGACCAGGTCTCATGGTATAATTCTGAAGTAGCAAATGCTATGCCGGATTTGAGGAAACAGGAAAGAACTTGGAGGAAAAGAAAATTACTAGATTTATGTGAAAGATATTTGTGTGAGTTAAGTTCCTAGGATCTGCACATGGATAAGGCTAAATGAAACTTTAATATGCAGAAACTGAAAGCCTCAGTTAGCCAGCCTTATGAACTTTTTTTTTTTTGTATTAAAGAAATTCATTCATTCCTCTTATGGACAGATGTCTGGTCCTCATGTACATTCAAATTAGCTATCCTACTCATTTTCTAAACACTTAGCCTTCCAAAGTTCCAATGAAACCTATGGAACTTTGGAAGGCTAAGTGCTTTGAAAATAATATGTCAGTTTTGGGTTAGATTAGACATCATTAGTCTGCTTTGGATTCAGAGCAATATAATAAACAAAGGGTGGGAGGGGGGGAATCAGCGATATTCTTCCAGGTATGTTCATCTTTTCGACCAGTTACAGAAGAAGAAACAGGGCATATATTTGGAGAACTTAATCTCCGTTTTGGTTTATTTGAGCTCTGTACCATTGGGCTGGCTTAGCTTTGTAAAGCTGAATTTTAAGAGATTGTATGCCCTTTAATTAATAGTTCATTGGATATGGCCAAGATGCTCAAGCATTCTGCACAGTGGGAGGTACAACTCTAGTCACTTTACTGGGCAGACTACATGGACCTTGGTGGTCTTTATCTGTCATTTGTTACCATGTAATTGGGCAACAATGTTTTAAAAAGTCTTCTTTAGATAAAGATTCTCTCTCATCCTGTTGCTAAGCTATCATTTTGAAAATTTGAAAATAGTGATGTTCAGACAATTTTCTGAATAAGACAAGCATGGGTATTAACTAGATGAAGGACAGTCTGGAATGGATTCTGGAAGGATTTCAGCTCAGAAACATTGTTAGTCTTAATGTTAGATATCTGGTATAGAGGCTGAGACTCAGGTAATTTTATTTTTGGTTATTTCACTGGCTGTATCCTCAGTATTTGAGAGACCAAATTGTGAAGTTCTAGTAGTCAATAGATTTCGAGAGGTAAGATGTGTGGGAGAATGTTTTCAGTTGACATGAGTCTTACCTACTGAATCATCCATTTCAAATTCAGTGGGGTGACTTGTTTGGATTGGACTTATTCAGACTCTGGTATGCCACAGAAATCTGCCACAAAAATCTTGCTTGTCTCTTTTTTTATTCTATAAACGGCGCCTCTGTGAGTAGGCAACATCCTACTCATCCCAATACCAAAAGACACCAAGAAAAATACAAACAAAATCACCAACTACCGACCAGTAGCATCTATCCCACTGATGGAAAGCATGGTAACCAAGCAACTTACTGACTATCTAAACAAATTCTCAATATTTACATGAATCACAATCAGGATTTCACCCCCTCCATAGCACTGAAACAGTACTAATCACTCTCTTAGCAAAATTCAACAAGAAATAGCAACAGGTAATAGCATCCTCCTCTTCCAATTTGACATGTCTAGTGCATTCGACATGGTAAACCATAATATACTACTAAGACTCCTAGACAACTTCGGGATCGGAGGAAATGTACTTAGTTGGATCAAGGGTTTCCCAACCACTAGAACATATCAAGTGAAATCAAATTCAAACATATCATCACCATGGAAAGCAGACTGCGGAGTACCTCAAGGATCACCACTATCATCGATCCTCTTCAACCTAATGATGACCCCACTAACCAAGTCTTTATCCGACCAAGGACTTAACCCTTTCATCTATGCGTACGATGTCACAATATACATTCCTTACAAACAAGATCTGACAAAAATCACCAACAAAATTAAGCTCGGCTTGAACATCATGGACTCATGGGCAAATGCATTTGAACTAAAACTCAATACAGATAAAACACACTGCCTCATCCTCTCATCCCAACACAATGTGAACAACCCCATAAATATAAACACCCCAGATTACACCCTCCCCATCTCAGACAGCCTGAAACTCCTTGGTGTTACAATCAATCGCAACCTAACACTAGAGAGCCACTTGAAATCCACAACTAACAAAATGTTCCACTCAATGTGGAAACTCAAACGCATGAAACCATTCTTCCCGAGGGAAACATTTCAGAACCTGATACAATCAATGGTACTAAGCCACTTAGAATACTGCAATGGAATTTATGTGGGATGCAAGGAACAACTCATAAAGAAACTTCAGACCGCTCAAAACATGGCAGCCAGGCTTATATTTGGAAAAACGCGAATCGAAAGCGCCAAGCCCCTCCATGAAAAATTGCACTGGCTCCCAATCAAAGAATGTACTGCTTTCAAAATCTGCACCCTGGTTCATAAGATTATCTACGGCGAGGCCCCGGGATACATGACAGACCTCATTGACCTACCAATCAGAAATACAACCAGATCAACACGAACATATCTAAACCTCCACTACCTAAGCTGCAAAGGACTCAAATACAAACCAACTTATGCATCCAGCTTTTCCTACATAAGTACACAACTATGGAACGCACTACCAAAAGTCGTGAAAACAACCTATAACCACCTAAACTTCCGGAAATCACTAAAAACCTACATGTTCAAAAAGGCATACCCTACAGACCCTACTTAAATACCTGAACCCAGCAACACTACGAAACCAAAGAACGTTATGGATATAACTTAACTCTTCCTCTTTACGATACCCTAATTATGTTTGTTCCACATGAACCTTATTCTACCATAACATCACTGTGCAACTGTTTATACCAGAATTGGAGAATGCCTTTACGGTACTATGTAAGCCACATTGAGGCTGAACATAGACAGGCTGGTACAAGCAGGACCGGAACTAGCAGGATGGGAACTGAAGCGGTAGATGAGCAGAGCTGGAATAAGCAGGACTGGAACAACCAGATTCTGGAATGGGCTTGGCTTGGCTTGAACTGGATGCTGGAATGGACTTGGCTTGGCTGGAACCAGATTCTGGAACGGGCTTGGCTGTAACTGGATTCTGGAACGGGCTTGGCTTGGCTTGACTGGAACCGGATTCTGGAATGGGCTTGGCTGGAACCGGATTCTGGATTCTCAAACAGGATTCAGGATTCTCAAACATGCTTGGCTTGAACAGGATTCATGATTCTCAAACAGGATTCAGGATTCACAAACAGGATTCAGGATTCTCAAACAAGCTTGGCTGGAATGGAAGCTGAAAGCAGGCAGGTTTGGAACAAACAGTGGAGGAACTGAAGCTGAAGACAAACAGGGCAGACACAAGCAGGATTAGAACTGAAGCTGAAGGCTTGCAGGGCTGGAACAAGCAGGGTTGGAGTAGAAGTTGAAGACTGGCAAGACAAGAACTAGCAGGGTTGGAACTGCAACAAACACACACAGACAAAAACTCATCTGAAGACCTCTGTTGCAAAGGCAAGCCTGAAAGTTCCCAGGTGCTTAATAAAGGCAATTACAGATGAGGTTACTAGTAAGAGTGAGGCTTGGCAGCAAAAACACCAGAGCATGACTTGGCTGCAAGAACACCATAGCGAGGCTTGGCTGAAGGAACCCCAACGCAAGTCTGGAATGCTGTAACATCAGAATAGGACTGGAATGAACTCTGGAACATGTTTGGGAAACAGGAAGAAGACAGTCCACAGCAGCCATAGGGCCTGGTCACCAGGAGGTGAAGTGAGTGTAGGCATGGGTTACAGTCACAACCGTGACAGTCAGCAGAAAAAGAACAATCCAGGTACAGTCGATGTCTAACATGCAGGCAGCAGGCGAGAGAGTAATCCAGGTACAGGCGATGTCAAACAGGCAGGCAGCAAGCGAGAGAGTAATCCAGGTGTAGGCAACATCAAACAGGCAGGCAAAAGAGTAATCCAAGTACAGGCAGGAATCCAGTAACCAGAAGACAAGGGAAGAAATAGCAGCACACCGAATAGAAGTGCTTACCTAGGTAGAAGCTGAAGCACTGAAGCAGAGGGAGAGCCCCATGGAAATAGTGCTGGTGTCTGACGTCAGCGGGGATTAAGTGGAGAAAAGGAGAGCTGCCATAGGGTAGAGGAAAAGCAGAGACTCAGTCAAAACACCAATAAGAGAGGAGCATTCCAGAGTAGAGACCGTCAATTGGTCAGGGCAGCAGAAAAAGGAGGAGTCCTCCAGCAGAGGCCAATCCCCGTGGAGCATAGAAGTGGAGGCGGGTCCACAATCCCGAGCAGCCCCTTACGTTCCCCAAGCGTCACGCACTAGAAAGAGGGGCGGAATGCCGAGAGGGAAGAGGCGGCATTATGCGAGGGTGTCGGATGTGAAGCATCGCACCTGGTGGAGATGGCAGGGAGCACAGCAGAGAAGGACTCGGGCCAGTTATGGTGGCGGGATTTCCCGCGACACAGGAGGGCCCTGCCGCCGAGGTGAGGAACATGACAGCATCTCACATCTCATGATATTATCACAGAGCCAGGAGTGGTGGTCTAGCAGTGGCTGAACTGGATTCCAGAAGTCTGTCAGGAGATTACCAAGATGCTAGCACTGGGGTTTATTAAGGAATCTACCAGTAAATGGTCATCCTCTATTGTACTCATTCCTAAACTGGACGGGAGCATCCAGTTCTGTATAGATTTCTGGAAGGTGAACACCGTTTCCAAACTTGAGATGAATCCAATGCCAAGGGTCAACGAACTCATTGAAAGGCCTTGTCTGGGCACCGGCATTGAATATCCAGACATATGCAGCTGGCTACCACTTATCAATGCCATTGATAATTCGCCAGTTGATGAAGAGAACTGGTATCATTTAAGGACAGCACACTTGTATTCTCCCCAATTACTTCAGGGTTGTATAACTGCAAATGGCATACCTTAATAAGCACGCTTTAGAGCATTCAAATAACAAAACATGATGCTTACATTGTCAGCATGTCAGGAAGTATTTTTTCATGGAGAGAGTGGTGGATACTTGGAATGCCCTCCCGCGGGAGGTGGTGGAGATGAAAACGGTAACGGAATTCAAACATGCATGGGATAAACATAAAGGTATCCTGTTCAGAAGGAATGGATCCTCAGAAGCTTAGCCGAGATTGGGTGGCAGAGCCGGTGGTGGGAGGTGGGGCTGGTGGTTGGGAGGCGGGGCTAGTGCTAGGCAGACTTCTACGGTCTGTGCCCTGAAAATGGCAGATATAAATCAAGTAAGGTATACACAAAAAGTAGCACATGTGAGTTTATCTTGTTGGGCAGACTGGATGGACCGTGCAAGTGCAGGTCTTTTTCTGCCGTCATCTACTATGTTACTATTTTACTATGAAACATCTTAATAGACAGCCAAGGGGAAGTTTATTGGTACTTGCTAAACCGCTCTAACTGGCAGGCGGAGCCAAGCAGTGCACAAACTAAACAAATGTTAGAAACTACAATTTTAAATAAGACAGTAACATGCACCCAGGAAAAAAGGTGAGAGGGAAAGAGGGAGAGGATTGGAATACAAGGTAGGGTGTAGGGAAGGAGTCTAAGTTCCATCTGGCAAGCCCAGTCTGTCTGGACCTCCATAAGCCCATCCGAAAAGCCAAGTCTTTAATTCAGCTTTAAAATTCTTAAACGAAAGGTTGCTGCGAATAGAGAGGGGGGAAGTCCATTCCAAGTATATGTTGAAAGAAAGAAAGAAAGAAAGAAAGAAAGAAAGAAAGAAAGAAAGAAAGAAAGAAAGAAAGAAAGAGGCAGTATGTCTAGTAGATTCCAACTGGGACCTGGTAGGACAAGATGATGATCATTTAATGAGCGGAGAACCCTAGTAGGTGAGTATTGAATCGCGAGACAGGATAAGTAGTCTGGGGTGCCAGACTAGATGAGCAGAACAGAGCTGTTGGGATAAATTGATGGGTGGCTAAATTCAAGATAAATTATATATACACAGAAGAATAAGGTATGTGGAGCTGGTCTTAGTTACAAGCCCCAATATTCTATATACAGTATGGTGCTCCTGAGATGCATGCACAGCTTAATTGGCTAACAAGCTGCAAATCAATAATTGGATGCCAACAACCAATTGATGTTAGTTTGCACCGATTAGGATTTTTGTGCGCATCTAGCTGTGCACTATTCTGTAATACTGGGCACCTAAATCCCATTGTGTGTGATCCAAAAGGGGTAAGGCCATGGGAAGGGCGTGGGTGATTCGGTGCATTCCAAAGAGTTGCACACACTGTTCTAGAATAATAATCAGTGTGCCCAACTTGGTCATCAGGAACTGCATCAGCTTTTGGTAGGTGTAACTCTGGCTCCCAGAGAATTGGTGCACGCCCTAGAATTGTGCTTAGCGACGAGCTTTTCCGGTTCCCATTTTTCAACACCATTTATAGAATTCCCTCTAAGGTATGTGGCAAATTAGTCCAGATACTGTGAAAGTGAGGCTTTCACCTGCTTCCTGAAACACAGGTAGTCAGGGGTTAGGCATAGCACCTCTGCAGGTGACTTTCAGAGTGGAAGCTGAGAAAGCTCACTGGCGGATATCCCATTCTGCAGTTTTTTTCATGAGGGTACAAATAGTGATGCTCCTTGACCTTAAGAAGACTTTGAACACCTGAAAGGCATGTAGAAAGCTCACTTACTCTTTAGGTACTCTGGGAAATAGGAGCCGGCTTTGTGGGTGCTTGAGCACCCCCAATATCTGAACAAACTCCTTGTCTGTGTCTAGGGAAGGGTAATTTCCATTGGGTTTAGCACCCACAATCATTTTGAAAAGTTGGCTCCTATAATCTAGCCCATTTTGTCTGAGAGGTTTGAAAATCAAACAGACTTTTAAATTTGGCCCTCTAAGGTACTGGTAGCCATTGTACTATTTGCAGAAAAGGTATAACGTAGTTACTCTGCTTGCACCCTTATCATTCATGCTGCAGCATTCTAAATCCCTGGAGGAAAGGAGAAACAGGGGTGATATGATACAGACGTTCAAATATTTGAAAGGTATTAATCCGCAAACAAACCTTTTCCGGAGATGGGAAGGCGGTAGAACGAGAGGGCATGAAATGAGATTGAAGGGGGGCAGACTCAAGAAGAATGTCAGGAAGTATTTTTTCACGGAGAGGGTGGTGGATGCTTGGAATGCCCTCCCGCAGGAGGTGGTGGAGATGAAAACGGCAACGGAATTCAAACATGCGTGGGATGAACATAAAGGAATCCTGTGCAGAAGGAAGGGATCCTCAGGAGCTTAGCCTATAATGGGTGGCAGAGCTGGTGGTTGGGAGGCGGGGCTAGTGCTGGGCAGACTTATACGGTCTGTGCCGTGGCTGGTGGTTGGGAGGCAGGACTAGTGCTGGGCAGACTTATACGGTCTGTGTCGGGGCTGGTGGTTGGGCGGCGGGGCTAGTGCTGGGCAGACTTATACGGTCTGTGCCGGGGCTGGTGGTTGGGAGGCGGGACTAGTGCTGGGCAGACTTATACGGTCTGTGCCAGAGCCGGTGGTGGGAGGCAGGGATAGTGCTGGGCAGACTTATACGGTCTGTGCCAGAGCTGGTGGTGGGAGGCGGGACTGGTAGTTGGGAGGCGAGGATAGTGCTGGGCAGACTTATACAGTCTGTGCCAGAGCTGGTGGTGGGAGGCGGGGTTGGTGGTTGGGAGGTGGGGATAGGGCTGGCCAGACTTATACGGTCTGTGCCTTGAAGAGGACAGTACAAATAAAAAAAGTAGCACATATGAATTTATCTTCTTGGGCAGACTGGATGGACCGTGCAGGTCTTTTTCTGCCGTCATCTACTATGTTACTATGTTACTATGTTATGCATTTAAAGTTCAATATCTCAACAGTGGACCTGACCAAAGGCTATTGGCAGATACCACTCAGTCTAGCTACCAAAGAGAAAACAGCCTTTTTGATGCTACAAGGCCTGTTCCAGTTTACGGTACTACCTTTTAACCTTTATGGGGCTTCAGCAACATTTCAACACTTTGTCAACCGCGTGCTGAAGGTGCATGGTGGTTACACAGCTGCCTATCTGGACAATAACATCATTTACAGTAAGTACTGGAGGTTTCACCTAATCTAGGTGGAAGTGGTTCTGGATAGCCTGAGAACATCTGGATTAACAGCATATCCTAAGAAATTCTTCCTGGGAGGACAAGAGGCCCAGTACCAAGGTATTCTGTCAGGAAAGGACAGGTGAGGCCCAAGGTCCAGAAGGTAAATGTGTATCCTCTGCAGAAGTAATCACAGAAGTATCAGTGCCACAGTCTAAAAAGTAGATGCAAACATTCCTGGGGTTTGTTGGATATTACTGATGCTTCATCCTGAGGTTCACTGACAAGGTGGAGCCATTAACCTGCCTCCTGCAGAAGAAGGCCTCTGAGAAGGTGCATTAGACAATGGAGCTAGGCGCTGCCTTGCAGACCCTGAAGAATGCTCTCTGCTCTTAGCCAGTTCTGGTCAGCCCTGACTTCAACCAACCTTTTGTGGTAGAGACAGATGCATCAGATGTTGGGATCATGGAAGTCATGGCTCAGGAGGTGGAGGGTAGAGAATAACCTGTGGCCTTCATTACCTGGAAGCTGTTTCCTTGAGAACAGAATTATACAGTCTTTGAAAAGGAAGCTCTAGCTGTCAAGTGAGCCTTGGAAATGCTCCAGCATTTACTGGGACACCACATTTTGCTCATCACAGACCATGAACACCTCAAGTGGATGACTTGCCACAAGGAACCTAATGCACACATCATGCTGTGGAACCTGAGTCTTCAGTCCTTCAGTTCTGAAATGTGACATTGTGCAGGCTGAGGTCATACAAATACTGATTTCCTATCTCAGGAGGTGGACCTTGACAATACAGGTGCCCAACTGGGCAGGGTTGAGGGGAAGAATATATGAGGAAGTCTATAGGAAGCTGTCACACCCCCTTAACAATACTCCCTCATAGTTGCAAAACTACCTTAACTCTCAGACTCCAGCCCAGGAGGAAGGTGACATTAGAAAGGCAGAAATGGGAGGGCATGGCTCAGGAAGTATAAAAGTTCAGGGCACAGATTGGTCGAGGAGGCCTCCACCACATACATGTGACTCCCAAACACCTACAGACACTACCTTCAGGCATGCCAATTTCACCTTGGAATTTTGCAGCACTTTGTATGAAAACCTGGCCGAAGATCGGTCAGGAAATGTCATGACTCTTGGAGCTTAGTAATAAGAAGCCCCAATATCATGGAGCATAACCCTGGCGCAGCAATCACCTGAAGTCTCTATTATTTTATAAAGTCTCTTTTATTGAATAAATCACAGATAATTTACTCACAGATAGATGTTCAGGATACAGAGACTTCTTAATCTGGAGGCTATGGGAGGTGGAGATCTGAAGAGAGGTAGTTGTATTGCAGGGGGAGGGGAAAGTAGTTGAACAGGTAGAAATAGTCCAAAGCTGGGTGACTGTAATGTGCAATATCTCATTTGGAAGAAGATATTTACAGGGTAAAAAATCCAGGTTCGTTACAGGGAGTTTGATCAGGACAGAGCTGTCTGGAGCGTGATGGTGTTGGCTCCATGTCCCTGGCTGTAATGGAGGAAGAAGCCCCTCGTGGCTGAAAGGACAAAGAAGTGTTGGGGCTTCACACAGGGAGGAGCAGATAGAGACCAATGGGGACAGAGCCTCCTATCGGATAGCAAGGGGTAGTCCTAGAGATAGGAGGGAAAGGTCATACCTGGCTGACCTCTGTGGACAGAATAGTAAGACTGAGCAGGAAGACAAAAGAGCCAAGCTTGGCAGAGAGAGAGGGAGAGAGAGAAGGTCTGAGCAGCCTCACAACCAGTGATAGCAGTTCTTACACAGCCAAACAAGTGTGGTTGCACTGCCTGTGAACTACATTACCCACAGTGCATTGCTCATGTATTTTTCCAGTGGGGAAACTGCAGCAATGATAGTCCTTGGGACTGAGAATAACAGTAAAGGCATTACACACATTTTAGGATCACGTTATAAACTAGTGCGAGGCTGTCGGAGGACAGAACAGGAAATACTATCCTGTGTGAATCTGAACTGTATCCCTGGACTCAGGTAGAGTCAAGCTGACTATACTGTTTTCTGAGAGACAGCAGTACATGCTATGGCCCTACAGGAGCAGGCTGCAGGAGGAAGTTCATGAATCTGAGTTTGTGTATTCATTCTTCCCTACTGTGAAATGAACAGGATACCCTCACTGGACATACATAAATTATTTTGTGTTTACTTTTAACCCACTGTGCGACTCTGTTTATCAGAGCTCCGGGTCCACCCTTGCTCATGTTCCCAAACTGGTCTATATACAAACATCTATTGGGTTCTAAGCCTTGTGAGCTAATTATATCCAAAAATCATCATCATGAGGTTAGAGCCTATAATGTTTTGAATCAAAGTGACAGGAGATTTTGACAGAGGAAATCTGAGTTACACTGCCATGTTCTTGAAACAAGACAGGGCAGTGACTCAGTGTCACCAGTACACCTTTGTCTGAACCAGTCATCAGTGGTAAGATCAAGATAGGGAAAGGATGAGCAGACTGCTAAGAAATAAATTATACTTTGGCTGCAGATAATACAGTACACCAATAGTTTAAAGATAACTCTTAGCACTGAATGTGTTGCTTTGAAGCAAAGTGTGAAGAAAAATTGCTAGCTTGGTTAAGTAGTTTTAAACCTAAAAAGGCAGAAAGTAATAAGAAATTATTTTTAGACTTGTATTGTCTTCCTGTTCTCATGATGCTTTTCTGTGTTTAACAGGGCCACAAATGAGACCTTGACACCCTAAATAGGAATGGAGAGAGGGGTAGGAGGAGGGTAGATAATGGCTCTCCTTTGAAGTGCATGCCCATAAAGCAGGGGTTTTCAACAAAATCCTCGGGATACACCCAGCTAGTATGATTCTCAGAATATACACACTGATTGTGCATGAGATAGATCTGCATTCATTGGTGGCAGTGCATACAAATCTATCTCATGCATATTCAGTGCAGACATGCTGAAGACCTGTTTCCATTGTCCTCAAGCCAGGGGGAGCAGGCTCTTTTTCTGTTTAGGTAGCTGGTGTCTTCAAAATTTGGTGCCTATGCTGACTATTCTGAAATCCAGGCATGAAGCACACGGAACCAGTCACAGTATTTGCTGTTCATTGCTCCACTGGTCTCAGGGCAAAGTATAATTAGGGTTCTCATAGAAGATGGATAAACAAGGCTTTATCCTGAGCAAGAAGCCCTGGGGGGGGGGGGGGGGGGGAGAAGGACATCTCAGTGAGATGGCGTTTGCCTGGACAGAAGGGTCCAGGATAATCAAAAGAGTGTAAAACTGGATTCGTTTCTCCAAATACAGTCAGGAGCTCAGTGGTGCAAGACTGGCACCAACTCAAAGGTGAAAAACTATGTGGAGATGAAAAATAAAAAGCTAAAGAGTGAGTGGAGAATTCAGTAGGAGAAGTAAAGAGGAAGCTGTTTTTACTATTCCATGGGTGGCACCAAAAGATAGATGTATTTCTGCAATAATGGAACAAAATGACAATATCTAAGGACAAAATTAAGACACTTTTGGCTAGACTTGTTTCAATCATGATGTGGAGGGGCATAATCAAACAGGGCGGCCAAGTTTTCCTGAGGACGTCCTCGCAGGACATCCCAGCGAAGGGGCGGGGAAACCCGTATTATCGAAACAAGATGGGCGTCCATCTTTCGTTTCGATAATACGGTCGGGGTCGCCCAAATCTCAACATTTAGGTCGACCTTAGAGATGGTCTTCCTTAGAGATGGTCGTCCCCGGTTTTCGGCAATAATGGAAACCGAGGATGCCCATCTCAGAAACAACCAAATGCAAGCCCTTTGGTTGTGGGAGGAGCCAGCATTCATAGTGCACTGGTCCCCCTCACATGCCAGGACACCAACCGGGCACCCTAGGGGGCACTGCAGTGGACTTCAGAAATTGCTCCCAGGTGCATAGCTCCCTTACCTTGTGTGCTGAGCCCCCCAAACCCCCCTAAAACCCACTCCCCACAACTGTACAACACTACCATAGCCCTAAGGGGTGAAGGGTGGCACCTACAGGTGGGTACAGTGGGTTTGTGGTGAGTTTTGAAGTCGTCACATTTACCACCACAAGTGTAACAGGTGGGGGGGGGGAGGATGGGCCTGGGTCCACCTGCCTGAAGTGCACTGCACCCACTAAAACTGCTCCCGAGACCTGCATACTGCTGTCAGGGAGCTGGGTATGACATTTGAGGCTGGCAAAAAATATTTTTAAAGTTTTTTTTTTTAGGGTGGGAGGGGGTTAGTGGCCACTGGGGGAGTAACGGGAGGCTAGCCCCGATTTCCTCCAGTGGTCATCTGGTCAGTTCGGGCACCTTTTTGAGGCTTGGTCGCAAGAAAAAATGGACCAAGTAAAGTCGGCCAAGTGCTAGTCAGGGACGCCCTTCTTTTTTCCATTATCGGCCGAGGACGCCCATGTGTTAAGTACGCCCCATCCCGCCTTCGCTATGCTTCCCACATGCCCCTGGGAAGTTTGGTCATCCCTGCGATGGAAAGCAGTTGAGGACACCCAAAATCGGCTTTCCATTATGCTGATTTGGGCGACCCTGGGAGAAGGACGCCCATTTCCCGATTTGTGTTGAAAGATGGGCGCCCTTCTCTTTCGAAAATAAGCCTGTCAGTGACCAAAAGGTGCCCTAAATGACCACTGGAGAGATTAAGACATAACCCCCATACTCCCCCAGCAGTCACTTACACCCTTCCACTCCCTAAAGATATGAAAGAAACAGTACATACCAGCTAGAGAATGACACAGTTACCGTTACCGCAGATATATTGTGTTAAACCGCAGTAAGGACCATACCCTAACTAGAATCACCGTGGATGTAGGAACATAACTTTTTACTGTCTCATGGGAAAGGTAAAAAGCCTTGTCCCCATGATAAAAACTTCTTTCTTCTATTCCCGTCCTCCTCCCCGCAGGTGTCACTTACACTTTCCTGCAGCCGGAAAGTGATTCACAGTCACAGGTCGGCTCTGTATTCTTCCTGCTGCTGCGTCCCACCCTCTCTACTGCAACTACCAGTTTAGAGTCAATTTTCAATTTTCCAGGCCCGTCAGTGCAGGGAGCGAGACAGTGGTGCAGGGAACGAAGGCCCAGCAGTGCAGGGAGTGGGAGAGCAGTTCAGGGAGCCGGAACAGGTGAGTCAAAAAGCTGAAACCAATTAGGCTAGCTTGGATGTTTTACTACTTACTGGGAGTAACTTTCTCTCAGGCCCTGGTAAGTGTATTTATAATACTCCTGATATAGCCGTATAGGCGAAATGTAGCCACGTCGGGAATTTTTAAAATAAAAAATAATGGGACTATTTTAATAAAGTATCTTCTGGACTCCTAGTCTGCTTAAATTTTATCTTCCAGACCCTTGATCATTCTTCTAATGTTTGGAGATCTCTTCTCATGGTTTCTACTCCCTCTGGGGTATTGTTGTTACCCTGTTCCTAAGGGTGCCTAGCTCTACTATATTTGATGTTAGTAGTTGTGACCTGTACCTTGAGCTGAGTCTCTGGAAAAGAGTAAGCAATATAAATTAACCTCTTCCTTGCAGTTCAAAGCTGCAAGGAGGAAAAAGAAACTAAAAATTTAGGATTTTCCTTTAGATGATAAGCCCAAAAAGGTAAGTTGTCAAAAAATGCTTTTATTTATAGTTGTAGTTGAAATGTACCAATTTCTTTAGAAACATGACAATTTTTCTCAAAATTTAAACACCCAAACAAAGCTAAAATGCGGTGCTAGTTCAGCTGAACTTTACAAATGTGTTTTTGTTCCCTCATTTACAGAAATTTGCACTCTCTGAACCCTTGAACACAGCAGACTATCAGATAAGTATTGCTATGTTGTTCTCTATAACGTTTTAAATTTTAACCATACTTATACTAGAATTCAAACCTTCCCTTGGGCATAAGAATTGATTCTTTGTGTAATTGTATTTTCTTTTAGGTTCTTGTCAGCAGGTATGTATATCACTCTATTGTCTTTCTCTTCTTTTAAACTTGTTCCTAGTGCTTGTGTTGGTGCATGATTCACTTAGCGGTAATCTTTCTTGGCTGAAACACTTTGGTTTTTCTTGTATGTTGGAGCTCAGAATCAGCAGTGACAATCTTGGCACAGCATCGACGGATTCCCTCGCCAAGCCGGGATGCAGAGCTCACCTGACTTAAACAACTTATAAGAAGCAAAATCCTGTCTCTCCTGTTTAAGCAGGATACCTCATAAGGACTTACAATTAAAATAATTGTGGCCTATCTAGCTATAGGCAAACAAAATAATACTTTTTAAAACCCTAATCTTCTAGGACCTATTCTATTGTCATTCTTTCCCTGTCACTAATAAAGAGCCATTTGTGTTCTTTTTCTGGATTCCACTGGAACTCACACAAATTTTAAACTCCACTCACTTTCACCAAACCAATCTTAATGGCATACCCATACTTGGACTCCATACACCCTTTACCAATCACTTCTCTCAGTACAGAATAACATACACACTAAAAATAAAAACAAAAACATTCACTCATGTTTAGGCTTTTTTTTCGGTTTTCCCACACAGTACTTATTTTCTTTTACTCTACTGTCAAATGTCATTCATAGGCATTTTCCCAACATTATTAGCATATCACACCTCACTAAGACCAGGTTTTTTTCCTCACAGTCATCAATTCAAGGCCCTGCACACACAGAAGAACCAGACACCCTTCAAACATCCACTTCCTCCAGCTTCCAGGGCTCTTCTGAGTAACTGGATAATGGACTCCAGAAATGAGGAAAACAAACTGGAGTCCATGGTCCATTTCCCACTATCCTTTTGCCTCTACTACACTTTGTGGGACTTCAGCGTTCTCCACCCAGGTGGATTTCTTCTGACTCTTCTGACACAGGAAACATTGCTATAGAAACCCTGGCTTGGCTGGACCATCTGTCCAACATTAACTAATCAGATAGCTTTTAGAACTAAATGGGTTTTTTTTTCTCCTGTTTCTCGTGGAACCTTGCTTGAATATTCCAATCTCCATTTTGGTTTTAAACTTTGCCAAAGGAAATAATGAGCAAATGACATTTTTTTTTCAAAATTTTATAGGTAAATCGAAGTCAAACAAATCCATATTTACAGTGCCACCCAAGCGCATCTTTACTGACCAAACTATGCTTTTAGTTTTTAGAAGAACCCTTTATTTAAGGATGTCTCCCAATTTTTCTTAATAAAACTAATTTAAATTTCACAAATTCCACTGAACCCAGATTAGAAAATTAATAACAATTCCCCTACATGTTCTCCATTGAGGTTTTTCCAAAAAATCACAACCTTGAGCCCCAAATCACCCCAAACTTCAACCTCAGGTTTTCTTCACTTTAAAATATATATATTTTAAAACCACTCTACTAATTCACCTAAAGAAGTTCTCAGGAACCCATAACTACAAAAAAAATAATCAAAATAAATTAATCTCTTAAGTATCAGCACACTTGAGCCAAACACCGCATTCAAAAACAAACCCTTTTTCCGGGGCACCAGACCACCATATCTTGTTCCCCATAGGCTCCTCATCTAGCAACCACCTTTCTTTTGGGTCCTGATGGACCCCCAGTGATCCTAAATGCCAGCAATGGAGAACTGAAAAATTCGTGGAACTCCAGCTGGGCAGGCTCAAAAATTGAGCCCCCCAACATTTTTGGCCTATTTCCTGGCTCCGACGATAATTTGAGGATCCACGAAGCCAGCTGAATCCCCATCTAAGCCTCAGGAAGGTCAGTTTCCTATAGTGGCTGCCTGGATAAGCTCAGTTTCTGGCTGGGCAGCCACGGAGAAGGCAGCAAACAGCCTAGCTCCTGCCTCTGAAGCCCCTGGACCACCAGGGAAGGGTTTCCACTAGCCACCTATGACCTGATCCTGCTGGACCCTAGGACACCCCAGAGCCCCCCCGAAACCCACAAAACTCAGTGGGATGGACCCCCCCCCCCCAGACAATCAAAATAACATAAGAACATAAGCACCGCCATACTGGGAAAAGACCAAGGGTCCATCAAGCCCAGGATCCTGTCTCAATCCAGGCCTCAAGAACCCGGCAAAACCCCAAAAACAAAACAAAAATTTTAATTAATAATGTTCAATGGATTTTTCTTTCAGGAATCTGTCCAAACCCCCTTTAAACTCAGCAAGGCAAACTGCTGTCACTACATTCTCCGGCAACGAGTTCCAGAGTCTAACTACGCGCTGAGTAAAGAAAAACTTTCTCCTATTAGTTTTAAATCTACCACATTCTAGCTTCATCTTATGCCCCCTGGTTCTATTATTGTTGTTAGAAAGTGTAAACAAATGCTTCACGTCTGTCTGCTCCATTCCACTCATTATCTTGTAGACTTCTATCATATCACCCCTCAGCCGCCTCTTCTCCAAGCTGAAGAGCCCTAACCGTCTTAGCCTTTCCTCATAAGGAAGTCCTCCCATCCCCTTTACCATTTTTGTCGCCCTTCTCTGCACGTTCTCCAATCCCTTTATATATTTTTTGAGGTGCGGCAAACAGAACTGAACACAATACTCGAGGTGCGGTCGCACCATGGAACGATACAACGGCATTATAACATCCTCGTGTTTATTTTCCATCCCTTTCCTAATGATACTCAACATTCTATGGGCTTTCTTAGCCGCCGCAGCACACTGAGCAGAAGTTTTCAACGTCTTATCAACAATGACTCCCAGATCTCTTTCTAGGTCTGTAACTCCTAATGCGGAACCTTGCATGACACCCTTTAGGTGATTACAGTATCCACTCTATTGGCTATCTTCGTGTCATCTGCAAAAAGGTCAGCTTTTCCTTTTAACCATTCAGCAATGTCAAACACAAATATATTAAACAAAATCGGCCCCAGCACCAACTCTCAAGGCACTCCACTGCTCACCTTCCTTTCCTCCAAGCAGATTCCATTTACCACCATCCTCTGTCGCCTGTCGGTCAACCAGTTTCCAATCCAGTTCGCCACTTTGGTTCTTAAGTTCAACTCTCTCAGCTTATTAGTGTTTTCTGTGAGGGGCTGTACCAAAGGCTTTACTGAAATCCAAAAAGATTACATCTTGCTCATGTCCTTTATCCAGTTCTTTGGTCACCCAGTCAAAGAAATCAATCAGATTCGTTTGTCTGGATTTTCCTTTGGTAAAGCCATGTTGCCTTGGGTCCTGTAACCCATTGGCTTCTAGAAAGTTAACTATCTTTTCCTTCCGCAGCGATTCCATTATCTTTCCTACCACTGATGTGAGGCTTACTGGCCTGTAGTTTCTCACTTCTTACCTGTCCTCATTTTTGTGAAAAGGGACCAAATCAGTTCATCTCCAATCCCGCAGAACCTCTCCCATCTCTAAAAATCTATTAAATAAATCCTTAAGAGGTCCCACCAGAACTTCAGAGAAATCCTCTGAACTCCCTCAGTATCCTGGGATGCATCCCATCTGGCCCCATAGCTTTGTCCACTTTCAGATTTTCAAGTTGTTTATAAACGCTTTCGTATCCACTCCATTCCCAGATATACCCTCGGCAGCCAACCACAGTCCATTTCCAGGATTTTCTTCAGTGAACATTGAAGAGATGTATTTGTTTAGCATGTTCGCTTTATCCTCATCACTCTCCACATAGCTGTTCTCAGTATCATTCAGTCTTACAATTCCATTCCTATCTTTTCTTCTTTCCTCAATATATCTGAGACAATTGAATAGCACATAGCTGGCATAGCCTAAAAATGTTTTCCCCTGACATAAACCATCATTTAAGGACCTATAAATATGGTTGGAATTTTACTCAAAGAAGGTACTGTACCAAATTAATTTTGCTCCAAAGTTGTTCAGCAAAGTTGGAATTGCAATTACTTCATAGAGTGTGCTGTGGACCTATTTCCTCACTACCCCATCACTAAGGAGTAGGGTGCCATGGAATTGTGAACTGAGGGGTCCTTTTACTAAGGGGTGCTGAAAAATAGCCTGCGGTAGTGTAGGCGTGGGTTTTGGATGTGCGCAGATCCATTTTTCAGTGCTCCTGCAAAAAAATACCTTTTTAAAGTTTTGCCAAAAATGGACGTGCGTCAACATAAAAAATTGCCCCGTGTCCATTTTGGGTCTGAGACCTTTCCACCAGCCATTGACATAGCAGTAAGGTCTCACGCATTAACCGGGTGGTAATGACCTACGTGCATAAAATGCCGTGTAGCGGACGCATGTCAAAAATGAAATTACCACAAGGGCCACGCGGTAGCTGGGCAGTAACTTCAAATTGGCACACGGGCACGTGTAGGCACCTACGTGGCTCAGTAAAAGGGTCCCTGAGTGAGTGGGTATGTAGGGCGGGTCCATCCTCTGTGCCTTCTGGACCCAGAAATATAAAAGAATTTTCTGTAAATCCATGAATCTGCCTCTCTGAACAGGAGTTTCAGTAGCTCCCACTACATAGGGAATAGGAGCTTAGAGTTTTTATTAGAGTGAAATGTTCCAGCAGTGTAAAATAGGATACTACAGAAACAATGCAACACCAGGTAAATGTGTTTTATGGGTGGATGAAGACAATACTTAATTGTTTGATTTTGAAAAGAATATATTATCAGAAACTAGATCAAGAGGTCAAACAAGGAGTCCAGGGTAAACTTCTTCCTGTTGTTTGAGGTTCCCTTAACACATCATACAATCTTATACAAAAGTTAGACAGAAAGAGATATAATTTATTTTTCTCATAATTGTTTTTCTAATAAACATAGAAATTCCTCCTGGCAATTGCAGAAGCATACAGATCAATAGTTAAATTCTGCAGTTGTCAATTTTTTTTCACAGTGTGGCCACTGCATTTTTTTTTTTTGTTACATTTGTACCCTGTGCTTTCCCACTCATAGCAGGCTCAATGTGGCTATGGAGGGTTAAGTGACTTGCCCAGAGTCACAAGAAGCTGCCTGTGCCTGAAGTGGGAATCAAACTCATTTCCTCAGTTCCCCAGGACCAAAGTCCACCACCCTAACCACTAGGCCACTCCTCCACTCCATTATCCAAATCATTATCTGGAATACGTTTTTACGTCCGTACTTTGTTGGGATAGTTATTCACATAGAAGCTTGAATATCGCCACTACACAAATAACTTTTGCCTCTGTCCACGCTCTGTCATGTACCACCCCAGCACTATCTGGAGAGTACCACTTGGTCTGTAATGATTTTCAGTAGAAGTGTCCATATCCTGCCACTGAAAATCGACAGATGCTCCCAGTCAGCAGCACTTATCCAGGTTACAGATGTTATTATCCAGATAAGTGCGTGTAAATATTGGGCCAATAGAAAATAGGAAAGTAGAGGTCACCTTCAAAAATAGCTATACAGTTACACTTGTCCAAATGACATTCAGATAGGAATAAAAGGTGAACTTTTGTGTTTTACTCACACACACACACGCACCCTATAAATGTTTTGGGAAATGACAGGTTTTATTTTCGCTTGGTCCAATGATAACTGTTTATGTTAACTAGTCGTCTTGACTCTGTGACCTCAACTTGACTTTGGTACTTGCGAGCTAAAACAAGCAACTGTGAATGGCAGGGAGAGGAAGTGCAGCCAGATAAAAAGATGCAGAGCATTTTCATTACATGGAATTGGGAGATGTGCCAGCCCTGTGTCATTTCCATCAATTATTAATCCTTCCAGCTTGTGCTGCTCGATGTCCCACAAAGGTTCAATCAACTTATAATTTAATCTTTGCTGGGCCAAAGGTGATCTTTCCGAAGGAACTTCTCATTGTCATCCAAATTAATTGCAAGAGCTATTTTTGTGTTTTCTAGCAACGTTCAAGAGCTCCCAGCTGATAGGCATAGGGTTCTGGAGCTAGCTAAAAGAACAGAACTGACATCTTTTACAGCCACAGTATTAAAACCCCATTTATAGCAAGATAGTTTATAAAACAATGAAGTGGTTTAGCTCATAGCACACCACAGATCTAAACAAATCCTTTAACTATGAAGTATTTAGTTTGAAAAGTACATAGTATCATAGTAAATGACAGCAGATAAAAATCCAAGTTGTTCATCCTGTCTGCCCAGCAGCGATTGCTTGATTTTGGGTGGACACACATACAAATTCCCATTCAGAATCCTCTACCCAGTCCCCTTTATCTGTGTACTTCAAATACCTATAAATGTGATACTACTGCCTTTTAGGCCATGAAGCAGTGGCATAGTCAGGCATCCAGTTTTGGGCACCCCTAAGCCCAAAGTGGGTGGGAACAAAATTTTCTCTCCCCCTATTCTGTACCCCCTCCTAACTCAAAATATCCTACCTATACTCTTCCATTCTCTTCTCGTTCCCTTTCTGCTCTCCCACACACACCCTTGCCCCTCTCCTCCTTGCACACATTCTTCCTTTCCACTCACTCACCCTTCTCCACCTCTCCATAATTCCCTTATCTGCCACCTCCTTTCCTTCTCTTCCTCTACACCTCCCTCCTTGTCCTTGTCTCTACACTACTCTTTCCCTTATTACTGCTTTCCACTTCTGCCCCTTCTCACCTTCCCTTCCTACCCATTTTTACCTCTTCTTCTTCTCTTCTCATGTCTCACTTTTCCCCCTTCCTCTTCCTTCACCCTCTTGTTTTTCTATCTCTTTCCTCTGCCTTCTCTCTCTCCTTTACCTCCTCTCCCCACTTTTTTCCTCCTATCCTTCCACCTTCTCCTTTTATCTCTCCCATTTCTCACCTTTCCTCTCCCTAGCACACTAGGGCCCTTTTACTAAGGCACGTAGGCGCCTACACATGTCCAACACGTGTCAGTTTAAAACTACCGCCCAGCTACTGCATGCCCCGGGCGGGAATTCCATTTTTTATGCGTGTCCGATATGCATGGCAGAAAATATTTTTTATTTTCTACCGGTTGCGCTAACCGGGTGGTAATCGGCACTGTATGCATGCTGACATTTACCGCCCGGTTAACACATGAGACCTAACTGTTAACTCAATGGGTGGCGGTAAGGTCTCAGACCCAAAATGGAAGCACGCCAATTTTTATTTTGCCGCACGTCCATTTTCGGCCCCCAAAAAGAAGAAGCCTTTTTGCAGGCACACTGAAAAATGGACCTGCGCACATTCAATACATGTGCCTACAACAGTGCAGGCCATTTTTTGGTGCACCTTAGTAAAAGGACCCTTCTTTCTCTTTCTCCCCCCTCCTGGCACTCTTCCTCCCTCCCTCTCTTCCTCCCCCAGCACACTTCACACAGTATCAGGCAGCAGAAAGAAAAAATAGAGTAACACAAGCCTGAAAACAGACACTCAGAAGCTAACCATACCATATCAACAAGAAGCCCCAAAACTCAAAATGTGCCAAGCCTTCCTATGAAAAGTCAGCACATAGAATGTCAGTCTGATACAGCTTCCTGCACAGAACCTACATGTTAACATTACCCCTCATGTTGTTTACACGTTGTCACCTAGTACAGAATGAGAAACTATAAATTAGAAATAAATATGCAGATAAAAAAGTGGAAATATCCCAAAAGCAGACCCTATGAAGAGTGGAACACTGAAGAAAGAGAAACCGTAATGTATTATTTTCTGCAGCAGACAAAACACAAGAAATCAACATTTTCAAAGCTTACATTTTTTGTGCTTTAAAAATTGAAAATAGGCATTTTGTACCTTTGTCGGATCATTTTATTTTGCAGTTTGGGTTAGTCCTGGCCTATCAATTTTGCTTGTTGTTTCTCTCTTAACTTCTTTTCCCGTACCTCCATTCTCAGTTTTGTTTTTCTTTCCCTCACTCATCTTCCTCCCTTCCATCTAACTCTGTCATTGATCCTTCTCTTTCATCTTTTTTCTACATTTCTCTTATCTGCATTTGTATCTTCCTATAGCTAGATTTTATTTCTCCATCTTCTCTTTCTGGTCCTCATTCTCCCTCCATTTCCTATGCTTACTGCTCTAGTCTTTCCATTTTGACCTGTGTCTTATTCCTTTCTTCAGGCTTCTATTCCCATCTTTCAGTCATTTTCTAGTCCCTCATTTTCATCCTCTGTTCTCATCCCCTCACTAATTCCAGTTCCTTCCCTATCACTCATCCCCTCTACACCTTTGGTTCTTTTCTTATTTCTTACCACCTTACCCTGGTTCCCATTCCCCCTTTTACTTTTCCATTCCTACCCTCCCTCAACTCCTTCCTTTTTTGTCACCCTCTCCACAACTCTCGCTTCCTCTTTTTCTCGTTTCCCCAGCTTTCGTTGCCTCTCCCTTTCTTACATCTCTAGCATCCATTCTACACCTCTTTCCCTATGACCCCTTCCTCAACACGTTGCTCTTGTCCTATATTCATTTGCCTTATCTTTCCTGCCTCCAGCATCCGCTCCTCTGCTCCTCCATGTCCATCTTCCACTACATATGCCCCTGCTTCACCCAGCCCCAAGTTACTGTCTTGCTCTTCCTTCTTACAGCCATAAGAACATGCCATACAGGGTCAGACCAATGGTCCATCTAGCCCAGTATCCTGTTTCTAACAGTGGCCAATCCAGGTCACAAGTACCTGGCCGAAACCCAAATGGTAGCAACATTCCATGCTACTAGTCCCAGGGTAAGCAGTGGTTTCCCCATGTCTGTTTTAGTAGCAGATTATAGATTTTTCCCTGCATCAGCCTCCTTCCTCCACTGCCAGCTGCCAGCATCTGATCTCTTCTCCCAGCCTCAGCTGTTGTGTCAGCTCCTAGCCAACTTTTCCCAGCCCTATCATTGGAACCTTCTCCCTAAATCACTTCCCTTCTCGCAACATAATCTCCAGCTCCAGCAGCTGCCAATCCCGCCCTTTTCCCATCTTCATCAAATGCCAATTAGCCCCTTCTATGCAGCCTCCTTGACTCTCTGGCCTCACAGCCCTTAATCCAGCATCCACTCCAGCTTCTTCCCATCTGTTCTCTCCTCTCCTTCCACCTCGTCTGGCATCTTTCCATGTTGACTCAGCTCTCCATGCACTGCTATCTCCTCCTAGCCCCTTCTCCCCTTTCCAAACCTTTTGTTCTCCTGGTGGCCGCAAACATCGCAGCATAGCAGCCCGCAGAGCCTTGGGCTCATGCCAGTTGCATAGCCAAGGGTGGGCCCGGGTGGGCTCAGGCCCACCCAGTAGCAACACACCTATGATGTGGCTGGCAGGGATCCCCAAGCCCCATCAGCCAAAAACTCCCAACAACTCTCCCTCCTACATACCTTGTAAATAGCAGATCTTTTCCTGCATTGAGCAGCGACTGATACATACTGCTCGCACCAGCCCCACAGCCTTCCCTCTGATGTATTCCCACCTATGCGGAAACAGGAAGTTGCATCAGAGGGAAGGCTGTGGTGCCAACATAAGCAGTGTGTATTAGTTGATGCTTGCTGCCTGTGAAAATCTGGTATGGGGAGGGGGGGATGTTTTAGAGACCATATGGCATTCAGGCGAGAGAGGGAGAGAAGCCAAATCACTTGTAGGACAAGACGGAGTTCTTCTGACCACTCATCTTGAGCCCAGCCAAAATTGGGGGTCTGGCTACGCCCCTGGCTCATGCGCTTGGTATGGATCTGCTGGTCCCAATCCCGCCCCCGTGACGTGCACTCCCTGTTGCAGAGCCTTGCAGAATGAATGAGCATAAGGCTTTGCCAGCTGCTATGCTGCAATTCACCACTGATGTTTGTAGCTGCTAGGAGAATAAAAGGTTTGAAGTGGGGGGAAAGGGGCTAAGGGGAGATAACTGAGCATGGAGGGCAGGGTCAAGATGGAGAGATGCTTGACTTGAGGTGAGCAGAGAGGACAGAGACAGGGAAATGGAGGAGGAAGGGAGAAATTTCTGTATCTAAGTCCTGCAGCGTTTGAGTGGGCCCCTGCCCTCCCTGGCCAACTCATGGCTATGCCCCTACAATGAAGGTTATTCTAAATGCTTTGTCCTAGATCTGCTGGTTTTAGGGTTAGCATTGCTGCTCTGCACAAGTTACCACCACCCCCATACCTTTTTGTGATCTGATGGATTTAGGGTTGCACTGACCAGGCCAGAAGCAGATATTCAGAGGCACTTAACCAGAAAGTACTATTGAATATCTGCTCTGGCTTCTGCAACACTTTCCAGTTAGTGCCAGTGTGGTCTGTGAGCGGAGTTGGGGCAGAGCTGGGAGTTACCTGGACACTGCTGATATTCAGTGGCTGTACCCAGATAGCATCAGACAGCAAAAAGACTGTCCTAAGTTAACCATATAGCTATCTGAGTATCACTGCTGGATATTGCTGGTATCCAGGTAGCTCCCGGTGGTCATAAGTACATAAGTACATAAGTACATAAGTAGTGCCATACTGGGAAAGACCAAAGGTCCATCTAGCCCAGCATCCTGTCACCGACAGTGGCCAATCCAGGTCAAGGGCACCTGGCACGCTCCCCAAACG
Organism: Microcaecilia unicolor; assembly: GCF_901765095.1. Classification (NCBI taxonomy): domain Eukaryota; kingdom Metazoa; phylum Chordata; class Amphibia; order Gymnophiona; family Siphonopidae; genus Microcaecilia; species Microcaecilia unicolor. The sequence goes on from NC_044031.1 coordinate 530,783,589, forward strand.
TAAAAACATTCCAGACCTGGATATTCCGTGCCAGTATCCAGATAGGGGCCAGCATTGAATACACGGGTCTAATTCACCTATTGGCTGCCAGCATTTAAAAAAGTGACCACTGCCAGTTGAATATGACCCCTTCCCTTTTTCTGATGCTTATGCCTCCCTTAGGAATCACAGCTTGCCTTATGACTCTAGCTACTGGCTTTTCACTCTGCTACCTTGAGATCATCAGACACTTTCAGAGGTTTCTCTCCTGGTTAGTGCACTTCAGTTCCTCACCCCTCATTGTTTACCATTCTTTTGGATATCCGAACCTCAGATGCATTACTGTACATTTAAATCCAATAAAATGGACTAACAGATTATTTCATATCTTGCAGGGACATACAAAATAAAATAAATTCAGTCCCAGGCACCTAATCATTTAAATGCAAGAGCAGAGTGAACAACATACATACAGTTCAAGTTTCTCCTTCCTACCTACAAATGCACTCAGTCTGCAGCCCCTCATTACCTCTCTACCCTCATTTCCCCTTACGTTCCCGCCCGTAACCTCCACTCACAGGACAAATCCCTCCTCTCAGTACCCTTCTCCACCACTGCCAACTCCAGGCTCCACTCATTCTGCCTCGCCTCACCCTATGCTTGGAATAAACTTCCTGAGCCCTTACGCCAAGCCCCCTCCCTACCCATCTTCAAATCTTTGCTCAAAGCCCACCTCTTCAATGTTGCTTTCGGCACCTAACCTTTATATCTTTCAGGAAATCTAGACTGCCCCAATTTGACTGCCCCTATTTGACTGACTGTACATTTGTCCTTTAGATTGTAAGCTCCTTTGAGCAGGGACTGTCCTTCTATGTTAAATTGTACAGCGCTGTGTAACCCTAGTAGCGCTTTAGAAATGCCAAGTAGTAGTAGTAGTAGTAGTATATCAAAACAACTGTCATCAAAATTTTATCACACTCTACAGATTATTTTTTTTTCTCGTTTTCAAATTTCAGTATTTTTATGTGAAGGGTCATCAGAATTCACAGCATTCAGGCCGCCTGTACAGCTTTCAAAAGCAGCGATGTGCAAATCTTCATCGCTCCAAATTTTTCTAAAATGATCCACTTGATTCAAAAACTGCTGTGATTGTAACTTTTACGAACAGTCCAATAGAAAATATCATTGATCGCACTAGTAACATTAATATTACTTAACTGACTGTACTTTTATGCATGTATTTTAGTTCCCAAGCACTTGACCACTCCTCAAGCATTCTTAGATCACTTAGATTATCTGTAAAAAGACATGTTTTTCCTTGTAATATTCCTACAATCTTGATCTCTAAGATATTGAATAGAACTCCGCTAATCACCACTCTCTCCTCTTGAATTCTGTTTACCACCAGTCCCTAGGATCTATCACTCAACTATTTTCTAATATAGTCCTCCACCTGCCCCCCCCCCCCCTCCCCAAGTTCCTCAGTTTATTCATGAATTTCCTATGAGAGACAGTAATATCAAAAGCTTTGCTGGAATCCAGTAAACCACATCCAGTGCACATCCTTGATCTAATTCTCTAGTCACCCAATTAAAGAAATAAATCCAATTCTTTTGGCACAGTTTGCTTCCGGTAAAGTCATAATGCTTTGAGTTCTGCAGTCCACTGATCGGTAGACAGTTTACTGTCTTTCCCCAATTTTTCACCCACCGACAAAGGGCTGACCCATTTGTACGTTTCACCTTTTTTTTCTTATCACTTTTATGAAGAAAGACTACACCTGCTCTTCTCCAGTTTTGTGGAAACACTGCAGTGTTCAAAGATCTGTTGAACAGATTCTTAACCAGGCCCATAAAAATTAAGGATGTGCTCGGTTTATGTATCAGGATGCCAAATGGTGGAACTTACTTCCAGCTTTTATTCGTCATGAATTCAATTCTAGGACCTTTCGTAAACTGCTAAAAACTTGCCTGTTTTAAAAAAAATTTAAATGTTGATTGTGTAAGTTCTGTTTTTTTATATTTTATGTGATCTCGAGATTTTGTCCTCCTTTATTTCTTTTCTTAGCTGCGCTGAACTATTTTATGGCATATATGCCCTACTGTATTGTAATGTAATGGAAAAGTAACTTAGGCACAGCGAACAGGAAGAACCTCTATGTGTACATTACAAGGACAAAGAAGTAGAGGTTGGCCGAAGGACAATCCAACACAGAAGATGATGCTTTAAAAGATACTTTTATTCATGCTTGGACACAAAGGACCTGAGCAGTGCTGTTTGGTCAGCATTTTTTTCCAAGCTGATTGCCTTGTGGCTTCATTGGTTTCTTAGTGTCTTTTTCTGAACACCATTGTGACCCCTGAGGCAGGCATTATTTAATGTTGAAACACGAACCATGTCGGGTCCTTTGTGTCCAAGCAGCAAATAAAAGCATCTTTTAAAGCAACATCTTCTGTGATGGATTGTCCTTTGGCCAGCCTCTACTCCTTTGTTCAAGTAAAAGTAGTTTGCCAATTACAGTGCGTACACTTCTTAGAATGTGCACTCCCCCAGATTCTATATATGCTGCACATAATTGTGTGTGCAAATTCAGGCACGTGCCCAATTAGCACGCACATTTTAATCAAGTAATGAACCAATTAGCACTGATAATTGGGTGCTATTAATATATTGTCAGTGCTAATTGGCAATTCTATAAAGATGCACATGTAAATTCTTGTGTGCAGATCTGAAAAGGGAGTGTGACCATGGTACAGGTATGTATTTTTATTTATTTATTTGTTGCATTTGTATCCCACATTTTCCCACCTATTTGCAGGCTCAATGTGGCTTACATAGTACTGTGTGTGGGTCATGGACATTCCAAAAATTTGCACAGTGTTACCAAATATGGCAGATCTGCGCCTAATTTAGGCATGGGGATTTACACCAGGTTTCAGTTGGAGTAAATCCTTGACATGGATCCCGGTGATAGGCACTATTCTACAAATGGTGCCGAACTCAGAGTGTCATTTATAGAATAATGCTTAGCGCTCATTTTTTTATGCCACCATATGTAGAATTTGGTCCACCACATATGCACTCTTTCCCGATAGTGAATATATGTGCGATGGTTTGCATATATATGATGGTTGCTCACCAAAATCTACCTGGTATAACTTTTCAAGGACTTTTCCTCCAGGAACTTGTCCAAACACCTTTTGAATACCGCTATCTTGGTCATTTTGATCATATCCTCAGGCAATATTCCACAGCTTAATCATGTACTGTATGAAAGAACCGTTCTATGATTTGTTTTCAATGTCCTGTCCCAACATTATCCAAATTGTTATCCACTTAGTAGACTGAATATCACTGCTAACTAGATAACTTCCAGCTCAGCCTTCTTTTCACCCTGTACTACCCAGTAGAGATATTCATAGGCGAAATCCAGATAGTGCCGTTGAATGTCAGTGGATAGCCACGGCTAAAAGAAATCTCCCCAATATTCAAAACCATTTAACCAGCTATCTGGAGATATTTAGTGGAGGACAACTGGCTATCCCCGCTGAATATTCCCAATTAACGGCTAGGGTTTAAAGAGCAGTAACAGCAGGTCTGTCAAACCCACAATCTGTGAATTGGGATCGGCAGTAGAGTAAGCTGAATGGTTGAGTCTACACAATACAGACTTGATGGTAGATATAATAACCAAAAGAAATACCAAACTTTGGACACGAGGAAGATACAGGACTGTTTCACATTGAAAATTCACGAAATAGGACTTGGAGACAGGATCATCTTTGAATGTACCCAACACACGTGATTGTTTATTGGACTGAGGTTTACATTACAGGGACAATTGAATTGCCAGAATTTGCCACAGTCACGTTAAGTGGTGATATTTGAGAACTTATAAAAAAAGGCATTTGTATTTAAATCAGCACAGAACAATGTCCTGTTAGTACTCATGTCTGTATAGTATGTTTATCCATTTTATATTTTACAATTTGTGTTTTGTTTAGAAGTGTGTGTGATTAGTATGAATGTGATAAGATAGAACAAGAGGTGGAATATAGGGTGATAACACGTATTTAAGTTATATATAACTATAGTTAAGATAAAGAAAGAAAAATTATTTATATACATACAATGGTTACGTAGTGAACATACCAATTAACGGTTAGGAGATAACTGGCTATATTGTACAATATAGCTGGCTATCTCTGAATATTCAGCATGTAGCCAGCTATTGTAAGCAGCCACATCAGGCCAGGCAAATAACTGGAATATCTTTGGCTGGTTTAAACTTAAGCTTAACTTAAAGTTAAAAATAAACCGGATATTCAATGCCGGTCACCGGAAATGGCCTGGCATTGAATATCAGCGCTGACCACCAACTGTGGGAGTTAGCTGGGCTTCCTCCTATGGTCTGAATATCGGCCCCAATGTCTTTTGAATATCATGCCCTGAGTTTTAAAAATCTCTTAGAGTTTATGGGTCTTAGAGTTTATGTAGCCTGCGTACTACATATGCCTGTTTTTCAGCATATCTGATGGAACATGCTATGCAATTAAAAATGGATGGTTCCTACTCTGAAGCATATCCTATCGATATGAGCATACTGCAGGGCTTGGTGGTATCTGTACTGTCATTTACCTCCAGATCTATAAATGCTGCGCAAATTTCAGCATGCAAAATTGCATGCTATCCCGAGAAGTGTGTGCATCTAAATTGGCTAACGAGTCAATTAGCATCAATTATTGGTGTTAATTGGCAACAATTTGGATTTGTGCATGCATTTTGCTAAGTGCTGTTCTATAAAGATCCACATTCTAATCTTATAGTACACAGCTCAAAAGGGGGCATGACCATGGGAGGGAGTTCACTGAAGATACATGCAATACGTTGCTGGAGAACATAGTGAAGGCAGTTGGCTTGGCAGAGTTTAAAAAGGGGTTGGATGGTTTCCTAAAGGATAAGTCCATAGACCGCTACTAAATGGACTTGGGAAAAATTCACAATTTCGGGAATAACATGTATAAAATGTTTGTACGTTTAGGTAGCTTGCCAGGTGCCCTTGACCTGGATTGGCCACTGTCGGGGACAGGATGCTGGGCTCGATGGACCTTTGGTCTTTTCCCAGTATGGCCTTACTTATGTACTTATGTATTACTGAATACCGGGGATCTATGCCTAACTATATGCCAGGATTTACACAAGGTTTCAGTTGGTATAAATCTTTGCGCTCAAAGTTTGGCATGGAAATCAGCTCTAAGCTTGGAGAAAAGACGGCTGAGGGGAGATATAATAGAGGTCTATATAATACTAAGCGGAATGGAACAGGTAGATGTGAATTGCTTGTTTACTCTTTCCAAAAATACTAGGACTAGGGAGCATACAATGAAGCTACTAAGTAGTAAATTTAAAACAAACCGAAGGAAATGTTTTTTCACTCAACATGTAATTAAAGTCTGGAATTCATAGCCAGAGAATATAGTAAAAGCAGTTATCTTAGCAGGGTTTAAAAAACATTTGGCTAATTTCCTAAAATAAAAGTCCATAAGCCATTATTAAGATGGACTTTGGAAAATCCACTGATTATTTCTAGGATAAACAGCAAAAATCTGTATTACTGCTCTTGCCAGGTACTTGTGACCAGGACTGACCGCTGTTTGAAACAGGATACTGGGCTTGATGGACCTTTGGTCTGCCCCAGTATGGTAACACTTATGTTCTAAGCACTATTTTATAAATGATGTTACTTGGAGTGCATTTTATAGCATAGCTTTCTGTGTGGGGTTTTTTTCTGGTGACATTTTGTCAGCATCATTCACTGAATCTAGTCCTTGTATCTTGCTCCACTATGTAAAGTCTTGTATGGCTTGAAATTTGAACATGAATTTACACAGATGATATTCAGGGTCGCCCCCCCCCCCCCCCCCCCACCACCACCACACACACACACACACACGCACTTTTGATGATGTATTTGATACTAAGTCAGTAAAACTGAAATCTTATTTGGAAGTAATAAACTCATGGATGGCTGCCAGCAAGCTTGCTTTAAATGTAGCCAAGACAGATGTGATGATTACAAGATGACATATATACCTTACCCTGTCTGATCGTGTATCTTTTATAATGTCGCACTTTCTTTTGAAAGATTGGACTTTGAGTTTTGTGGTAATTTTGGACTCTCAATTAACAATGAATGCTCAAGTGGATCCTCAGAAGCTTAACAGAGATTGGGTGGCAGCACCGGTGGTTAGGAGGTGGTTTGGATCACAGAAAAACAGAAGGAAAGAGAAACTCCACAACCCTCCCTGTGCTTGCCTTCTTCTGGTGCTGCTGCAGCCTGGGTCACTGCCTACCCTTCCTGCCTGCTCCAGGCCTTGCCAGTGCCAGTTTGCTGTCTTAGGCCCACGACCCTTTAACGAAGAAATTTTCAACCGTAGCATGCATTAAAGGCCATTTTCCGACGACGCTAGCAGCTAATGAAAATGGAATGCAAACGAGTAACTACCATTGTAATGTGGACAAATCGGGATGCACTAACCATACCGACGATTGCACCGAATCATTTACCGCAATATATTTAACGTGAGCTCAGAGCTGTCGTTAAGGCCTGAGCTATCAGACATGCCGCTCCTCCCCTCTTCCCCCTGCAGCATAAAATCCAAACTGGTGAGATTAAACAAACACGTGGCTCCTCGCTTCCCCCTACATAAAATATAAAATCAAAACAAAAATAAAAAAGGATCGGGAAGGGGCAAAGGCGCTCATCAGGAGCGTCCTGTATGGACAGCATTGCCTCCCCCCCGCTCCCCGCTCCCCACTTCCCGCTTCCCCCCCGCTTCCTCCTGCACGAAAACTCCAAAATTTAGCAGCCCCGGCCCCCCTCTCTTCCTGTTCCTTTCTCTCTACACTCCCACAGCTCCACCTCCCGCCATCCTCCACCCCCGTGCCCTGCCCCCACCGCCCCCCCTGAGGTCGTCACCACCACTCCCCTCCTCCACCGGGCCCCCCCTCTGCATTACCGGGCCCGCGCAGCGCCTCTCATCTCTGTATGAAGGCGCTGCACGGGCAAGAAGACCATCTGATCGCTGCCATCTTCAGGACGTCTCTCTCCTTCCCTGAACTGGGCCCGCCCCCGTCTGACGTAACGTCAGACAGGGGCGGGCCCAGTGTTATGTCAGACGGGGGTGGGCCCAGTTCAGGGAAGGAGAGAGACGTCCTGAAGACTGCAGCGATCAGATGGTCTTCTTGCCCGTGCAGCGCCTTCATACAGAGGTGAGAGGCGCTGCGCGGGCCCGGTAATGCGGAGGGGGGGGCCCGGTGGAGGGGTGGAGCGGCGGCGACGATGACCTGGGGGGGGGGCGGCGGGGGTTGGGCACAGGGGCGGACGATGGCAGAAGGCGGAGCTGTGGGAGAGTAGAGAGAAAGGAACAGGAAGGGAGGGGGCCGGGGCTGCTAAAATTTGGAGTTTTTGTGCAGGGGAAAGCGGGGGGAAGCGGGGAGCAGCGGGGGGGGGGCAAGGCCGTCCATACAGGACGCTCCTGATGAGCACCTTTGCCCCCTCCCGATCCTTTTTTGATTTATGTTTTTAGTTTTCTATTTAATGCAGGGGAAGCGGGGAGCCACGTGTTTGTGGTTTTGTTGTTGTTGTTGTTTTGACATTTGTGGCATGCGCAGAGCAGCCAGCAAAACGCTTGGCTGCTCTGCGCATGCTTTAGGGGCCAATTACCGATGGGGATTATGAATCTGTAATGCATTGTACTTTACAATACCGCACCAAACATGTGCGACTTGTTTTTTTGGTGCATTCTTCGTTTTTTCAAATTCGATAAGCACTTTTACGTTTTAGATTTTTTTACTTATGGTTGATGCATCTGGGCCTTAGTTCCAGTGGGTTATGTTAGGCATAACTATACAAATAGAAAAAGAGAAACTTCTCTTGCTTTCCTGTATCTTTCTGCTTCTGGTTTTGCTGTAGCCTGGGTCACTGCCTGCTCTGCTCACCTGCCTTCCTGGCTCTGTACTACCACCCTGCTGCATTTTTATTAGTACCACTAAAGCTGTCTTGCTCATTTTTCCACTGGAGTATTTTGTCCCTTAAAATAAAAGTATAATTAAAATAAACCAACCGCACTATGGGCTACATCTTGTCATAGTATCATGTTAGCTCTCAGAAACAGACCTCCCCTAAAGATTGGAGAGAATGACATGGCTATTTAATATGGCCATTGCTCAATAACTTAAGAAAAAAAAAAAGAACAGTTCTTATAAGAACAATAAGTCTTCCTGGTAACAAAATCATCATGTAGTGACAAATGTACCACCTTCCCTTTAAAATTAGGACCTCTTGTTTTTTTTTTAGTCAATAAATGGTCTTTCTTTAAAAATATCATGTAACATCAGAACTTGCCAATGTTAGAGCTAGCTAACAATGAAGATTTACTTGAGTACTGTAACACGCACCAAATGATTGTCCTGTAGTCAGCACATATATTCAGCTAGTAAATCCTATTAGCATATGTGCCCTTTGCAGTCTATAATTTTTTGCAACCCAATAAGCAAATATTAGAGCAAAGTCTCTAATTTTATAGAGTCTACAGCCTTTTCTCTCATTTTTCTTTTGTATTTTAGGATCCTATCAGCATCAGTAATAAAGCTACACAACTCAATAGCATGTGAAAGCATTCAACGTATACTAACTGTAGAATCTGAAGCAATTTACTCACAGTAACATATAAGAAAAAGGTTCCAGAATTATGCAACTGACTTTAAAGGGTCTTAGCAAATTGTGCTGAAAGACACAGTTAGTAGTATATTCTAACAAATCTGTACACTAATCAATGTCCCAATTTGTTTTCTGTACTGTGCTGCTGGTAAGAAGCATGATGTGATGGTGAAAACCGAGGTTGCACATCCCAGAACATAGTAACATAGTAGATGGCGGCCGATAAAGACCAGTACAGTCCACTCAGTCTGCCCAACAATATTATTTGATCTCCATTTGTCTTTGCCATTTTCAGGGCACAGACGGTAGACGTCTGCCTGGCACTGGCCTATCTGTCCAGCCATGATCAGCTCCATTAGCTGACTCTAGCTTCTCTAGTACCACGCAATCTTGAAGTCCTCACCATGCATGACAAACAGATAATAACTTTAAGCATCACACAGAGCAGAGCAGATTTCCTCCTGGCTTGTCCAGCAGGATCCACTGATTGCATGGTCTTGCTCATTTGCAGGAGTTCTACCAACTAAAAGTTCATATACTTACAATTCCTTCTGCCAAATACTTAATTCACAATTAAGCAGAAGGCTAGCTATATGAGATTAATTGCATCTCTTATATTTAACTGAGTTGCAGTTGAATCATGTTAAGCTACAAGCTACATATTCTGACAATGCATTCATGTACAGAAATATTGGTAACTCCAGCGCATTTTCCTCAAGGACAGTTACAACTCAGTTCAATTCCTTTTCTGATAACAGGAAATATGAAGTGTTTTCTTACCTTAATTATAATGTAATAAATAAAAATAAAACAAAACAAAGAAAAGAAAATGGTACCGTTTTATTGAATTAACATAATACATTTTTTATTAGCTTTTAAAGCTTTCTTTTGTTTTATTTCTATTTATTTCCTTTAAAAGTGGACTAACACAGCTACCACACTACTTACCTTACTTACAAACAGATAATAACTTTAAGCATTGTACAGAGCACAGCAAACAGATTTCTTCCTGGCCTTTTTAGCAGAATTGACTGACTACCTGGACATGTTCATCTTGCAATTTTACATGTGCTAAAAACACACACACACAGTTTGTAGCCTGCTTGGTCTTTAGGGTCCCTTATTAAGGTGGGTTACAAATACAGGGCACAGAAATAGGCAGATCTCACTATTCCAAAAAGATGAACTTATACCAAATATTTCTTGATAAGTAACACAGCTTGAATCATTAAATGTTTGCTGGAAGAAAACACCCTTTTCTGAAATAAAAGCTGACCTCAAGGTAAGTCTGTCTTAATTTTTTGAGGGTGGCAGGGGGTTAATGACCACTAGGGGAGTAAGGGGAGGTCATCCCTGATTCCTTCCGGTGGTCATCTGGTCAGTTCGGGCACCTTTTCACGGCTTGGTCGTAACAAAAAAAGGACCAAGTAAAGTCGCCCAATTGCTCTTCAGGGACGCCCTTTTTTTTTATTGTGGGTCGAGGATATCCATGTGTTAGGCACGCCCCAGTCCCGCCTTCGCTACACTTTCGACATGCCCCCGTGAACTTTGGTCGTCCCTGCGATAGAAAGCAGTTGAGGACACCCAAAATCGGCTTTTGATTATGCCGATTTGGGTGACCCTGGGAGAAGGACGCCCATCTCCCGATTTGTGTCGAAAGATGGGCATCCTTCTCTTTCGAAAATAAGCCTGTTTGTGTTCTGTATATTATGATTTCATTGTATTGTTAGCCACATTGAACTCAGGTTGCTGAGATAATGTGGGATATAAATGTCATAAACAAATAAATAAAACTAAGACTGACCTCAAACTGTCCATTAGGCTCCAATTCCATCCTGAGTTTTATGCAAAACAACAGAACAATTGCAATAATTAAGGCTTTGAATGGTAGCTGAGACTTCTGGTGATACTTCTCAGACTGCTCAACCTTTGGTCTCATGGTCCATCATGGTAAAAGTTTAAGGGACCCTTTTACTAAAGCTTAGTGCGTGCTAACGAACATTAGCGTGTGCTAAGTGCAAAGTGGCCCATATGTATAAAATAAGATATGCAGCATTTAGCACGTGCTAAGCTTTATTAAAACAGCCCCTAAGACTTGTGATTGATAAGTGACGCCTCAGAGCCTCAATGTAGCATTTATAGTATAAAATGGTGCAAATCATCTTAACATTAAAAAAAAAACAACAACTCATAGGGCTCCTTTCACAAATAAGTGCTACTGATTAGCATGCGCTGAATGTGAAGAAGCCCATGGGAATTGAATGGGCTTCTTTGTTTTCCATGCGCCGCTAAGCTGGACTGCCACTTTGGAAAAGAAGCCAACAATTTTTTATAGAAGACAGACTTTAAACACATCATTGGTGTTTAGGCCTATTTAAGGCAGTAGGCTAGCAATACCTTTGACTGAATTATAGTTAATTTTAAAAATTTGGTTTTTAAATCAAAGTGATTTAATTTCATATTATATTGAGATAAAAGATACATAGTACTAAATCAATATATTTTCCTTAAATATAATATTTTTACTTTTTTTGACAAAATATTTCAATCAAATCAGCACATGAGAAAATTAAAAATCTGACCCAGTCTTTACCCAAAAGAAAAAAGCAACACTGGGTCTTTGGCTAATAAAGTGCTCCTGTTGTCCTATTCTTGAAGGCCCAGTGTTGCTTTTTTCTTTTGGTTTCTCTGATTGTATACTGTATTACCCTCTCTGTCTGTACCAGTCTTTACCCAGACATAGCTGTGCACAACTCAACACTCCAACTTGCAAAACAGGATGCTTTATTTTCATGATCTCACTTTGATAAACTAAACAGTCACTTTGTGAAATTGAAAGTTTTGTGCAGAAGTTTTTTGGTGACAAGTTTATATATTGCAATGTAATTTCAGTTAAAGGCTGGACAGGTCTGATAATGATATCCGACAGTGACTGAGCTTGAGAAACTACTACAGCTGCTGGTTGGCCACCTGTTCCCCAACCCAACACCCTCTCCCTCACACTCTCTCCCTGCATATACAATTGCTTCTCCGGGCTCAGCTGCCATGGCCAGGGAAAATCCAAAGAGGTTCCCGGGTTAAAGCACATCAAGCCTCTTGCTGATGGTATTGCAATGCACGCCGCATGGAGCACCAGTGCAGGAAACAAAAGCGCTGAGCAGCGCATCTGCACTGTCCATGCTGCTGACTCCTAATATGGGATGCGTACACTACATACACACCTTATATAGCTACGCCACTGGAGACATCTGAGAAGACCTTCTCGATAGCTGGTCCGGAGAAGGTAGTGACAGCAGCTGGCCTTGCTGAGTGTAAAGGGGGTCTGGACAGATTTCTGAAGGAAAAGTTCATTGATCGTTATTACATTTTTGGTTTTTTTTGCCAGTTTCTTGGGGCCTGGATTGGCCGCTGTCGGAGACAAAGTGCTGGGCTTGATGGATCGTTGGTCTTTTCCCAGCGTGGCAGTGCTTATGTGTTTATGTACTTATAGAACAAACTATCAGGAGGAGTGGCCTAGTGGTTAGAGCAACAATCTTGAAATTCAAAGGTGGCCGGTTCAAATCCCACTGCTGCTCCTATCCCTCCTGGGACAGAGAAATATCCAGTGTACCTGATGTAACTCACCTTGAGCTACTATTGAAAAAGGTGTGAGCAAAATCCAAATAAATAAATATCAGGATGGATTCATTTGTCATCATCCATACCTGAGTTTCAGAAAAAGTTGAAAATTCAACTGGTTGTACAAGTCTACATGTGATGAAATGACAGAACTGGAGGAATGTTAATGGGCATTATGTATGTCTATTTTACTTTTGTGTATGTTTACTTGCACCCTGCCTAGGTGATAGGTGGGATATAAATATAGTACATAAATAAATAAATAAAATAATAGTGAAGCCAGTGAGCACCTTCCACTTTAAGAAAATGAGGATAATTCACCCACCCAGAGGATTATCCTTAATTTTGTAGCTACATAGAGACTTATAGATACTGTTACAAGGAGTAAAAAGTTGCTTATCCATCTATATAGCTACTCAATAAATATGAATGATGTTGGAATAGGAAAAATAAACCTACCTCCAGGAGACTTAGGGGTACTTACCCTAAGGCACACTAACAATTAGAATGCTCTAAATGATAATATGTCCATAGGAATATAGGGCTAGATTCTATATTTGATGCCTGAAAAGTCTGCACAGAAAGAAATCATGCCTATGTGTATTCTCTAAAGTATGCCTACATTTTATAGAATAGACTGACTTAAATTTCCATGCAGTATATAGAATACACCAAGCATCTTGGCAGGTGACCAAATTTGGTCGCATCCATTTAGGCCACATTTTACTTGGTGTAAATCCTGACACCTAAATTAGGCACAGATCGGGTGTATTCTGTAATAATGTGCATAGATTTTAGAAACACCCATGCCCTGCCCATAGCCAAGCCCCCTTTTCAACTATGCGATTTAGAATTTAGGTGCACTATATTATAGAATATACTTAGCAAGTTTTGCATGTAAATCTCAATTAATGCCAATTAGTGCTGCTAATTGTTTGTTAACATCCAATTAACAGTGCTGATTAGCTCGTTTACGAATTAAGTTATGCGCATTGTTATAGAATACGCTTCGATTTCCATGTGGATTTTCAGGCGCCATATATAGAATTCAGGGGATAATGGGTGTCTTATCGTTTAACACACGCTAATCGTTAGCTTGAGCTAAATCTGTAAGCATGCCTTAGTAAAAGCACCCCTTCGAATGTTATGATTTACGTTGCTACCAGTTTACTGTACACTTTGCTTAGTACTTTCCATTATCCTGAATAACGAGCCATTTAGTGCCAATAATTGGGTGCTAACAATCAATTATAGCGCTTAGCAAGATGCACATGGCATGCAAATCCAAGGGGCGTATCTGCGTGGGGCCACGGGGGCCTGGGCCCCCGCAGATTTGGGCCTGGACCCCCTGCTGACGACCCTCTCCACCCCCCTCCCGCCGTCGCCTATCTTTGCTGTCGGGGGACCCCAACCCCCGCCAGCCGAGGTCTTCTCTTCCGTTGCAGCAAAGTCTCCTGTTCTGAGTCTAACGTCCTGCACATACAACATGCAGGACGTCAGACTCAGAATTTGAAACTGAAGGAAGCTTTGCTGCAACAGAAGAGAGCACCTCGGCTGCTGGGGGTTGGGGTCCCCCGCCAGCAAAGGTAGGCGGTGGGGGAGGGTTGGCGGCAGGAGGGGGTGGAGAGGGTCGTCGGCAGGGGGGGTCAAACTTGGCAGCGGGGGGGGGGGGGGGGTCCAGCAATGGCGGAGGGGGGAGGGTCGGCAGTGCTGGGGGGGCTAAAATGTGCCCCCTCACTCTGGCTCTGGCCCCCCCCCTCCCACCGAAGTCCAGATACGCCTCTGATGCCAACAATCAACTTTTTTGAAACCATCGTCTGCATGTAACCTATGGAGACTACCTTGAGACAGCTTGTTAGTGAAACATGGATCTATGTCGGTGACAACTGGTCTCTACCATGTACTGCTGCTTATAGGTAAAAAGCTAAGTCCTTTTTTTTCTAATTCAAGAGACATTATGTTAGTCTCTTATGAATGCAAACTATAAAGAATTACGGTTAACAGGGGATTCTGGGATTGAAGTGTGCCGCTGCCAGGTGCAGGGAGAGGAGAGTGAGGAGGAGCTTCACCTGTTGCATGACAGCCCTGGCTGCTCAGGCCGTGCGAAAGAGTTGAACGACCTGCAGCGTGGGGAAGCTGCACAGCCCTCAGAGTGCGAGAGCCTTTGTGGATACCAGGATAGCGAGGAGCTAGGCTCTCCAGGTCAACCTGTCTGAGCAGTGAGAAAAGCCAGAAAAGCAGGCAGTGCAGCCACTTGTGAACAGAATGGTTGAACATCCCTTGTACAGCCTGATCTGTTGCTGAATGGCTCTGAAATGTCATCTGACTTTCTAGTTATTACTGTTCTGTTTCTGTAGCACAGAGAGCTGCTTAACCTCAGTACTGGGTGGGCAAGCTGCTGATTCCCCCCCCCCCCTGAAAACCAGAGGTCATACCGCATAAGGTCATCTTTAACAGTGTCCGGTTATTCACCAAGCAGTGTCTGCTCACCCGAGCTCATTTTGTCCTAAAATCTGTCTTTCTCCAAACCCCAGCCCTCTTTTGTACATTCCATCTATGTAGGAGGGGTTATCCTGTACTCTTCCTGGATTTGGGCTTCAGCTGAATCATCTTCACATTAGACTACTGGTTTTTTACAGCTTCATGTGCCCTCCTACAATATAGGCTATGTCTTTCTCCTGACTTTTAACAACACAGTGGTCTAAGTCTTTCTCCTTTTAACACCACACACTTTCCTAATATTGCAGTGTGTGGAGTCATGTTGAATGATGATGGCATGGAGTTCTATCTCGTGGCCATTGAGCCTGCAAATAGGTGGGAAAATGTGGGGTACAAATGTAATAAATAAACAAACAAACAAACAAATACATAAAAATTTTGGTTAAACAAAGTTAGGAATAATAGTAAAAAGTTTAAAACTGGATCAATGAAGATTGCGGTACCGCCCCTATCTATATGCTTGGCTCATTGAATCATTCATCCAAAGAGGAGGAGGTGGGTATGCTTGTCTGGTAGATCCTATCATGACGCTACTGACCTTTTGAATAGAAGGTTGAGAAATTGTTGAGAAGTAGAGCATAATTATGACTGAGGAACAATGAACGTTTGGCATTAATTGGCAACAATTTGGAATTGCATGCCATGTGCATCGTACTAAGCGCTATTTTATAAAGATGTGCTCTTAAATCTTTCAACACACAACTGAAAAGGGGGCATGGCCATGGGAGAAGCATGGGTGGGTCAGGGGCATTAACTAAGGTGCACTCA
Organism: Microcaecilia unicolor; assembly: GCF_901765095.1. Classification (NCBI taxonomy): domain Eukaryota; kingdom Metazoa; phylum Chordata; class Amphibia; order Gymnophiona; family Siphonopidae; genus Microcaecilia; species Microcaecilia unicolor. The sequence continues at coordinate 530,799,175 of NC_044031.1, forward strand.
TTATTATAGAATTTGGGGGATCCATACCTAATTTACGCATGAGGAGTTACACCAGGTTTCAGTTCCCATTAAAGGGTCTTTGTATTTAAATCCATCCTGGTCTCTAGTACTCTTTTTTTTTTTTTGCCTTTTTATCATTCTGCTGTGCCAGTTCCTCAGCCCCAACTAACAAGAGGCCACTTACAATTCTGATGCTAAAGTTGAATGTATTGAAGCCACTGTGAGTCAGACATAACCTCCTTAACCTTCTGAGGGAGGTTTGAGTCAATTTCCTCTGTTGAGAGATAAAGAATGAAGAATCATTTTTAGCAGATTAGAAGCCATGGCTTTTCATAAATAATAATGTTTCAGTAAATGGTGAAATCAGCATGTTAGAGGGCTGATGTTAGATAATTATTTTGTGAACTGACAGGAGAAACTCACTCAAGCATTCATCTTGGAAGTGATCATGTGACTTCCCCCTATGTGGTTGTTTGCCATGTGTTCTTATAAAAGGAAAGGAATGGGTGACAATGAACAAGCTCCAGTTGAGAACAGCTAAAACAGAATTTTTATGGGTTATAAAGAAAGCTGCTCTTTTTCTCGACCTGTATTATCATGGGATGGTTCTGTCATATCTGCTGAGGATCACGTATGTAGTTTGGGAGTTGACCTAGATGCTGACCTCTCTTTTGAGACCTAAATTTCTTGTGTGGCCAGTTCTTTTTATTATCTTTGGCAGTTGAAATATTTTCAGTTCTATTTTTGTGTCTGACTTTGCTCAACTGGTGTATGATTTTGTAATGCATTGTTTGTAGGCTTACCTGCTAGATGTTTGAAGAGACTACAATGGGTGCAAAATGCTGCCGCTCATCTTTTGACTAACTCTTCTAAATTTTGTTATAGTTCTCCTGTTTTGTCATCATTGCAACTGGCTGCCTATTGAGAAGCATTGCTGTTTTAAATTGTCATGCTTTGTGTTCTCAAAGTGAGAGGCATTTTTCTCTGTCTTCTGTGAATGCTTTTAAACTTGTGAGTACTCATAAGCATGCTTTTTCTTGTTCCTTGGTATCTCTGGAATCATCTTCCTTTATTCATTAGGAATACTGATAATCTTTTAGAGTTTCGTAGATGTATTAAAATTTGGCTGTTTACTAGTTACAGATTCCAGTAATTACAAGCTAGCTTGTCTGCACATTACTTTGTTATGAGATGCTTTACATGATGGATTTTGTACCTTGTGATTTATATCACAATTGAAAAAAAATTGTTGTTCGGTTGTCAAACTTGACCTATGTCCAGTGTGGTTGATTTAATTGATGACTTTTGGCCATATTGCTATTTCTGGTAAATCAAGTTCTCCTTCAGTGGGTAATGATAGATACATCAAAGAAACCTACCATCCAACCATTATTAAAGCTGAAAAGTAATGCTGACAATTTAGCTTATTATAAGCTTCTTTCGAGCTTACCATTTATGGCTAAAGTGATCAAATGTGCTGTTCATCAGCAATTGAAAGATTATATTGATCATGAGAATTATCACCCTCAACAATTTAGTTTTAGGTCTAATTATTGTATGCCAGTAAAAGTCTACACAGATCAAATCCACTGTATTTCAGAAACTGATCAAAATCAAAACCAACAGTGAAACGTGACAAACAATAAGGGGAAAAAGTCTCATCAAACTGTGACGAGGGATTTTTAATTCAATGCACACAGTACAAAAAGTAATCATCGACAAAAAAAACAAAATATTTTTTATAATTTATCATGAAATTAGGTTAAAAAATGTGTAATCAAGAACTTCACTCACATAACCTATTAATACATATGCTTTGTCAAACAGTCCATATACAACAAAGTGCTTGGGATGAAAATATCTTTCATAAAAAACTTACCTGATCATCGTTCATCCTATTAAATGCCGAGTGGTAGGTTCCAACAGTCTTGTTTCGCACTGCTTCTTCAGGGAACCACACCGCAAAAACCATGAAGTTTTTTAAAGCGCTGGAGAATATGCTTGTGCGAGGGAAGCGGTAGGAAGCATATTCTCCAGCGCTTTAAAAAACTTCATAGTTTTTGCGGTGTGGTTCCCTGAAGAAGCAGTGCAAAACGGGACCGTTGGAACCTGCCACTCAGCATTTAATGGGATGAACGATGATCAGGTAAGTTTTTCATCCCAAGCACTTTGTTGTATATGGACTGTTTGACAAAGCATATGGCTTAATAGATTATGTGAGTGAAGTTTTTCATTACACATTTTTTGAACCTAATTTCATGATAAATTATAAAAAAAATTTGGGGGGGAGGGGGTTGTCGATGATTACTTTTTGTACTGTGTGCATTGAATTAGAAATCTCTCGCCACAGTTTGATGAGACTTTTTCCCCTTATTGTTTAAGTCACGTTTCACTGTGTGTGATTCTAATTATAGTATGGCAATATTATTATTATCCACCAATGATCATTGCTATCATTCAAGTATAACAAGACAGTTATGGTTGCTTTTTTAGATATATCCATTGCTCTAGATAACATGCAATATGATTTATTTCTTCAGTGTTTAATAACCTTTGATATTGGAGGTTTGGTTTATCAATGGTTTGCTCTTTCTGACAGTTCCTCTTGCAAGGCAGCAGACAGGGTACCCATTGGATTCACAGCCATCTGACTTATTAACTATTCCCTTCTTTTCAAGATATGGTCCACAGATCTGAAATGTCCTGCTAGAAACATTGCAAGAAAAAAGTGATGCTAAAGATTTAAGATCATGTTGAAGACTTATTTGTTGAATTTTATGTTGATTTGATGAAAGTTTAAAATGTTATATGCTGGGTTTTTCTTATTTTTGTGATATTGTAAACTGCTCAGATGGACAACATATCCTATATAATAAAACACACCTCCAACATTCTGAAGCCGAGAAAGTGAAGCCTTCAAGCCTTGAAGCATTCCTGCAACGTTCCGGAACTACGTGTCGTCAATTGATGAATTGGAGCCTTACAGAGTGCACGAATGCTTGAAGGCTTCACTTTCTCACACACACACACACACACACACACACACACACACACACACACACACACACACACTCACTCTCTGTCTCTCACATACAGTCTCTCTCACACACTCTCTCTCTCTCTCTCTCTGACACAAACACACACACACACACACTCTGTCTGTCTCTCTCTCTCACATACACACTCCATCTCTCACCCACACACTCTTTCTCAAACATACACACTCCGAGAAAAGGGGGGCATGGAATACGCTGGGGAGGAGAGGGAGGAGGCATGGAACTCGGAGGGAAGGGGGGCCAAGAACTCGGAGGGGAGGAGAGAGAGGGAGGGAGGAGAGGAGAGGGAGGGAGGGGGGCCTGCACCTCGGATGGAAGGGGGGCCTGGAACTCGGAGGGGAGGAGAGGGAGGGAGGGAAGGAGGGGGTCATGGAACTTGGAGCCCTACACACACACATTCACTTTCTGTCTCTCACATATACTCTCTCTCTCACACACTCTCTCTCTCTCTCACACACACACTCTCTCTCTCTCTCTCACACACACTCTCTCTCTCACACACACTCTCTCTCTCTCTCACACACACATACACTCTGTCTCTCACACACTCTCTCTCTGACACAAACACACACACACACACACACACTCTGTCTGTCTGTCTCTCTCTCTCTCACTCATTCTCTCTCTGTCTCTCACTCACACACACACTCCATCTCTCTCTCTCAAACATACATACTCTGAGGAAAACCTTGCTAGTGCCCCTTTCATTTGTGTCAGAAACAGGCCTGTTTTACTAGTGGTATTATAAATGGTGCGTTATTATTTAGTGATATCAACAGTTGCGCGTTATTTGGATTTTTTTGATTATAACACTTTGTTTTTGTTTTGGGTTGAGGGGTTGAGAATTTATGAATATAACTTGTTTGTCATAAATCTCTTTTATATTGTTTCTATGGTGATTTCTCTGTTCCTGTCTTGAGCAATGGTGCACGCACTTCATTATCTGAAAATATATATATATATTGTACACCTCATCCTGCCAGCATAAAGCTGCTTTTGTGCATTCAGGGCTCTATATCCTCCCACTTCAACGTGTTTAGACATTTTCTCAGAACAGAATGTATAATCCAGATCACTCCAGTGCCATTAAGTTAGCACACACCAGGAGACAGAACTTACATAAATCCAATTTCAATTAAAAATCCTTTTATTAGAATTGATTAAAAGGCATAACCTAATCCCACTCCTGACTGTGTGCTCATGATGAATAACATTCATAGTATGGTCGCAAGAGTACATACAGATAGTCCCTGTGCAGTTTTCAAAGTCATTGGGAACTTGTATGGAAAAGATGTAATTACAATGACATTTACAGAATAAATGTACCCACATCTGTGAGATGCAGTGAAAAAAATTAAGCAGGGTGTGATTACATTTTTGTTATATGTATTTACTTTAAAAGTTTTATATTCTCAGCATGCACAACTGTAGGAGTTAGGTTTACCTTTCATACAAGCTGTCCAACTAATTTCTTTGTATAATTTTGAAATATCAGCTCTCTTTTTTTTCCTAACACAGCTCTCTTTTTTTTTTTCCTAAAATGCGTAAGGCAGTGGTTCCCAAACCTGGTCCTGGAGGCACCCCGGCCACTCAGGTTTTCAGGACACCCACTATCAATATTCATGAGAGAGATCTGCATGCACTGCCTCCACTGCATGCAAATATATCTCATGAATATTCATTGTGGATATACTGAAAACCTGACTGGCTGGGATGCCTCCAGGACCAGGTTTGGGAACCACTGGCTTAAGGTGAAATTTCAGAGGTATTCTATGTGGGTAAAACTGACTTAATTCACAGACAAAGTCCCTCTGTGGGGAACAGTGTGGGTGCTGTCAACTGCAAGACCTCTTGGAGAGAGGGAAAATAGCTATTTGGCTGGGGCCTGGGGGGGACTCAGTTTCAAAGATGGCCTCAAAGTTAGATGCTCGTTAATGTCATTTACTGCACTTATAAGTATAAACACTTGGAAACAGATGATAAAGTAAGCACATACGTCAGTGTGTAAGGAGGAAAAAACTCAAGAAGCACCCTTTCCCACTAACAAGGCGGGTAAAAGGGCTAGGGCTTCTTCATCATTGGAAAAACCTCCTGGGGTTCTTAACTTCAAAACATCAAAAAATAAACTCACTACTTAATTGAGCTTTTGCAGATGTTGAAAAAATAGAGGAGGTACTTAGCTTAACTGCAAAGACCTTAATCTTCTCTAGGGCTCCTTCGTTACTCAGACCGTGGTCAACGTTGGCCTCTGTTTCGCCACTGCTGCATCAGAACCTCCGGTCTAGTATTACGCCGTTCAGACTGCCGACGGACACATGAAGGAGCCCTAGAGAAGATTAAGGTCTTTGCAGTTAAGCTAAGTACCTCCTCTATTTTTTCAACATCTGCAAAAGCTCAATTAAGTAGTGAGTTTATTTTTTGATGTTTTGAAGTTAATAACCCCAGGAGGTTTTTCCGATGATGAAGAAGCCCTAGCCCTTTTACCCACCTTGTTAGTGGGAAAGGGTGCTTCTTGAGGTTTTTCCTCCTTACACACTGACGTATGTGCTTACTTTATCATCTGTTTCCAAGTGTTTATACTTATAGGATTGTCCTTTATTTGGAAACTGGTTCCCTGATTTTTACTATAGTTTATGTCTAAGATTTATTGCACTTACACATAAATAGTCTAGCAAACCATCTGTTAAATAAAACATTATTCAGATGATCTCTTATTCCTTTTTGGTGCCCTATTTTGTTTTCTTGTGCCAGCATTTTGAGCACATTTCACACAACAAGGTGAGCAACCCTTGTGCAGGATCAATCTGCCTTTCTGTTTATCCATTTGATCATGTTCATTTAATTGTATATGTACTAGCAAACAGATGCATACAATAAATAAAAAGAAAAGAAAGAACAGAAGCAACTCCAGGCCATGGGAGAAGTGGTATGGTGGTGAGGAACCCAGGCCCCTTCTCTCCCAAACCCATTGCAGCAAAGATGTAACCTGGACTGGAATGCCAAAAGCTGTAGTCTTAGAAGCAGGAGACTTCGGAACACAGCTTAAAGCTACAGACTTAGAAATCTTTGGAGTAGGGTCAAGACAGTTCCAAAGGGGTCCTTTTACTAAGGTGCGCTGAAAAATGGCCTGCAGTAGCGTAGACGCGTGTTTTGGGCGCGCACATAATTATTTTTCAGTGCACCTACAAAAAAATGCCTTTTAAAAATTTTTGTTGAAAATGGACATGCGGCAAAATCAAAATTGCCACGCATCCATTTTGGGTCTGAGACCTTGTTGCCAGCCATTGACTTAGCGGTAAAGTATCACGCAGTAACTAGGCGGTAATGACCTACGTGTGTCAAATGCCATTTGGTGCGTGTCTGATACATGCGTCTGAAAATAGAAATAATTGGACACGCCCCAAAAATGAAATTACCACAAGAGCCATGCGGTAGCTAGGCAGTAACTACTACTACTACTACTATTTAGCATTTCTATAGTACTCCATTTTGGTGCTCATTGGGCGAGCGTAGACACTTATGCAGCTTAGTAAAAGGGCCCCAAAGTCTTCCAAATTGCACAGAAGTGGGCTGTTCTCATCCAACATGGAAGTAAACCAGCATAAGGCTTTTCCTTTTAGGAGGATGCAAATAAAGCTCACCCTGCCTCTGTCTATAAGAAACTCCTGTTGGGTGTGCTAGGAACCACACTGGAAGTACTTCATAAGGAAATTCTGTAATGAAGAGCTGCTAAGTTACCCAGATCCAGGAGGAAGACGTTTTGGGCAATCCTGGGTTTGAATTAATACCCCAAAGCAGTGTGGGATTTATAGTCCCTGATTCCACCCATTGAAATCCGTGCTGCAGATCCCCTGTAGTGGCTGGAGAAAGTATGTCTTTTGGCCCTGGAAGAACAGAGGATTTGCTACCTTCTTTGGTAGATAAGATTATTAATTTTAGAAGCTGATCATAGCTGGGTTTTTATTTATTTATTTATTTATTTATTTATTTATTTTAACAAAAAAAAGTTTCTGGGCCAAAAGATTACTTTGGGGGATCTGTATTCATTATGAAGCATTGAGTTCAAATATTTATTGCACTCTACTTGGTCTCAGATTATATTTCTTGGCACTCTCTACACTATGCACTGAGTAATCGCTTGGGACTGCATAAAATTGATGATCGTGTATTAAAAAGTTATAACAGGCATTGAAATCTTTTTATTAACATAAATAATTGAAAAAAATCCCAAATTTTGGAAAAAAGGCCAAATGAACCAAATATTGAACACATTTTTTCCTGCAACAAGTGCAGTTTATATGTATGCTGATGGCACTTACCACCTCCTCATGGTGATGGTTACATTTTGCACATGGAAGGGCAGCAGATTAACCATATGAGCAACCGGGCAATGCCCGAGGGCCCAGAGAATCTGAAGGGCCCAGTGCCTCTCTCCCCTTTGCACACTATAGCCCCCCCCCCCCCAGGCCTACTTTAAAGGACCCTGGTGCTCTAGTGGCTTCTTCCAGGGCAGGAAAGAACTCCACCCTTTCCTGTTGTGCTGCTCCGTCCGGCAGCACCACATCTTCAAAATGGCTGCCAAGACTGCTGCAGGAAATCATGGCAGCCATTAAGAAGAAGTGGTGGCAGATGGGAAAGAGTGAAGTTCTTTCCTGCCCCCCAAAGAGCCCACTAGACCAACGGTGCTCTTCAAAGTAGGCCTGAAGGGCTCTAGTGCACAGGGGGGTGTTGGAAACAAAAATGGGGGCGGTAGCAGGGGCCCAATGACCCCATTCTGTCCAGGACCCAGATCACCGCCAGTCCGCCCCTGGCACATGGTAAATACCATGCACTAACTTCAAGAACTGTTCAGGCCATAAACCACCTATCTCTGCCCCTTTTCTGTCTGCTGCAGTGACAAGCAGTTACAGAAGAAATTAGGAAGTACTGAGGCTGTATTGTAACTTTTGCCACAGCTGTTCACTGCATGCTAATTCCTGCAGTAATTGTTTATCGTACTTTAGTAAAAGGGCCCCAAAGTTAATAAAGATGTTATTTAAAATACAGTCCTCTTTCTTCTAAATGTAACAACAGAACTAATCCTGTGTAGGAACAGGAATTATAGAGCACAACATACTGCGTTAGGTCAAAAAGCAGGCTGTCTTACAAACCAGATGTAGATCACAAAGGCAGGAAAAGCTAAAGAGAAACAAAGCTGGATTATTACAGTGCCCGCAGAGTATTTGTTTTCTATTACCTTTATATTTTAAATGAGATCATATTTCTACACGTTAGAATTTAATCCAATCCTCAATAGAGGGAATTACAGTTGGTTTGAAGCAGTTTTTGCCAGTGAAGCTATTGATTCAGCACAGTACATATACAGCAACAGATTGCATCTTCAGTGTATCATGTTTCATAAACTGGGATGGATAGATTTCTAGCGAATGAGTGTATCTAAAATCCTGATGTCAAAAGATGAATTTCTCTCAAAGTGTTTACAGTTAAAAACCTTCAAACACAGCCAGGTCAATATTCAGTCAGCAGTGGTCAGCGTTTCTTGAAAAACTGACCACTGACACAGGGGTGTAGCAATGGGTGGGCCCTGGCCCACCGAATTTCGGCTCTGGCCAACCCATTTGGTTGTCCTCCTCCAATTGGTGCACTGGGAGTACACTACACAGCCTTTTAGTTCTGCCACGGTTCACCCATATGCATTTAGGCAGCCTGCAGCAAAAACAGCTTGAGTCTAAATACAGTAATCTGCCTACTTTTTTACCTAATTGTTTTTTAAGTGCAGGTCTGGGTTGGGAATGGCCAATCTAGCGCTACGGCGCACCACTGCTGTCACAGTGCTGTGCTCTGCTGCTCTCTGATGGTCTCACTCTCATGGCGCCTGCCTTACCTTGTCCTCCAGTGCCCCCGCAGCATGCACGGATGAGGCACCACACAGAAAATTCTGCCATCAGTGCTGCGGCTCAGCTAGACGAGTCTCCCTCACTGTGCCACAGTGTCAGGCTGCTAGCAGTAACTGGAGAAGTTATTAGGCCCTCGTTTCGGTTAAGCCCCTCAGGCCTCTGCACTCCCCCACAGCCCCAGATAGGCAAAGATCCAGCACACAGAGCACACTGCAGTGCTCTGTCTGCACCTGCTCAGGTAGAACAATTTTTTTTAAATATCTACGGTATAATCATTAAATATACCTTTATTTCCCTAGGCCGTGAAAAGCCCTCCCTCACCCAGAAACCCACCAACAATAAATTTTAATGTTGGGTTTCTGGGTGGGGGTGGGATCAGTCCCCAGTTCATAATAAAAAAGTTGTATATTTGTTCATGTTGGTGGGTTTTTGGGTGGGAATGGTCTCAGCAGTGCGCAGGCTAAAATAATTTATTTAATGTAGGTAGGATTTTGATGTGCTTCAGGTGTGTGGGGGTGGGGGGGGGGAGACTGGGAAGGGCAGGGGAGATGCCAGACGATGAGGGGATGGGTAGGGAGTAGGATGGGTCTGATGCCTAGCTATGGAATGGCAGAATGGACAGTGGGGAAGGGAAGGCGAGGAAGAGAAGGGTTGATGCTGGGCTACGGGGATGGATGGTGAGGAAGGGAAGGGCTGATGCTGGGCTATGGGGATGCATGGGGTACAGAAGGGAAGGGCTGATGCTGGGCTATGGGGATGGATTGGGCTAGGGAAGGGAAGGGAATGGCTGATGCCAAGCTAAAGGACAATTTTTAATTTTTGGTCCCTTATTCTATGATTGATGAGAGTTGGTCTGTGTTCTGCATGTGACAGGTGAGAGATTTTGCTGGCATGTGGTTTGTGTGGGGATCTATGAGTCTGCCTTGTCTGGCTTTTCCAATGGGATGCACATTGCTGTTATGTATATTCACGGCTGTCTTTTTAAAGGTACTGTTACTGGTATCCGTGTTCAGAACTGGTGTTAAGGTTTGCGATACAATCTCTAAGAAGCTACTTTGCAGGATTTAGTGTTACTTCACTAAGTGTTACTCTTATCTTCCCATAAACCAACCTCTCCTCTTCCCTCATTCTCTATCTCTTTGGATAACACTCTCATCCTCCCTGTCTCATCAGCTCGTAACTTTGGGGTCATCTTCGACTCCTCTCTCTCCTCTGCACATATTCAACAGACTGCTAAAACCTGTCATTTCTTTCTCTATAATATCACCAAAATTTGGACTTTTCTTTCTGAGCATACTACCAGAACCATTATCCACACTCTTATCACCTCTCGCTTAGACTATTGCAACCTGCTTCTCACAGGCCTCCCACTTAGCCATCTCTCTCCTCTTCAATCTGTTCAAAATTCTGCTGTATGACTTATATTCCGCCAATGTTGCTATGAAAATATTAGCCATATATTCGTCACTTCATTAGCTTCCTATCCGTTTCCGCATATAGTTCAAACTCTTCTTAGTGACTTACAAGTGCGTTCACTCTGCAGCTCCTCAGTACCTCTCCACTCTCATCTCTCCCTACATTCCTCCCCAGGAACTCTGTTAACTGGGTAAATCTCTCTTATCTGCACCCTCCTCCTCCACCGCTAACTCCAGACTCCGTTCCTTTTATCTTGCTGTACCATATGCCTGGAATAGACTTCCTGAGCTAGTACATCAAGATCCATCTCTGGCCGTCTTCAAATCTAGGCTAAAAGTCCACCTTTTTGATGCTGCTTTTAACTCCTAACCCTTACTCACTTACTCTTATTTATCCTGTTTGTCTGTCCTAATTAGATTGTAAGCTCTGTCAAACAGGGACTGTCTCTTTATGTCCAGTGTACAGCGCTGCATACATCTAGTAGCGCTATAGAAATGATAAGTAGTAGTAGTAGTGAAGGGATTTTCTGTTGCTATTATTGAGATGCTACCAGAATTTTAATACATTTTTCCTATGGAAAGCTGTAAGAGGAAACATTCTAGCTATGTTCTGTATGCTACAGATTCCGCAGTAGGTGGGAAAAAAATCTTGATGTTGACAGTAGGATTTTTCTTATTTCGTTAGTGAGAAATCTGGGGCTTTGCTTCATGCAGTTTTTGATGTGTTGAAGAATAGGCAAAGATTAACATATATGAAAAATGTAAGGTATTTATCTGTTTTGCTTAATCAGGTATTTACATTTGTTATAAAGCAAAGTTTGAAGGATATATGCCATTGCTGTAATTATATTGCAGGATCCTGTCATGTGTACTGTAATGTTTGCCATTAAAGTAGACTTATATCTGGTCAAGTTTAAGATATGGGATAATGTAACTATATTTAAAAATATCGTTTTTCCATTAAATATGTATGTGGTTTATGTTGATGCAGGACAGCTATTGGGCAGAGAAATCCATCATCAAAAGCATTCTAAGGCATTATTTTGCAGTATCCCAAGAAACACTACTCATACCTATATACATAGTGCCCACCCATATTAGCTCTGGACCCACCTGAAAATTGAGGTCTGGTTACGCCACTGCACTGATGGCTAATTTAGACCCAGATCTTCAGTGCTAAGCTCTATCTGTTGCCTTCAGCAGTGCCTAGAAAGTCATGTGATTATGGCTGATATTCAGTGCCATATACAGGAACCAACTCTGTAGATGCCAGTGGGTTCTGAGCACCCCCAAAATGGAATAAGCTCCTTCATTATGTCAAGAGAGGGGTAGTTTGTATGGTTATTGTAACAGGTTGCAGACCTGGGGAACTGGGTTCGATTTCTGCTGCTGCTTGATGGTGAGCAGTGGGTTGAGATCCTGGGGAACCAGGTTCAATTCCCTCTGCAGCTCTGTGTGACCCTGGGCAAGTCACTTAACCCTTCATTGCCCCAGGTACAACAGTAGTACTTAGATTGTGAGCCCACTAGGGACAGAACCAGTACCTGTAAAGTGAAACTGTAAACTGCTTAGGTCTAAGCAGTATATAAATATTTGAATGAATAACTATGTAGTCCGTTATCTATATTTTGCACAGATTTTTCAAACTCCTAAATAATGCAAAATAAAACAGCAAATAATATGTGTGAAATTTCATATACATAATAGTTTTCTTTATTTGCAAATTTAGGGGTCCTTTTACTACGGTGCACTGAAAAATGGCTTGCGGTAGTGTAGGCATGGGTTTTGGGCGTATGCCAATTCATTTTTAGCGCGTCTATAAAAAAGCCCTTTTTTTATTTTTGCCAAAAATGGACATGCGGCAAAATCAAAATTGCCCCACGTCCATTTTGGGTCTGAGACCTTACTGCCAGCCATTGACTTAGTGGTAAAGTCTCACACGGTAACCGGGCAGTAATAACCTATGCGTGCCAAAATCCACTTGGCACACGTAGTAGACGTGCGCCAGAAAATAAAAAATATTTTTCAGGCACACGTAGCGGACGCACACCAAAAATGAAATTACTGTAGCCATGCAGTAACTCCATTTTTGCGTGCATTGGGCATGCATAGACGCTTATGCAGCTTAGTAAAAGGGCCCCTTAGGGCCCTGCTTACTAAGGTGCATTAGTGTTTTTAGCATGCCTAACCATGTAGGTGCCTATAGGGATATTGTAAGTATGTACATGGTTAACGCACATACATTGTTAATGCATGATAAAAACGTTAACACGCCTATAATGCTGCTTAGTAAACAGGGTCCTTACTGAATTGTGCATTAATACATTTATAAACATTGCTACAACTTAGGTATGTCCTAAACTCCTTCCCAAAAGCTTGTAAGCCATGTAGTCATGCATTTTTCTGGATTAAATTTCAACTGATTTGAATGTAACCATGCTGCTACTGCAACCAATTATTCATATCAGAAAGATCTAGTGAAACTGGGTCAGTTGGAAATACTAATTGAATGTCATCAGCAAAATAGTGCCCACTCACCCCTAATGACTGAACCAGAAGAGCAAGTGGGCTAAGAAAAAGGCAAAACAATACTGGCCAGAGGACTGAACTATGAAGAACTCCGCATGACAAAACATTCTCTTTTGATGCTGCTGAACTGAATAAAACACAGAATGACCTATTAGATGAGAAAGAGGTAAACTTATAGTACGCTGTGCTTCAAACCAAACTCTTCTGCATAAGCAAGGATTAGTAATGATCCACTAAATCAAATACAGGACTATGATTCAACAACACAAGAAGTATAATCTTATCCTGATCTAAATGACTATGTACTTCTTTCAATTTTTTTATTGTAAACTGCTTTGAATTGTGAGTTAGCAAAGCAGTATATCAAATGTAAATAAACTATAAACTATAACTACCTGAATTGAAAAGGCCACCAAACTAGTTTCAGTACTGTGAGATGGACGAAATCCAGACCGACAAGGATGTAATAGATTTCTATGGTTATCTACAAGTGATTTTCACAATGACTTCATCTTCCAAATTGATCTGACCACTGCTTTTTTTTTAAGTAGATATCTGTAGCCATAGTTAGTGCATGAGACACACAGAAAATCACTTAGAAAAGAAATTCCTCTGGACATATTTAGCTGGGGGTATGACTGTGTTATTGAACCATTATGGTTCAGTGGTGGTTGTCCCCCAATGAAGGAAATATGCTAGTATGAAAATATACATGTTATATCAAAGATCTGGCTATGCATTACATAAAAATAGAGCTCTGCATATATTCTGTCATAGTACTAATAATTATTCCTGAGAAGGGACTACAAAAGCCACTGAAAAGCCCCACTCCCACCCATCCGAATCAGTTCACCCATGATCAAGGCACAGACCGTAGAAGTCTGCTCTGCACTAACTGCTTCCAATTCCTCGTGTTGCCACCTAATTACCGCTAAGCTTCTTTGGATCCCTTCCTTTCAAACAGGATCCTTTGTGTTTATCCCACACACTTTTGAATTCCACTAAAGTTTTCATCTCTAGTACCTCCCATGGGAGGGCATTCCAGGTATCTACCACCCTCTCAGTGAAAAAATACTTCCTGACATTATTACTGAGTCTACCCTCCTTCAACATCAATTCATGTCCTCTAGTTCTACCACCTTCCTGTCTCTGGAAAAGGTTTGTTTGTAGATTAATACCTTTCAGATATTTGAATATCTGTACCATATCACCCCTGACCCTCTCTCTTTCCTATCATTATTGTAGTTCTTCCCAGTTTCCTTTCATGTGAGTCTATGTGGTATTCTGTCTTCAATATGCTTTTCCTATATCCTCCCCTTATTAGATTGTAAGCCACTTAGACACACTATTGATTAGCGCAATAGTAAGTCTTTAATAAACTTGAAACTTGAACTTGTTCAAGGCCAGGGTGAAGCTCTGAGAAGTGCATCACTGGAAGGAGGACAGCCAGAAGGGTCTGTGCATGAAGGACAGCTGGATTGTGATCAGAAGTTCAGGAGCAGCCTTGGATTATTACTAGCCCAAAGGGATGGATAAAGGACAGGTGGAAATGAAAAATATGTAAATACTTTGGGTTTAATGTGTGAATCAAGTTGGAAGGTGGTTGGGATTGTGATTTGTCTATTAGATTGTAAGCTCTTTGAGCAGGGACTGTCTTTCTTCTATGTTTGTGCAGCGCTGCGTATGCTTTGTAGCGCTATAGAAATGCTAAATAGTAGTAGTAGTAGTAGTAAATGCAACAATTAACGTGATATATACTTGATCATGGTCTTTCTTTGGTGTTTCTGGGACATAGGCCATAGACGTCTGCCCGGCTCTGTCCTTATGTTTCGACTACTAGAGTTGCCATCAAAGCCTACTCCAACATACCAAAATCCAGCTTGTCATTTGGGGGACAAATACCATAAAATTCTGCCAGGCACTGTCCTCACATTTCAAACCACTGAAGTTTCCATCGAAGCTCTCTCTAGGCCATCCTAAATTGGATCAACATATGTGGGACTCAGACCATACAAGCCAGCCCAGCACCAGCAGTAGTTGATGCAGCCAGTTCCTGATCCAGTTCACCATTTTGGGTCCTAACTTCAGTCTGTCAGGTTTATTCAAGAGCCTCCTATGAGAAATTGTGTCAAAGCCTTTGTTGAAATCTAAGTAGGTTATATCCAGCACATGTCCTCAATCCAATTCTCTGGTCACCCAATCTCCAGCCCAGAAGAGCAGTAACATAGTACATAACATAGTAGATGACGGCAGAAAAAGACCTGCACGGTCCATCCAGTCTGCCCAACAAGATAAACTCATATGTGCTACTTTTTGTGTATAACTGACCTTGATTTGTTTCTGCCATTTTCAGGGCACAGACCGTAGAAGTCTGCCCAGCACTAGCCCCACCTCCCACCACCGGCTCTGCCAGCCAATCTCGGCTAAGCTTCCCCTACAGTGTTAGTATAACATGAAGAAAGAAATCCCTAAAACATTCAAAGTAATGAATCAAGGGGCAATTCTAAAACTGGCCACCTCCAAGTAGGTGCCTGGAGGGTGAACAGTAGGGGATTTTTGTTTTTTTTTAAGGTTATCAATAGAAATCAAACAAAATAAAACATGGAAAAGAAAATAAGATGATACCTTTTTTATTGGACATAATACATTTCTTGATTAGCTTTCGAAGGTTGCCCTTCTTCGTCAGATCAGAAATAAGCAAATGTGCTAGCTGACAGTGTATATAAGTGAAAACATTCAAGCATTACTATGACAGTCTGACAGGGCAACCTTCGAAAGCTAATCAAGAAATGTATTAAGTTATGTCCAATAAAAAAGGTATCATCTTATTTTCTTTTCCATGTTTTATTTTGTTTGATTTCTATTGATAACCTTAAGAGTGGACTAACACGGCTACCACACTCCTCTACTTAAGATGTTTTTTTTAATAAACAAACCTAGGCTCCTAGGTTCTGTTATAGAATACCAGAGTAACTGGATATCAACACATCTAAAATTTAGGCATGCACACTTACACCAACCATAGAGCTGGTGTGAGTGCATGCACCTACGTGTGTGTGGCAGGAATACACGTAACTTACAGCATTCTGTATGTTTTATTTATTTATTTATGAACATTTATACCCCACTTTTTTCACATAAAGCAGACTAAAAGTGGCTTACAATGTACAGATTAATCAATTAAAATTACAATGGATAGGGGGGAAGGAACAGGGTAAGAAGGAAAAGGGAAAGGGAAGAGAGACTAAGATAGACGGTGGAAATCCAGATGGCCCAGAATGGTTCGAACAGTGGTTATGTAATATGTAGAAGCATAGAAACATGATGGCAGATAAAGGCCAAATGGCCCATCTAGTCTGCCCATCCTCAGTAACCCCCTAACTCTTCCTTTTCCTAAGGGATCCCACATGCTTGCCCCATGCTTTCTTATGTGGGAGCCCACCCATGATGAGCTCCTGTGCATTTCCTGCCTTGCAAATATGCATTATGGGGCCCTTTTACTAAGCTGTGGTAAAAGGGGGCCAGTGTTAGCATCACCACGTGTTTTTGACATGCACGGAGGCCCCCTTTTACCACAGCGGGTAAAAGGGTGTCTTTTTTCAGGAAAATAAATGGCTGTGTGGTAAGTGAAAAACTGGCTGCGCGGCCATTTCAGGGGGAGCACCTACCGCCACCCCTTGATGTGGCAGTAAGGGATTACTGCCAGGTAAGTACCAGTGCTATAAAAATAGAAAATATTTTTGTAGCGCTGGAAATGGCAAACACTGGGTATGGGAACTACCACCGGGTTCCTGCGGTAGCCCAGCACTAGTTCTGGATTGGCGCATGGCAAGCCTGTTGCTGTGCACCAACCCTTTAGTAGAAGGGCTTCTATGTAGGTTAAGCAAGTATTTGCAGAATAGCGTTTAGACAGAATACTAACATTTGTGTGCTTAAGAATAACACCACAGTTAAGACCAGTATTTATTAGATCTAACCTGGTAAAAGTAACTCCTGCTCTAGTCACTAGTAGATTAGACTATTGTAATTCTCTTTTTCATGGGTTGACTCAAACTAGCTTTAAAAGACTGCAGTTAGTGCAAAATACAGCAGCCCGTTTCCATACTGGAAAAGACAAATCTGATCACATTACACCTGTCTTGGCTAAATTGCACTGGTTACCAGTGTCAAGAGGGATACGACATTTTTTTTATGCTTGGTAATCAAAGCCTGTTAAAAGTTCCCAGCTCTCTCTTTATTGTTATTGGTCAATATGTTCTATCCAGGCAATTACATTCTTCACAATTAAATCTATTGGAACTTCCCTTGTTATCCAAGGTTAAACTGACAACCACCATGAGGCAGGCCTTTTGCTATTTTGGCCTATCATTGTGGAATCAATTGCCAGAAGATATCAGGTGTGAAAACCTGGCTTTATGTCAGCAGTTTTAAGTAATTACATGGCTGAGTCTGGGCTTTTTCTGCATTGTATTATTGACTGAGTATTATGTGAATTATTATTGTTAATGTATTGTATTGTAATTCTAATTGGTGCCATTTGGCGTAAATGTGGTATATCAAATAAATCAAATCTAATCGATGTATAAATGCTAGTATTCTAAACATTTGTAAGCGTAACACAGACATAAATGTGAGTGTCTAGGTTATAGAATTGTCCTTCAAGTAGACAATATAACTGTTGAGGGTGGGACCAGTAGATGAAACAAATTCTGATAACTAACAAAATGTAGAGGATGGCGTCTTCTTATTTTCCAGGTCTTTATGATTACCTTTTTGAGTACTAAGACAAGCAGGGATCTGAACTGTATCTTATGTTTTATGACTGTCAATATTCTGGAAAAGCCACTGTATTGTCACGTACAGTTGAAAGCAGTTGGGGTTCTCATATCATAGAAGCAGACTTTTTTTTCTATTTCTGTTAATTATAAATGAGATTCTGCCTAATGCTGCCAACTAAGCTTCAGTTGAAGCAAATAAAAATGCTTGCTCTATCACTGTTCCTATATTCACAAGTTAATTGTAGAAGGACAAATATGTCCTATGACTGATCCTTTCCCACCAGAATGTGTCAGTAGTTTAAGTCTCAGGCATAATTTACTGTTGTATTAACATCAAAAGAATTGTCGCATCGCAGAATATCCAGAAAGAGGTGATAATGTTTACCTCGTGATCAGTGCTGTTGCAGGTCAAACAGAATTGCAGTGTTTCTGTTTTGAAGTCATTAAAGTAGTGTGCTTACTTTGTCGGTGCATTTGGATATGTGGAAAGAAAAGTCAGTAAATAAGTTGTGTGTGGAAAGTTTTTTTTACTGGGCAAGAAAACAAAAAAAGGAGATAGGTCCCCTGTGGAGGAATGCCAAAGGACAAGGAAGTAGGGGTGGACCAATAAAAATGAATTGTGGAACCTTGAAATAAGAACTGATAAAACATAAAGTTTATTATGATAAAAAAAGACCATAACTCTACTTTGAACATATGTTCTTAAGAATTTCATTTTATTTTACACACATTGATATAAATGATGCCTTTCGGATCTCTAATTAGAAAATGAATGTTATAGAAAACAAAACTTAAAGGGTTGCATTTGTGTTTGCATGCCCAATGGTGCTTAGATGGCAATTCTGGCTTTAAAAATTAAGGCCGGTGCTGGGCTGGCTTGTACAGTATCCTGCTTATAATCGAACGAAAAAAACGCCCAAGAGTCGACCTAAATCGGGAGATGGACGTTAATCTCACAAAAACGAGTAAATCCATATAATTGAAAGCAATGTTTCAGTGCGCCCGTGTCGCTCGTACGTGGACGTAAAAACGTCCAAATAAGAGGCGTGTCGGGGGCGTGTTAGGGGCGGTGATACGACGTGGACGGGTACAACGTATAACGAATAGCGAAATGGCTCTGGTTGAGCGGGAAGATGGGCGTAATATGATGGACCCGAAATAAAAGCGACCAGAGCAAGGAGGAAATCGTCTTTAGACCCATTAGCGATTGTGTGTAGTTGGAGAGTGGCGATATTGTTGGTGGAAGAGCGGAAGTGGTGGTTGTAGAGAGAAAGCCGAGCGTGTTGAGTACCTGTGACCGTCGTCTGTGTGCCCTGCCTCTTTTTGTGTCTTACTCTTTGACCGTTCCTTACTCCTACTCCATTGCTCCATCGCCCCCTTCCCCTCCCCCTATCCCTCCCCATTCACTCCTCCCACGTGTATACTCTATTCCCTGACCTCCGTTTGTCTCTGTGTTCCTGTACTGTTTGGCGAGTGAGTGGCCAGAGGGCGTGGTGGCTGGAAGTGACAGATCTGTGTGTGTTGCTGTTTGTTTGACTACTAGTCCTAATACTTGCACTGGTGGTGGGGATATGGATGCACTTAATGCACTTGTGGCATGCATGCTACACGAAGAGGCCACCCACCGCAGGAGGTATTCACGGCCCCGAGTGTTTAGGCCCCGCACCACCTTCCTACAACTCACTGACCAGCAGTGTCTAACAAGGTTCAGGTTTGATAGGGCCACTATTCGTCAGCTGTGCGAGCAGCTGACACCCCTCCTTCAGCCCCAGACACGTAGGAATAACCCCATCCCTGCCCACCTCAAAATCACTTCCGCTCTCTCTGTCCTGGCCACTGGCAGTTTTCAATCCGTATTAGCTGCTAACACAGGCCTCACCCAGGCTTCTATTTCACACTGTCTCACCCAGTTCCTGGATGCCTTCATGACTCACACCTCACACTACATCACTTTCCCCACCACCCCCCAGGCCCTGCACAACAACATGGCCGCCTTCTATGCTGTTGCTAGATTCCCCTCGGTCATCGGTGTGATAGACTGCACACACGTAGCCCTCAGACCCCCCCGGGCACACGAAGCCACCTACAGAAATAGGAAGGCATTTCATTCTATGAACATGCAAGTTGTATGTGATGCCCAGGGGGAGATATTAGACGTGTGTGCCAGGTACCCCGGCTCCAGCCACGATGCCTACATCCTACAGCACTCGGGCATCTTCCGCAGGTTCGAGCGAGGGGAGTTCATTGGTGGATGGCTACTAGGTAAGTGCAACATGCATGTACCACCCATACTAGACCTCCTCCACTGGGCAACCCTCCGCCCTGGCTTCCTCCACCACAACCCACTATCCAAATCCCCCCGCCCCCCCTGTACCTGCTCCAAGCGATACACACTCATCTATCTCATTCTGCTTTTCTGCAAAGGTGACCGAGGCTACCCGCAGAGGACATGGCTTATGACCCCCCTGATCCACCCACAACCAGGGCCAGAAGAAACCTACAACAGGAAACATCGCAGCACCCGGGGGATCATTGAGCGCACCTTTGGTTTATTGAAAAACCGCTTCCGCTGTCTGGACCGGTCTGGAGGAGAGCTGCTCTACAGTCCAGAAAAGGTGGCCAAGATCTTTGTGGCGTGCTGTATGTTACACAATTTGGCCCAGCGCAGAGGACAGCCTCTCCCAGAGGAGCCACAGCCACCACCAGAAGGGGTCCCAGATGAGCTGGAAGAGGAGCCCCCTCCACCCCCAGCCCACAGAGCAGAGCTCAATGCCTACCAGCTTGGCGTAAGAGCAAGACAAAGACTCATTGAAACAAGTTTTAGGTGAATGTAAGTGAACATTTATTTTGTACATACAGTGCATATGTGTTTGGTCAACCCCACCACCACCACCACCACCACCCCCCTCCCACACCCACCCCCCTCCCACCAACCCTCACCCTACAGCATGTCCCATCATTTTCCCCTTCCCTTCCCCCGTCCCCTCCTACCCCTCCCACGCCCTTCCTTTGCAGCTGGTGCTGCATGGGAAGTCTCTTCTGAGCTGCTGCTCCCAGTGTCCTCCTCCCTATCCCCAAGGCAGCCTGCGGCTTCGGCTGCACCGTGGAAATCGGGCCACCTTCTTGCTTCTAGTGGTCTGGCCACAGGACCCAGAATGGGAGCAGATTTCGCGGGTGCTGCAGGAGTGGGTGCGGAGGCTGAGGAGCGCAATGCCCACCTCTTAGCTGGTGGTTGCTGGTGGTCAGTGGAGGAGGATGTTGATGGCAGGGGCTGCTCCAGCAGCACGGGGGCTGGAGTAGGCGCGGTGCCCTGAGGGCGCAGGTGTTGGATGCTCTGCTCCAGCCGTCTCAGTTGCTGGAGCACCTCCTGGTGGCCTTCACGGTGCGCCTGGAGGAGTTCCTGGTGTGCTCGCTGCTGTGCCTCCAGTGCTTGGCGCTGCAGCTCCAGTTTCTGCTGGCGGTACTCCTCCAAGCGCACGTTGTGGCGGAGTAGCTCCGTGGCCAGCCGCAGGAGTTGCCTCCTTTGGCCAGATGGCCTCTGGCGGGGAGCTGGGCCCTCCTCCTCCTCAACAAAGTCCTCCGGTGCTGGAGGTGCGGCCTCTGCTGGTGCAGGTGGTGGTGGTGGTGGCAGAGGCTGGACAGCTGGTGCAGGTGGTGGTGGTGGTGGCAGAGGTTGGACAGCTGGTGGTGGTAGAGGCTGGACAGCTGGTGCAGGTGGTGGTGGACGCGGAGGATGCACAGCTGGTGCAGGTGGTAGAGGCTGGACAGCTGGTGCAGGTGGTGGTGGACGCGGAGGATGCACAGCTGGTGCAGGTGGTGGAGGCTGGACTGCTGGTGCTGCAGGCTGTGGAGGTTGAGGCTGGACGGATGGTGTAGGGCGTTGGCCTTGCAGGCCACTAGGGTCAGCCTCCTCTGAGTCTTCACCTGTATAGCACAAGAGTGAGGAATAGTGTTGGTGCAAATAACCCACTTTTGTCTTTCAGCATTCATATACATTGGTATGTCCCCCAACCTGATGACCCAGCAAAGAGATGGTGAGGAGGAATGGAATTGACACGGGTACGAAAGAGAGAGGCCCGCAGGCAGCTGGGTAGAGGTGGTGGATGAGCAGCCAAGAGAAGGACACCACTCACAACGTTGTGCTCAAGCTGTTAGTTGTATAATTGTTAAATTGAACAACATTGCAGCATGTGTTGTGTTGCTACTGACTTGCTAAACTGCATAGAACTGCTTTATGACCCCCATTACAGGCTCCTTCAGTTGAATGCATGTGGCCCACACTCAGTAGAGCACAGAGGTCACAGGAGGAACTAGGCACAGTTTGGTAATGGGAAAATAGGAGGGAGTAGTAGGGAAGGACGCCCCCCAGAGTTCTGCCACAGTAGTAACCTACACACACCCATAGGAGCCAACTGGAAAGTAGTATTGGGGGTGCTAAGCCCAGTGACCAACACTCCTCCCTGCACAGCTACATGATCTTTCCTCAATATTGGGGGTGCTCACACACACACACAGCACCCACCCTGTCTGCTTGCTCCTATAACACACATGACCACTACCACTACTCAAATAGAGCTTACAATTAATTCTATAAATATGGGCACACAGGACAAGTAAGAGGAAACCCAATGACAACGGTAGGGATAGGGAGTAAGAGTAGACAGCTAGTGAGTAGGGGTTACCAGGTCACAACAGCATCATAAAGGTGGCCTGTTAATATACATAAAGACAGCCAGAGATACTCCCCCCCCCCCACCCACCTATCTCCCTCCCTCCTCCTGCCCCCCACTCCTCACCTCCCTCCCCCTGACCCCAACTTCTATAACACAAGTGTACTGCAGCACAACAGATACCCCAACTGCATAATGAAACACCTACCTGAGTCCTCAGCCTGGCCCGAGGTGTCCATGGAGCCAATCCCGTGGATGCCCTCCTGGGGTAGGAGGGAGTACACCATCAGCTCCATGGGTGTAAGGTTGGCAGTGTCATTGCCTGGGGGATTGGCCCCCGCCTTCCTCCGAACATCCCTCCTCAGCTTCCGTCACTTCCTCTTGCAGTCCTCCACGTCTCTCCCAGCATGGAAGACAGCATTCAGGCTGTCTCGTACTGCCTCCCATTCCCGCTGCTTTACTGTTGCTGCCAGCCTCTGCCCTGTGGGAGCAAACAGACTCCGGTGCCGCTGTACAATTTCTTGCACCAGGAGCTCCACTTCTGCCTCGAGAAAATTACCCTTCCGGGTCGGCGGCATGCGTGGTGGCATTGTACCAATGGGGTTTTGGAAAATACGGAGTGGGCGTTTATATAGGCGCCAAGAACGCCCATTGAGACGGGGGAATAGGCGTTTCTGATTTGGGCGCTACTTTTTCAATTATACACATAATTCCTAAGCGTGCCCAGCTCAGATAGCGATTAGGAACACATGGTTTCGATTATGAGTAGATAAGTATGGGCGTCTCCACCTGCCTTCCCTTTCTTCATTGCCATTTTACCTGCCATTTCCTGCACTTAGACCTTGCCCGATGTTCGTAATAATCAGTTACAGGGTTTTACCCTCACTTATATGAAGGTATGTGTTTAGCTAAGTATGCTTGGGTACACCTGTGTATTTAGGGGGGGGGGGGGGAAATTATTGTTGGCCCTCAGCCACCACGCCTTCCGTTTCCTGTCTTCCACATCCCCTGATGCTCCCTTTCTTTCTCCCATTCTCTCTGCCTAGTTGTAGCAGGCAGTGTGTGGGGGCGAACAATTTAGTACAGTCGGCCCAAATCAAACACCCCTCGGTGAGGGTCATTTCAATCAGGGAGATGTGCAGCTAATGTTCCAGAAGATAAAAGGCGCACTACACAGTCTTGAAACAGACGTTCATGGTAAGCTCTCATTTGTCTGCCACCTCTTCTCTTTGTGCTCATAGTCAAGGAGTGTGCATTCACTGTATGTATGTAGTCTGGAGTCAGATGTTAGGTAGCTCTCTTTTCACCAGGTTCCTGTGCACTGTACTGTGGGGTTGGCAGGTTCTCAGTGGTGTGGGCCAGCTGTTGGAGGTGCTGTATTGGTTCCCGGTAGCTTCCATCTTCCTTGTTTATGTGGTGTACCCCAGTCCCCATTTATGAAGTGGCCACCCATTCTCAAGGTCCATAGGCGGGGGAGGGGAGAATGATTAATGCAATGGATGTGTATAGTACATTATGGAACACCTTCCTAAATTGCTCCATAGGTAGTAGGGTAGGGAACATGCACATTACATTGTTTTTAATCGGTAGCCTGGACAAAATGATCGAGGTGGCTACAGGTAGTGCCACTGAGGCCTATGACGTGGTGGTGAGGGAAAGGGGTGTGTGTACAGGTACCAACCCAAAGTAACTGGTGGTGGCTAAAGCCTGGTGGCTGCTGTGGCCTAGTGGTTAGAGCACCAGCCTTATAATCATAAGGTTGCTGGTTCAAATCCCACCTAAGGCAAGTCAGTTCAGGGACAAAGTTTGACACAAACCCAGAATACTTGAATGTAACACACCTTGATCGACTACTGGAGACATGCAAATAATGAGCACCATTTTTATTTGTGCCCTTCCCTAACACAAGTATTACATTGCAACTGTGATGAAGTAACCATCCATCTATTGGGTTTCCCATTGTTTCCCTTTTGCTCCTCAGCAGTACCTGGAGTTATGTGGAAGTGTGTACCTGGCAGATCACACGTGGTACACTATTAATCTCTTATTGATGGCACTCTGTATTGTGGGTCAGTATGGTGGAGGGGAGGGAGGAAGGGAGAGAGAGATGCTGGCTGGCCATTTTTATTCATGAACACAAATATCCATCCAGCCTCCCCGGCCCAACCCCCCTGCACATATGGCCATGCAGGTTGGAATGAACAGGTGGCGTTCTGTATGGCCAACATTCTCAGACATACATCACCTTCTCATTCACACAGCACATTTAATGCTATGCATATTGCTGCCTCCTTCCTCTCAACTCAACAGCACCATTTGGTGATATGTAATGCACAAGGGAGACAAACACACACACACACCCTGATAGTTATATTATAACAGAAACATTTATTTCCCCCCCACCCCCACCCCTACAAAATAAGCCCCAACAATGCCCTCCTCCCCCCCACAACTCCCCACACACCCCAACAATTCCCTCCCCCACCCCCCACAGAACCCCCAACATTTCCCTCCCCCCACACACACAACCCCAACATTTCCCTCCCTCCCCCCACACACACAACCCCAACAGGCCCCCCCTATTTAAATTAAGGGCGGCCACGCCCTCTTAGTAAGGCCCTCTGTAGCAGGGCAATGAGCAGCCCCAGCAGTACCCTTAGTGGGCCCTGGAGCTGCTCATTGCCCTGCCGTAGGGCTGTCACCTCCTGCAGCAGCTGTTGCTGGCCAACTAGAAGTTGCTGCTGGCCAACTATAAGTTGGTGCTGGCCATCTACCAGCTGCAGCAGGAGGCGCACTACAGTAGCCGGGCCAAAGGCTGGAGGTGGGCCAGGGGACACGGAAGATGGGCCAGGGGATGGAGGTGGGCCAGGGGACACAGAAGCTGGCCCAGGGGATGGAGGTGGGCCAGGCGATGGCGCTGCAGGTGGGGAGGGAGAGGCCTGATATGCAGCTGCAGGTGGGGAGAGATCCTCATCTATGATCAGGACTCCCTCCTCCGAGTCCTCCTCCTCCTCTTCTTCCTGGTGGCCTGCCTCCTGGCCTGGCTGCTGCTCCTCCTCCTCCTCCATGTGCCCCTTCTCCTGCTCCTCCTCCTCCTCCTGTTCCTCCTGCTCCTCCTCCTCCTCCTCCTCCTGGAGGTGGTGGCCCTCCTCATCCTGCCGCTCAGCTTCCTGCTGGTGGAGCCCTGTGTATGTAAAAGGAGTGTGATTGAGATCAGTGCATACACCATGGCTTGCATAGTGCAGTAGCTGGGTGGCGTGAGGCAGGGGATGGGGCAGGGTGTGGTAAGGCGTAGCCTATGCCCATGGGGAATGAGCTGCATCAGATGACATGAAACAGAACCCTGGACCCTCCTCTGACACACACCACGCAGGACATGTGGCCATACCAAATTCATTGCTGACCAGCATGTTTGCATTGTGAGATGCAACGAGGGGTTGATGGGCAGTTGTTGTAGGAGTTATTGGGGGGGGGGGGCAGTGGGAAGGGTGTTGAGCACAATTCTTTTATGTGATTTAGGCCATAACATGCAGTAAAAGTAGGGCCTCAGGCAGCTGTACCAGGACACAGTAATCAGCCACCACAATAAGGGGAATAGTAAAGTGGGGCATATCATCTCATTCATCTCGGGGGGATGGTCGGACGTTGCAAGCACGCTCATGGGAGAACCCCTGCAACCTGCATCCTTGATCTGGGACAGATATGGTATTACTAGGTGGCTATTAGGCACATGGGAAATGATATTGTACAACACATTTGCTTTATTCATGAAATGTATGTAGTAATGTGTACAGGTGTCCTGTTTTTGAATACTTACGGCGAGCCCTGAGGTGCCTTCGCACCGCCCGGATGAGGTCGGGCCTCTCCCGCCTCACCCGGCGGAACCGCCTCCTTAGGGACTCGAGGTCCCGGTGGACTCCAAAGCGTCTGTAAGATATAAGTTTGTAGAGCAGGGGTCAGGGGTGTTGGTCCTTTTTGTCCTCTGCACACATTCATTTGCTATTCACATACCAGAGAGAGAGGGTCTACAGTGTTGGGGGGGGGGGGCACCTCCATTGGTAGTAAATCATAGGAGCCGCCTTTTTACCATTTTGGGGGGTGGAACCCCCAGTGGAGATGACCCCTCCCTCCATACATATTTGATATTGGGGGTGGGGTGGTGAAGCACCCACAGCAGCCACCGAGTTGGTTCCTATGCAGATGATGCCAGAGAGGTGGGCATGAGGCCAGACAATACCGTTTGTATACATTATAATGTATGCTTGTTAAACTACTTTATATGTGTTATCATGACCATGTTATAAAGTATGGTATAGGTTTCATTGGTCTCATGCTTCCACTATTCGGAGGCGTTGTAACCCACTGGCTGCAAAGAGGGGTTGGAAAATGTGGCCTTCACATAACTAACGATATTTTCACATAACACTAATAGCATAGTCACGATACTAACCTAACGAAATACATTCTTGTAGGTAGGGATGTGGGAATGGTGGTCGTTTAAATAACATACAAATTATTAGTGATTGTGCATATTCCTATATTACTCATGATCCTTGCATGGACACTCCAGTTACTGCTGGTAACATTGATGACGGAGCTGTTATATGTGTAGGTACAGGAGGGGAGGGGGGTTGGGCCATAACCTTACCTTTGTAACCTTTCCCGGATGCGGGACCAGGCTCGCATGGCCTGCAGCCTGGGGGGCAGGTGGTGGTGCTGTATGAAGAGGGTGTGGCGGTGCCTTAGGCACAGCCTGACGAGGAGCAAACTCTCCTCCTCTCCGAAATTCGGCTCTCGCCATTGTGCCATTTTTCCACGTGTTGGAAAAGAAGTGCCTTATATAGACGACCTTGCGTGAGGGACGTCGTTTCATGCACAGCTCCATATATGGATGACCATTCCATATATGGCCCCTATCAGCACGTGGACGCCCTCGTAAGCATAGACGTCTTTGACGTGCACATGCCTGCAGGAGTGTGAAACGTGCCTTATATAGATGAGTATGACGCACCCCACCCGACCCTTTTCCCATATACACAATATGCATTTACTGCATGTTCAGTAGGTGTACAGTGCATGCAGATCCGGACATTCAGATGGGCACATATGATGAAAGTATGGGTGGAGCAGCATGATATGTCTGTAGTTGACACATATATGCATTCCTCATATATTTCCGTACCCGGATGTCCTGAACAACATGTACTGTACTTGCGATACACCTTTGTACATTATTTTACACACCACGTGATTTGGTCATTTGCACCTGCAATAATCGACCATCTTAGGGCGCCCAATTTAGTCACGCTTATGCGCTCGTCATTTGATTGTTTTCTTACAGGGATAATCGATTATCGAAAAACGCCCACACTATTTTTCCATTATACAGGTCTATTTTTGGACGTTATCGTAAGAACGCCCTAATTCGTACTTGGACGATCTTTCCATTTTGCCCCTCCATGTGTCCCGCACGTAGAAATCCAATTTAGGATGGGCTGGAGAGGGCTTCGATGGAGATTCCAGTAATTTGGAACATAAGGACAGTGCCAGGCAGACTTTTACGGTCTGAGTCCTGCAAATGACATTACAGACTCGGATAAGCTGGAGAGGGCTTTGACGGCGACTCCAGTAGTTGGAACATAAGGACAGAGCCGGGTGGACTTCTACAGTCTATGTCCCAGAAACACCAAAGAAGGATCATGATCAAGTATATATCACGTTCATTGTTGATTTAAATCTTGAATTGATAGTGAATGTGACTGTTAGGCAGACTGAATGGACCATTCAAAACTTTATCTGCTATCACTCGTTACACAGGGGCTCATTTTCAAAGAAGTTAGACTTACAAAATTCCAAAGGTTGTGACTATGTTTTTATTTGTGGCTTTAGATCATTGTTGACTCCTGCTGCAGGCGCTTACCCCTGGAATCCGAAACTGCACATATAAATCCGGTTGTATTCTGGATTTGCACGTGCAGTTTAATTACCTTAACAAGCCAATCAGCATTGATAACAGCGCTTAACAAGCAATTATCAACACTAATTGATATTAATTAGAATTTACGAGCACCCCTTGCTAAGCATATTCTGCAAAGTGATACACAAATTCTAATGCATGCTGCCAAAAAGGGGGCATGGCTATGGGTGTGAAATGGGCGGACATGGGCATTCCGAAGAACTATGTGCAGGGTTATAGAATATACCTGCTCCTCACCTAACTTGGGAGCCACTATTTACACCAAATATTACTTGGTGAAAACGGATGTGCCTAGAATTAGGCTCCATCATGACCACTAGGGCATATTCTATAAATCCCCTAGAAGTATTCTATAAACTGCCCCTAGATTTTAAGCACAGTTTATAGAATACACCTAGGTTTCGGTGCCTGTTTTCAGGTGCCATATATAGAATCGGGTCCTTAGCGCTAAAACATGGAACTGTGTCAAGTCTGAGTCTATCTTCTGAATTTCTGCTGTCTTTTGGGAACTGGTTTTATGTAGACCTACAGTCTTTTTTAATCATAATAAACATTATGTTTTATCAGTTCTTACTCTAAGGTTCCTCAATTAATTTTTATTGGTCCACCACTATTTCCATGTCCTTTGAGATTTTTATTGGACCAATTTATTACATTTGAGACCAACTATCAAGACCTCTTGATTCAGGTCTGTTCAAAAGATGTTGCCTGAATATACAAGTAAATTGCTGGTTGCATTCCCTAGTTCCCACTCTTCCAACCCACCTAAGGTGTCCAGCATCTCATCTCCTTCCATAACCCCCCACCACCACCACCACTTCCCGGGCAGGTGTCCAGTATCTCATCTCTCCTTTTATAGTTTATAGTTCATTAACATTTACTATACCACTTGGCTTAATCAGGTCACAGCTGTTTACAATGCAATATAAATTAATAAATTATAACCAAAGACAAAGAAACTTCATTAGTACAATAAGAAGACCTCAAATCAAGCATTCTAGAAACAGTCATGCACTTCTCTAACAGTCTGTAGCACAACAGTAAATTACAACAATAGTAAATTATGCCTGAGACTCAAACTACTGACACATTCTGGTGGGAAAGGATCAATCACAAGATACATTTGTCCTGCTACAATTAACTTGTGAATATAGGACAGTCATAAAAAATAAGATACAGTTCAGATCCATTCTAGTCTCAGTACTCAAAAAGGTAATCACAAAGGCCAGAAGAAGACACCATCCTCTATATTTTGTTTGCAGAATTTGTTCCACCTACTGGTCCCACCCTCAACAGTTATATTGTCTACTTGAAGGGCAATTCTATAACCTAGACACATTTATGTCTGTGTTACGCTTGTAAAGGTTTAGAAAACTAGCATTTATACATCGATTTGATTAGATTTGATTTATTTGATATGCCACATTTATGTCAAAAGGCACCAGTTAGAATTACAGCACAATATAATACATTAACAATAATAATTCACATAATACTCAGTAGACAGGAAGGACAATGGTGTGTCATAAGTACAAAATCATTCAAAGAATATGAACCAATTTGTGTTCTAATTATTCACTTTCAGGCTATTTTAGTTATGAAATGCTATAAATGTTTGTCATGGAACATGGGAATCTATGAAGAGTGTATTGTTTAGGACTGATCTAGTAAGTCTGAGGAAACATGTGTAAGGGGCCCAGTGTTCCTTACAAGGTGATCGCAGGTCTCCATAAAGGGGCAACTATGATGAGAAAGGAAAAGTAGGAGAGCAGTGTTTTAGTCCCATTCCAATGGATGTGTCTGGCAACTTGTGAAGTAATAAAATGAGAAACTCAAATTATTCTAGTGGGAGTGGGACAGTTCCAGAAGGAAGCCCAGGAAGAAGCAAAAAAGGAATGTTCTCTGCTCTGCTCTGCCCTGTAATGTACTGGGCTATTCAATGGTTTGTTAGTGAGGAAGAAATACCTACTCAGGAGCCGATGCACAAAAGTCCCTGGAAAGAACCGCTCGCTGTTTCTACCTCGGTAAAAATTACCGAGGTGGAAATAGCAAATCGTGGTAAAAACAAAATTGGCTGAAAATGAGCTGCTCGTAAAAACAGTGAGCATCTCGGTAAGGAAAAAGCCAGTCGCTAAGCGCGGCTGCCCTGTACATGCACAGAGAGGCATGTGTAACTCACAGCTTTCAAGCACGCATACAAACTGCATGTATGAAAGTTGTGTTTAGTAGCTTTTTTGCAAGGAGTCAGCTGTAGGTAGTTACAATTTAGGAAAGACGAGTAGTCTGGACATTTAATTATATGGGGGTCCTGCTGACAAGATCGGAGGGTGAGTAAGCACCTATGAAGATGCTTGACTGTCACCCAAACCTTGTTGAGCAGGGACAGTTCATTTAGCTAAACAACAGGAAAAGTAACGTAATGTGTGTTGGCCGCACTGTTATCAGCTTAAGAACTGCAGGACCAGGGTAGTTACCGTGTAAGGAAACCCCATCCTGGACATTGCAGGTGGCTGGAGGCTAGTCCTGAAGGGAATGCCGAACACCTAGGAGAGGGCTCCCTGTGCAAGGAATGCCCCCCACCCCCCATCCTGGGCACTGCAGGTGGCTGGAGGCTAACCCAAATGCCGAACACCCCCAGAGAGCTGATCCTGGAGGGCAGCAGAAGGCTCCTTGCTAGCAGAGAAAAGCAGAGGGCAGTGCTGTCTGCGGGAACAGCAAACCCAGCAATCCATGGGAGGGAAAAGCATTCTATAGGCGCTATTCTATAATGATCCATGCACAAATCTTATAACACCCAACTCAAAAGGGGGCTTGGTCATGGGAAGGGCACGAGTGGGTCAGCGGAATTCACTAAATGTGTGCACTATTATTGAATACTGGAAATCCACACCTAAATTACATGCCAGGATTTATACCAGGTTTCAGTTGGCATAAGTCCTGGCACCTAATGCTATTCTATTCTATATATATCTATATATCTATATCTTATCCTGGAGCACCCTTTATACAATAGCATTGGGTCATGAGTTTTTTCAGAAGCCATATTTGTGCACCATTTACTGAATCTAGCCCATAGCATGTAAATACTACTATACTACACTATATTACAACGTTTTCTATACCGCTATTGTTCCTAATTGATTCAAAGCAGTTTACATAGAGAAGCAGAATTACAAAACATAAGAAAATTTAAACAGTAAACCAAAACAAGTTTAAAATCCAAACAGAACTATAAAATGAAAACAACATTATTGTTCACATAGATACGTTTTCAACGTATTCCTAAAAGAAAAATAAGAAGGCACAAACCTTAGTTCCATGGAAAACTCATTCCATATTCTAGCCAGTGGCGTAGCCACATGGGGCCTGAGTGGGCCAGGGCCCACCCACTTAGGGCTCAGGCCCACCCAACAGTAGCACACATTTAGTGGTAGCTGGTAGAGATCCCAAGCTCTGCCAGCTGAAGACTTCCCCCTGATGGTAACAAAAACGGTACTCTCCACGATACTGGCACCTGCGCATGCTCAGTTTTCAGCGCATGACTACTGCAGACTGCCAAGGTGGAAAGAAGCATTTTCCTGCCAGCTGAGATATCTTTTTGGTGGTGGTTTTGGGGTGGGGGGTGGGGAGAACATTTGGTGCCCACCCATTTCTTGCCTAGGCCCACCCAAAATCTGTTGTCTGGCTACGCCCCTGATTCTAGCCCCAGCAAATGGAAAAGAGATCTCAAGAACAGATTTGAAAAGGAGGAAAGAAAAAAAATCAAACAACTTCAAAGTTGTTGAAAAACCCAAAGTTCTCACTGCAGATGGAAAGATCAGCATGTGAACACACAAGGGAATGTTCACATGGGTGGGACATTGTCAGTGCTGCCACTCATGTGTGCAGCTTACAGAATACTGTAAGTTACACGCCATTGCTGCATTAAAGTGCCTGCAGTTACGCCAGATCTGTGGCTGGTGTAAGTGATGATGTGTAAATACAAAGTGTATCATTGCCCGGTTACGCTAGTGCTCTGTAATGAAATCTGGGCACCCAGATGCTGATATGAATAAGCTTTCACTGCACTCACTTAAGGAATTTAAAAGAGGTAAAAAATGTGGTTAATATCAAACAAATCCATCAGACCACATAATGTGACAGTCAGCATTTTATTAGAAGTGATGTGGAAGAAGGTTTAATATTAGCAGTTGAAAAGGATGAACTACTCTCCACATCTCAATGGACAGAGCATAGAAGCCAGGATTGTGGTTGTGGCTGTCACCACATTTTAATGGCCGTTTCTCTGAAGCTAAGAGGCTGCTTATGCTTTCATTACAAAACTGATATGGGCACAGAAAAAAGGGAAAGTGAATTACTATAGACAAAGGAGGTTTCAGGGTGTAGGAGGGCATTTTTAAAGTAACCACAGGGTCTAAGGTACCGGTGAGACTATAAGCTCATTTCTAAAAAGAAATTCTCCGTAGGTTTTCCCTAGTTAGTATGCTTGGAGCTTTCAAAGTGAAAACCCCCACCTGTGCTTTTCCCTCCCCAGACTTAATACTGCCCTGTTTTTGGCACAGGTTCCTTAACCTGCAGTGGGGGTGAGAGGTACGCAATTTTCAAATACACCATTTTTGCAGATGTTTGAAAATTGCTCTTCCTATCTCAGACCAGAACTAATTGAAAGCAAAGTGCTGGAATTGAGTGATAAATAAGCACTGCATTTCCAGGAAAAATAGAAGCTACTTTAACATGGGCCAGTTTTCAAATTGCCAACATTTGTAAAGAAGGTAGAAGCTTTTAATGTGTGTTTGTTACATTAAATTCCAATGTGCCTACATTATTTTGTACCTGCTATTTTGTATAGGCAGCTGAGAAGGAATAAAATAGCACGTGCACTTTTGGAAAATGTCATGTATACATGTCATATTCAGGCCCCACCCCTACCCACCACCACCCAAGAATGCTTCCTTTCAGTCCATCCAACAGTAAGGGCCCTGTTTACAAAAGCGCACTAGCATTCTTTAGCTCACACTAAAAATTAGCGTGCGCTGTGTAAGTGCCCATAGGAATATTGTAGGCATCTACACAGCGTGTATTATTATTATTTCTTACATTTGTATCCCACATTTTCCCACCTATTTGCAGGCTCAATGTGGCTTACATATTACCGTTAGCGGCGATAGCCGATTCCAGTATGAACAAATACATGGTGTGAATAATACAAAGTGATATTGTGGTGGGATAAAGTACATACATGGTAGGTTGGATTGGGGGGGGGGGTCTTAGAGAGGGAGAGGGGAGGAAGAGTCAGGTAATGTTCATTAAGATCTTTGGTTTCATTATGATGTAGGTGTCCAGGTATTTTATGTTGAGACGGTGGGGTATGCTCTTTTGAACAGATCTGTCTTTAGTGTTTTCCGGAAGTCTAGATGGTCAAGCGTAGTTTTTACTGCTTTTCGCAGCGCGTTCCATAGTTGTGCACTTAAATAGGAAAAGCTGGTTGCATGGATGGATTTGTATTTGAGTCCTTCGTTGCTTGGGTAGTGGAGGTTTAGGTATGATTGTGTAGGTTTTGTGGTGTTTCTGGCTGGCAGGTCGATGAGGTCTGTCATGTATCCCGGTGCCTTGCCGTAAATTATTTTGTGAATAGTCGTGCAGATTTTGAAAGTGATGCATTCTTTAATTGGTAGCCAATGCAGTTTTTCTCGTAGTGGTTTGGCGTTGTCAAAACGCATTTTTCCAAATATTAGTGTAGATGGGGTATTAAAAAAATAAATAAATAAAATGCTGGGTGTCCCCTGTAAAGGAGCCATCCTGGGTCTGCTAGGGCTGCCCTGGGGTCTGCTGGCACTTTGGGGGGTTTTACATGCAAATGATGTGAAATGGTGCCTGTTTATGGTTTTAGAAAAATAGAACATTGATTGGATTCAGGAAAATGTGGCCTGGATGATGGTATAATTCTTATTAAAGTGTAATGTAATTTATTGTGTCTTTTGTATGGAAATCCATTTTCTCCATACACTTTAATGGGAAAATTTGATTTCAAAATGGAGTTTGTGGAAAAGTTTCCAAACTGTAAAACTTGGTTCACCTGCCACAAGCTAGCGTCTGATTGGTACTGCTAGGTCAGATGACCTAGCTGCAGTCCTGTTGCTAGGGGGAGACAGAGCTGGTGACCAGGTCAGAGGAACTGGAGACACAGGGAAGGACAGACCTGTGTGAACGGTGCTGTGCCTGGGTGTGAGTGAGGATTGATTTATACAGGAGAGAGAGCTTAAATAAAGAGTTGTCTGATACAAGGTGAGAGGAACTGAAGACACAGGAGAGACAGGACCGGTATGAGAGGTGCTCTGTCTGTGTGCTTGGAAAATTGAGTGTGGATGAGGAGGAAAACCTCAATAGAGTATAATTTGACTGTATCAGAACACCTGGTGGTATAGAGAGAGTGGAATTCAGTAAAGCTGAGAGACTGAAGGTACAAGGGAGATATACCTGCATGAAAGATGTTCTGCCCATATATGTATAAGAAATGTGTGTGATTAGACAAGCTGATAACCACAGCACACCTGACTGGCACTGAGGGAGTGCATATGTGTTCATTTGCTAAGTGGTTATACAGAAAGGCTTGCCTGAGTTGAGATAGGCTATAAGCTGTATAATAGCCTGCTGGTAACAAGTGAAGATGGCTAGTGACAGTGACTGTGCAGGAAAACTGTCTCAGAGCAGAGTTGTGGCCACAGTGCATTTGACTGACACTTTGAGTGCAATGCATATGTGTTAATGGGTGGTTGTACTGAGGGGTCTGCCTGAGTTTGGAGGGGCTACAAATTGTGTAGAAGCCTGTTGGTGAACAGTGAGTGTGCAAATCTGGTGTGCTCCCGCTGACCTGCCACAAAGCAGGGTTGTGATCACCTTGCACCGGTCTGCAGTGAGAATTGGTGCTGATTAAAAATTGAAACAGGACTGTTGTCCTTAGCTGAACTGCTGTGTATGAGAACAGTGAGGTATGAAATGTGTGACTGGTTACAAGGTGTAATTAACATACCTGGAAGAGTGTTCCTCATTAGGCAGGGAAAAGTAATAAGGCAGGTCCTGCAATAGGGAACATTAATTATCTATTGATTTACTCTAGATAGGTTGGCCACAGTTTTGATAACAAAAATCCCTATAAAAATTCCCACAGGATAGGGAGACAGGGTTTCAATTTCTTTTAATTAACTAGAGTACAGGTACTGCGGCTGTTAAGCGATGACGCAGGCGGAGCAACGCGGAAGCAACACATGCACCAACTACCACGAAAGACAAAAGTTACCATCATTCAAGAAAGTTCAACTCAAGCAGCTAAGTACAAAAATCACCACCTACACCGTTTCAGAGACTTTAAACTTACATGTAAATACTTACCTGGAGGTTTATGCTGAGATTCAGTTACATTGCAAAGTGAAGGAAGTGGACATCTGTAAGAAAGCAATTGACACAAAGAATCAATTTTCTTGTTAAAATTTCATAGTTAAAGTAAATTCTGAGTAACAGAGAAAGTAATTATTTGTACTACTTATCTGATTTGTGGTGTTGAGAATTTCAGACGAAAATTTATTGATTGAAAGTTGATACATTTTCTGAAAAGTTAAAAAGAAACATCTTGGGCAATAAATTATTTAAATCCAAAATTTAGAGTGCAAAATTGTCATCATTAAAATTTTGTAACATCTAGGGAAATTCGCTTAACATCTTGAATTGCACACTGTATAATATACGGAATTTCCCCACCTTTCTTTGTACCTTCCCTAAATGGTGAGAGTTTAGCGTGGGACCCTACACCGTGATTTTACCATCGTACCACCCTCTTTAAAAAACCTCACCCATAGGGGATCTACATTAGTCTGGCTGCTGTGTTTTGGGCAGTTTGAAGCGGTTTGGGTGGTGTACTAAAGAACGCTAGCACGTCTTTGTAAACAGGGCCCTAAATGTGCAATGAAAGCCATCTCCCTGATACTCAGTGCTCTTTAACTGGTCAGGAACGTCTGCTGACCAGTTAAATAGCATTTAGCGCCTAACTGGCAATATTCAGAAGGAGATAGCAAATGCTTCAGATTTGTCTGCCACAATTCCACTCATAAATTTTTGCTGAAAATAATGGAGTAAATATATATATATATATATATTTTGTTACATTTGTACCCCGCGCTTTCCCACTCATGGCAGGCTCAATGCGGCTTACATATTGTATACAGGTACTTATTTGTACCTGGGGCAATGGAGGGTTAAGTGACTTGCCCAGAGTCACAAGGAGCTGCCTGTGCCTGAAGTGGGAATCGAACTCAGTTCCTCAGTTCCCCAGGACCAAAGTCCACCACCCTAAATATAATAATGAGGAGGAGATAAAAGGACCTCAAAATCACATTGAATCACCTAAGACCAGCTTTTAGCCTACAGGGCTGCATAAGATCATTTGTCCTAAACCAAGAAAAATGATCATTCCTTCCAATACGTCGATGATTTCACTTCATAATTCTATAACATACCATTCAACATTTAGCTGGCAGCGGTCAGCAGCATTTTAAGTGCTGATCCTCACCAGCTAAATTAGACACAATGCCAGGCCATGTCTGGGCACCGGCATTGAATATCCAGGTATGACTGACTCCAGTGTCCACTTTTGACATGGCCGGTTCATGCCAATATTCAATGGCACTGCCTGGGTAAATGCAGCTGAATAATAGCTGTTTAACTCCTGCCCCATTAAATCCTTATGAATATTGACTCTATAGTGTTTTAGAATACAATGAAATCATAAATTCATCTAATAATGATTCCAAGATGAATTTACGGTTTGATTATATAGTGAAACACTATCATTTTTCTCCAGAGAAGCATTTTTTAAAAATAATTGATAATATACAGAGGTCTTAGAAAGGCAATTCAATGTGGTGTTGACGTCCCTTTTTCTCCTCATTAGTATTATATCAGCTCCATCTTTTTTCAGCAAAGATTTGTGAGTGGGGTTGCACTATTAGCTCTTCGCTTATTTGAGATTTGTGTTTTCATTTGGAGTCAGATTTGTCTGATCCAAGTTACGAGTTGGTCATATTTACCTGCCATAGTCCACAGTAGTGCTGTCCAATTCACGATTCGAATCGACTCGATGATTTGCCTTTGATGAATTGACTTGTTTGGGGGGTTTTAACGGATGGTTTGATCCCCCCCGATGTACCTTTTAAATCAGTTGTTCTTTGCCGGCGGCAAGCATGAGCAGCCAATGACACCACTCGGGCAGGCTGCACAACCTTCCTAGTGACCCAACTTCTGTTTCCACAGAGGCAGGAATACACCAGAGGGAAGGCCGTGGGGCCTGTGGGAGCAGTACTCGGTTACACTTTGCTGCCGGAGAAGATGAATCAGCACTTTTAAAAGGTTCAGAATGTTCTTATATGGCTTGCCAGAATTATTGTATTTAACATTAAAATTAAAGAAAGCTCAGAATCAGTGAAGCTCCTCCGTAATTGGTATACACTTTAGAGAATAACCCTAGTACAGTATGCACTGGTGAAAAAAATGGTATAGTAGCACAGCAGAGGTGGGGGGCTCAGTTATCCAAAGATTTTGAAGGAGTTTTTAACTGAACTGTTCCCCCCCCCCCACAGTGCCCCAGTTTCCACAAAGAAGTCATAGAACTGGGTACACTTTACTGGGTTCTGGTAACACAAAACCTGTGAGTGAAC
This sequence comes from Microcaecilia unicolor, assembly GCF_901765095.1. Taxonomy (NCBI): domain Eukaryota; kingdom Metazoa; phylum Chordata; class Amphibia; order Gymnophiona; family Siphonopidae; genus Microcaecilia; species Microcaecilia unicolor. Next base: position 530,837,204 of record NC_044031.1, read on the forward strand.
AATTGTTACACGTGGGCATATGTTTTAGATTTGCAGGAAGCTTTCATACTTTTGCACTGAAAAAACTTCTGGTGGGACATTGTCTTGTAAAGAATTATCATTTTTAAGATTTAAAGTTTTGTGTAATTTATGTAGTAAAACAATCAAGGAAGGAGGTAATAGAGTTAACCATCTCCTGAGAACAGAGCAGAAGTTTATTCTTAAATTTAGTATGTTACATACATTTTTGTGACTTTTTTTTTAGTGCAGATACATACAGTTATTCCTAAATGTTTTTAGATAAATCAAAAATGTATATGCTCATCTAGAGTTTTCAAAATGTATCCTTTGATGCTCTTTGGTGGAATGATTCTAAAGGTCTCTATGTATAATTTTTAAGCAATAGTCTCTTTAAGAAGTGAGGGCAGGGCCCCGAGACTGTTTTTCGTGGCTACCACACTCCTCTATTTAAGAAGTTTAAAACTATCCAACCTTTGCTCATAGAGGATATAGGGAGTCTTTTACTAAGCTGCGGTTGAAAATGGCCTCAGTGTGCCCTTATGTGGGTCTTTTTCACGCACCAAGGCCATTTTTACCGCAGCAGTAAAATGGCCAATTTTCCATTATTTGAATTAATGGCCCTGTGCTAACATTGCTATTAGCACACAACCTTGTTTTAAAAATTAACATGTGAATACTTACCAATAGCAATTTTGTAGGCAGTAAGGGCTTACAGAGAATCCTGCGCTAATTGGTTAGCATGCGGTGCCTTAACTTGTGCATGTAAATTTGGCTGCATGGTGAAGTTACATGCACAACAACTTAATTGATTAACAAGCCAATCAGCGCTGATAATTAATACTTAAACAATAATTTTTTTCACAAGGCGGTATACAGCAAGAATAAGTCAAACATACAGTGGGGGAAATAAGTATTTGATCCCTTGCTGATTTTGTAAGTTTGCCCACTGACAAAGACATGAGCAGCCCATAATTGAAGGGTAGGTTATTGGTAACAGTGAGAGATAGCACATCACAAATTAAATCCGGAAAATCACATTGTGGAAAGTATATGAATTTATTTGCATTCTGCAGAGGGAAATAAGTATTTGATCCCCCACCAACCAGTAAGAGATCTGGCCCCTACAGACCAGGTAGATGCTCCAAATCAACTCGTTACCTGCATGACAGACAGCTGTCGGCAATGGTCACCTGTATGAAAGACACCTGTCCACAGACTCAGTGAATCAGTCAGACTCTAACCTCTACAAAATGGCCAAGAGCAAGGAGCTGTCTAAGGATGTCAGGGACAAGATCATACACCTGCACAAGGCTGGAATGGGCTACAAAACCATCAGTAAGACGCTGGGCGAGAAGGAGACAACTGTTGGTGCCATAGTAAGAAAATGGAAGAAGTACAAAATGACTGTCAATCGACAAAGATCTGGGGCTCCACGCAAATCTCACCTCGTGGGGTATCCTTGATCATGAGGAAGGTTAGAAATCAGCCTACAACTACAAGGGGGGAACTTGTCAATGATCTCAAGGCAGCTGGGACCACTGTCACCACGAAAACCATTGGTAACACATTACGACATAACGGATTGCAATCCTGCAGTGCCCGCAAGGTCCCCCTGCTCCGGAAGGCACATGTGACGGCCCGTCTGAAGTTTGCCAGTGAACACCTGGATGATGCCGAGAGTGATTGGGAGAAGGTGCTGTGGTCAGATGAGACAAAAATTGAGCTCTTTGGCATGAACTCAACTCGCCGTGTTTGGAGGAAGAGAAATGCTGCCTATGACCCAAAGAACACCGTCCCCACTGTCAAGCATGGAGGTGGAAATGTTATGTTTTGGGGGTGTTTCTCTGCTAAGGGCACAGGACTACTTCACCGCATCAATGGGAGAATGGATGGGGCCATGTACCGTACAATTCTGAGTGACAACCTCCTTCCCTCCGCCAGGGCCTTAAAAATGGGTCGTGGCTGGGTCTTCCAGCACGACAATGACCCAAAACATACAGCCAAGGCAACAAAGGAGTGGCTCAGGAAGAAGCACATTAGGGTCATGGAGTGGCCTAGCCAGTCACCAGACCTTAATCCCATTGAAAACTTATGGAGGGAGCTGAAGCTGCGAGTTGCCAAGCGACAGCCCAGAACTCTTAATGATTTAGAGATGATCTGCAAAGAGGAGTGGACCAAAATTCCTCCTGACATGTGTGCAAACCTCATCATCAACTACAGAAGACGTCTGACTGCTGTGCTTGCCAACAAGGGTTTTGCCACCAAGTATTAGGTCTTGTTTGCCAGAGGGATCAAATACTTATTTCCCTCTGCAGAATGCAAATAAATTCATATACTTTCCAAAATGTGATTTTCCGGATTTAATTTGTGATGTGCTATCTCTCACTGTTACCAATAACCTACCCTTCAATTATGGGCTGCTCATGTCTTTGTCAGTGGGCAAACTTACAAAATCAGCAAGGGATCAAATACTTATTTCCCCCACTGTACGTAATAGATAATTACAGCAGTAAAAATATTCAAACAATACTAAGTATGGCTTATAGTATACTACATTACAATGTCAACATAATATGTAATAATATATTTTAATAGACAGCACAGATTGTAAGCAAAGATGGAGCATAAAGATAGATAACGCAGTGTTTCCCAAGTCCAGTCCTGAAATTAGCAACAGTACTAATTGGCTTTAATTAGAATGTACAAACACAACTTTCTAGGCATCTATGTATATAAAACTCACCTCAACGTTCTATTGTCTATATATATAAAACTCACCCTCAACGTTCTATTGTCTGACGTCACTGAAGCCAAGGTTCGTAAGTTCGAAGCTCTGAAGCCACGAAAAACAGTCTCGGGGCCCTGCCCTCACGTCAAACGTTATGACGTTGAGGGCGGAGCAATTCACTCACATCGACGGCGGCCAGGCCGGCGCAATGGCGTCACTAACGACGAAGGTGCGTTGGGTGGGGGGGGGGGGGGCCAGAGGAAAGCCTTGCTAGCTCCCGTTTCATTGGCTCCAGAAACGGGCCTTTTTTTACTAGTATTCTATAAAGTGGTGCACATATATTACCATGTGCACAGTTGAAAAGGGAGTGTGGAATGCGGCGGCTTGTGAGCGTTTCAAAAAACTACGTGCACTATTATGGAATACACCCATTCTGCGCCTAACTTAAGGGCAGGTATTTAGGCCTGGTTTTAGGTGGCCTAAATGGGTGCATCTAAATTTTAGTCACAAGAATGGTGTGTGAACATACTCTATGTACCTTACATATACTGAAGAGAAAACGACATTGACCCAGAATCTATCTCCCACCTTACCCTCCTCTCTCTATCACCTGTCTCTACCTACCTACCCATCCTATTACTACCCATCCATCCTTCTATTATGTTATACTTAATTTCCTACTTTACATAACAAAATTCTGTGTTACGTATTACTATGTAAGCCGCATTGAGCCTGCTTTTAGTGGGAAAGTGCAGGATACAAATATAATAAATAAATAAACTATGCCTAACTTTTGCGTGGCTTTTCAGTGTCAATTTTTAAGACGCCATTTATAGAATTTGGCCCTTTGCGCACACCAATTTCACATTTACCACCAGACACCAGAACATGTACCACAATATGCCATTTTAAGCTGTGCTGAGCTTTCACTAGCACTTATTGCAGCTTAGTAAATGGGCCCCATATTGTTTTCATCATTATTAATAGAAGACAGTAGTTTCCACTTGGGGTGATTAACACATGAAAATTATAGTTTTTAAGCAGTAGTACCTTTTAAAAAGGAATTTAGAACCAACCATTTATGATAGAGGATATAGTGCAATATAGATTTTTTAACACAGGTATTCAGTTAAAGGATTGTGTAATACAACCTAAAATAATGAATGTTGAATTTTGGACTAGTAATGTGCAATCCTATTGAGACAGAAACTAGTGTTTGAAGATTAATCATATATATAGATATTGGTCTTCAAATTACATGACATTTAGGGGCCCTTTTACAAAGGCGAGGTAGGGCTACCGCATAGATAGAGCGTGCCAAATGGGCTCTACTGCCAGGGTAGCGCGGGGGCCTGGCTGTAGTTCCAAAGCTAGCAAGCGCAGTTTCCCATGGTAGAAAATAATTTTCTACCATGGGGGGGGGGGGGGGGCATTCCTGGCGGTAATCAGCAGCGTGGTCACATTGCCGCATGCTGCCCAATTTCTGTAGGGTTAGCACATGAGCCCTTACCGCCTTCTAAATAGGTGTAAGGGCTCAGGCAGTAAATAGCCGCACATTAATTTAAATATTAGCCTATCATCCCCGAGGGGTAAAAGGGCAGGAGGGGTTGGGGAAGTGGAGGACAGATGAGGGAGGGGAATGAGGGAAAAGATGAAAAACAGTCATGAAAAGGGTGGAACAAAGGGTATTCGCCTAAGTTATGTTTTAAGAGATGTTAATGTGCCACGGGTGTTCAGTGGAGTGAGGCATCGGATGTATTACTGATGTTGTGTTTGCATACCCGGGGGCTGTTCCAGATGGGTTTTGTATTGATTTGTTATGTTCATGACACAATAAAAATATATATAAAAAATTTAAAATATTAGCACACAGCCATTTACTACCTCATTTTAAAAAAAAGGCCTTTTTCCCACCACAGTAAAGAGAGGTCTAGTGCATGCCAATTTCACGCACCAAAGCTAGCGCAGGCCACTTTTTACCACAGCTTAGTAAAAGGGCCCCTTAGATTGATTTTTGTTTGGAAATATAAGAGAGTAGATTCATCAAGAAGTGGAAACATTGCCATCAATAGTTTGGCACATGATTGTTTCTGAAAATGGGAGGATGCACCAGTGGCGTAGCCAGAAGACAATTTTTGGGTGGGCCAGCGGGTTGGATGGGTGGACACTACAACCCCAACCCCAACCCCCCCCCACATACAAACGCGCAGCGCACAGCACCTTTAAAGTTATCGACGCTGCCTCCACTCACCTTCTCCCACCGTGGCGCTGACTCGTCTCCTGCACTTCATGGTCTCCATCTCCCACTGCCGCGGCAGCGCTCTATCGGCGCTGCCTGCCTGACAGCTGACAGACGCGGCGCGACGACGTCCTGCTCCGGGACCTTCCCTCTTGCGCGTGCAATCCACCCTGCGTAAACAGGAAGTTGAATCAACGCGGCAGAGGGAAGGCCCCGGAGCAGGAGCAGGAGGACGTCGCGTCGCGTCTGTCAGCTGTCAGGCAGGCAGCGCTGATAGCAAATTGAAAGCGCTGCCGTGAGGGTGGGAGACAGACACCGCGAAGTGCAGGAGAGGAGGCAGCGCTACGGCGGGGGTGGGAGAAGGTGAGGATGGGCCTGAGACGAAACTGGGTGGGCCTGGGCCCATCCAGGTCCACCCGTAGCTACGCCCCTGGGATGCACTATGTTGATAGAGCAGCTTTTGATGAACATTAAATACCCTAATCCTTTATTCATGAACATAAAAATCTAGTTTGATATTATACTTTAAATTTAGGTTTGAGAATTACACATGGAAGAGAATGGTGGCAGATTTGTATGCAATATTAAGGGACATGTGTTTTTAAAAGAATCAATATCAGTTGCCATGGCAATGCTTAATAGCATTTTTTCACTTATATGTGTTCCTCATTTTCAGTGATTGAGGTGTCTATTGACATCACTTGAGTGACAAAGGATACCGTGGGAAATTCTCTATGAAAGGAAAAGTGAATAAGGACTTGATATACAGCCTTTCTGTGCTTTTTTTTGTTTTTGCAACTACATTCAAAGTAGGTTTACATTGTATATACAGGTACTTATTTGTACCTGGGGCAATGGAAGGTTGTGACTTTTACCCAGAATTACAAGGTGCTGTAGGAGGAACTAAACCCACTTCTCCAGCATCAAAGTCCACTGCACTAACCACTAGGCTACTCCTCCACTCCAGAAGACAGCACATATCTACTAGCGTTTCTAGTCAAGCGAGCTGACAAATGACGCATTTTAAGAGCACTACATGAGATATGTATTATGAAGGTTATGGATGATTTACTGTGCACAACTGGTTTTGAGTGACTAGTAAGTAGCAAAGATTAGATTTGTGAATCAGTTTGTTCTATTGGTATCCTATTTAACAAGTGCTATAAAAATATTACGATTGTAATTGGGGCTCACATTGGGGCCCGTTTACTAAAGTGTACTGAAACCCAGGCTTAGCACATTTTAATGTGGGATTTTCCTAGCACTAAACCCAGATTTTACACAGCTCATTTTAGACTTTAAAAAAAATATTTTTAGGCAGGTCGTGCACTACTGGGAGCAAGTGAAAGCTTGGCTCTTCACCTGGGCCTTTAATGGAAAGTGTAACTAACTTGCTAGTCACACACATGCTAGGAGAGACACTGGCTGCACATATTGTAGCAAGACTTGCTTAATCTCTCCTACACTAGCTGAAATAATACTCAAGAACCTTTCTGATTTCACACACAATTTTCTTTAAATTAGTCCCTTTATTTTCTAACTCCTGTTACTCTGTCTTATCTATCTATATGTTCCATCTTTGATTACACTCTGTGCTGTCTATTAAAATGTTTTATTGCGTATTGTGTTGACATTGTAATGTAGTATGTTATGCCATACCTTCCAATATTTGATTATTTTTATTGCTGTAATTGTCTACTGCCTATGTTTGACTTGTTCTTGCTGTACACCACCTTGAGTAAATTCCTTCAAAAGGGCTGTAAATAAATCCTAATAAATAATTTAAAGAAATAAATTAGCAGATACGCTACCTGCCGGGAGGTGCTAGGTACTCCCGCCTTATCTGGTTAATGTGCGTTAATCATAACATGCTAGCCAGATAACACAGGAACACCCACTCTCTACCCATGACATGCCCCCTCCAAAAATATATTTTTAAATAGTTACCCAATGTGTTGTGGCAGTCAAAAAAGCAAACAGGATGCTAGGAATGATTAGTAAAGGGATAGAAAATAAGACAAAGAATATTATAATGCCTCTGTATCGCTCCATGGTGCAACCACACTTTGAGTATTGTGTGCAGTTCTAGTTGTTGTACCTTAAAAAAGATCTAGCAGAATTAGAAAAGGTTCAAAGAAGAGTGACTAAAATGATTAAGGGGATGGAACTCCTCCCATAAAAGCTTAAGAGGTTAGTGTGTTTAGGTTTAAAAAAGATATGGACAAGTTTCTGGAGGAAAAACCCATAGTCTGCTATTGAGAATAGCGTGGGAATGGCCAATGCTTGTCTCTGGGATCAGTAGCATGAATCTTGCTATTATTTGGGATTCTGTCAGGTACTTGTGATCTGAATTGGCCGCTGCTGGAAGCAGGATACTGGGTAAGATGGACCATTGGTCTGACTCAATATGGCTATTCTTATGCTCTTATGTGCACTTAGCACACAACAATATTATACAGTAAGCCTTTTCTAGCACGTTTACCTTAGGTTAGAGCTTTACTCCTTCTGAGAAGTTCTGAGAGAAGAGGACATTTCACTGGGTAAGTGACATTATTTTGCTCTGTGCTTGGTAAAGACTGGGTTTAAAAGAGGAATTGTAGGATATTGATAAACACAGAATTAAAAAAAAGAAGAAGAAAATGAAACAAACTTTATTAACTAGTCTCCATACCCTTTCCCCATTAGTTTTAAAACTTGAATTTTCTGCCACAGCATTTACAGATAGAGTGTAGAAGGCACAGTAGGGCCTAGTTCAATCTAAGAAAAAAAAATAAAAATAAATGAGAGAGGAGCAAGCACTATGCCCCTCGGATCCTGGGACTTACCCAAGAACCTTCCCTGATGATCTACTGGAATGGAACAGAAGAAGTCCCCCTCTTCTCTCACCCCATCTAGCTCAGATGAAAAATGGCACCCACTGACCCCTTAGCAGTAATGCCAAGAGACTACCACTAGAGGTCAGTGGGTGCCATTTTGCACCCAGAGCCAGCCAGAGTGGGATAAGAGGAGGATTGCTCCTGCTCTATCTCACTAGATAATAAGGGAAGGCCATCAGGTAAATTCTGGTGAAGATATGGGGTCCAAGAAGGGGTTGAGTGTAGGGAAGGGTTAGATTTTGAACTTGTGGGCAAGAATTGGATGCAGTTGCCGGCCTTATTGGGGCTTGGTTCAGGGGATTGGGGGAACTGAGGGGCTTGGAATGGAGGTGGAATGATCAAGGGACTTGGATTGGAAGTGGGGGTATCAGAGGACTTGGATTCGGGATCAAGGACTTGGACTGGGAGGTGAGGGGATCAAGGAACTTGAATTAGATTGAAGCTGAGGATAAGGTAGGGAGATCAGATATTGTGGGAGGAATTGTAGGGAAGGAATATGCCACTGCAGCAGGGTGTCAATTATTTTTTGTGACACACCGCATTGCCTGCAGTATCAGTGCAGGCTATCTGGCACTGCAGATAATGTGATGCTATGCAGTATGTGTCTGCCCTGTGCAGTAAATGCAAGGCTTTGCACTTACTGTGCACTAGGTTTTGTAACTAATGCATGGATCTCATCTCTAACACCTGCGTAACCAACTCCAACATATTAGTACTAGGAGATATTAACCTACACCTAGAAGACCCTAATTCCATCAATGCACGAGAATGCAAGGATTTCCTCCAACTAAGTGAGCTCAAATGGCCACACATGCAAGCAACCCACATCAAAGGGCACACACTCGAACTTATCTCAAACAAAATATCAACAGACCAGAACCTAATAGTAACAGATACCAAATGGACAGAAATACCCTGTACTGATCACTATAAACTAAACTTATCCCTAAAATGACGAAAGAAGGGATCATACCGTTTACAAGAACACAAAACATATAGTACAAGAGGCCAAGTAGACTTGAAAACATTCTGGCAACAGTTATATAACAACGAATGGACAACACAAACGGACTCCATATATTACCTCATGGAATGGGAAAAAATGCAAGAACATATTAGATGACGTGGAGGGGCATAATTGAACGAAAACGTCTATCTCCATGGGCGTTTATCTCCGAGAACGGGTCCGTGAAGGGGCAGACCGAACCGTATTTTCGAAAAAAATAGACGTCCATGTTTTATTCGACAATTTGTGAGCTGGGCGTTTTTGTTTTTCAGCGATAATGGAAAATGAAAGCGCCCAGCTCAAAAACGAATAAATCCAAGGCATTTGTTCGTGGGAAGGGCCAGGATTCGTAGTGCACTGGTCCCCCTCACATGCCAGGACACCAACCGGGCACCATAGGGGGCACTTTTACAAAAACAAAAAAAAAGGTAAAAGAGCTCCCAGGTGCATAGCACCCTTCCCTTGTGTGTTGAGCCCCCCAAATCCCCCTCAAAACCCACTGCCCACAAGTCTACACCATTACTATAGCCCTAAGGGGTGAAGGGGGGCACCTACATGTGGGTACAGTGGGTTTGGGGGGGTTGGACGACTAATAAGCATTAAGCAGCACAATTGTAACAGGTAGGGGGGATGGGCCTGGGTCCACCTTCCTGAAGTCCACTGCACCCCCTAACAACTGCTCCAGGGACCTGCATACTGCTGCCAGGGAGGTGGGTATGACATTTGATGGTGAAAATAAAAAGTTGTGAAACATCATTTTTTGTGGTGGGAGGGGGTTAGTGACCACTGGGGGAGTCAGGGGAGGTCATCCCCGATTCCCTCTGGGGGTAATCTGGTCATTTAGTTCTCCAACACTCACTGTAAACTGGACACATGTCCCAGCTACCTACTAAAATCCGCCCCTGACCGCTTCATAAGAGACCTCACAACCCACCTAAACTACATGCTTCAGCAAGGCCACTTCCCTAAGAACAAAGGTAATATCCTACTCACCCCAATACCAAAGGACACCAAGAAAAAAACAAATTAAATCACTAACTACCGCCCAGTACCATTTATTCCATTGGTAGTCAAACTGATGGAAAGCATGGTAACCAAACAACTCTCAGAATATTTAAACAAATTCTCAATACTACATGACTCACAATCAGGGTTTCACCTCCTCCATAGCACTGAAACAGTACTAGTTACACTTTTAGCCAAATTCAAACAGGAAATAGCAACAGGTAAAAGCACACTTCTCCTCCAGTTCGACATGTCGAGTGCTTTCGACATGGTAAACCACAATATACTACTAAGACTACTTGAGTACTGCGGGATTGGTGGAAACATCCTTAACTGGATCAAGGGTTTCCTAACCACCAGAACATACATTATTAATTTTTTTTTTTTTTTTTGGGGGGGGGGGGGTTGCCGGGTTCTTGAAGCCTGGATTGGCCACTGTCGGAGACAGGATGCTGGACTTGATGGACCCTTGGTCTTTTCCCAGTATGGCGGTACTTATGTACTTATGTACATATGTACTAACTTCAAACACGTCTTCACCATGGAAAGCAGACTGCAGAGTACCCCAAGGCTCACCACTTCACCACTATCGGCCGACCCTCTTCAATTTAATGATGACCCCACTAGCCAAGTCATTAACCACCCAAGGCCTCACCCCTTTCATCTATGCAGACATGTCACAATATACATCCCTTACAAACATGATCTGACAGAAATCGCCAATGAAATCAAACTCAGCCTGGACATCATGAACTCATGGGCAAATGCTTTCCAACTGCAACTCAATGCAGAAAAAACACACTGTCTCATCCTATCATCCCATCACAATATGGACAACCCTAAAATTATAAACACCCCAGAACACACCCTTCCTATCTCAGACAGCCTGAAAATCCTTGGTGACATAATCGACCGAAACCTAACACTAGAGAGCCAAGTAAAATCCACAACAAAGAAAATGTTCCATTCTATGTGGAAACTTAAATGCCTGAAACCATTCTTCCCAAGGGAAACATTCCGCAACCTGATACAATCAATGGTATTAAGCCATGCAGACTACTGCAATGGAATCTACGCGGGATGCACATAACAAACCATAAAGAAACTTCAGACCGCTCAAAACACGACAGCCAGGCTTATATTCGGAAAAACGCGATTCAAAAGCGCAAAACCCTTCTGGGAAAAACTACATATTGCTGTCAAAATCTGCACCCTAGTGCAAAAAATAATCTATAGTGAAGCCCCAGGATACATGACAGACCTCATAGACCTACCAACCAAAAACATATGCAGATCCACACGAACATACCTAAACCTCCACTACCCAAGCTGCAAAGGACTTAAATAGAAATCTACCTATGCATCCAGCTTTTCATACTTAAGTACACAATTGTGGAATGCACTACCAAACGCCGTGAAAACAACTTATGACCACTTAAATTTCTGGAAATCACTAAAAACCAACCTGTTCAAAAAGACCTACCCTACCGACCCAACCTAATTGCCCAGACTCTGCAACACAACGAACCCAAAGCCCGGACTCTGCAACACAACAAACCCAAAGCACGAAATGGACATAACATAACTCTTCTGCTCAAAGATGCCATAACTGTGTTTGTTCCACTCCAATCTATACTATCCAACATTACCTTGTATTTGTTTTTCTCACCAGATTTGTCTTTCTTACCGGACAATACTTTGTATTGGTTTTCTTACCGGAATCGGCAAGCGCCTTTCTGATAATATGTAAGCCACACTGAGCCTTCAAATAGGTGGGAAAATTTGGGATACAAATGTAACAAATAAATAAAATAAAAAAAATAAGTGAAAAACCTTACCACACTTTAGTAAAAGAATCCCTATATGTTTTGTATCATTTGACGTTTTAAAATTTTTAGGAGCAGTACATATGAAATGTTTTTAAATAAAAATATAAATCATCTCTTACAGGGTTATTCACTGCTAGTGCAGGTTGTGCAAATTTATCATGGGTTACTGTGCATGTTATTTGCCACAACGCATTCCATTCACTAACCCGTGTAGAGTAACACACTGTTCAAATAATATGATTCACATTAATATTACAAGTTGCTTCTTTAGTGAATAGCCCTGTCAATGTACATGTATTCTATTTGTTTCCAAAGATTTGATTTACTGCCTTATGTCAAATAGACTTCAAGGTGGTTAATGACGCTAAGGACGTGTTCCCAGGTAGCGAGGAACTCCTTGATATTAGCAGTCCTCTGACCTGAACAGATGTTTATTCAGTCGATAGCACAGCACAGAGAGGGTTCAAAGTACAGACCAAAGTCCAAATAGCAAAAAATGCACCAAGAGCCTTCAAAATCCAGACAAAGTTTCTTTAACCGTATAACTTGGATATCAATCTTCCAAAAATGACCCGACATGGCCTGTGTTTCAGCGCACAGCGCCTTTGTCAGGGGTCATAAGAGTTGTAGTATCTAATTGACTCAATGTGCAATAGCAAAGCTTGCTCCTTAATCCTTTCCACACATAATTGAATCAAAGGTGGTCCCTTTATGCTTGAGTCACTGACACCTTTGCACATGTATTTGATTCAAATACACATGTAAAGGAGCAAGCTTCACTATTGCACATTGAGTCAATTAGATACTGCAACTCTTATGACCAAACACGGCCAGTGTCAGGTCGTTTTTGGAAGATTGATATCCAAGTTATATGATTAAAGGAACTTTGTCCCGATTTTGAAGGCTCTTGGTGCTTTTTTTGCTATTCAGTTGTTAGATCATGTTCTGAGTTTACATTAATTCAGTAATCAGAGTTGAATCATCTTTTTTTTCAAAGTTTGTGCATTCATATTGCAGTCTGGATGCTTGCCCAACTTATTTGATGAAGACTGCCCACTGAATTTAAATTGTTGCTATTTTACAGGATAAATCAGCTGCTTTCTGAAGGTAGTTTTCCCCCTACAATGCGGGAGATTATGTTAACACCTATTATTAAGAATTCTAGTGAATCCCTTTCACAACCTGGACATTATAGACCAGTTGCATCCATTCCCCTTTTTGTCAAGATCATGGAGGGTGTGGTAGCAGCTCAATTGTCAAATTTCCTTGACCAGTTTAATATTTTACATAGTTCTCAGTCAGGATTCCATGCTAATCATAGCACAGAGACAGTGGTCGGCTCAATTTTAGATAAAGCAAAATATATTTTGAGAGAAGGAAAGGAAATTGTGTTGATGCAATTTCATTTATCCTTGGCTTTCGACCTAGTTGATCATCAGATTCTTTTGAAGGTGCTAGATGATATAGGAATCTCATGAAAGGTTTTGAACCAGTTTTATGTTTTTTTTTTAACAAGAACTTATAAGGTGGAAATGAATAGCATAATATCAGATGGCTGGGATATTCCACTTGGAGTACCGTAGGGTTCTCCCCCTTCACCTATCGTATTAAATTGTATTTCTTCATTCTCTTGGACTTGTACTGGAGAGAGCAAGATATATATGGTGTACAGTTATATGGATGATATAACAGTATTAGTTCCCATTCAGTCATAATTTGAAGCCTCTAAAGGAATTCTTAACATCGGTATCCAGTTAATAAGTGATTGGATGGCACAAAATCACTTAATATTAAATACAGATAAAACAAAATTCATGTTAATTTGTAGACAAACTAATTCTTTGCATGGAACAACATTTAATCTTGGTACTCAAGAGTATATTTTGTCACCAATTATCAGAATATTAGGAATACTGGTTGAGCATACTCTGTCACTAGATTCTCCAATCAGTTCTGTTGTTAAGAAATCCTTTTTAAAGAGGAAATTATGATGTATTTAAAAGTTTGATATTTTTCATTTTCAGGTGTTGATTCAGTCAATTTTGTTGTCGTAAATTGATTATTGTAATGTTATTTACTTAAATAGTTCAAGAAATGCTCTCAAAAATCTTCAAATGATTCAAAATGCAGTACTGCGAGTTATATATTCACTAGCTAGCTCTGATCATGCTTCTAGATTTTACTTGCTCCTCCACTGGCTTCCAGTGGAGGCTAGGATTGCTTTCTTTTTAAGATTTTATGTGGTGATGCCCCATTTTATATGTATGTTTGTTTGAATTTCCCTCTGAATCAAGATCTTGGCTACTGAGAGACAATACTATGTTTCTTTATCTAAGCCCTAGGGGTTAAGATTCTTTTGTTTGTTTGCATCGTCCTTTTCTTTTCAGACTATGAAGCTCTGGAAGATCTTTCCTCCTGAAATAAGATCTAATTTGGAATATAAACAATTTAGAAAGTTCTTTAAAACAATTTTATTTCAGAAATATGTTACAGGATAAGGATTCATTGCTCGTTTGTGACCTATTGTTTTATTTGAATGTGTATATTCATTGGGTTATACCTAATCTTGTAATTGTGATCTGCATTGAACTAGATGTCTGGTATATGCAGAATACAAGAATAAATGCTATGCTATGCCAAAAACAAAAGAAAATTGATAATGTAGAAAAGAAGGCGGAGTTGGCAATTAAAACGTAGCAACAGAAGAAGCCAACAGCTCCTAGTCCAGTCCCCAAGACATGAGCATATATCAGACTGAGGGAATTAACTGATCAAAGAAGCTGACCTAGCTTTCAAATATGAGGGATCGTGGTGGAGTGTGTTCCATAGAAAGATGCCAAATAGACAAAGGCTATCCACTGAGTAGAATCTAACGGGATTACCTTGAAGTAAGGTTGGCCAAAACACACCAATTGCTCTTGTATTTTGTGGTGAAATTGTAACATTTAAGAATCTGGGCCCTGCAGTAATACTGTCAAGAACAATTCTTTCCTTGCCTCAAATCTGAATATCTGAAAACTGCTGTCTTCTTATTATGTTTTGCTAAAATTTAAACTTAGTTCACTATAAATGACAGAGTGCCAATACCAAGCATAATTGTGAAATCCAGCCTAGAATTTACCACAGAGGCAGATACACTGTCTCTTCTCTGATTACAGGTATGGAAACACTAGATGATTCAGCTAAAAATATCTCACAATGGTTTGATAGTAACCTTTGACCTTAGAGAATTTAAAAAACTTTTCACGTACGTATTTCACCCCTAGCATGCAATTTAACAGCAAAGAATAACGGAATACTCTTCCTGCTAGATTAAGGAGCTCATTTTGGAAGGGTTACATGGGGGGAGGGGGAGGGGAAGGAGGAAAACTGTCCCTCAATGCAGCCCTGCTCCCACAATGGCCTCATCCCTACAACTAGCCACAGTGCCTTTGAAAACATTAATCCTTAAAACACCAACACACACACTTCTTGTTTAGAACACAGAACAAGCAGGACCGCTATAAATCTCTGTGCATAAACTACACATAAGCACATAAGTACCGCCATGCTGGGAAAAGACCAAAGGTCCATCAAGCCCAGCACTCCGTCTCCAACAGCGACCAATCCAGGCCCCAAGAACCTGGCAAAAACCCCAAATTTAATAACGATCAATGGACTTTTCTTTAAGGAATCTATCCAGACCCCCTTTAAACTCAGCAAGGCCAGCTGCCGTCACTACCTTCTCCGGCAATGAGTTCCAGAGTCTAACTACGTGCTGAGTAAAGAAAAACTTTCTCCGATTTGTTTTAAACCTACCACATTCTAATTTCATCTTGTGTCCCCTGGTTCTATTATTGTTAGAAAGTGTAAACAAATGCTTCACATCAGTCCGCTCTACCCTACTCATTATTTTGTACACCTCTATTATATCACCCCTCAGCCGCCTTTTCTCCAGGCTAAAGAGTCCTAGCCGTCTTAACTTCTCCTCATAGGGTAGTCGTCCCATCCCTTTTATCATTTTTGTCGCCCTTCTCTGCACCTTCTCCAATTCCTTTATATCTTTTTTGAGATGAGGCGACCAGAACTGAACACAATACTCCAGGTGCGGACATAAATAGCCCAAATACAGTGTAAAGGATCATAAATTAGAAATAGAGAGGTGCAGAGAAAAATTGAACTGAAAACTCTAGAAATCCAAATTTTGCTAGCAGAAATGCATTTCCTTCTGCACTGTGCAAAGTATAAAGATATCAGACATGATCCACATCTATATGCCCAAAGTTGTCATATTCAAATAAGTAAACCAATATAACATAGTAAGGGGGGAGGGGAGTTTTCAACATGGGCTACTGTTAAGACGGGTTATTTTAGTACAGGATCTCATTGCATAAAATGGGACTATGTGATAAAATAATCTGACTTAACAGTATCCAACATTGATAACTTTTTCATTTTGAGAATTATCTGCTGGATTCTATATAGCACGCCTAGTGTTCAGTACAAAAATCCAAGCGTATTCTACAACTATGTGTGTAACTCAGTTGGCTTAACAAACTAATCAGCGTTGATAACAGCCCTTAACAAACAATAATGAGCACAAATTGACAATAATTAGAATTTGCATGCACAAATCCCTAAGTGTATTCTGTAACGTACTGCATCTAAATTCTAATGCATGAAGTTCAAAAGGGGCATTGCTATGGGCGGGGAAATAGGCGTTTCATGGGTGTTCCAAAATTTATACACATAGTTATAGAATATGGCCTAGTACGTGTAAATTTATGTGCAGGGATTTACGCCAAATTTTCATTGGCGTAAATGGACACATGTAGTTTTAGGTGCTGGAATATCAACTAAGAGTATTCTATATACCATGCCTAAATCTAGGTGCAGCTTACAGAATGCGCTTAGGTGGAAATGTTTACTGTGTGGATTTTTTAGGCACCATATATAGAATCAGGCCCTATGTGTCTTTACTCTTTTGTTTAGTATTTATATTTGTATATTTACAGACCCCCAACGCAGGCAACATACACAGAAACATAGTCGTATTGGGTAAGTGTAATTTTATTTCAATAAACTGTGATGATATTACTACTACTACTACTACTACTACTACTACTACTACTTAACATTTCTAGAGCACTACTAGGGTTACGCAGCACTGTACAAATTAAACAAAGAAGGACGGTCCCTGCTCAAAGGAGCTTACAATCTAAAGAACGAAATGTCAAGTTGGGCAGTCTAGATTTCCTGGGTAGAGGTGTAGTGGTTAGGTGCCGAAGGCGACATTGAAGAGGTGGGCTTTAAGCAGTGATTTGAAGATGGGCAGGGAGGGGGGCCTGGCGTATGGGCTCGGGGAGTTTGTTCCACGTGTAGGGTGAGGCGAGGCAGAAAGGGCGGAGCCTGGAGTTGGCAGTGGTGGAGAAGGGTACTGAAAGGAGGGATTTGTCTTGAGAGCGGAGGTTACTGGTAGGAACGTAAGGGGAGATGAGGGTTGAGAAGTAAGGAGGGGCTGCAGATCGAGTACATTTGTAGGTTAATAGCAGAAGCTTGAACTGAATGCGGTACCTGATCGGAAGCCAATGAAGTGACTTGAGGAGAGGGGTGATATGAGTGTATCGGTTCAGGCGGAAGATAAGACGTGCAGCAGAGTTCTGAACGGACTGAAGGGGAGATAGGTGGCTAAGTGGGAGACCAGTGAGGAGTAGGTTGCAGTAGTCAAGGCGAGAGGTAACGAGAGAGTTCGGGTGGTGTGCTCAGAGAGGAAAGGGCGGATTTTGCTAATGTTATAGAGGAAGAAGTGACAGGTCTTGGATATCTTCTGGATATGCGCAGAGATATGAGTTGAACTCCTTGGTCATGTCGCCTCTTCATTTGATGGTCACCGCTGTCCTTCTGCTATTGGTGCCCTTGCAGAGACCTTTCTCTTGATGATTATTTGGCAGATAAAGACCATCATGGCCCATCCAGTCTGCCCAGAAAAATTGTTTGTTCTGTACCTGTTACTGGATGAAGGATACTCCCTTTTTTGTTTAGCATTTAGTTCACACTTTATCAGTAGCAGCAGAAGACAAGTTACATTCAGGGATAGTAGGTAATTTTCTACAATTGAATATAGTACCTGAAGCAATGGAGGCCTGCTCAAGATTTGAAGGTGATTTGAACCCTGAGCTTCCATGATTCTGTGTTTAGTGCTATAATCAGACTACTCCGCTCCATAGTAAGTATTCCCCTGTCCCCAAAGGGCATACAATTTGTTTGTATCTGAGCCAGCAGATGGTGAAATGACTTGCCCAAGGCCCCAGGTTGCTTTGAAATCCTGTTTTCCCAGTTCTCAACTTGCTGCTGTCACAACCAGGCTAATCCTCCACTCACATCTATTGAAAATATACTTCAGCAACATGCTCAGATTCGGGGATTACAACATCTTCAGGGAAGTTCTACTGCCTAGGCTGCCAAATAAATGTAGTTTATTCATAATATTTGATGAGGGACAGTTTTGATATGGCATCTAAATTCGATTTTGGCCATTTCTTGCAAAACATCCAAAAATCCTGTAGTGAGCATGGTCATTTTCAAACCAGAAAAAATGTCCTTTTTGTTTTGAAAATGGCCATTTGCTAGACATTTCTGTGTGCAGTGTGTCTATCTTTTAGGACCATTTTTGAAAAGAAAAAAAAGTCCAAGGGAAAAACACACAAAAACAAGACATTGAGACATTGGGATGTATGGAGGCCAGCATTCTTACAGACTGGCCACACAGACATTCCAGCATAGCAGTGGGGCACCTTAGGGGGCACTGCTGTGGACTTTATATAAAAAGTCCCAGGTACACATCTCACCATTACCCCCTTATATTGTATGGGGAGCCCTCCAAGACACACTGTACCCAACTGAACACCACTACAATAGCCTTATACCAGCAGGTATCATCTATATTGAGGTACAGTAGGTTTTTGGTGGTTTTGGAGCGCTCAAACTTTCCACAAGTGTACGAGTTAGAGTAGGATATGGGCCTGGGTCTTCTTTACAGTGCACTGCACCGACCAACCGATCGACCACTAGGTTAATCCAAGGACCTAATTGCTGCTCTAATAGGTCTGGTTATAACATCTGAGGCTGTCATAGAGGCTGGTATATTCTGTTTCTCTCATATCTTTGGGGGGGGGGGGGAGGGTCAGTGACCACTGAGGGAGTAAGGGGGTTCATGTCTTAATCCCTCCAGTCATTTAAGACACCTTTTAGTCACTTAGTCATGATTTAAACTGGTCTATCCAAAAAGTCTTAATTTTGACCCTTATTGTAGAAAAATGTCTATCTTTTGGTGTCACCCATGTTCTGTCCAAAACATACCCCCAAGAAATTTGGATGAACTATGGAGCAAAACATCTAAAATCACGGTATTGAAAATTGCAAATTGGATGTTTTGCATAGAAAACATGCTTCTCCCACCTTATGACTTTTTTTTTTACATTTTTCTCTTTTGATAATGAGCCCCAATCTTTTTAATATTATTACAACCATAGTATTCAATTTGCATATGACCTGTAATCCAGTACATTTTAAAGGCACGTTAACACATAAGAATAGCCATACTGAGTCAGACTGATGGTCCATCTGGCCCAGTATCCTGGCCAAGCCAAGTCATAAGTACCTGGCAGAAATCCAAATAGTAGCAACATTACATGCTACCAGTCCCAGGGCAAGTAGTGGCTTCCCCATGACTGTCTCAATAACAGACCAATGGTTTTTTCCTCAGGAACTTGTCCAAACCTTTTTTAAATCCTGATACACTAACTGCTGTTACCATATCCTCTAACAAGGAGTTCCAGAGCTTAACTATTCATTAAGTAGATACATATTTCCTCCTATTCATTTAAAAGTATTACCATATACTTTCATTGAGTGTCCCCTGGTCTTTGTACTTTTTAAAGAATAAACAATCGATTCACATTTTCCGATTCTACACTACTACACTAATCATATCCCCCCGCAGCTGTCTCTTTTCTAAGCTGAAGAGTCCTAACCCCATAAGCCTTTCCTCATATGAGAGGAGCTCCATCCCCTTAAGCGGTTTGGTCATCATTCTTTGAACCTTTTCCAATTCCACTATATCTTTTTTGAGATATGGCAACCAGAATTGCGCATAATACTCAAGATGAGGTTGCACCATGGAGCGTAGGGAGGCATTATAGTATTCTTTGTCTTATTTTCTACCCATCATTCTATGGAATAATGCAATCTCTCTCATTGGTGCAATCACTTCTTTTAGTGCTGAGCATTATCCCATCTGAAAAAACGATATAAGAGAACTAGAAAAGTCACATAGCACAGCAACAAAAATGATAAAGGATATGGAACAGCTCCTTGATAAAGGCTGAACAGGTTAGGGCTCTACAAGTTGAAGAAGAGACAACTGTTAAGGGCGATGAGAGAGGTTTATAAAATCATGGGTGATGCAGAACAAGTTAATAAGGGCTGATTATTCACCCTGTCAAGTAGTACTAGATCTAAGGGCCACGCCATGAAATTAACTTGTTGCTCATTTAAAACAAATATAAGAAGGAATTTCTTTTCAATCAATGCACCATAAGCCGTATACTTTGTTGTGGGAGGACACTAACAAAATTTAATTTAATTAAAATCCCTCCTCTCAGTACCCTTCTCCACCACCACCAACTCCAGGCTCCACTCATTCTGCCTCGCCTCACCCTATGCTTGGAACAACCTTCCTGAGCCCTTACGCCAAGCCCCCTCTCTGCCCGTCTTCAAGTCTTTGCTTAAAGCCCACCTCTTCAATGCTGCGTTCGGCACCTAACCCTTATCATTCAGTGAATCCAGACTGCCCCAATTTGACCTCCCCTATCGGACCGACCGTTCACTTGTCTATTAGATTGTAAGCTCTTTGAGCAGGGACTGTCTCTCTTTGTTAAATTGTACAGCGCTGCGTAACCCTAGTAGCGCTCTAGAAATGTTAAGTAGTAGTAGTAGTAATAGTTTAGCTGGGTTTACAAATATGTTAAATAAGTTTGTAATGGATGGTCCCATTAATATTTACTGCTACTAATTCTTTATACTTGGAAATTGCCACATCTTACTTCTGGGAGTAAGCAATAGGAAATGGACATCATGATGAGGATCTGCTTGAAACTTTCAAGTAACCCTCATTTGTCAGTGTGGAGACTGGATACTATACTCAACAGACCACTGGACTGACACAGTATGGCACTTCTTATGGGTTTCTTTCTTTGTTTGTTTTTCTCAATCTATATATATCCTCAACCTTGACTGTATCAAGCTAAGAGGTGTAAACCATTTTGCTATAGCTGGGATAGCTGAAATGGTTTTGCTTAACTCTATATAAGCCATGGAGTAGCCAAATGGTTTGAGATGTGGGCTGGGAACCAGAAGGCTTTGGTTCAGGTACTTAACCCTTTATGACTTAGGCCTGATGCTGGGCATCCCCCCTCTCCCCCACTCACACACACTTGGGCAGCAGTAACATAATGATGTCTCTTCTGGTTCAATAGTTGGGTCCTCCCTGCAGGTCCAGCATCTTTCTACTCTGCTCCCTGGTCAGGTCTCTCTCTCCCCCTCCATCCCCATAGGCCTGATATTGCTACTACTACTACTTTTCATTTCTATAGCACTACTAGACAATCCCTCTGCTTTTCCTTCCCACTCTCCATAGGTCCAGCATCACTCCCTCTCTCCCTCCTGTCCCCGGCTCACAATCCTGCAAACTTGACATGGGTTGCTGGCAGCAGAAGCATGAAAACAGGCAGCCTGAGGGAAGACCCAAGGCTGATCGACAACCCATAGCAAGTAAGCAGGACAGTGGGTGGGGGGAGGAGGAGGGGGAGGATAAGGAGGAGAAAGGAGTGATGCAAGACCTGTGAGGAGGGGGAGAGTGGTGGGAGAGCAAAAGGGAGAGAGAGAGCCCAGGAGGTGGGGCGAGATAGGGAGATATGCTAGACCAACAGAGGGAGGGAGAAAAAGAAGAGGTGTCAATCCATGGGGCGCAGAGAGAGAGAGAGAGAGAGAGAGAAATACTGCCAATGAGAGGTACACTGCTCTGGTGAAACCACTCTGGTATTGTACCATGAAAACCACAGGAAGGGGAGGGAGCCCTCACTGTGTGGTCAGCTGAAGTCAGTTCAACTTGTGGGCATATCTGGATTAAGCTAGAGACACCTAGGTGATGGCTATGATTATAAGGCAGAAAGAATTTTTCTGCATTGCAGTTTTGAACCTATTTTATATCTTGAGAAGAAGCCTCTCTTGCGTTTTAAGTTATTGTCCTGTGTGAAGTGCATATGAGAAGTCAGAAGTTTTATTTACCCCTCTGCCTGACTGTAGACAAGGAATGAACTGAAACATTTGGGATACAAGCACCATAGGACAGAAACAGAGAGAAAGCACAAAACTAGAGCTTTACAAAAGAAGATAAGGTACAATGTGAAAAATCCCTTTGAGAAAAGAGTCTGTGTGATGCAGAGGAGCCTATAATGGAAGAGAAAATGGCAAGGTTAACCTATAATCTGGGAAACCATAAACCTAAAGTACTTAAAGAAAAGTGTAAAAAAAAACCCCCAAAAACCCAGACATAAATGAAGAAGCTGTATGGTATATTGCTATTGAACATCCTGTTTGTTGAATTGTTTATTCTTTCCAGTCCAACAAAGTTGGAAATAATTATACAAATAAAGTTGAAATGTCTGTCTGTCAGAGGTGGAGCACAGCTGTGCTGCTCTGAAGGAGCAGTGGAGCCTTTTTTCTTTGCAGTTTCCTTACATGGTCACCTTATGCAAGAGGAAGGGTTATCCTTGTATTTCATCAGGGACTGCTTCACCTGCTCTGGTGCTTGGTCTGATTGTTAATTATGTATTCCACAGACAGAGCTTGATTGTAGCTTCAACAGGGAGGTTGCTGGGAGGAATGCCGTTGGTTGGAAAGGAAGCGACTCCCCAGGCCCTGGATACAACATTGAGTCTTGAGGAGCACAGGATTCCCCCTCCTCCTGTAGTGGAGTTCTCCAAGTTGGGAGGCGGAGGCTATGGAGGCCCCGTTTTGCTAGACACCAAGCAACCGGTTGGGATGGAAGGAGTTTCTCTTTTATTGTTGGACTTGGTAGAAAGAACTGTTTCATTAGAATGTAGTCTTAGAGGTAAGCAAAATGATGATTTGTATCATGGGTTTTAAGCTGCTCTTCTGGTGGTTACACTTTATTCTCCTTGGTTGGCTATAGAAGCACTAGGGAAGATGCTCAACAGAGGAGTCTACTGAATTGGTGTTTATTAGGGATGGTAAGACAATTCATAGGAAGATGGAAGCCATTAGAAATGTCGCTGAGTAGAAACTTGTGCTTCTTAAACTTCCCACAGCTGGATGGATTTTCACCTAAAGACTCTCTGTTAGTTATATGACTGATCTACTAAAGTGGAATTATTACTCCAGTTTAATAAATTGTTACAGAACACGGCAGCATAAATGTTATGTCGAGCACACCGAAGAGATCCTGTAACCCCATTGTTTTTCAAATTACACTTGCTTCGAATTAAATTTAGAATAGATTATAAAATCCTTTTATCAACTTTTAAAGTACTCTTTACTACTTTACCAGATTACAGTTACAGTTAATTCACTTACAGCCAGCTGTTTCACGTGTATATAGTTCACAGCGGATTACAGCAAGATGTTGGAACACAATAGTCTAGGAAGTTACATAATATGATTACAAAATGTGCTTAAATCTTAAGAATATCACACAAAAGTAAAACATAACAATAACTATAATCGGATTATTTATTGGTCACATAGGTCTGAAACAACAGCGTCTTCAACATGGTATAATTAGTGATATATCTAAAATGAACTGGTATAAATTTCCAAAATGTAGCAGCTTGAAAGGCAAACAAACAGTTAAAAAGCTTCTTTGAAGTAGTCATATATAGTGGAACTTGTCCAAATGTAATTTTCCATAACAAACAGCCAGGTTAACAGTTCCTTACGTTCCAGCCCAGCAACTCTGCTCCCTTAATGACCATCGTTTAATTCTTCCCAATCCATCACAGGCCTATTATGAATCATGAGAAACAGTGCTTTCTAATTTTGGGTTTCATTTCTGTGGAATGTTCTCTCCTTTAGCCTACTCTCATAACCATCAATAAATAAGTTTAAACCCCATTTTCTCACATTGGCATTTAGAAACCAATGATGGGCAGGGTCCAGGGGATGGTATGGTGAATATGAGATGGCTATGATCAATATATATATTGTATTCTCCTGTTACTATGTAAGCCGCACTGAGCCTGCGATGAGCGGGAAAGCGCGGGGTACAAATGTAATAAATAAATAAATAAAACTGGTGTGTGTATGTCTCTGATGTGGTTGTTATCCTTTGCTATATCTAATGAAGTTCTTTTCTGGTTAAAGGGCCCTTTTACTAAAGGGTTGCCATGCAGCAAACCGGGTCTACCACTGGTCTAATGCAGCCGCCATTGGTAGCTCCATTCCACCCTTAGCTTGTGGCATTTCCGGCATGAGCAGAAATGTTTGTTAATTTTTATCACAGTGTAGGAGCCCTTACTGTCGCCTCAATGGGTGGCAGTAAGGGCTCCCCTTGAAATGCCACACAGCAAGTGTGTACCCATTGCACAGCCATTTCATTTTCTTACCTGCTGCGGTAAAAGGGGCCTCAATGCGCAGCAAATTCAGGTGCCGCCACTACTGAAGGACCCCTTTTACTGCAGCTTAATAAAAGGGGCCCTGTTATTTATTTATTTTTATTATTGTACATCACCTTGACTTACATTGTAAAAAAAGGCGATTCATCAAACACAGTTTATTATGTTCCAAAACCTAAAGCTGTGAAACATTGACCAAGTCAATCTGAGGATTTGACTCTATCTGCTGATAGACTATCGGTGTAAATGTTTCTGATGAGGAAAGAAATCGTATTGGTCCTGCTAGACTAATTGTTATTTTAGTGTTGGAGTCGGATCAACATTGTATTTTGAAATTATATTTTTAAATGCAAAGCTCAACACTTTTGTGGTTGCTAATTTGGGTTTTTCCAGATATTGCAAGAGCAACCAAAAAGAGAAAGCAACAGTTTTTGCTCCTTAGAGTAGACATGAAGACTCCTCTAAACTGGAGCATGGTTTCCTGTTAAAGTTTCCTTGAAAATGTATTTTTTACTACAAGAATATGAACTATGTATTTTTTGCTTCATCTTAGTTGGTTACTTTCTTGAAAGATAAGCCTACTTTAGATAGGCTTCTGAGTGGTCTTGATTTTAGGGAGCCTCTAAATTTAGTGTAGCACCTATTTTCCTCGTGACAATTAGTTATTTTCGGAATAATGGCATCTGAGTAAGGCATGGGTCTCAGCTGCTCCCACATGTGGAAGTTCTTTATTGTTCACTAGTAAAAAAGGCCCGTTTCGGTATGAAATAAAACGGGTGCTAGCAAGGTTATCCCTCTCTCCCTCCCTTGCTCTCTGCTTCTGTCCCCTCCAAGTCCCACGGCCCCCTTTCTTCCCTTCTGATTTACAGGCCCTCCCTCCCTCTCTGTCTCTCTCCCTCTCCCTCCTTCCCTCTGTCCCTCCCCCGAGTTCCAGTCCCCCCTCCTCTCTGTCTCACAGACATGTCCTTGCGATGCCTCCACCCGCGGCCCTCCCCTCCACGACACTGGCCCCACCCATCCCCCTACGTGTATGTCGCCCCCCTCCAAAATCGCCAACCCCCCTCTGCTACCCTCCCCTCCCCCCCTCTTACCGGGGTCCCCGCAGCAGCAGTGAAGAGCCTCGCGAGTCTGCTGCCTTCGCTCTCAGCTCTGACTCTGGTCCCGCCCTCATTTCCTGTTTCCGCAAGGGCGGGACCAGAGTCAGAGCTGAGAGCGAAGAGAAGGGACGGCAGCAGACTCGCGAGGCTCTTCACTGCTGCCGCCGGGACCCCGGTAAGAGGGGGGAGGGGAGGGAAGGGGAGGGTAGCAGAGGGGGTTAGCGATTTTGGAGGGGGGCGACGTGCATGTAGGGACATCTCTGCCCACTCCCGCTGTTCTTTAACGCGCGTCTCTCATTGGGATCGTAACCCCCTGCTGATGTCAGGCAACAAGGGTTCTACTGCTGGCCAGTGACGTCAGCAGGTCATTACAATCCCAGTGAGACACTTTAGAACGTTCACATAGCAAATTATTATATTAGATATTCTTTAAAAGTATATTTCCTGAAAATGCCTAAGCATAGGGGAAAGCTTAAAGGTGTACCTCCTTTTTATTCAGTTGCTGTGAACCTTCATCAAGCCACAGTTAAATTTTTTGCAGTGCCTTCCTTGGGCGTTTCTGTTGCTAGTGCTAGGAAGAGCTTTAGTTTGGACAGCGAGGTATCACTGAGCCCAGGTGGACCAGTTGCCCCTCCGAAACCCAGAGCAACTACAGCAACCACAGGCTTTGGAGGATGCTGGAATTTCTATTGGCATTATGTGTCAAGCTGTGCAATTGAGTACCGGAGAGCAATTGCCAACTGCAGCACATCTGGGAGCAACTGCGCTGCCTTCAGAGGGGAGTCAAACCTAGTCACTGGTGAGTTTGGGGGGGGGGGGGGGAGAGATCGGTGCTGGAGAATTGTCATCACAAGCAGAATTTGCTTTTGTCTCCCCAACAGTTCTGACCCTGTTGAAATCACTTGTGAAGCCAGAGGTTGTGACTCTTGACACACTGTGGTTTGCCATGGAGAGTCTTCACCAGGTTTGCTCCTCGTTTGTTAATATTTCTCTTTCTTCCATTACTAAGCCGCAGGATTTGGAGACTAAATTGTTCCTTAGCCGCCAGGATTGAAGAGATTGATAAAACTGTGACTGATTTAAAATCTTGTCAAATTTATTTCAAGATAAAAATCTTATGTTAAGGAAAATTGAAAATTTGAAAAATATGCATTGAGGTTTGAACTTAAGACTTATTAATTTTCCATAGTCTAAGCTGACCTCTTCTAGGGAATTTTTTCATAGGTTCCTACAATCAGATTGAAATACCCTGAGGCAGCCTTTCCACCTATCCAGAAGCAGGGACGTAGCCAGACCTCGAGGTGGGAGGAGGCCAGAGCCCAAGGTGGGGGGGGGGCACATTTTGGTCGCTGCTCCGCTGCCTCCCTCTGCTGCCCACCACCGCTGCAAATACCTTGGCTGGTGGAGGTCCCCAACCCCCGCCAGCTGAAGACTTTGTCCAGCACTTGTCTCTGGCGCCTCACATTGCCTGCCCTGCTCTCTCTTCCCCTCACGTCCGGCACACTTCTTTTAGTGAAACTGAGCATGCTCAATTTCACTAAAAGGAGCGTGCCCGACGTGAGAGGAAGAGAGAGCAGGACAGGCAATGTGGCGGCACCACCGCAAACCAGCACTGGACAAAGTCTTCAGCTGGCGGGGTTTGGGGATCCCCGCCAGCCAATTAGGGGCCCAGAGCAAATTTGGGGGGCCCAGGCCCCTGTGCTCCCACCTAGCTACACCACTGTCCAGAAGATATATTACATTGCATTTACTGAAACGAGAACACCAGAAGCTTCAATGGATTTAAGCATATCTGCCATTTTGGAATCATCAGAAATTGAAGTCTCGGCAGATCCACTCTTCTGGTGACTTTTGTGTTTCATCAGGAAAGGGTGTCATACCCTAAACAACTTCAGTCTTTCTTAGGCTCAGGCTGGCAAATCTAACCAGAATGAGGAAGGTCACTGAGTTTGGGTAGCTAGAATTGTGTCTGGCTCCATTTACCTTATTGTTTATTTGATTATATAGTAATTATATCCCTCTCTGATTGTTCGGCTCTCCCTTCCCCTTTGTTTTAGGGTTTAAGGGACTTGTTAATGCTTACAATATGTGAATTTATACATTTTTGCAGATTTTTTCTTTTTTTGTGATTATGTGTATTTTCCTGTTTTCTTTTCAAGTGTAACATTCCAGTCTTGCTTTATATATATTTGAAATTCAATAAATTTAAAGTAAAAAAATAAAAAAGGATAGGGAGTCAATATTGAGATTATATAACACTGCAGGTACAACATTCCTGGGAGGCAAAGTTCAAATGTTTCCAAATGGATGCAACTTAAGAGGAAGAAGGTTTTGGAATTATATTCAATAGTTATTTCTCTGGGAGCATCTTTCCTATTTAGGTTTCCTTGTAAATGTTTTGTGCTATATCAGAATAATTGTTATGTTTTCTATGAACCTGTCCAATTGAGATTCTTTTTAGAAGAGAAAGGTGTAACTCTCACTTGATTGACCTATTCCTCATCAGTCACTTATTGGTCTGTGTTAATTTTTTTTTTTTTTTTGGGGGGTGGGGGTGGAGGTTTTTTCTTACTCTTTTTCTTTTGTAATTTTACATTTAGGTATTCATCTTCCTATGGATTTACATATTCTTAATCCCTCCCTTTATATTGTAGACTAAGTTAAAGTTGTATTTCTTAGTGATTGATTGTTTACTGTTTGTCATAATTTCCTACTTTTTTATTCTGAATTTCTATTCAAAGTGTTGAGCATTGATGTTCTTTTGAGAAAAGCAATTTAAAAAATAGTTATTTTCCTTAATCTTTAAAAGACTTCTTTCATATGTCTTCTCTCCCCCAGTTCTGTGGACTTCAGTACTGAGAAAATGGCACATACTGTGCATAGAACTGGTTGTTTTTCCTATTATTGCATTACCTTATGAAAAGCTATCACGTTAACAGCCACCTCTTCCAGGAGGAGCTAATCTGCTCTTGATAACTGAAGGAAAAAAATTCCCTTATTCTGAAATCTAAGCATACATTTACAAGAGAACGGAAGCAAAAAAAAGAAGTACCCAAGGCCAAAAGTTTTGAGTGCATAGCAATAGATCTCTTTCTGTGATCTTGAGAGGTCTTGTAAAGATCTGGAAAAATCCAGATTTTTTTGAGCAAGAAATAAAGTATGTCTATGTCAAAAAAAGTCTTATGACATGATCCCTGTCTGAGGAGAAGACAAATGACATTGCTCTATTCAGTTTCTCACCATCTTGATCTTCCAAAAGTCCAGATGTATCCAGACTGTCTGCAGAGACATCAACAGGAAGCACAGACCTCTCCTTTCTACCCTCACCAATGGGTAGATAAACAACTGCCCATAGAAGGAAATAACTCTGGTTTTTAACCTAAAACACCCTGAAGATACTTCTTAAATCAATGGGTTGTTCTAAAGGTCTCTTAGGAATGTTGGGTATTATTAGGAAAGGTATGGAAAACAGGTGTGAGGATGTTATAATGCCGTTGTATCGCTCCATGGTGCGACTGCACCTTGAGTATTGTGTTCAATTCTGGTCGCCGCATCTCAAGAAAGATATAGTACAATTGGAAAAGGTGCAGTGAAGAACGACTAAAATGATAGCAGGGATGGGACAACTTCCCTATGAAGAAAGACTAAGGAGGCTAGGGCTTTTCAGCTTGGAGAAGAGACGGCTGAGGGGAGACATGATAGAGGTATATAAAATAATGAGTGGAGTGAAACAGGTGGATGTGAAGCGTCTGTTCATACTTTCCAAAATACTAGGACTAGGGGGCATGTGATGAAACTACAGTGTAGTAAATTTAAAACAAATCGGAGAAAATATTTCTTCACCCAAAGCATAATTAAACTCTGGAATTCATTGCCGGAGAACATGGTGAAGGTGGTTAGCTTAGCAAAGTTTGAAAAGAGGATAGATGGTTTCCTTAAAGACAAGTCCATAAACCACTACTAAATGGACTCGGGAAAAATCCACAATTCCAGGAATAACATGTATAGAATGTTTGTACGTTTGGGAAGCTCGCCAGGT
The DNA here is from genome assembly GCF_901765095.1 of Microcaecilia unicolor. Taxonomy (NCBI): domain Eukaryota; kingdom Metazoa; phylum Chordata; class Amphibia; order Gymnophiona; family Siphonopidae; genus Microcaecilia; species Microcaecilia unicolor. The sequence continues at coordinate 530,866,694 of NC_044031.1, forward strand.
GCCCTTGGCCTGGATTGGCCGCTGTCGTGGACAGGATACTGGGCTCGATGGACCCTTGGTCTTTTCCCAGTGTGGCATTACTTATGAAAATGCATTACTCTCAAATTTAAGGCTCTTGTGCTATTCTCAGGAGTCTCGCTCTTCCTGTGGAGTATTAATTTATCCTGCACCGATTTTTTTTGTTACATTTGTACCCCGCGCTTTCCCACTCATGGCAGGCTCAATGCGGCTTACATGGGGCAATGGAGGGTTAAGTGACTTGCCCAGAGTCACAAGGAGCTGCCTGTGCCTGAAGTGGGAATCGAACTCAGTTCCTCAGTTCCCCAGGACCAAAGTCCACCACCCTAACCACTAGGCCACTCCTCCATCAAAAAAGTTTGCACTGCTGAAACTCTCATAATTCTTCTCCAGTGCCAAAATCTGTATTTTAGAATCCTCTATCCCCTTTTCCTGGGATTACAAGTCAGCATATGTAGCTGAACAAACTTTCACCAAAGCTGAAACTGAGGCATCAACAGATGTCATTACTGTCCACAATGATTGCAGTGTTATCTGTGCCAGTTTAACTACAGGAGGGAGCTTACAAACCCTAGCTAGAGCTGCAAAAGCTGATGTTATATTTGTAAGTCTTACTCCCTTCTCTGTTGAAAGAGAGTTCCCCTTACCAACAGGACAAGAGTTCAACTGGAATGAAGTCAAATTCCTCCCGGCCACTTCTAAATCCTTCTGCTAAACGTTCAGGGCAGAAGGGACAAGAGTTTACCTCCTCCCTTTGACCCTTTGGAAAACCCCTTTCAAGAAACCAAGGGCTCTGGATCAACACCTGCATTCTCTGCAACCAAACGCAGAGTTCTCACCCTCCTTTCCAGAGACAGTGTGACATCAAGTTCAGGGTGGGTGGGGCTCCCTACCATTAGCATGGCAGCATACTCTCCAGAGGGAATTGCAATGCAGACAAAGTGCTCTGCAATTGTTGTTTGCTGGTGGTTGGGTAATTGCTGAATGGCTGGGAGGTAAGCTCTTCCCTTTCCCCTTTCTCTTCAGCATAATAAAAGTAGAGACATCACTTCTAAGAAGAAAAAAAGAGAAATCTGAGAACCAGCACACTGCAGAGCTCTGCCTACCCTTCTCATATGATGGCCATTTTGTCCCAGGATATGGAATCGCTGGCTACCTTTTCAATGCTTTAGAGTCAAGAATGGTCCCAGAGGACTGGAGAAGAGCAGATGTGGTCCCTCTTCACAAAAATGGAAGTAAGGAAGAGACTATGAACTACAGGCCAGTACGTCTGACTTCTGTAATAAGTAAATTAATGGAAATGCTTTTAAAACAGAGAGTAGTAAAGCTTTTGGAATCCAATGGATTACAGAACTCAAAACAACATGGTTTCACTAGAGGCAGGTATTCTCAGGCAAATATGATTAATTTCTTTGACTAGGTGACCAGAGAGTTAGATTGAGAGAGAGCGCTAGATGTGGTGTATTTAGATTTAAGCAAAGCCGCTGAAATGGTTCCACATAGACAGCTACTAAATAAACGGAGTGACCTCGGTATGGGCCATAAAGTGACTGACAGGGTTAGGAACTGGTTGAGCGGAGCTCAGTCTGAAGAAAAGGATGTTACCATTGGTGTGCCACAAGATTCAGTTCTTGGGCCAGTTCTTTTTAATTGTAAGCGATATTGTTGAAGGGCTGTCTGGTAAGGTTTACTTCTTTGTAGACGATAACAAAATTTGCAATAGGGTAGACATCCTTGATGGTATAACATGAGGAAAGACCTAGCGAAGCTTGAGAAATGGTCTGGAATTTGGGAGCTAAGATTTAATTCTAAAAAGTGCAAGGTCATGCATTTGGGCTGCAAAAACATGAGGGAATTGTACCGTTTATGCACAAAAAAAGGAGCAGGATTTGAGTGTGATCGCATGTGATGATGTAAGGTGGTCAAACAGGTAGAAAAGGCAACAGCAAAAGCTAAAAGGATGCTTGGGTGCATAAGGAGAGGAATGGCCAGTAGGAAAAATGAGGTGTTGATGTCCATGTCGGAGGTATGCATGCTTTGAAGTCCCCATGCATACCTCCGACCCACCCCCGTCCTCCCACCCTGTCAGACTGTCATAGTAATGCTTGAATGTTTTCACTTTTATACACTGTCAGCTAGCACATTTGCTTATTTCCGATCTGACGAAGAAGGGCAACCTTCAAAAGCTAATCAAGAAATGTATTAAGTTAGGTCTTATTTTTTTTCCATGTTTTATTTTGTTTGATTTCTATTGATATGTTTCAGAAAAAATGCTGCATGCTATTGTAAGATAACGAAGGAGATCAAATTATTGTTGTGACTTTGAGCCACTACTCTTCCTGCCACAATAGTGAGGGGAGGTGCTACACTCTGGGGTAGGGAGGGAGCTTGCATGTGGCTGAGTGCTGAAATTGGAAGGGTGACTCGGACTCTGGTTTCACACTTCACGATGGTGAATCACCTGTAATTCATCACCAGGATAGTTATGGTACAGGACAAAAACATGGATTCAGTATACAGAGTGCTAAACAGGTAAAGTCCAAATGAGGTTCAGTGCTCCCCACACCCAGCCAATACTGTACAGTCCCAATGAACAACATGGCACAGAGATAACATCCTGAAAGCCCCAGGGTGTTTGGGGGGGGGGGGGGTTGCAGTTCAGATTTAAAGTTTATTATTTGCAAATAGCTTGACTTGAAAGGGATGGGGAGAGAGGAAACACCTGACCATTGGGGGATGGAAAGAGGTGAGATGCTTGATTGTTGAGGGGATCGTTAGAGGTGAGATGCTTGACTGTTGGGAGGTATAGCGGATAGAGTTAAGGGAGATGCTGAACCATTGGAGGAGGAAGGAGAGGGGAGATTTTAGATTGACAGAGGGAAGGGAGAAAGAAGATGCTGAACTGTTGGAGAGGAGATGCTAGACTGCAGGGGTAGGAGGTGAAGGGATCCTGAGCATGATGGAACCTTGTGGGGAGAGGACATGGGGAGAGCAGGGCTTGGCAAATAGTGGATAAGCAGAAAAGAAAGAAGCTGCAGAAAAAAATGAACAGGAAAGATTAATGTCAAAGACAGGTGTAGGAGAAGAATGGAAGACAACAGAAGAAGAAAGGATAAATAACAAATAGACAGCAGATTCTGGAAAGAATTAGGAGAAAACAGAAGAAAGCAGAAAAGAGAAGCTCGTACCAACATGACTGGAAAAATTAAATTCCCACACAACAAATGCAGATAAGTATTTTATTTTTAATTTATTAAATTGAGTATGCCAACGTTGGGAAATGCATATCTCTGTTGTTGAATTTCTGTTTCTATTTCTCCAGTCTGGCACTGCATACAGAGTGACATGTTGGGGTTTTCAGTTAAATATCTGTCTGCATATTTCTAATTTCAATTTGCTGTGCCTTGTTCTGTATTTGGCAAGAGGTTGTCTGCATTTTGTTTTGTGTGACTGAAGTATGATATTCTGTTAGTTTTTCTTGCTCACTTTGTGTTTCCTAATAAGAGATGTGTTGGTGTTCTAGGGACTGGTGTACTATCTGTAATACTGCCTTTTTATATACTTTATGGCTGGTAACAGAGGATGTGGCTCCTGTGAGGATGTGGCTACCACGGGGGCAGAGGCATCGATAATCACCCCACCTTCTAAAGTTGGCCCTATATGAGCACCAGCACCTTTTTTCCTAGAAAAACAAAAAAGCAGTTGTTTCCTGTCCCCCAGATATTCACCTGCATTTGACCAGCCAGGATCGGCACTTGACCAGTTAAATGCGGGATAACCGGCTAACCGCTGATATTCAGCAGTACCTGACTGGCCATTTACCATTGAATATTGCCAGTTAGCTGCTAGTGGCTAGCCAGTTATATCAGGCAATATAACCAGCTATCTGTTGATTTTTAAAGTCAAACCAACCAAGCTTGGTGGCCGTATTTGAAACCCAGGAATATTATTGACCGATCTGACTGTAACCAGTTACCGTTGAATACCGGCTTTGCCAGTTTGTCTGACCGTCAAAGTTAAACCGGATATTCAATGCCAGTCACCGGAAATGGCCCAGCATTAAATATCGGCTCTCAGCACTGACCCACAGGAGTTAGCTGGTCTAACTCCCACAGTCATGTGTATTACCAAGTGCCGTCTGTTGCTGTGGGGAGGGTAGATTAAAGCCTCTGACAAATTTTGCATATACTTTGTGTCCATATGTTTAGGGGGTTAGGAGGAACCTGTAAGATGTTCACATGACTCATGAGGTTAGATTCACAACTCTCTGGCTTTTTTCATAAGTCAGCAAAATATTTCGTTAATGTCCAGAAGGTAGAAGCATAGAAAATATATTATCTGCATAGAACTTAAATGATTTTGCAGACCAGTGGCGTAGCTACGTGGGGCCTGAGGGGGCCCGGGCCCCCGTAGATTTGGCCCTGGCCCCCTGCCGACGTTCCCCTTGAACCCGCCACCAACCCTCCCCTGCCGTCGCCGCCCGCCCCGCCGCCGCAGCCGATGCCTTGTTTGCTGGCCGGGCCAGCCGAAGAGAGTCTTTTCAGCGCCGGAGTAACGCCTTCGTTCAAGGAATTTCCTGGTTATGATCAGCTGTTTCTGATGCCTTACGGGGCGGGCGGTGACGGCGGGGGAGGGTTGGTGGCAGGAGGGGGGTTCAAGGGGGTCGTCGGCAGGGGGTCCAATGCGGCGGCGGGGCGGTCGGCGATGGCGGGGGAGGGTTGGTGGCGGGAAGGGGGTTTCAAGGGATCATGGCGGCGGGGGCGGCTAAACAGTGCTACCCCACCTCGGGCTGCGACCCCTGCTCCCGGCGAGGTCTGGCTACGCTCCTGTTGCAGACTAAAAGAGAATATTAGGATTGAGTTTTTTTTCTGCGTCTAAAACCTCTATATGCAGTTCTCTAGTTCTTCCCCCATCCCCCATCTCCCATGTAAGTGAGTCTGTCCTGCCTGCTTCCATTGTAAGTAGCTGCAGGGACTTTCCAGCCAATGGAAAGATAGTGAGGGCAGAGGACTTGAAGGCAGCTCTAGTCACAGCAAGGGTGTAGGTGATCTGAAGGATGCTCCTTTGCTGTGGAAGTGAAGTTTATATATGTGGTGGGGCAGAAAAGACATGAAGTCCCTCCAAATATGCCTCATATATTTCTATAGGAGAAGCAGTTACATAAGTATTACCATACTGGGACAGACCAAAGATCCATCAAGCCCAGCATCCTGTTTTCAACAGTGGCCAAGCCAGATCACAAGTATCTTCAAGATCCCAAAACAGTACAATACATTTTATGCTGCTTATCCTAGAAATAAGCAATGGATTTTCCCCCAAGTCCATTTTAATAATGGTCTATGGACTCTTCATTTAGGAAGTCATCCAAACCTTTATAAACCCCACTAAGATAATTGCTTTTACTACATTTCTGGCAACAAATTCCAGAATTTAATTACACGTTGAGTGAAGAAATATCTTCTTTGATTTATTTTAAATTTACTACATAGTAGCTTCATTGTGTGTCCCCTAGTCCTAGTATTTTTGGAAAGAGTAAACAAGCGATTCACATCTACCCGATCCACTCCACTCATTATTTTATAGACCTCTGTCATATCACCCCTCAGCTGTCTTTTCTCCAAGCTGAAGAGCCCTAGCCGCTTTAGCCTTTCCTCATGGGGAAGTCGTCTCATCCCCTTTATTATTTTCATTGCCCTTCTCTGTACCTTTTCTAATTCCACTTTATCTTTTTTGAGATGCAGCGACCAGAATTGAGCACAATATTTGAGGTGCGGTCACACCATGGAGCGATACAAAGGCATTATAACATCCTCATTTTTATTTTTATTTTCCATTCCTTTCCTAATAATACCTAACATTCTATTTGCTTTCTTAGCCGCAGCCACACACTGAGCAGAGGGTTTCAATGTATCATCAACGATGACGCCTAGATCCCTTTCCTGGTCAGTGACTCTTAATGTGGAACCTTGCATTACATAGCTATAATTTGGGTTCCTCTTTCCCTACAAGTCATCTGCCATTTAGACGCTCAGTCTCCCAGTCTCGTAAGGTCCTCTTGTAATATTTCACAATCCTCTTGCGATTTAACAACTTTGAATAACTTTGTGTCGTCAGCAAATTTAATTACCCACTAGTTATTCCCATCTCTAGATCATTTATAAATATGTTAAAAAGCAGCAGTACCAGCACAGACCCCTGGGGAACCCCACTATCTACCTTTCTCCATTGAGAATACTGACCATTTAACCCTACTCTCTGTTTTCTATCTTTTAACCAGTTTTTAATCCACAATAGGACACTGCCTCCTATCCCATGACTCTCCAATTCCTGTGGAGTCTTTCATGAGGTACTTTGTCAAACGCCTTTTGAAAATCCAGGTACACGATATCGACCAGCTCACCTTTATTCACATGTTTGTTCACCCCTTCAAAGAAATGTAACAGATTGGTGAGGCAAGATTTCCCTTCACTAAATCCATGTTGACTATGTCTCGTTAATCCATGCTTTTGAATATGCTCTGTAATTTCGCTCTTTATAATAGTCTCTACCATTTTGCCCGGCACCGACGTCAGACTCACCGGTCTATAATTTCCCGGATCTCCTCTGGAACCTTTTTAAAAAATCGGCGTTTCACTAGCCACCCCAACAGTGACAGTAATAGTAATACATCATTTCTATATAATGGCTGGTACCAAGAGCTCTAGACAGTTTATAAAACATGTCGTTAAGTCTAAAATATACATAGTCAACAGCTGCAATATATATACACTGATTCCTTGTAGTATAGTGATTATAGAATTTCACCTTTCAAACCTCCTTCCCCTCTCTTCTCCTGTTTTGATCAGACCCACAAGACAATATGCTCACATACATGTATACACATGTCAGCATGCAAGCAAACATGCATAGACAGACACAAACATGTACACACACTGACCCCCAACCACCCAACCCCCATCACACAAACATCTGCACACATGCATTTCTATGAAAAGGAGTTGGAAAGACTTCCATGAGCCATGCTCTGCATGCTTTACACACTTTTTATCTAGCTAAATTTTGTCCAGATGACAATTTTCTAAATGAAATTTAGCCTTTCAGTGGGAGGTAAGGGTATTTCAAATATGAATTTTTCCCCTTTATTTTCAACATTAGCAAGAAAAACCCTCAGACAATAATGACAAAGGTACCAGAAAATATCACACGTTTCACTTGATTATTCATCATGCTAAGTTAAGATACTTAAGCCATTAATATATGCTATTACTGAATGTAGTTTCTGAGTTACTAGGCTACTTAAAATTAGCAACGTCAAGATAGCTATGCTATGTATAGCTACAAGTCCAGAGAATTCAGGAGCCTTGGTTCTCAGTGTTCCATTCCAGTTTTCATTTTGATCTGAATGGCATTCTAGCAAGATAGGAAAACACAGATTAGGCCCTTTTCCTTATTCAAAATACAGTGGAGCAACAAACTGTAAAAATAATAAGCAGTTTGCAAGCTAAGTTAAGTACGTGGGGGCCAACTTCTTTGCTGACAGCTGTAATGAATGGAGTTTTACTGAAATGTGGAAACTATTGTTCTAAGGTATGTTTGTCTCCATAAACAACAGAATACAATAACAACCAACAAAGAAATCAGTGTCACATTTGTGCAAGGTGATTGTTTCATTCAGTGTTTACAGTACACTAAGCTGAGTGTAACATGCAACCTATCATTTTCTTGCAGACAAATTTGGCTAGCCTTTTTTTCCCATAAACTCATCTTGTTGGCAATGCATTTTCTTTCTTTCTTTTTTTAATCCTGCTACTGAAAAGTACTGTAATTTTTGCATGCAGCCCAGAATTAATTACTAGCCTGTCAGACAGCACAGAAGACAGCCAATAATCAAAATAATCTTCTGTTTTTTCCTAGCAGGCCTGTCCATACTGTCAACATGGCTTTGTAGTTCAGCATCACAGTATTTTGACTGATTCAGTCATTTGGCAAAAACAGAGTCAAGGAGCCTAAGCCGTATCAGCTGGTTACAAAGTCTGAAGGGACCCTTTGAATTAAATCTTAGCTTCTTTAATTTGACGTGACCAACAGAGACGGAGAGAGGAAGAATTATAAGTTCAGGATAAGGCCCATTTGCCTTAAAACAAACAGAAATCCATTTCCCTGAAGAGGAGATAGTTTGATTCTCTTTATCACTTTCATGGGACAAGAAGTGTTCCAGTCCAGTAGGGGGGATACTGAGGTTTCATAAAGAACTCTGGACAGAGGGGCTGATGCTCAAAGTTGAGCACTGAAACCATGCGCAGAGGAACACATAATGCAACAGCAACACAAAAAATTAGCTCAGTGATGCTCGAAGCAAATTATGTTTAAAATCTATGCACAGTTAAATCTCACTATTGCACAGGGAGGTTGTGCAGTAAGGGGTCCTTTTACAAAGGCATGCTGAAAAATGGCTTGTGGTAGTATAGACGCAGGTTTTGGGCGCGTGCCGATCCATTTTTTAGCGTGCCTGTAAAAAAGGCCTCTTTTTTTGCCGAAAATGGATGTGCGGCAAAATCAAAATTGCCGCACGTCCATTTTGGGTCTGAGACCTTACCACCAGCCATAGACCTAGTGGTAAAGAATCTGGGCAGTAATGACCTACGCGCATCAAATGCCACGAAAATAAAAAATATTTTTCAGATGCGCTTAGCAGACATGCGCCAAAATTGAAATTACCGCAAGGGCCACATGGTAACTGGGCAGTAACTCCAATTTGGCATGTGTTCAGAGCACGTAGGTGCCTATCCTGCTTATTTCCCGACACAAATCGGGAGATGGCCGGCATTCTCCTAAAGCCGGCCAAATCGGTATAATCGAAAGCCGATTTTGGCCGGCTTCAACTGCTTTCCGTCGCAGGGCCGGCCAAAGTTAAAGGGTGCGTTTCGGCAGGGTATGGAAGGCGGGACGGGGGCGTGGTTACGAGATGGCCGGCTTCGGCCGATAATGGAAAAAAGAAGGCAGGCTCTGACGAGCACTTGGCCGGCTTCACTTGGTCCATTTATTTTTAGGACCAAGCCTCCAAAAAGTGCCCCAAATGACCAGATGACCACCAGAGGGAATAGGGGGATGACCTCCCCTTACTCCCCCAGTGGTCACCAACCCCCTCTCACCCAAAAAAAGAATTAAAATTCATTTTTTTGCCAGCCTCTATGCCAGCCTGAAATGTCACACCCAGCTCCATGACAGCAGTATGCAGGTCCCTGGAGCAGTTGTTAGTGGGTGCAGTGCACTTCAGGCAGGTGGACCCAGGCCCATCCCCCCTACCTGTTACACTTGTGGTGGTAAATGGGAGCCTTCCAAACCCCTCCCAAAACCCACTGTACCCACATGTAGGTGCCCCCCCCTTCACCCCTTAGGGCTATGGCAGTGGTGTACAGTTGTGGGGAGTGAGTTTTGGGGGGGGTTTGGGGGGCTCAGCACACAAGGTAAGGGAGGTATGCACCTGACGTCCACTGCAGTGCCCCCTAGGGTGCCCAGTTGGTGTCCTGGCATGTGAAGGGGACCAGTGCACTACAAATGCTGGCTCCTCCCACGACCAAAGGGCTTGCATTTGGCTGGGTTTCAGATGGCCGTCATTAGTTTCCATTATCTCTGAAAACCAATGCCGGCCATCTCTAAAGCCGGCCCAAATGTTGAGATTTGGCCAGCTCCGACCATATTATCGAAATGAAAGATGGCCGGCCATCTTGTTTCGATAATACGGTCAGGACAGCGCTTTATGGGGCCGGCCTTGAAGATGGCCGCCCATATAGATGGCTGGCCCCGTTCGATTATGCCCCTCCACATGGCTTAGTAAAAGAGGCCCTAAGTGCGGCTCTTGTGTGCACGCCCAAACAAAAAAAAGTCACATAAATATGAGCCTTATAAATATTACTAGCACATGGAATTTTTGCAGGGCTCACATGTAGGTGCAGAAGAACAGGCACAAATGTGTGCTTTTACTTTCTGCTTTGTTCTGAGATGAGCGCATGTTTCTTCCTTCCCGTCTGTGTTTAAAACTTGCAGAAGCCTCCTTCCACTTTTTAATGAAAACAAAACTGGAAGTTCAATGTGAAATATTGACAAGAAATCCTTTCCTCAAAATGAGGCAGTGGGCAAAAGAAATTGATTAATTCTGAGAAATCATATTAAGGGTTAATTCTGTTTAAAGGTGCTCAAATACTATTTTAAATTCTCAGTCCTGCAAGTGAAGGAATGACAGCTGGATTTAATTACTTAGAAAGTTTTTGCCAAGCTAAAGGTTAGAAAGGTTAGAGACAGGAATTTCTTTCACCCCTTGTGATTGATGGATTGCTAATGCAAACACAAATGTATCCTATTATGAACAAGGTATATTGCAGGCAATTTAAAAGGATTAGGCTGAAATGCTGTTTAGTTAGATTCTAAATAATTCTAGATATAAATGAGTTAGATTTAGAAGTTCTTAATATGTAGATATGGCTTATAAGGAATACTGATTCTGCTTATTTTAGAATATGTTTTTCTGTGTAGTTAATATGTAGAATACCTTTTTAAATCTAATGTTTGTTCAACTTTTTGCCTTACGTTCTGAGTAGGACCATCTGGTTTGACTTATGTACAGTTCTGGCTGGTTCAATGTATGAAGCTGATAGGTGAAAAGAGGTCAGGACTAGTCAACTCTCTTCTCCTTGATTAATTATAGGTAAATGTAGGAATGGTCTTGAAAGTAATAACTGATATGTATGCCATTAAGTAAGATTGGCCCTTGACCCCTTTAATGAATGCCAGAGTTTAGTTAGCAGTTAGTACTAGGAATATGAGAAATTAATCATAATAACATGCAGGAGTTCTGGAGCCCAAATGTCTGGTGTGAGGGGCCCAGGTCACAGGTCAGTTTAGGATGTCTGGAACCTATGTAACTGATATTTTTAAAGTAATGATTGGCTGAGGCAAGGTAACCAATCTATTCTTTACCATCTGGAAAGTAAGGGGGGCTAGAGCTTAGAACTGTATATAAGAGGGAGCAGAAGCAGCTTACGTCAGAAAGAGAGCAGAAGGAACAGACAGAAGAAGAAGGAGCTCAGAAGAGAAGAGAAGAGAGCTGAAGAGGACAGACAGAAGCCATAACATCCAGAGAGCTGACACAGAGAGCTGAGAGAGAGACACAGAGAGCTGAGAAAGAGAAGAAGAGACTTAATGCTGATGTTCTACTTTGTTTGCTGGCAAATAAAGAAGATTTCTCTCTCATTTTGATGTGTGCTGTTTGACTCCTGAAGTACCACAGATTCTGCTAACAATAGGGGTAATTCATACATCCATTCCTGCAACAATTCTTGGTGGCAGCGGTGGGATTCTGAATCCTGCATTAATCCCAGCACCCAACTGACTGGAGAACATTCGCCGGGTATGTATTCTGTATTCTGTATTGTAATCCTAGCTAGGAAACTGTAAACCAGCCCCTCAAAAATTGAGGGAAGGGGAGTCTGATCAACTCTCAGCGAAGGCCCTAGTAGCTTCTAGTCGTGGGGACTAGCAGTGAAACCGCTTGAGCTTATCTGTATCTGAGAAATTTGAAATTGTTGGGTGGGATTTTCTGTATGGAATGTGTGATGCGTGAATGTTAAATGAGTGCGGACTTCTTATAACTGCGTTTCCAATTAACGCGAGTTCAATTGGCCAGTGACCGAAGGAAGCGATTGTTGTCTGTCTACCTAGTGTCTCGAGAGTGCGGACCCCTTACTGCACTCTCAAAAACTCCCTCCCTTTTGTGTGTTGTAACTGTAAGCATTATGGGAGGGAAATCGTCTAGACAAATTGATACTCCCCTAGATTGTATGCTTAAGAATTTTAAGAAAGGATTTTTAATTAATGATTATGGACAGACTTTAAGCTCAAGTACTCTAAGAACCTTGTGTGAAGTTGAGTGGCCATCTATGGGAGTGGGGTGGCCCCCTAGTGGCAGCTTAGATATTGAAGTAATCCGGAAGGTCTACAGCATAATTGTAGGAGAACCGGAATATTCTGAACAACTCCCCTATATAGATTCCTGGGACAGCCTTGTGACTGACCCTCCCTCTTGGTTGAAAATTTATATGGGTTCCCCAGTAAAATTCATGTTAGGCCGTGCTCAAAGAAAGATTAGAAAATCTAAACTGGAAGAGGGAAAGAGCCCCAGGAAGCCTACCACCCAATCGGTGGCTTCCGCCCCTACCCTGTCTGAGAAACCCATACTCTCTGATGACCCCTCAGATCTTGAGCCACCACCGTATGGCCCATTGTTGGGGTTCCGTGCCACCCCCAGAGATCCACGCCACCCAGTCCAAGCCTCTCCAGCACAGGCTTCTCCGGATAGCTCCTCTTCTGTGCAAACCCCGCCACATCCTAGGTTGGACTTTTCATCCGGCCTCTACCCTTCTGTGCCACATCCTTCCCTGCTAACCTCTGTAGACTCGCTTTGGGCTCCACTCCCTGACTCCTCAACTCCCGACAGCCCAGCCTCTCCTTCTAATACCCCTCCCCACTCATTAGGGGCCCGGCATCCCTTTCAATGGACTGAATCACCTGTGACCACCTCTCAGTCTATGAGTACCCCTCCCCATCCCTCAGGGGTTCAACACACCTCCACTGAATGGGTTAGACCTGCTGCAATCACTTTTGAGCATGATAGGAGGGTAGCTCCTAGCTCTACCTCAGGTTCCATTCCCACTTCCTCGAGAGTTCTGCCACTCCGACAGGTAACCACCACTCGACCGGATCCTAATAATGAGGGTCAGGTTATGCAGGCACAGGCCTACCAGTAAGTACCCTTCACAACCACCGATCTCCTGAATTGGAAGACGCATTACCCCTCTTATACTGAAAAGCCTCAGGCAGTAGTGGACCTAGTGGCTAGCATTATGGCCACCCATAACCCAACCTGGACTGATTGTCAACAACTTCTCCTGACCCTCTTCACAACTGAGGAGAGGCGGAAGATTTTGCAAAATACTGAGGCCATCACGCGAGCGCGTGCCCCCGAGAGGACACCGGATCTAGAGGACTGGGTTAGAACTCGGTTCCCTCGCGCAGCTCCAGCTTGGGATCCAAATAATGAGCAGCAATATGAACTGTTGTCTGGCTATTGCCGGGACTTGCTGGAAGGTATGAGGAAAGGCATAAAGAGGCCCATTAATTTGGCAAAGGTCTCTGAAATTCTCCAAGGGGCAACTGAATCCCCTGGGGCCTTTTTAGAGCGACTAATTGAAGCCTACAGAACATACACCCCATTTGACCCTGAGGCACTAGAAAACCAGAGAATGGTGAATAGCGCATTGGTGGCCCAGAGTATGCCAGATATCCGGAAGAAGTTGCAGCGTCAGGAGGGATTCGCAGGGATGAATACCACCCAGCTAATTGAGATCGCAACCAAGGTTTTCATTAATAGAGATCAGGAGGTGCGCCGAGAGGCTGACCGGAAGATGCAGAAGAAGGCCGACCTATTAGCGGCAGCCATTACTAACTCCACCCTTAACCGAGGTCGACCTCTAGCTAATGGGAAGCCAAAGTGGGACCCCGGACCGCCAGCCAGGCCCCGAGATTCCTTCAATCAATCCCGGCCAAGGGGGGAGAATCCCAGACCAAGATTGGAGAGGGACCAGTGTGCCTACTGTAAGGAAAGAGGGCACTGGAAAGATGAATGCCCCCAGAGGCGCCAGGGACTGAGAAGGGGACCAGGAGATCGAGGAAGCCGAGGCCGAGTTCGAGAGGGAAGATATGAGCCTCCTGAATCTGACATCATCGGGATAGCCGAGATGGCAGAATGGGACGAATAGGACAGACCGGGTTCCTACAAACTGGGCTCCCAGGAACCTATGGTCAAGTTAACTATAGGGAGCCGCTCAATTCCATTCATGATTGATACAGGAGCTGAACATTCTGTTGTGACGGAGCGATTAGCGCCTGTGTCTGGAAAAACTGTCCGAGTGGTGGGAGCCACGGGGGTGCAGAACCGGAGGCCCTTTCTGACGACCCGTAGATGCCAATTAGGCTCACACACAGTCACTCATGAATTCCTGTATATGCCAGACTGTCCAATCCCTTTGTTAGGTCGAGACTTGCTGTCCAAGCTTAGGGCCCAAATTTCCTTTGACTCTGATGGCCAGACTTCAGTCTCCTTTCGGCCCCCGATATCCAGCCCTAAGGGTATATTGAGTTTCTGCTGCCCCCTTGAAGAAGAATGGCGGCTGCATCAGTCGCAGGGCCAAGTTGACCTACCCCTGGCAGATAGCTTTCAGGTCAGTGGGGTATGGGCAGAAGATAATCCCCCAGGGTTGGCCCGAAATATTCCTCCTGTCCATGTAGACTTACTTCCAAGTGCCCGGCCAATCCATCTTCGCCAATACCCAATTCCCCGAAAGGCTCTGGAAGGGATCCAAGCACATCTGAATCGTTTGTTATCCCATGGAATTATTCGTCCTTGCCAGTCTCCATGGAATACGCCACTATTGCCAGTTCAGAAGCCAGGGACTGAGGACTACCGGCCAGTCCAAGACTTACGAGTGGTCAACAAATCCACTATTTCATTACACCCTGTAGTGCCTAATCCATATGTCCTGCTAGGATTGATACCTTCTGGAGCTACCCATTTCACGACACTTGACTTAAAAGATGCCTTCTTTTGTATTCGGGTGGCCCCCGCAAGTCAACTGCTTTTTGCCTTTCAATGGGAAAACCCAGTAACAGGAAGGAAGCTTCAGTATACATGGACCCGCCTGCCACAGGGGTTCAAGAACTCCCCCACCATTTTTGGGACAGCCCTAGGGCAAGACCTTAAGACTTTTAAATCTGAGCCTTCCAGGCGAGTTTTACTCCAGTATGTAGATGACCTCCTGATTGCAGCAGTGACTCAGGAAGAGTGTTTTGAGGCTACCAGAGAATTGCTGGAGCTACTCTTGGATGCAGGCTATAAGGTCTCACGCTCAAAGACCCAACTTTGTCAGTCAGAAGTGAAGTATCTGGGCTTTTGCATTTCCCAGGGAAGTCGGAGACTGGATGTCAGTAGGAAGCAAGCAGTTGCTGCAATTCCCCAACCCCAGAAGGGAAGTTAGGGAATTTCTGGGAGCAGCCGGATTCTGCAGAATTTGGATTCCAAATTTTGCATTGATGGCGAAACCCCTTTACCAGGCCACAAAGGGGGGTGAAAAGGAACCATTTGAATGGGGACCTACAGCTCAACAATCCTTCATTGCCATAAAGAAAGCCCTACTCCAAGCCCCTGCGTTAGGCCTTCCTGATGTGGAGAAACCTTTCTCATTGTATGTCCATGAGCGACAGGGGGTTGCTCTGGGTGTGCTGACCCAGATGATGGGATCCTGGCAGAGGCCTGTTGCATACCTGTCTAAACAGCTGGATGGAGTGGCTAAAGGATGGCCAGCCTGCATGAGGGCCATTGCAGCAACAGCCTTATTGGTCCAGGAAGCTGATAAGCTGACCTTGGGGCAAGAACTGGTTGTTAAAGTCCCCCATGCAGTTCTCACCCTCATGGAGTATAAGGGCAACCATTGGTTTACAAATAACCGCATGGTTAAGTACCAAGCTAGTTTGTGTGAGAATCCACGGATACACCTGGAAACAGTGGCTACATTCAATCCCGCCACTCTTTTGCCAGCATCTGAGGGACCACCGGATCATGACTGTATCCAAACCATGGATGAAGTGTACTCCAGTCGACCAGATCTTAAAGATGTTCCTTGGAGGGACCCAGATGTAATTTATTTCACAGATGGAAGCAGTTATGTGGAGAACTCCAAGCGATTGGCAGGCTATGCTGTGGTGACAGAAGACAAGGTGATAGAAGCAAGAGCCCTGCCCCAAGGAACTTCAGCCCAGAAAGCAGAACTTGTGGCCCTCATACGAGCTCTGGAGCTAGCAACAGGACTGGTGACCAACATTTATACTGATTCCAAGTATGCCTTCACAACTCTACATGCTCATGGAGCTTTGTATAAGGAAAAGGGACTCATAAATGCCGCAGGCCAACCTGTTAAGTATGGACCTGAAATACTTCAGCTGCTAGAGGCTGTTTGGGCACCTAAAAAGGTAGCTGTCATTCACTGCAGGGGACACCAAAGGATAGATACTCCAGTGGCCCGAGGGAACCGCCATGCTGATCGGGTGGCCAAGGAAGCTGCTCGAGGACCCCCAGCAAGTACTGTGACTCCCCTGTTCCAAATTCGACTGCAAGAATGGACGCCTATGTATACCCAAATGGAAGAGAAATGGGCTCAAGAGGAAGGTGCAGTAAGGAGACCTGATGGCTGGTTACATCTCCCTGATACCAGAGTTCTGGTGCCACGCCACCTAGCTTGGCCTGTAGTGTCTCAAGCTCATGACCTATCACACTTAGGGAAAACAGCACTAGCCCGCCTACTCAGTCGAGTAGTGGTACTGGAAGGATTGGATAGTCTGGTTGCCACTGCTTCTGCCCGATGTACTCTCTGTGCCCAGAATAATGCTCGTCAGGGACCCAGTATTCCACCAGGAGTTCAGTCTAGAGGACTAACACCCTTTGAGTCTCTAGTTATAGACTTCACAGAAATGCCCAGGAGCGGTAGGCTCCGATACCTCTTGGTCATGGTCTGTACCTTTTCTGGGTGGGTGGAAGCATATCCTACAGTCACTGAGAAAGCCACAGAAGTAGCTCGAGCCCTCCTTAGGGATGTCATCCCCAGGTATGGACTGCCCCTTGCCATAGGTTCAGATAATGGTCCCGCCTTTGTTGAAGCCACACTTCAGGCCCTGTCCCGCGCATTGCGCATTACCTGGAAATTGCATTGTGCCTATCGTCCCCAGAGTTCAGGGCAGGTTGAGCGGGCAAACAGAACCTTGAAAAATAGCCTAGCAAAGATTTGTCAGGAAACCCAACTGAAATGGCCACAGGCACTGCCACTAGCCCTCTTCCGCCTCCGATGCACCCCAACTAAAGGAACAGCCCTCTCTCCCTTTGAAATTGTGTATGGGAAGCCCCCAGCCATTTTGCAGGGAATTAAGGGAGACATAGGGATTTTAGGGTCTGCCCAGGTGCAGGAGCAGGTAGCCCTCTTGGGCAGGATAATTTCTGAGCTTCAGTCTTATGTGAGAGAAATAAACCCTGACCCCTTCCAGGCTCAGGTACATTCCTTCCTGCCAGGGGATAGAGTTTGGGTGAAAGACTGGAGGCTCCAGCCTTTGGGGCCCCGATGGAAAGGACCTTTTACTGTTTTGCTTTCTACCCCTACAGCTGTGAAGGTTGCAGGGATAACTCCATGGGTCCATTGGTCTCGAATCAAGTCTGCTGACCAGACTGAGCCCAGCACGGATCAGACGGAGCCTAAACAGTGGAGAGCAGAAAGAGATCCTGCGGAGCCATTGAAGTTGCGCTTGACTCGAACCAAAGAATCTACTAGCTGAAAAGAAGGGTCAACTGCGTACTGCAGGAGCTGCTGAACTTCGGCTTCACACTGAGACTCTTTCTTGTCCAGATTCTGGCTTTCTTGGAATTTGAGAGCTTGATCCTTGTCAGTTGAGGGTTTATCCCAACTGGTATAAGAACTCAAAGACTGAGAACATTATATGAGAATAATCTGTGATTAGCACAGACTGTTGAAATATTATTGCTTAATTAGTTTGCTGTATTTGTTTTAGATTAGGAAGAAAGAAAATGTTAGTAGTTTGGATGCTTTTGTTGTTTTCTACTCCTTGCCTCCTTGTTCCTAATACTCCAACTCGCTCCAACCTTTGGTTACACTCAGTCCAGGAACTAATTAGCCAGGCAAAGATTACTTCCCCTTGTATTGTGTGTTCCCGATTTTCAGATTTACAGATGTCCCAGCTGTTCCTGTTCCTGTGCAGCTCCCAGCTCTTATACCTCCCTACTTTTCGAGTTCAGGCCCTTGGAGCCAGGATTATACTTGGTGGTCCTTTTATAATGCTACTTCCCCCCTCTGAATCTTCTCTAAGGCCAGTCTTTACGTCTCCCTATCCAGCTTCTGGAGTGTTTTGTTTAACAAGAAGCATCTCAACTGTTCTTCCCATTCCCTGTAACTATACTAATGTTCTCCCAGAAAAAGGGGAATCTGTGTGGGTAGTTTCTCCAGGTACTCCTATGTGCCCTACTACCATACCTGTAGATTATGACCAAGGTGATTATCTGGCTGCTAACCTTACTACTGAGAAGACTATAGTGTCCCGGCCTATTTTCTACTTTCATAAGTCCCCGGGGTATGAAGGGGTTGCATCATATGAGCGGTCTGTCACAATTGGGGATTGGCACCTATGGTGTACAAAGTCTCCATTTCTTCTTAGTTCCCCCTGGGATAGGGGCTCGCATTATGGGCATCCTAGTGTCCATCCTGTGCCAACATTTATTGGGAACTTTCCTCGCCCTCTCCTTGGTCATTACTGGCTCTGTGATAATGTCCTCCACATGATTCTTCCCCCCACATATGATTTTTGTGTATTGGTAACTTTGAATTATTTTCCTAAAGTTATTCCTCTCCTCAGGCCACCATCCCCGCACCGCTCTAAGCGAGAGGCCTTGTCCTTACCTTCCTCCGTTGCCACAGAGGATGAGGCGATTGAATTAGCTCTCCAGTATATTAACTCTACTTATCCTCTGACTAAAAAGAGACTTGTAGCCCTTTCTGCCACGGCCTGGATTCCAATTGGGGGCCCGGTAGCGGGTATTACTGAACTGGGCATGGCTACCCGGAGACTTCAGTCTCTACTCCATGTTTTAGTTCATGAGCTGAATGTGGTAGTCAATGCATTGCAGGATCAAATTAATGAATTAAGTATAGTTTCTCGGTATAACCGTATGGGTCTTGACTATCTCTTTGCAGCCCAGGGTGGCCTCTGCACAGTGCTAAATTCTTCAGAGTGCTGTACCATTGTCATAAATAGGACGCATGTAGTTAGGCATGCTATGGATAAAGTCCTACAGTTGGCCAGCCTTAATGTGGAGGATTACCGAGGAGGATTAGACCTTACCTCCTGGTGGTGGTCATTGACCTCCTGGATACGTCCCTTGTTCATTTCCCTAATAGTCTTAGTTTTAGCAGGGTTGTTGTTTTGTTTCCTGGCCTCATGTGCTTCGGCAGTATGCCGTCGAACCTTAACAAGTAGGGTAATGGTGGTTCATAAGTCTATTCCTAGTTAGGACCACTATAATCTCCAGAGTTTGAGTTGTGAGACTTATCTCTGCATAAGCTGATTTTAGTCTCAAAGGGGGGAATGAGGCAGTGGGCAAAAGAAATTGATTAATTCTGAGAAATCATATTAAGGGTTAATTCTGTTTAAAGGTGCTCAAATACTATTTTAAATTCTCAGTCCTGCAAGTGAAGGAATGACAGCTGGATTTAATTACTTAGAAAGTTTTTGCCAAGCTAAAGGTTAGAAAGGTTAGAGACAGGAATTTCTTTCACCCCTTGTGATTGATGGATTGCTAATGCAAACACATATGTATCCTATTATGAACAAGGTATATTGCAGGCAATTTAAAAGGATTAGGCTGAAATGCTGTTTAGTTAGATTCTAAATAATTCTAGATATAAATGAGTTAGATTTTAGAAGTTCTTAATATGTAGATATGGCTTATAAGGAATACTGATTCTGCTTATTTTAGAATATGTTTTTCTGTGTAGTTAATATGTAGAATACCTTTTTAAATCTAATGTTTGTTCAACTCTTTGCCTTACGTTCTGAGTAGGACCATCTGGTTTGACTTATGTACAGTTCTGGCTGGTTCAATGTATGAAGCTGATAGGTGAAAAGAGGTCAGGACTAGTCAACTCTCTTCTCCTTGATTAATTATAGGTAAATGTAGGAATGGTCTTGAAAGTAATAACTGATATGTATGCCATTAAGTAAGATTGGCCCTTGACCCCTTTAATGAATGCCAGAGTTTAGTTAGCAGTTAGTACTAGGAATATGAGAAATTAATCATAATAACATGCAGGAGTTCTGGAGCCCAAATGTCTGGTGTGAGGGGCCCAGGTCACAGGTCAGTTTAGGATGTCTGGAACCTATGTAACTGATATTTTTAAAGTAATGATTGGCTGAGGCAAGGTAACCAATCTATTCTTTACCATCTGGAAAGTAAGGGGGGCTAGAGCTTAGAACTGTATATAAGAGGGAGCAGAAGCAGCTTACGTCAGAAAGAGAGCAGAAGGAACAGACAGAAGAAGAAGGAGCTCAGAAGAGAAGAGAAGAGAGCTGAAGAGGACAGACAGAAGCCATAACATCCAGAGAGCTGACACAGAGAGCTGAGAGAGAGACACAGAGAGCTGAGAAAGAGAAGAAGAGACTTAATGCTGATGTTCTACTTTGTATGCTGGCAAATAAAGAAGATTTCTCTCTCATTTTGATGTGTGCTGTTTGACTCCTGAAGTACCACAGATTCTGCTAACAATAGGGGTAATTCATGCATCCATTCCTGCAACAAAAACCTTCCACACTGCCGCTGACCTGGCAAAAACATTTCTGCGCTACAGGCCATCATTTCCTTCTGTGCATTCCAGCACTCCTGTTGGTAGATTGCAAAGGAATAGTTACAGGCCTCATTACCATACATTTCAATACCATTTATGGCCATCTTTACCACATATTAACACTGGGGCCTAAGCCCTCTGATCATTCGGCGCACAATAACGTGTAAGCAAACCCGGCGTTCACTGCATGTTAATGCTGGTGGTAGTTTTGAGCATCAGTCCCAGAGTTCCTGCGGAGAATCTCCCAGGCAGGTCCTCTGAATGAGAATCAACTCTAAGCCTTAAGATCTACACCAGGAGAAATGGCCTAAAATTCAGCTAATTGTCTTGCCAGTACTGTGGTGTCTATGTCAATAGGAATTGTGAATTGAAAGTACCTAATCCCTGCTTTCCTAGAAGTACCTTCTATTCAGTATCCTCCCAATTCTATGTATGTGCCACAAGTTAGACGCTCAAATAGAAGTTAGGCACCTAACTGCACTTAGGTGCTTTTCTATAAATTAGTGCCTAGGGGGCGCTTTTACAAAGCAGCAGTAGGGCTAATACCCAGGTAGCACATGCCAAATCGGCGGTAATTCTAAGGTTGGTGCTCGCTATTTTTCGAAGTAACATAATATAGTAGGTGATGGCAGAAAAAGACCTGTACGGTCCATCCACTCTGCTCAACAAGATAAACTCATACAACAAGATAAACACACACTAAAACGTTTGCGCGCCTACAGCGCAGCTTAATAAGCAGGATCCTAAGCAAGCAAACGATACCTATGGCTCAAGAGCTACCACCCAGCCCTCTGTAAATCCCATGGCACCACGTCCACATTTGGTTCATGGAGCATTGTGAAAAGATCGCTTGGTGACTTGCCTGCATGGTGCGAAAGTGGCGGACCTCACGCATCACCTAGATAGGATTTTAGATAGTGCTGGGGAGGAGCCGGCTGTCTTGGTAAATGTGGGTACCAATGACATAGGAAAATGTGGGAGAGAGGTTCTGGAAGCCAAATTTAGTAAAAAATAGTTTTCTATTTTCTACAGTGGGGGGCATTCCCAGCGGAAATGGCAGCATGCTCACATTGATGCTCGCTGTATGATTACCACTTGAGTAATGTGCGAGCCCTTACCGCTAGGTCAATGGGTGGGCGGTAAGGACTCAGGCAGTAAATAGCCACATGCTACCTTTAATTCTAGCCACAGCCATTTACTGACCCCCCCACTTTGCAAAAAAAAGGCCTTTTTTCCTAGCCACGGTAGAAATTGGTTCAGTGCGCACCAAAAACATGCACCCACAATACCGCAGGCCACTTTTTACCGTGGCCTAGTAAAAGGACCCCTTAGTGCTTTATCGTGCAACTGCAAAGGGGCCATGCATGAGAGTTGAGCATGGGCAGGTCACACACTTAGGCATGAAATTTATAGAATACTGTAAGGTGCTTGCTTAGGAGACAACATTTAGTCACCAACATTTACACCTTCCTTTGACATGATGACATAAGTATTGGTGCCTAAATGTTAGCACCTAAAGTTCGGATCCTAAAGTTAGGCAACTCAGTGCCAAATTAGGCTAAATCAAATTACATGGAAATACTTTTAAAACAAATAGGAGGAAATGTTTTTTCACTCAACGAATAGATAAGCTCTGGAACACTTTGCCAGAGGATGTGGTAACAGCAGTTAGCATACGTGGGTTTAAAAAAGGTTTGGACAAGTTCATGGAGGAAAAGTCCACAGTCTGTTAATGAGACAGACATTATCGCCAAAAATTGGGGACGACCATCTCTAAGGACGACCATGTCTAAGGTCGACCTAAGTTTTGCGATATGGGTGTCTATGACTGTATTATGGACACCCATCTTGTTTCGATAATACGGGTTTCCCCGCCCCTTCGCCAGGACATCCTGCGAGGACGTCCTCAGGAAAACTTGGGCGCCCCTTTCGATTATGCCCCTCTTGGTGACCTGTTTTAAGATAATACCCCTCCTTTTTATTTTTTTGTTATTTATGTATGAATGTATGTATTTATTTATTTGCATGTCTTTTAAATGTTAAGGCCTCTTTTACTAAACTATGTTAGTGATTCCCACACAGCAAATGCGTTGAAACCCATTCGAATTGAATGGGCTGCGTCATATTTGTCGCAAAAGGGATCACTAGTGCGGTTTAGTAAAAGGGGCCCTAAGTGTGCTACTTTCAATGTGCATGTGTCCAACTATTATGAATTAACTACTGTATGTTTATATATCTTTTGATTATTATGATAGTACCTTCTTATAACAAGATTGTAAGCAACATTGAACCTGAACTCTATTTGGCATAATGCGGGATACAAATGTCATAATAAATAAACGTATATGTTCTGATTTGTTTTATTATTCTTAGCATTTTATTTATTTATTTATTTTTATTTACATCAATTTATATACCGTATCTTATTGCTACTGCAAGACAGAACGGTTTACAATTTATAAAAAAAAAAAAAAAAAAAAAAAGCAGTACAATAAGTACAAATTGGACAAACATTAGAACTCCAATCATTACAGGAAAGCACAGCAAACCCAACAAACTAGCTACATAAGATGAAAACAATATAACTCATGATTAATACACAGGAGAACACTGCAGATACAAAATTAAATACATAATATAATCTACACAGACAGATAGTACAGTTTTGACTTAGTATATATTACAGATGCCCATTTATAACCTTTCTTCCATTATTCTAAATTCTGATCTACATACTCGATAAAGTAGAAGGTTTTCAAAAGTTTCCGAAAATGAAAGTAAGATTTCTCAAGTCTGATCTCTTTTGGAAGGCCATTCCAAAGAGAGGGAGACAGATAGAAAAAAGCCGAATTCCGTGTAGATTCCCATCTAGCCCTAGCAAGAGGAGGAATCACTAACCTGTTATCTGTCAGGGATCTAAGGGTTCGTGTGGCAGTGTAAGGAATAGTTAGATTTGACAGATAGTCAGGATTTAGTGTATAAAAGGCCTTATGGGTCAAGACTAAGGCTTTAAACTTAACTCTTGCTTCAACTGGAAGCCAATGCAGTTGATGTAGCAAAGGTGTTACTCTGTCATCCCTCCGGGCCCTACAAATCATACGTGCTGCAGTATTCTGTATTCTTTGTAATCGCTTCAAGCTAGCTTGGGTGATCCCTGAATATATGATATTACAGTAGTCTAAGCGTGAGGTAATATAAGCAGATGTCAACGTTTTAAGGGAATCCTTACTAATTGAATTCCTAACTGACCGAAGTCTCCTAAGATGGAAAAAAGATTTTTTCACTACATCAGATATTTGTTCCTCGAAAGTCAGAGCAGAATCAATTATAACCCCAAGGTATCTAAAAGATTTAACTGTAGGGATATTCTTGCCAAATAGCATAGGTACCACTGCTGGACATGTGCCCTGTCCTACTATCCAAGATGTTATAGTCTTATCTGGATTTAATACTAATTGATATGTTGTGAGCCAGTCTGCCACTTTATCCAGACAAATTTGTAGTGGTGTAAGATCCATATTAGATGGTTTAACATAATGTATAAGAAGGAAATCGTCCGCATAAGAATAAAAACTAATACCCATTGTTTGAATGAGAAGTGCCAAGGGACTGACATATAGATTAAACAGTAATGGGGACAGGACCGATCCCTGTGAAACCCCACATGGTAAGTTGTATTCTGTAGAGGACGATTGCTGCTGAACTACTTTAAATGACCGTTCGGTAAGAAAAGATATAAACCATTTCATAATTGTCCCTGAAATGCCAATCTCACCTAGTCTATCAAGAAGTAGTTTATGATTAATTAAATCAAAAGCTGCAGATAGATCCAGTGAAACAACCAAGGCAATATAGCCATGTTCTAGTTTTGCATGAATCTCACTTAACATTGAAGTCAGGATAGTCTCTGTGCTATGGCCTTTCCTAAAGCCCGATTGTCTAGGATGTAGCAAATTTTTAGAATCTACATAAGTTTGCAATTGTCTAAACACTATTGTCTCTATCACTTTGGATAGGAACGGAAGATTAGAAACTGGTCTATAATTGTTGGGTGTTATAGGATCTAATGAGGGCTTCTTCAGAATAGGCTTTACTAGCGCCTCTTTTAGAGTAGCAGGGACTATCCCTTCAGAAAGACTCCGTACGATGATTAAATACATAAACTGTTGGATTTCTAGCGTGTGGTTTTTCAACCATGCTGATGGTATGGGATCCAAGGAACTGTAAGTGGGTGAAAGACCTGCAACTAAAGTATGCAGTGATTCCACAGATGGGAGTTCAAAGTCTTGCCAGGGTACAGTTAATTGTGAATTTGAGGAGTTGTCAATATGACTGATCCCTGATACCCTTGAGAATTGGGCTCTTAGATTCTCAATTTTAGTACTGAAAAACTTTGCCAGAATCTCGGAATCAAGAGCAGGAGATTCTCTGTTTTCACTAGTCGTAGTTGTCAAGCATTTCATAATGTGGAATAACTTTTTCTGTGAACTAGCAGTTTCCTTTATTTCTTTGGAGAAGTAGGTAGTTTTAGCAGCTTTTAGTTGTGTTAAATAATATTTTTGGCACTGCTTACATTTCTGTTTAAATTCTATAGTTCTATGCTTCCGCCATTGGCGTTCAGCTCTACGTATCTGTTGTTTACATAATTTTAATCCTGGATGGTACCATGGTTGAAACCGTTTTGTACCTTTAGTAATTATTCTTTCTGGTGCAATATCTTCAAGAG
This sequence comes from Microcaecilia unicolor, assembly GCF_901765095.1. NCBI lineage: Eukaryota > Metazoa > Chordata > Amphibia > Gymnophiona > Siphonopidae > Microcaecilia > Microcaecilia unicolor. Next base: position 530,891,945 of record NC_044031.1, read on the forward strand.
CTACAGATAGAACTTGATTCCATGTTCCAATTTGATCCTCTATAGGAAGTGTATCAAAATTCAATGGGAATTTATCCGCTAGAGAAGGTAAAGATGACGTTCATATGTTCATATGATAAGGACCAAATGTGCCCTTGGTGCAGGCAACCCCAAACACGTTGGGGTTTTACTAGTACATGATAGGACAATATAAGCACACTTTTATTCTCAAAAAGGCTGCTCTTTTAATAAACTTCTTTTACTTACCAGCCTGTGACACCTTGAGGGGCATAATCGAACAGCGCTGGCCAAATCAATGGGCAGCCATCTTCGGGGCCGGCGCCGTAAGTGGGCGCCGGCCAAATCGCTCACCGGGGTTAGATGAGATGGCCGACTCCGATTTTCAGCCATAATGGAAATCGGAGCTGGCCATCTCAAGTCTGGTGAAATGTAAGGCATTTGGGCATGGGAGGAGCCAGCATTTCTACTGCACTGCCCCCCTTACATGCCAGGACACCAACCAGGCACCCTAGGGGGCACTTTAAAAAATTAATAAAAAAAACAAAAACAGCTTCCAGGTGCTTAGCACCCTTACCTTGGGTGCTGAGCCCTCCAAATCCCCCCCCCCCAAACCCACTGACCGCATCGCTACACCATTACCATAGCCCTAAGGGGTGAAGGGGGCACCTACATGTGGGTACAGTGGGTTTTGGGGGGGTTTTGGCGGGCTCTCATTTACCAACACAAGTGTAACAGGTGGGGGGGGGGGGGTGGGCCTGGGTCCACCTGCCTCAAGTGCACTGCATCCACTACAAACTGCTCCTGGGACCTGCATATTGCTGTCAGGGAGCTGAGTATGACATTTGGGGCTGGCATACACGCTGGCAAAAAATGTCTGAGTTTTTTTTTGTGTGTGTGGGAGGGGGGTGGTGACCACTGGGGGAGTAGGGGGAGGCGATCCCCGCTTCCTTCCGGTGGTCATCTGGTCAGTTGGGGCACTTTTTGGGGGCTTGGACCTAAAACAAAAGGGTCCAAATAAAATGGGCCAAATTCTCCTGACAGCCGGCTTTCTTTCTTGCATTATCAGGCGAAGCCAGCCATCTCAACGCATGCCCCCGTCCCGCCCCTGTCCCGCCTTCGCTACCATGCCGACACGCCCCCTTTCAACTTTCGCCAGCCCTGCGACAGAACGCAGTTGAAGCCGCCCAAAATCGTCTTTCAATTATGCCGATTTGGGCGGATTCCGGAGATCGCCGCCCATCTCCTGATTTGTGTCGGAAGATGGGCAGCGATCTCTTTTGAAAATCAGCTGGCTTGTAGCAAAGTCTACTGAACCAGGGAAGCTCAGTGCTTAGTTCAAGTCACACTGGCTAGATTCTATATATGGTGCCAGAAAATTACGCACATAAAAAAACTTAAATTTCCATGTGGTATATAGAAAAATGACGAGTACCTCTCCACGCGTCCAAATGTAGTCACAAGCATATATGCCATGTTTTACTTGGTGTAAATCCTAATTTAAGTGCAGACCAGGTGCCAGGTGTATTCTATAACAATGTGCATAGATTTCAGAAATGCCCACACCCCACCCTTAGCCATACCCCCTTTTCAACTATATGATTTAGAATTTAGGCGCACCACGTTACAGAATACACTTAGTGAGTTTTGCGCGTAAATTGTAATTAATACCAATTAATGCTGATAATTGCTTGTTAACATCCAATTAACAGCACTAATTAGCTAATTAACCAATTAAGTTACGCACATTGTTATAAAATATGCTTCAATTTCCGCACGGAAATTAAGGGACCATTTATAGAATCTTGGGGACTGTGGCTCCTTGTGATCTTGAGCAAGTTGCTTAACCTCCATTGCCTCAGGTACAGACGTAGCCCTCTGTTTACTAAGCCCCACTAGTGGCTGCCGCGCAACAATGCTGACACAGCCCATGGGCTGTGTCTTCTTTAGCGCATGGCAAATGCTAGCATGGCTTAGTAAACAGGGGGGTTAGATTGTTAGCCATCCAGGGTCAAGAAAATGCCTACTGTACTTGAAAGTAAGTTCCCTTGAGCTATAACTAAAAAAAAAAAAAAAGCATGAGACAAATCGTGAGAAATAATTATGAAATAAATTAATAAATCAGGTTGTGATGAAGCATCTGTCAGTACAATTAATCTACTGCTGAAGTTTTTCAACTTCTGGAATTGTACAAGTTTCGTATGAATGCAGGCATGTGTTAATACAATTAACATTAATTGGTACATCTGATTTAATAACACACACTCTTCTTCCTTTCCTAACAAAGGTCTGCTGATTCATACTTCTTTGTTACTGAAGAAGCTTTAGGTATTGTGAACACTCTCTCTTTATATTCAGTTGCATCCCTTATGATTTGGAAGGTAAATACCTGTTCCCCACTCCCTTAGATTTTCTCATTCTATATTCTAGGCATAAATTTGGGTATTGGATCTTTCCCTTTTATATAGGAAAGAAAAGATACCAGCAAGTAAAAATCTGTGCTCTGGAAGCACACAATGAAACAGTCTGAACAAAAGTTCTCAGTCAATGGAAGAGGGATGCCAAGAGCTCATTCTTTTCTGTTCACAATCAAGACCTTTAATGACTGCAAATTAGTTCACCATGCATGCTTTCAAATTGTTCCACTGCTATTCACAGTGTGCATGCCAGTAACTGTAAACCCATTCAAAGCAGTGTCCAGTGGTGAGAATTATAAACAAGCATCTGCAACAAAAAAGATGACAGAGTGGAGAACTTTAAAAACTGAAATTGCTGATAGGAAACCTTACGGGGGGGGGGGGGAGGCAAAGGGGGGCCAATGGAAGGTTGGGGGGGGAGGGCATAGAAGAAAATGCAATAAGTAATTAATGGAATGGACCAATCAATTTAGACCGTCCCTTTCACTGCAGAATAATACTTATTAATGTTCAATCTGCCAGCCAATCCAACTTGTAGGCATTCAAAAGCAGGGCTCATTATTACCTCTTTGTTAGTAGTCCAGCTGTGCTGATGATAACATGCACATATTCAAAACACAGTCTGCATTGTACTATGTGCAGTCACTGCTGGAGGAAAAGGGAAGCAAGGAAGGTGGAAGAAAGCTGTGGTCACAAATTCAATCGATTCCACATATTTTTTAGATTGTTTTAGACTAATTCATTGTATGTTATAAACCATCTAGACCCTATTTGGGAGAGTGCAGCGGTATATAAGAAGTGTATTCTTTATATACTGTTAAGTGTATTAGATTATTAGATTAGAGTCTATATAAAATCTTTTTCTTTTTGCCCTGGACATTTTTTTCTGTTCCATTATCACTGAAAAACATCCATATTTTAAGCTCGCTCAGGTCCTGCCCAAAACATACCTCCAACATACCTCCTTGTGATTTAGACAAACTATGGACTAAAACATCCCAATTCTGAGGGTCAAAAATCGTGACAGAAGTTTTTATGAGAAAAACATCCATCCATCTGCTGATTTGTACTGCGTTTGAGTTGTTTTTTCTCCTTTTGAAAATGAGTGTCATATTGTCATGGTCTTACCATGACTGTGGCCAAGCCCCATGGAATCCAGCAGTGGCGTCCCCACATACCTGTGCATGCCCTCTGCCTGGGCACAAGTGTGCCATCCACAGCTCTCGATCCAAGGAAATGGGCAAGCCTGAACATGTCTGGGTATCTTCAGGGTCTGATCGCTCTTAAGGAAGCTTAGCTCAGCTCTCAGTGCCTTCGCAACAAGCCTGATTCCTGCTAGCCTTGTTCCTGGTTTCTGCTTGCCTTGTTCCTGGTTCCTGCTCAAGCCGAGCTCTGTTCCTGGTTCCTGCCAGAGTCACATTCCTGGTTCCTGCTTAATCCAAACCTTGTTCCTGGTTCCTGACAGAGCCATGTTCCTGGTTCCTGCTCAAGTTGAGCTGTGTTCCTGGTTCCTGCCTAGCCATGCTTCGGGTTCCTGTCAAACCAAACCCTGTTCCTGGTTCCTGCTTAAGCCAAGCCTTGTTCCTGGTGTTCCTAGTTTCTGCTCAAGCTGAGCACTTTTCCTGCCAAGCTGTGCTTCTGGTTCCTGCCAAGCTGAACCCTGTTCCTGTTTCCTGCTTCAGCAAAGCATTTTTCCTGGTTCCTGCCAGAGCCTTGTTCCTGGTTCCTGCCATAACCAAGTTCCTGCTTCCTGCTCAAGCCGAGCTCTGTTCCTGGTTTCTGCCACAGCTGTGTTCCGGGTACCTGGTAAGACAAGCCTTATTCCTGGTTCCTGCCAAGCCATGTTCTAGTTCCTGCTCAAGCCAAACCCTGTTCCTAGTTCCTACCAAAGCTGTGTTCCTGGTTCCTACCAGAACCATGTTCCTGGTTCCTGCTAATCCAAGCCCTGTTTCTGGTTCCTGCCAAGCTATGCTTCTGGTTCCTGCCAAGTTGAGAACTGTTCCTGGTTCCTGCTCAAACCGAGCCCTGTTCCTGATTCCAGTTAAAAGCTGAGCCTTGTTCCTGGTTCCTGCTGCAGCCCTGCTGAGCTCCTATCTGACCTAACCCCAGAGTTCCAGCCATACCAGCTTCCTGCTTTCGTCTCTCTGCATAGGCCTCAGAGGTGATCTGTCTCTATCAGCCCTGCAACCATGGCCCAAGGGCTCACTACCCTGAATCATAACACATTTGTGCTTAGAGAATCTCCCTAGTTTACATTTCTAGGCTGCCTTTACAATTTTAGCTTCAGGTATATATCTAAAGTTTCAAAACATAGCTGTGCAATTTTAGTTTATGATACTGTAGTTTACAACAGTGGGTCTGAACCCAGTCCTCGGGGGTCATCCAGCCAGTTGGGTTTTTAGGATATCCATAAGGAACATTCATGATTTACATATCAATGCAGCACCTCCTTGGTATTCAAATCTGTTTCATGCATATGCATTGTGGACATCCTGAACACCTGACTGGCTGGTTGTGCCCTGAGGACTAGGTTGAGAACCACTGCGTTATATTTTGTTTTTTTTTTTTGTTTCTGTTGTTCCATGTCATTTTGTAGTATTGTGTGCTATCTAGTAATAATGTGTAATATCTAGTAATAGTGTGTACCAGTGGCGTACCAAGGGGGGGCTGTCCGTCCCGGGTGCACGCCGCTGGGCGGGTGCCACGCGCCTGTTAGCCGAGTCCGCTCATTCCCTCCCTGCTGCTCCCTCTGCGTGGAATAGGTTACTTCCTGTTCCGGGGCAGAGGGAGCAGCAGGGAACGAGCCGACAGGCGCGGCACCCCCCCCTCCCCCAGCAGGTAAAAATGCACCCGGGGGGGGTGTAATTTCGCTTGGGGGGGTAATTTTGTCGGGGGGGCACGCTGCACCCGGGGGAGGGCGCATCTGCGATCCGCCCCCGGTATCAGCCAGCCTAGGAACGCCACTGGTGTGTACTAATTAGTGCCCACTAAATGAAATACCACACACGGTTACAAAATGAAATGATACAATGATGCACATCACTACTACTTTCCTTGCCTGACCTAAGCACACCCACAGGAATACCCCTTTTTGCCACAGCTGAAACCACTTTCTCAATGGCTCCTACGTGTACTATTAGCCACGTTTGTGGAGCAGAATTTTCAGTCGAGCTTTTTTACCTAGATACCGGTGAATGCCTTTGAAAACTGCCCTCCCCGTCTTTAAAAACGAGAGAATGTGAGCTGAAGGAGATGTGTACACAGTTAGTGAATTACACAGCATTTTAATGAGTTTTAAGGAGGCCGGAGCTATCGCTCCCAGACATGCCTGTCACAAAATAAAGCATTATTGTTTCAGCTGGCCTGAGCCAGTGCAGACCAATCCATTCTTGGACAGTGAACAGCATGTCATGTGGAGAATAAACTAGTATTGCGTTTATGGGGCCAACGTACATAAGTGTGATAATATGTTTATTGTGCAGTAAATCTGCAATAATGTGATTTCAGTGCAATAAACACTTTGCCCTATGCACTAACCATTCATCTTTTTTATTAAAGACATGGTAAATGGGGTTTTCCTAGCAGTAGTAAAAGTTATCAATACTGTGCCAATAGATATGCTAATGTGCATGATAATGATGGCTAATGAGCTGATTAGGAATTTCACACAGTATGCACAAAGCCATATCTATTGCATCTTTTATATGGTAGTTTTCAGCTTGCTACCTAAAACCTTTGTCAATGCTGTGAATTAGAGAGCAAAGACATCTTTGTGTGAATAATTTCTATAACACTCTTAAATAGAGACATAGTAGATGATGGCTGAAAAGGACCTGTACGGTCCATCCAGTCTGCCCAACAAGATAAACTCATTACATAAGGTATGATGTGATACTTCATATGTATACCTTGCCATTTTCAGGGCATAGACTGTAGAAGTCTGCCCGGCACTGTCCTTGTTCTAAAACTTCTTACTAATATCATGCAACATACAGGGCCAGATGTACTTGATGGTATTCCCCCTATCGGGGTATGGTCTATAAGAAGCTGTCTAGTTTTATGCAGCAGAAATGCACATAAATGGTAGTATTGTAATCAGCAACATACCTACCTTACATGACACCAGGGGCGGGGCAGTGAACACCCCCTCCCAGCAGCTCACACCCCCTCCTGCAAGCGAGGGGGTGCATGGAGCTGGCATGGGGCTGTCGGCTCTGCCAGTCCCCTGCCCCAGAATAGGGAGTTGACATCAGAGGGGGCAGGGGACCGGCAGAGCCAACAGCCTTGCGCCTGCTCCACGCACCCTTAGATTGTAAATTGCTCTGAAGGTTTCCCATAGGGCAGGGTAGTAAAACTTAAATTCACTTGGGCCCCGATGCTCAAAACTCCAGAGCTGTATAGAACGCTGGAAGATAGTGCCAGAACAGCGCCATAAAAAACTTCCTAATGCTCAATGCTAATAGTATGCAAATCATTTGTAAGCAGTTAGCATTCAGCATTAGGAAATTAAGGGGGAAGATTGTGCCTGGCACATTTGCTCTTGTGTCCATGCCCACTCAAACTGGGGAACGCCACAAGGCAAGGGGGAAGAGGCACCAGTGCAGGAGACGTATGAATGCCAAGAAGGGTGGGGTGGGGTGTTTTCAAGCACGAGCAACAATTGAGTGTTATAAATTCAGGCGATTAAAATCTGAAAGAAGGAGCACATTGAGATTTTGCAAAGAAAAATGTACTCCAGAGGCAATTGATTAGGTTTGTGCTCCCTTTTAAAATACAGATAGCTAGTTTAACTTTAAATTATTTATTGGGGGAGAAGCAGGGGAGTAGTTTGCCACTGAGCTCTGTATAGGGAATGCAATGAACCTATGTTAAAGTTCCTATTTTATACCTGTTCAGACACCTTAATGCCAGCACTGAGCTGGCATAAGGTTTCCAGCGTTAAGGGCGTCCTTGTTCAGTGCACTGTTCTCTGAGCATTGGAGGGAATAGGAGATGACCTCATTTACATCCTTCTGACCACGTTAGCATGCTATTTTGTTCTGTTTTTCAGCAAGTTTTTATGTTTCCCTCAGTGAGGCTCTCAGAGCTTCGTGCGCTGGTTAACGCAGGCACAATTCTGGTGCTAATGGCCTCTAGCATCCGCGTTTGCTTCTGAGCAGCAGGGCCTTGGAAACTCTTGACTCTACCCAGACTCCACCTTCAGATTACCCTGGCACCACCCAGATCTAATGTGTACAGCACTATGTACGTCTAGTAGCACTATAGAAATGATTAGTAATAGTAGTATAGCAGCAAGGCAATCTGATTTGATTTTCAGTGCCACTATCTGTGTAAATGGCACTGAAAATCCAAGTATGACCCAGTAAGCAAACATATCTGGGAAGAAGCTGCTCTTACCCGGATAAATCCCACTGAATATCTGACCCAAAGTAATTGGATAGAGATGACACACACATAGAGCTAATCATTGTGGATATTTCCATAGTATTTCTTTGCTTACAGCACCACCACATCTTTAAAGCAGACATGGGAAGGGAGCAGAAAACGTAGCTGCCAAGTAGACTGAAGATAGTTCACAGCAAGTGCCTGACAAGGACACACATGCTCCTATCAACAGGCTGCAGTGCCATGTCTTCTGGGCACAGTGACTGAAACTTAGGAATCCTGAGCGTGTGGGGAGGAGATAATGGTTCAGGGGTGGAGGGCAGTTTGTCCTGCAGCTGTGCAGTACAGATCAGGAAAGAAAAAAAAATAAAAACCCTTCTGAAAGGCCTGTTATAAAGATGACACTGGCAAATGTTGCAGGAATTAAGGAGCGAATAAATGTCAATGAGGGTTAATACCGAGCAGACAACTTGTTTAAAGCTGTTTTATGAGGTTTTCTGATGTATTTGGTATTTTGTTTTTAATGTGGATGTTATGTTATTAAATTCAAATTGAACACGAGTCAAAAATGGTGACAGCCAGGCAATTGTTATTTTATCAAGGCACTGACACCAAATTGCAAAACAGCCCTCAAGGGCTACATCCAGGTCCAGTTTTGTCTGGTTATCCACCAAAGAATATTCAACAGAATCCATCAAAGAATATTCATAAGATATACATGCATAGATTTGGTTTAAGAGCCAGGTTCAGCACAGGCTACTCTGGAAATAGGATCTGGTTGACATCCCCAAGGACTGGAATTGTGTAAGAGGCCCACTAGACTTGGCTGTTTCTGCAAACTCTACAATTTTAGCTGTTTGCTGTGGCAACTGGATCTGATATGTACACAGTAATTTGTGTGCATTTGCCAGGGATCCTTCGGGGCACTTATTTTAACTCCTAAAAATGCCAAAGCTGAAACAAATTAAGAGCTGATTTTAGTTTGCCATCTAAAAGAAAGTAGGTCAAAAGTAAAAGTGCAAAAGCTTGCAAATCAATTTGCTTGTACAGTTTTGAAATGGCAAAATTTCAGTCCAGTATACCCATACAAAAAAATTTGCAAACAGATCAAACTGTGTGCAGCATTCATTAAGACCACATATAATTCAATAAAAACTTGAAACCTGGAGTGGAGGAGTGGCCTAGTGGTTAGGGTGGTGGACTTTGGTCCTGGGGAGCTGAGGAACTAAGTTCAATTCCCACTTCCCACTTCAGGCACAGGCAGCTCCTTGTGACGCTGGGCAAGTCACTTTGAAGGACTAAACAAACATGTGGACAAAGGGGAACTGGTTGATATTGTGTATCTGGATTTTCAAAAGGCGTTTGACAAGGTACCTCATGGCTTCCACTGAAGGAACGCATCACCTTTAAGGTATGCACACTAGTCCACAAGATCATTCACGGCAAAGCCCCAGCCTACATGTCTGAGTTGATTGACCTACCACCCAGAAATGTTAGGAGATCTTCCCGAACATACCTCAACCTCCATTTCCCTACTTTCAAGGGCGTAAAATACAAGACGCTACACGCGTCAACCTTTTCTCACACGAGCACGCAGCGTTGGAACACACTGCCATGCAACTTAAGAGCGATCCACGAACAAGCATCCTTCCGCAGATTACTGAAGACCCATCTGTTTGAGACAATTTACGGAAAAAAACAAAACACATAGAGTCCACACTCATTTACATCAATGCATCACACATCCACTTATGATCTCTCATCCCCCTAATTCCACATTACTCATACATATACTTACAGAAATATGTACACCATGTGCCCCTTTGTCTTAACACTGCCCTTAAGCTTCCCATTGTCTCCTCCCAAAGTCTCAATGTTGATGTCCCATTGTGATATTCCTAATGATACTTCGATTATCTCGCATAACTTGTACAATGTAACCCACAACCAATTTGTAACAACTGTATTCTCATTATTCATATCTTATTGTAAGCCACACTGAGCCCGCAAAGAGGTGGGAAAATGTGGGATACAAAAGCAAACAATAAAGGCTACAGAGGAAATTGGAGGGTCATGGGATAGGAGGAAATGTCCTATTGTGGATTAAAATCTGGTTGAAGGATAGGAAACAGAGAGTGGGGTTAAATGGGCAGTATTCACAATGGAGAAAGGTAGTTAGTGGGGTTCCTCAGGGGTCTGTGCTAGGACTGCTGCTTTTTAATATATTTATAAATGATTTAGAGATGGGAGTAACTAGCGAGGTAATTAAATTGCTGATGACACAAAGTTATTCAAAGTTGTAAAATCGCGACAGGATTTTGAAAAATTACAAGAGGACCTTACGAGACTGGGTGTCTAAATGGCAGATGACGTTTAATGTGAGCAAGTGCAAAGTGATGCATGTGGGAAAAAAGAACCCGAATTATAGCTACGTCATGCAAGGCTCCACATTAGGAGTTACAGACCAAGAAAGGGATCTGGGTGTCGTCGTCGATAATACGCTGAATCCTTCTACTCAGTGTGCTGCTGCGACTAGGAAAGCGAATAGAATGTTGGGTATTATTAGGAAAGGTATGGAAAACAGGTGTGAGGATGTTATAATGCCATTGTATCGCTCCATGGTGCGACCGCACCTTGAGTATTGTGTTCAATTCTGGTCGCCGCATCTCAAGAAAGATATAGTAGAATTGGAAAAGGTGCAGCGAAGGGCGACTAAAATGATAGCGGGGATGGGATGACTTCCCTATGAAGAAAGATTAAGGAGGCTAGGGCTATTCAGCTTGGAGAAGAGACGGCTGAGGGGAGACATGATAGAGGTATATAAAATAATGAGTGGAGTGGAACAGGTGGATGTGAAGCGTCTGTTCACGCTTTCCAAAAATACTAGGACTAGGGGGCATGCGATGAAACTACAGTGTAGTAAATTTAAAACAAATCGGAGAAAATTTTTCTTCACCCAACGTATAATTAAACTCTGGAATTCGTTGCCGGAGAAAGTGGTGAAGGTGGTTAGCTTAGCAGAGTTTAAAAAGGGATTGGACGGTTTCCTAAAGGACAAGTCCATAAACCGCTACTAAATGGACTGGGGAAATATCCACAATTCCAGGAATAACATATATAGAATGTTTGTACATTTGGGAAGCTTGCCAGGTGCCCTTGGCCTGGATTGGCCGCTGTCATGGACAGGATGCTGGGCTCGATGGACCCTTGGTCTTTTCCCAGTGTGGCATTACTTATGTACTTATGTACTTAACCCTCCATTGCCCCATGTAAGCCACATTGAGCCTGCCATAAGTGGAAAAACACGGGGTACAAATGTAACAAAAAAAATAAAACTCAGGGAACACTATTCTCAGGCTCGCTGTTGTACCATCAGAGTCCAATCTTATCACTGGTTTCTATTAAAGTACCCAAGGGAAAACCCAAACAGTGGAAACAAACTTCAAAACTCAATGAGGAAAAAAGGCCACTGTTTAAAAAAAAAAAAAAATCTTCAACCCCAAAATAAATCTCCTACAAGTTCTGAAGTATTCCACAGGAAAAAAATAATTATTATTACTTATTAAACGATGATATTTCGGGCCTTTCCAAAAGAGCTAAACTCCCATTTGTCTATATTTTAAAAGAAATTGAATGTGGTGTTATAATTAAAATAATTATTCTTGCTCCCATCTGGAAGTATGTAGCTGCACAGTACATTAGTGCTTAAGCTTTCTTTCTCACCTCAGACAGAGATGAATGAGCCCCAGCTATTCATTTTGCTGAATAAAAGTTTGTTTGCACTATCATTTGATACACAGTTGCATGTGCTTTTGCTTTAGGCAGCAAGACAGTGCTCAAATTCTTTCAGTCTCAATGCTTATCCCACTACCATGTGGTCTGGAAAAGCACCGTGCTGCTTATTTTGCTATTGGTATTACGGGTTAGGTTTTGGCCTGGTTTTCCTATCAGTATGGGTGCAATCCAAAGTTTCAACTGATTTATTCAATACCTATTTGGCCCCATAGTGTAACTGTCTGTGGCAATTGGACTGTGATTTTAGGATTACATCAGCGATAGTGTGCTTTTTTTCTCCTTTTCCAGTTGATGCAGATTTTTATTCAATAAAATATATAATAATATACAAATTTTTTAGGATGCAGAGTTTGTTTTCCTGGAGAATAGGCTGGCATTAAACCTTACCATAACAGAGGTAATGGTTTGTTGTTTACATCCTAACCATAATTCTCTTCTGCAATCACTGTGGGAGGTCAATTCATCACTATTTGTTCGGAAGTCAGATATATTGGGCATTTTTGATCTTAAAGCTATCCATCCATATGTCAAAATTGTTTGTAATGTCTTTCTTTTTATTCACCTGTTGAAGTTCTTCAGTAATGATGATTTTTGGATGGTGCATCAGACCTTGATATTATGGGTTATGCATTCGTTTGAAAGGACATAGAAAATCTAAACATATTCCATGCTGTTTCGTGTCATTGGTAAATGAAAATGAAGAGAAAAAAAAATGTCATGTTTCTTTTGTGTCCCAGGAAACAAATGGGCAGATGATCCACAAGAACCAGCATGGAAATAAAAACTGCAGATCACAGAGGATTAAAATCAAAATTGTCCAATTTATGCACCACATAAAACATTAAATAAATAAAAGCCTGACATTTACCATGTTTCACCCTCTCAAGGGCAGCATCAAGGACTTGTTAAAATCCTGTCAATAAATATACAAAAACATGTTAGTATAAGTGACAGGACTAAATCGAGATTATCAAAGTAATTGATATAAATCATATCAATAAACAAACCCACAGAACATGTGTATGGACAATATATATAGCCATTGATAAAAACATGCAGAAATGAATACCAAAAATCAGCTACATACCCCATATAAACAGTCATATGAAAACCCATGCACAGAAAATTGATAAAATACTGTCACGAGGTGTAGTCACAGAATGTCACCTACTGTTTACTCTATTCTTACCTAGATTACAGTTTCTTACCAGTAAGTGACATTCAGTGTCACACCTCTGGGTATGTGACAGTATTTTATCAATTCTTTGTGCATGGTTTTTCATATGACTATTTATATGGGGTATGTGGCTGATTTTATTATTCATTTCTGCATGTTTTATCAATTGCTATACATATTGTCCATACACATGTTCTGTGGCTTTGTTTATAGATACGATTTCTGTCAATTATTTTGATAATCTTGATTTGGTCTTATCATTTAGACTTGACAGTATTTTAACAAGTCCCTGACGCAGCTCTTGAAAGGTTGAAACATGGCTGTGTTTGGCTTTTATTTATTTATTCATTTATGGTTTTATGTGATGAATAAATTGGACAATTTTTATTTTAGTCCTCTGCAATCTGATGTTTCTTCTGTGTGCCATCACATGCTATTCAGGAAGAGTGCGCACTTTTCCCGAGTAGTAGGCGCTTTTTCAGAAGAGTGCAGACTACTGGAAGAATGGGCACTGTTTCTGACAGAGTGCACACTCTAAATGACATTGCTCCTTTGACAACAGAATTCAAAAAGAAAACCTGAAAAATTGGCCATTCCTAGAAATGACACTAGAATGGTAGCTGGCACCTAATCCACACACTCAGCAAGCTTCTCATAGTCAATAAAGCAATCCATACAGGTAGGTAGGCTTCTACCTGTGAAGGGTATAATTTAAACCCGGATATGTCAACATGGAGTCACTTCTATCAGAATAATTTACAGTACTTGTATACGGCAGTAAAGATAATTAGTCAAAATAACATTTATAATCCGTTATATTCATCTTCCTAATTCTGTAAAACTGTACCTTTTTGGTCCAACCTGTTCTTCAAATCCTCTTTCTGCTCCTCCCAGCAATGGTGGAAGTCAGAATCCCTGTACCTAAACTCTCTTGAACTGTCCAGAAGCTGTGCAGGCTCTGAGGCTGTTCCCACTGCTGGATCTTCATGTTCATAGATGTGCTGGTCAAGAGCCTTCTCCTCCTGGATTAGAGGATACTGCAGTTTAGAGGTTAAAAGCTATCTTAGTTCCACTTGCACAGAAGTTGAGGAATGGCTAGGGGCTCTGCCAGACCCTGGTCCCCCTTGCCTAATGGTGCTTTGGCAAGGGATCAGAAACCAGAGACAAAAGACCAAGCCCATTTTTATCTCCAAGGGATGTCTCCTCCTTTCCTATCAGTCAGACAGGAAGATGCAGCCCTTGATCTGGAAACTGTGGGGTTAGAAAAAGGTCAGAACTGTTTTATTCTGGTAGAGCACTGAAGGTTTCAGCACTGCTTAAAAACTGAACCTGAGTGGTCTCTACAATGATCATAAATGTTTTTTGTAATCTGCTCAGAAGCAGAATATGAGTGAGCTACAAATAAATTAAAATATTCTGTAATCAGGGGTTGAACAACCCTAATAAACACAATACAAGAGAAGCAACCAGTGAGAGGGCAATGTTCATTGAACCTAGACTACATCGTCCTATCCGCTTCTCCCAACCCCATAAAGTTCACCTCTTCTTCCCCAGCAACAAAAGACCGCCTGGTTATCTCTGGAACCTCAGGACCCCATTTAAAGCATCACACAGATATGCTAAAGCCAAAACTGCAGCTCAACAGCACATGAATGTCATAACTGATCACTCATGGAATTTTATATAGGCAATGTTCAGAAATAAGAACATAAGCATTGCAATGCTGGGTCAGACCGATGCAGGGGTGTAGCCAGCCCTCCATTTTTGGGGGGACACAAGAATGAGCTGGGAAGGCAACACATTTCCTCCCCCCCCCCCCCCCACACACACACATCACCTTTGCTGGCTGGGGTGCTGAAGCCCCACCAGCCAAAGAAATTTGCTGCCTGGCCTACTGCCCTCCTAGTCATGCTGCTGCAGTAAAGGGAAAGGGAAATGGGACGATATATCGCCTTTCTGTGGTATTTTGCAACTACATTCAAAGCGGTTTACATGTATACAGGCACTTATTTTGTACCTGGGGCAGAGGAAGCTGGTGGCCTGCCTCCAGCTGCCAACTCCAGGACTTCTCGAGCATGTTCAGTTCATGCAAGAATTGAGCATGTGTGAGGAGTCCCAGTGATACTCATTCCCTTTCCCTTTTCCATCCCTAGGGATTTTTCCTAGACAGGTAAGATGAAGTACTTCTATTCCTAGACGACGGCTGCACTTGACCTTGTTCCTTACTGATTCACTGTCTATAAAAAATAGGAGTTTCAGGGATAGTCCTTTCCTGATTCCAGACTTATCTGCATGATAGAGCGTTCCAGGTTCGTTGGTCAGACTCTTTATCTCCCTCTTTCATAACTTCTCATGTGGTGTGCCTCAGCATTCAGTATTTGGACCAATACTGTTCAATACATTCGTAACGCCACGTGCTCTTCTCAATCTTTAGGTGAAAGTTTTTGCTTCTACACAGTTAATATTCAGTTATTTTTCTCACTGAAATCACATACAGTTCACACTGTTACTGAGATCTCGGGAAAACTAGACTTATCTACCAATTGGTTAACAAACCACGGTCTGAAATTAAATATCTCCAAAACTACAGCAGTACTTTTCACTTTGGGTGTTATGCCAGCTCTTCCTTCTTCACCCACAATAAGAGGGGTGCAAGTATCATTGAGTGTTAAAATTTGGGGGGTTATTTTGGATAATCACCTAACCTTTACTAGTCACATTTCCTAGCACACTCGTTTTTTGATATTCAAGCCCTTTGATTACTGATTCACTCATTGGTGATATCTTGAATTGACTACTGCAGTTCACTTCTTAGAGGCCTACCCTGCATCAAGTAAGGAGACTGCAGAGTGTATAGAATACTATGGTAAAATTAATACATAGCACAAAGAAATATGATAAGATCATACCACTTCTTATTGACGAGCACTGGCTCCCAATCTTCT
This sequence comes from Microcaecilia unicolor, assembly GCF_901765095.1. Classification (NCBI taxonomy): domain Eukaryota; kingdom Metazoa; phylum Chordata; class Amphibia; order Gymnophiona; family Siphonopidae; genus Microcaecilia; species Microcaecilia unicolor. The sequence continues at coordinate 530,907,661 of NC_044031.1, forward strand.
TTCACATAGTTCTCAAAACTCTAGTAGTAGCCTATCAGGTTACACATATTGATTCACCTTCTTTTCTATTCAGTTTTCTTACTCCATATACTCTACCACATGTTCTACGTTCTGCCAATCACCACTTTCGTATTACCCCTACATTTCTGCAGATTTGGTCACACCCATCAGATTGTGAAATGTTAGTGTTATCACCCCAACACAGTCTGAAATTCCCTCCCTTTGGAGATCTGATCATAACCCTCTTTTAATAAATTTAAAGCTATGCTCAAAACTTACTATTTTACCTAACCTTTTCCTTCTAACATAGATTAACATTATCTGAAGTTGATTAATGCCTTAGAAGGGCACAATTGAATGGGGGCGGCCATCTCCGGGGCTGGCTCTGTGAATGGGCGGAGCCAACCGTATTTTCAAAAAAGATGGCCAGCCATCATTTTATCGATAATACGGTTGGGGCCGGCCAAATCTCAATATAAATGTTAAGATCGCCGAGTTTGAGATGGCCGGCTTTGTTTTTCACCCATAATGGAAACCGGTCGGCCATCTCAGACCTGGCCAAATCCAAGCCACTTGGTCGTGGGAGGGGCCAGCATTTGTAGTGCACTGGTCCCCCTGACATGCCAGGACACCAACCGGGCACCCTAGGGGGCACTGCAGTGGACTTCACAAATTGCTCCCAGGTGCATAGCTCGTTTACCTTGTGTGCTGAGCCCCCCAAATCCCCCCAAAACCCACTCCCCACAACTGTACTCCACTACCATAGCCCTTAGGGATGAAGGGGGGCACCTAGATGTGGGTACAGTGGGTTTTGGGGGGGTTTGGAGAGCTCAATATTTACCACCACAAGTGTAACAGGTAGGGGGGGATGGGCCTGGGTCCACCTGCCTGAAGTGCATTGCACTCACTAAAACTGCTCCAGGGACCTGCATACTGCTGTCAGGGAGCTGGGTATGACATTTGAGGCTGGCAAAAAAATATTTTTTTTTTATTTTTTTTGGGTGGGAGGGGGTCGGTGACCACGGGGGAGAAAGGGTGGTCAGTTGGGGCTCTTTTTTGAAGCTTGGTCGTGAAAAAAAAGGGACCGAGTAAAGCTGACGAAATGCTCGTCAAGGCCGGCTTTCTTTTTTCCACTATCAGGCGAAGCTGGCCATCTCATGAGCATGCCCCCGTCCCGCCTTCACTACCCTACCGACATGCCCCCTTGAAGTTTGGCCAGCTCCACGACGGAAAGCAGTTGAATCTGGCCAAAATCGGCTTTCGATTATACCAATTTGGCCGACTTCAGGAGATCGCCGGCCATCTCCCGATTTGTGTCAGAAGATGGCCGGTGATCTCTTTCGAAAATAAGCTGGATAGTTGCCCTGCTACAGCAACTCCACCTGTGTCACATCTTTCTTTCACTCCCTTCCTACCATACCTTATATTAATAATATTGACTCCTTATTTTTATTCTCTATTGTACTGTATTTACCCTAATTTTGATAGGCAAGTCACTTAACCCTCCATTGCCCAGGTACAAATAAGTACCTAAGCCGCATTGAGCCTGCCATGAGTGGGAAAGCGCGGGATACAAATAAAAAAAGATAAAAAATATGTAACCTTATGCTTCCTTCCTTCCTTTCATTTCCCTTCTATTTACTAGTCTCTGTAAACCACATAGAAACTGTTATTATTTGCAGTATATCAAAAATGGTTTAAATGTTTAATGTGAAATGTAAATGTGTTCTGAAATTTTTCAACAAACCAGGAGGCAGGAAAAGGAAGAAGGCTTGACTGGTGATGGGATGATCAAACTTTGTTACTGCAATGCATAAGACTCGACACAGCACCACGTTTCAGCACTGAAGTGTCTGCTTCATGAATCTACAACAGGAAAGATGTACATCTGTAACAAAAAATATCTAATACCAATAAAAACAGTAAAATAAAGACCTAAATAAAAAAGATGGTAAAAAGGCAAGTAAATAAATAGGTTAAAAGACAATATCTGATTCACTAAAATTACCATTGGATATAAGAAACCCATAGATGTATATTCCTGTTATTACACAAGTGACTTGATAACATGAAATGGTCAAATGCTAATAATACAGAATCATGTGAAGTACTCATGACATACAATGAAATGAATAAACAATGGAACGTGAGGTAATGTAAACCAAAAGCGGGGAACTAACCTGACAATATAAAGTTCTGTGGAACTAAAAACAATGCAGCAGAGAAGAACATATGTTTGATGGTCTAGGTAAAAATGTTGAATGATAAAAAATGTATCACTAGACACCATGATAGCAAATGGCTATGAAACGTTGAAAAGGATCACTTGAACATACCTTTAAAAAGACCGTGCATCAATATGCAATGTATTAGTATTTTCACACCTCAGTAGACATTGGCTAGTTTCTATGTACTTCACATATTATCCGTCATTTTATACACTATATAATGGAATTCACACACCTCCTTTACACCGTGTTAGTTTCTCAGAACTGGTTTTCCCATTTTTCAACAGCAGATCTATTTAACGTTTGGAAAGTGCACCACAAATTGATGCACGGTCTTTTTAAAGGTCTGTTCAAGTGCCAGGGTAAGGAGAGAATATTCTTGGGTGTGGTGAAAGCCAGTCCTGTAAGTCTGGAGTGACTTGGCAAGGGATTTTAATATTGGTGCAGGAGATTGTGATTATATTTCTAAATATGTTACTCTATCACAGGCTTGACAGGTCTGAATAAAGCTGCCCTTTTAGTACAAGTGAAACCCATAAAGTTTATTCCCCCCCCCCCTCCTCCCACTTGTTGGACTCTTGTAACTTCTTCCATACCTGCCTTCTCCTCTTCTAATCCTGTCTGTCTTAATCATTCTTCTGTTCCCAAAACTAATTCTTCCATCCCTGTCTTCCTTTCCTTCAGCCCTTCAGTCTGTCAGTGCTTTTTCCACTCATCACTCAACCTGTGTAACCCCTTCCATCTCCTTCTCACCTTTTCCCCATCCTTTTCCCTTCTCACATGTTTTGTTTTTCTCACTGTTGCCTTCTGCCCTACCTCCTTCTGGTTTCCTCATCTCATTTTTTAACCCTCATTTTTTTTCTTTTTTTCCTTCTTCCTTCTTTTTCTACCCTCTCTCTTCCTTCCTGTTTCTCATGTTGGAGGAGTAGCCTAGTGGTTAGTGCAGTGGGCTTTGATCCTGGGGAACTGGATTCAATTCTCACTGCAGCTCCTTGTAACTCTGGGCAAGTCACTTAACCCTCCATTGCTCCAGATACAAATAAGTACCTATATATACTGGTATGTAAACTGCTTTGAATGTAGCACAAAAACCCTTTCCCTCTCTTATAGTCCTCTTACTTCTTCCTTCTCTATTTGTGTCTTTCCTTTTTCCTTCTTATTTCTCTGGCCCTTCCTCTCTTTTTTTTTTTTTTTTTTTTAAATCATTTTCCTAAACATTCTGCTGATCTAACTCTTTTCTGTTTGCTCATTGCTCCTTCCCTTCCATTTCTCTGTCCATCAACTGCTACCACCAACTAGCACTTCTTCATTGTAATAGCAGTCCTTGGCCTTGTTAGTCTGGTACCCGGATAACTATCTGGGTTGGGACAGCAAACAGGAACTTTTCTGCCCCAGGAAAGACACAAGTCAAGTGTTCAAAATGTATGCTTGGTAACCCACATCATTTAAAGTCCTTTTCTGCATCAACTTCTACAGCTGAGCAAACATGTTCCTTTTATCTTTATCTCACTGAGGTTCACCAGCTTAAGACCAATGGAAAATAGAGTCAAAGTCAGTAAAAAAAAGTTAGTTCACTTTCAGGCTTATTTTCGAAAGAGAAGGGCGCCCATCTTTCGACACAAATCGGGAGATGGGCGTCCTTCTCCCAGGGTCGCCCAAATTGGCATAATCAAAAGCTGATTTTGGGCGTCCTCAATTGCTTTCTGTCGCAGGGACGACCAAAGTTCACGGGGGCGTGTCGGAAGAGTAGCGAAGGCAGGACTGGGGCGTGCCTAACACATGGGCATCCTCGACTGATAATGGAAAAAAGAAGGGTGTCCCTGACGAGCACTTGGGCGACTTTACTTGGTCCATTTTTTTTTACGACCAAGCCTCAAAAAGGTGCCCGAACTGCCCAGATGACCACCGGAGGGAATCGGGGATGATCTCCCCTTACTCCCCCAGTGGTCACCAACCCCCTCCCACCCTAAAAAATATCTCTTTAAATATGTTTTCTGTCAGCCTCTATGCCAGCCTGAAATGTCATACCCAGCTCCATGACAGCAGCATGCAGGTCCCTGGAGCAGTTTTAGTGGGTGTAGTGCACTTCAGGCAGGCAGACCCAGGCCCATCCCCCCTACCTGTTACACTTGTGGTGGTAAATGTGAGCCCTTCAAAACCCACTGGAAACCCACTGTACCCACATCTAGGTGCCCCCCTTCACCCCTTAGGACTATGGTAGTGGTGTACAGTTATGGGGAGTGGGGTTTGGGGGGCTCAGAACCCAAGGTAAGGGAGCTATGCACCTGGGAGCAATTTGTGAAGTCCACTGCAGTGCCCCCTAGGGTGTCCAGTTGGTGTCCTGGCATGTCAGGGGGACCAGTGCACTACAAATGCTGGCTCCTCCCATGACCAAATGGCATGCATTTGGTCATTTCTGAGATGGGCATCCTCAGATTCCATTATCGTCGAAAAATCCGCGCCGACCATCTCTAAGGATGACCATCTCTAAGGTCAACCTAAATTTCTTGATTTGGGTGTCCCCGACCGTATTATTGAAATGAAAGATGGACACCCATCTTGTTTTGATAATATGGGTTTCCCCGCCCCTTCGTCAGGACGTCCTGCGACGATGTCCTCAGGAAAACATGGGCGCCCCTTTCGATTATGTCCCTCCACGGCACACAGTTTAAATATGAAGAGAAGCCTCCCAGGCCAGACTCATTAACTGTACAGTATCGATGCCGCCATCAAGTGGATAGGAAATAGAACTGCCTTCTTTCATGTGTTGCTGTTGCCCTGATTCTTTTGCCTTGGTTATTTGGTACAGTCCCACTTCCACCTTTGCTTTGTTTCTTGCCTTTTCCTATGGAAGGCTTGTGGACCCCTATCTGATCCAAGGATTTTTCAAATAAAAAAGTTTTAAGACTTTTATGAAGTAAGAGATAGGAAGCACAGTTTCTGATGAAACCCGGGAGCGTATTCCAAATTGAAACAGCCTTGCAGGAAAGTGATTATTCCAGTATCTTTTTTAAATAAATGGCTTTAAAAGAAGGGAACTGCATGCATAATCTAAGAGTCAGCTTCTTTATTTAAGAAAACAAAGCAAAACACACAAACCAGTGAAAGAAACTCTTCTGGAATGTCACTTTGACAAATTTTAAAAACAAAACAAAACAAAACAAAAAACTATTCCCTTGCCTCAGGCTTTAGGCTGAATATGTCTAAGTCAGAGGCAATGGCTATTAATATTCCTGATGCTGTTTTACAGTCTTTGCAGGCTCATTTTTCTTTTCGGTGGGTGACCCGGGGTCTTAAGTATTTGGGGGTTTTGCTCTCTCCGGACTTTTCGGATTTATTTTCGATCAATTATCCGCCTCTTTTACGGGGAATTTATAGAGACTTGGACTCTTGGGGTTCTATTGAGCTGTCCTGGTTTGGTAGGATTAGTGCTATAAAAATGATTGTACTTCCTTGTTTACTGTATTTATTTCAGGTTCTGCCTCTTCGTCTTTCTCGTGAGTTTCTCTCGGGCTTACAGAATCGCTTACTTAAGTTTATCTGGTCGAATAAACGGCCGCGCCTTCCTCGTTCATTATTGTATAGGGATCCGAAAGCAGGTGGTTTGGGTGTTCCTAATCTCTTTTGGTATTATAAGGCAGCACAGGCCGTGGCTGCTTTTGAATGGGTTCATGCTTCTTCACAGAAAAGGTGGATACATCTGGAATAGGCCTCAGTGGGTTTGTGCCCTTTGCGTTCTTTGATCTGGCTACCGCGGCGTTATCGATCCCTGCCTTGTGGCATTTGTCCTTCGATAGGAATGACTTTTTATTACAGGGATGGTTTCTTTGACAAGCCTAATTCGGTTCTTTCACGACATACGTCCTTGTTATATAATCCGTTATTTCTGCCAGGTCTTGGTACGGGCCCTTTTTTGAGTTGGTCATCAAAGGGTTTAGAGACCTGGGGTCAATTTTTTGAAGACGCACAGTTTGTATCTTTTCAAGCCTTAGTAGATTCTTATTCTATCTTGCCCTCGGATACCTATGCCTATGTTCAAGGTAAGTATTTTCTCACTTCTTGTCTAATTAAGCTGCTGGTGACCAGGGAGGCTTCCTTTTTGGAAGATTTGTGTGAACATGCAGGGACTACAAGGGGTCTTATCTCTTGTTTATACGCTTACCTGCGTGGTTTGGGGCACTATTCTGTTGAGCATCGAATGCATTGGCATCGGGAGCTGGGTTTGACATTGGGTGATGATGTTTGGGCTCGTCTGGAACGTGCACTGTTAAAGGCGTCTATTTCGGTTCCATTTAAGGAAAATGCGGTGAAAGTTTTATATAGGTGGTAACTTGACTCCTGTTCATTTGCATCACATGTTTAAGGCAGTGTCACCTTTATGCTGGAGGAGGTGTGGTCAGAGGGGTACCATGGGTCATGTCTGGTGGACTTGTACTAAGGTGCAAGCATTTTGGAAGGCAATTCAATATCGACTCCAGCAATGGCTTTCCAAATCTATTAAGTGGTCCCCAGAAGTTTTCTTATTTCCAGGTATTCCTCCAAGTCTAACCACATCCCAGGGTGTTTTGGTTCGACATGCTGTCTGCTGATAGGGTTACGCTAGCAGCCCATTGGAAGTCTACACATGTTCCATCCTTGATTTCATGGTTGAATAAGCTGTGGTATGTTTGTGAAATGGAGAGGTTGTGGGCTATTCGACATCACACATTAGCAAAGTGGGAGGATATTTGGGCGCCTTTTATAACTCACTGTTCGTTTTGGGGGTTTTTTTGTTTGTTTTTTTTTAGTTTGTTAGGTCTGGGGGTGGGGGAAAGGGTTGGGGATTTTTTCAAAAACCAAAAATAAAAAATAAGAAGTTGTTTTAGGGTGAACTTGGTTATTTATCTGAGATTTACAATGTTGTTTTGTAATGTATGAGTATGCTTTTGTGTATCTTTGGAAGCTTGTCTTTCTGTTATCTCTGTATTTTCAATAAATACTTCTTTGAAATTCAAAAACAAAACAAAACAAAAAACTTTAAAAGCAATCATCTCCTGTAATGGGAGTCAAAGAAGTTTTCTAAAAACAGGACAAACATGCTCAAATTTAGATGTTTTAAATATCATATGGGCTGCCGTAACTAATTGTAATTTTTTCAACATACCTGATGCAACTCCTATATAAATTGAGTTCTAATAATCAAGATATAGCACTATAAATGGAACTAGTATAGCAAAATGGGTTGTATCAAATAAGAAACAGACATATCTGAATGATCAGGACCAAAATAATTCACGTCAATTTTGAACTACCGCGCAGCTACTGCGTGGCCCGGGCGGTAACTTCATTTTTTACACACTTCCACTAAGCGCACTGGAAATTTTACGGTGTGCAGCGCTAACCGGGCGATAATCAGCCCTATACGTGTGTAGACAATTACTGCCCAGTTAACGTGTGAGACCTTAATGCTAGGTCAATAGGTGGCAGTAAGGTCTCAGGCCCAAAATGGGCACCAATTTTTATTTTGCCACACATCCATATTCGGCCAAAAAAAGAGGCCTTTTTTGCAGGTGCACTAAAAAATGGACCTGTGCATGTCCAATACAGCGTCTACACCCACACAGGCCATTTTTCAGCGCACCTTAGTAAAAGGACCCCTTAATTTAAAAAAAACACTTTTTGACTACACTGTTCACTTAAGGCTGAAAAGTAAGCATTAAATCCAAGGTGACACCCAAAAGTTTTGAAGTATGTTCAATATTAAGAGATTCAGTGGTATTTGAAGCCACAATATTGAGAAAGGACAAACCAAAGTTTGTTTTTGTAGAAGTGTACCTTGAAGAACTGATCACATTCTCCTGTTCAGATATTCCACAGCAGGATTTCCAGAGACAAAGAAGAGATTTAAACCTGGGCTAGTGAACCCCCTGTGACGTGAAGGATAACCCAGCAGGGGGTCTACTTATGTATTTATTTATCCAATAATCCACAGAACTGCTTTTGGCAGGACATGCAACATCATTACCTCAGCCAGGTCACAATAATGGAACAGGAGCTTCAGCAACTTACAGTAGGGATTCAAGTCTTCCTTCCCTGGGCCTATCTGTCCTAACCCTTATCCCTTACTTGTCCTGTCTGTCTGTCATAATTAGATTGTAAGCTCTATTGAGAAGGGACTGTCTCTCCATGTTCAAGTGTGAAGCGCTGCGTACGTCCGGTAGCGCTAAAGAAATGATAAGTAGTAGTAGTAGTAGTTGCGCCTCCTTAACCTCAGCCTGGCCCTGTCTTTCAAGCTTCCCAGCATGGGCTCCACCCCTCCTGGCACACTTCCTCCCAGTGCGGGACCAGTGATCTTAAGGTGGCCCAGGATGGTTAGAGACTTTTCTTAAGGGTGAGGGGCACTGTTCTATAAACTCTATCACAATGTGGTATCAGCGGTTAGTGTATCTTGGTTTAAAACAGGTTTGGACAAGTTCCTGGAGGAAAAGTCTGTAGTCTACTATTGAGATAGACATGGGGAAAGCCACTGCTTGGCCCATGGATCAGTAGCATAAATCTTGCTACTATTTGGGATTCTTTCAGGTACTTGTAACCTGAATTGGCCACAGCTGGAAGCAGGATACTAAGTTAGATGGACTGACTCAGAATGGCTATTCTTATGTTCTTACATGTGGATTTGAGACATATGGGAATTTACTGCCTCTTCAAAAACAGCTGAAAGCCCATTTGTTCCAACAGACATTTTGTTGATTATAAAATGTAATTTTAGTTTTTTGTTTTGTTTTATGCTTTATGTTTGATGTTTTCTTGGCATATCAACATTTTATGTATTTCTAGCCGTTGAGCCCGTAAAAACGGGCTGGTATTGGGGTTTTCCTTCCCCCTCCCTCCCCCCCCCCGCGAGGTCGCCACCGCTACCGTCCCCCCCCCCCCCACCCCTGGAGTTGCCGCCATCCCTCCACCCGGCCTGGACCTTCTCTCCGCTACTAAACTTACACATTCATTCGCCGGAACGCAGCACGCACATCAGCTGAGCTGCCGTCGGCCCTTCCTTCTCTGCCTGTGTCCCGCCCTCCTGTGACGTAACGTCAGTGAGGGCGGGACACAGGCAGGGAAGGAAGGCCGACGGCAGCTCAGCTGATGTGCATGCTGCGTTCCGGCGAATGGATGTGTAAGTTTAGTAGCGGAGAGAGAGGGCCCGGGCCGGGTGGGGGGGGGAGGAACGGTAGCAGCGATCTCAGGCGGGCGGGCGGGGGGAGCGGTATCAACCTCGGCGGCGCAGTTTTCCTCTCTGTCCCGCCCTCGTCATCACGTATTGACGTGGGGGCGGGACAGAGAGGGAAGTCTCTACTGCGCATTTGCGAGTGAGTCGGTCACTCGCCGTTTATGTTTGATTTTATTATGTATGTGTTTCTGTAAGCAGTCTATTTCAAATATTTGAAAGGTATTAATATAAAAACAAACCTTTTTCCAGAGACGGGAAGGCAGTAGAACCAGACGACATGAATTGAGGTTACAGGGGGACCAACTCAGGAATAACATCAGGAAGTACTTTTTCATGGAGAGGGTGGTAGATACTTGGAATGGTCTCCTGTGGGAGGTGGTGGAGATGAAAACAGTAACAGAATTAAAAATGCATGGGATAAATACAAAGGAATCCTGTATGGAAAGAATGGAACCAAACAAACTTAGGACCATGTTTACTAAGGTGCGCTAGTGTTTTTAGCGCATGCACAAAATTAGCGCACGCTGTGTAGGTGCCCATAGGAATATTATGGGTGCCTACACAGTTAGCACACACTAATGGTTAGTGCACACTAAAAGCACTAATGCGCCTCTAGCGCGTAATTGGGAAACAAAGCCAGTACTAAGCAGACTTTTATGGTCTGTGCCCTGATCATGGCTGGACAAGATTTGGTTGGGCTGAAGTAGGGCTTTGATGACAGCATCAGAAGTTGGAGAACAAGGCCAGTTCCAGGCAGACTTCTACAGTCTGTGCTCTGAAATTGGCAAGGACAAATCAAGATCTAGCAAGCATATGTAGTATCGCATCATATCTTATGCTATGAGTTTATCTTGTTGGGTAGACTGGGTGGACTGTATAGGTCTTTATCTGCTGTCATCTATTACGTTACTGTGTTGCAAGTCTAAATTTTGCACCTTAAACTTTTGCCCCTAAATTTAGGTATATATTTAGCTAAAAAATGTAGGTTTTTATGTTTGGCTAGCAATCTTCTTAACTTTATCACTCTATAATTTAGACACCTAATTAAGAAAATGAACTTTCTTTCAACTTCTATGTTAACATTTAGTATTTCTCAAAGAAGCATTCTCCAGTCTTTTTATATGAAAGATGCTATATGAAGTTGAATTGCACAGTACACATGATACTCTGAAAACCCATCTTAATATTACAATAGTTCAAGGATTCTGTGTTGACCTTGAGCAACAATGTAGCCTGAGGCATCCATCCATAATTGGTCTTCTTAATAATGTTTAAGGAAAAGCTTAATTACTTGGTAATAAATCCTTAAAGTGGATTAATTAGCCTGCTTGGAAAAACACAGTAACTGCTAAAATCCAATAGCCAGTTTGATCATTCATACCATTTACGACGTCATGGATCCATGCTCTGAATTGATTACCTTTGCCTGACCTTGTTTAAAAGATAACAGTATTAGCGATTAGTTCAGTAGCTGGCATCTTCCCATATGGCCTAAGTAAGTAATGAGCACCATATTAGCGTCTGTCAAGTTCACAGCAACACATTTATCTCAACAACTTTGCCTTGAATCAATTAATTAAATATTTACTTTATGTCACATGCATGGTTCTTACCTCCTTCCTCCTAGATCAAGGAAAGGAAAAGAGTCTATAAGAGCTCCTAGGGGCTAAGGCACAGCCTGGTAAGCTGACTCCTTGATGGCCAACTAGGTCACCAACTAACTTAATCAAAAGAGAGAAACTGGAGAAAGCTAAGGGGATTGCGGTTGAAGGTTCAGCCTGAAGGATCCAGGAATAGAGGAGTCTAGGGATCACAAGACTGCCCAGGATCTACCTGCCTAGAATGAAAGTGTATCTCAGGACTGTGAGTGAGACCTGTATCCCAGGTCCATCCCATCTCTCCATTTGAGAAAACCTAGGGATTGAGTACAGGGGACCTGTCTCCCAAGTGCAACCCTCATACCCAGATTAAGGAGGATTTTTCTCTTTTGCTGAATTTCTCTTTTGATAACGAAAGCAAATACTTCACAAACATGTATCAGCAGCCAAAAGATATATTCTGAGACAGAGGATGAGTCTCAGATTTTTGCCTCTTTTTTTTTTATCTAGCATTGATGGCATCTGCCTGAGTTATCAGGAAGTTGGACTCTGTGTTCTGCAAATATTTTCCAGAAATAGACGTGAAAGAAGAGAAGAAGTACAGTATAAGGAGCCCACATGGGACCTGAGAAGAAGGGAGAAGAGAGAAATACCATAGGAGTGAAACAACATCTCTGTTGAGACCTGAATGGTGTTATCTTTTATTAATTTTTCGTATTGCTTTCATCCTATTTCTGATTGTATATATTTTATTTGGCGATCACCAATAAAAATGTTTAAATTAAAAGATACCTTAGCTGGTTACTTACCTCTTTTAAGATTCTTTAGCTCTCATTTCATTTCAGTTAGGACCCTGAGGTTTTGCCACCCTTATCCACCAGTTCTCTTTAATTGTCTCACTAGTCTGGTTTTATTTTTGTTGTTTATTTTGTTTTTCCTCCTTAAGGTTTAATTCCAGTGACCTTTTCTTCTTTTATGGAGGGCAGCCATCCTGGGCTACCCTCACCCCCTTGTGAGAGGTCTGCTACACAGGGATTTGTTATCATTTTAAATTTATATGAAAACATTAATGATATTTATCATATCATTATGTGCTGTTTTTCATCTAAGAAAAATTAAAAGTCTAACAAAATGTAATGGTTTTCCTTCATGTCATATTGGCATGTGTTATTGTTTTAGCGAACTCAAACTCCTTAACTAGTCCTAGATTGCAGTACTTTCTTCCCCTGACTGGCACATGACTGTTTTACAACTTATCCACAGTCTTGTACAACTGCCCCCTAATTTTGTAAAAGTTGCCAAAAATTGCATGCGCAAATTTGGGAATATGCCCATTTTGCCTATATAATTAAACTAAATAACAAGGTAATTAGCACCAATAATTGGTTCCAATAATTGGTTTTTAACAAGCAATTATTGGCACTAATTACACTTAATTGAACTTTATGCATGTAAATTTAGGCGCAGGATCTGCACCTAAATTTTGTGTGTGATTTGAAAATGGGGGCATGGAAATGGGGGCAGTAGCAGTGGTGGCGATCCTGGGGGGGGGGGGGTGACGCTGGTGGTGATCCTGGGGGCGGGGTCCTGCCCAGGGCTTGGCTCAGTCTCGGTGGTCCTGGGTAGAACAGGGCATTCCTATCATTTACATGTGTTGTTAGAGAATATAGGAGATACACGTCTAAAAGTTAAGCATGTTTCCCAGGCATAAATGCTAGTCTATAAACTCTGCCTAACTAAGCTCACTTTATAGAATAGCACTTTTATCGGTGCTTATTTTTTTTATTATAGAATCTAGCCCTTGGTGTCATTCCAGGAATTCTGCAAAGGGGGAAAGAAAGATTTATTTTGATATTCAGCTTGAAACTCATTTCTCACACACAGACTCTGGAGTCCTTAGGAATCACTGTATTCCTCACTGGACTGATTTTTCCCAGGGGTGTGTCTTTGAAATGGATCTTTCCAGTCTCTGTACATTCACTACCAATATGTCTTTCTTACAAGATACATGTTTCTTGGTAATGGGCCAACAAAACATTATAATAACAATAGTTAAATACCATTTGCACCTCTCTAATCTCAGGCTCAGAGACAATATGGAAATGGTTTTGAATGTAGGATGACATAATATCCAAAATACAAAGAATATACCTGAAAGCAGATGACTAACTAAAGTCAGATTTAGTGTCAGTTGTTTTTTTCTCAGGTGTTAGATTGGTGTGTCCCTTCAATGAAATAAAATAATAGGTCTGCTTTCAAGTTGATTACTTCATTTCACTTTTCAGTTATTTATAAAATGCATCTGTGAACTACTGTGATTCTCATGTGCTATGTCACAGCTGTATTTAAATGAATGGTTTAAAAAGCTGCCGTTGATTGCCTACTATAAAAAAATTCTGCAACCCAGAATCAAACTGTCAGTCTCACTTTAACCAGTACAGAAAAGTTGAAAGGAGTTCAGGATGCAGGCCTGTATGGAAATGTAGCCTCAACTAGTAGTCTGCAGTATAAAACAGTATAAATTCAATTTAGATTGTTACACCTGATTGTGCTACGCTGTGAAACTCAGTTTTATTTCCAGTGAAGAATCCATCTAATAAGAGGGAACCAAAATTTGACCATGTGCCCAGAATAACTTGAGGAGAGGCAGAGGAACAAATGATACAGTTTATTGTAGAGTGCAAGTTTTATACATGTTCAGGGCTGGTGTTAAACAGCAAGGGGTCCAGGTCAGAAACTGGGGCAAGGGGCCCCAAAGACCACCTTCAGCCTGAGGCAGGTTTGGGGGTTCCCTCTGGCATAGGGGACCAAAGCAATTGCCCTGATTGCTACCCCCTCACACCAGCTATGTACATGTTGCTATGCAGCCAAAGAATACATGCAACATATAATTGCAGATACTAGTCAGTGTATGTGTAAGTGTCCAGCTAGAATATACTTGGCTGCCATCTAGTGGCTCAAAGGTTGCAAATATTTGCAAGACCAATTTCTTCAAACCAAGTACCCCTTAAGTGGAACAAACTTGTGCAAAAACAGAGTCGGAACCTTAAGTTACCCAGGATTCAAAGAGCAAGAATATGCATGAAAAGATAGCATTGTAAATATTGGACCAGGTCTTAAACCATTAATATACCACCTATTGAGAAAATAGAGGATTGCTACAAGATATCTACACAGAAACTGCATGCCAGCAGAATGCCACATCCTGGTCACACATGCAAGACCCTCAGCAAATATGAAACAAGAGACCACTGATCAGTAAGAGAGATATGAAAAAAAATTGAACTGGAAACCTCAAGAAGTCAGACTTCGCAGGTACAGCAATATTAGAGAGATAGAAACTGAAATACAGAGTTGTGCATTCCAAAGGCTGACATTCCAATTAATAATTTTCAGAATAAATATTTTTTCTATCTTTGTTGTCTGAAAATTTTATTTTTCCATTCACTTTGGTTCCAGTGTCTCTTTTTCAGCTTTTCTCTGTTTTATTTTCCTATCTTTGCAGTGTCTCCTGTTCATTTCACATTTCTTCTCTTTCCATGTCCACTATCCATCTTCCCTCTGAGTCCTTATCTGTCCTATCCATCATCTCCCCTCTGTGTTGTTCTCCCTATCCTCCCCCTATATTCAGCGTCTGCCTCTGTGTCCCTATCCCTCCCCCTTGTGATCAGCATTGTTCTTCTGTCATACCCCTTTTCCAGCATTTTTCCTTTGTGTCTCTATTCACACTCTGTCCAGCATTGCCCCTCTGTGTCTCTGTCCATAAGCCCCCTTCATGCCCAGCATCTCTTCTCTGTGCCCCTTTCTCTCCCTGCTCTCTTCCCTTTCACCCATACCCCCCACTCTAGAGCTACTCTCCCTCTCTCTTCCATGTTCCCCCCCTGCAGTCTAGCATCTCTTCCTCCTCAAGTCCAGTGTTTCTCCCCCTCTCTTCATCCTGATTAAGTCTTTCTCTCATCTAGTATCTCTTCCTCTCCCCAGTCAAATCTCTCTTTCTCACCCTCTCCACTACCTCCCCCATGTCCAGCAGCACCTCTCCCTCTCAAACTCACCCCTGGTTCCAGCACAACTCTCCCTTTCTAACCCCTCCCCCCAGGTCCAGCACACCTCTCCCTCCTTAACCCCCTTCCCAGGTCCAGGGACACCTCTCCCTCTAAACCTCTCCCCCAGGTCAAGCAGTACCTCTCTCTTTCAAACTCCTCCCCCAGATGCAGGAGGACCTCTCCTTCTCAACCTCCTTCACCAGGCTCAGCAGCACTTCTCCCTTTCCCCTCTCAGGTCCAGCTGCAACTCTCCTTTTCCCAGTCAAGTTTGAAGTTATTATACGTTTACTACCCTGCCCTTTTTGAGTACCTTCAGGGCGGTTTACAATCCAAAATATAAGTAAAAGAAGACAAAGTAAACAAAGAAGAAATTCAGACATGACTATTAGGGCAAGGGGAGATCTACAATAATTGATATGACAGGAAGGGAAGGAAAAAATGAAAGGGAGAGCTACAGGTATCTTCCAGAGTACCCCAATGGCTCAATTGCTGCAGAGAGGGGCTTACTTATATGCATCTTTGAAAAGGTATAAAAGTAGCCATACTGGGTTAGACCAATGGTCCGTCTAGCCCTGTATCCTGTCTTCCAAAAACCAAATTGTGGCAACATTCCATATTACAAATCCCGGGGCAAGCAGTTGCTTCCCATGTCTGTCTCAATAGCAGACTATGGACTTTTCCTTCAGGAATTTGTCAAAACCTTTTTTAAACCCAAATACACTAACCGCTGTTACCACATCCTCCGGCAAAGAGTTCCAGAGCTTAACTATTCATTGAGTGAAAAAATATTTCCTTCTATTTGTTTTAAATGTATTTCCATGTAACTTCCTCGAGTGTCCCCTATTCTTTGTACTTTTGGAACGAGTAAAAAAATCGATTTACTTCTACTCATTCTACACCACCCAGAATTCTGTACACCTCAATCATATCTCCCCTCATCCGTCTCTTTTCCAAGCTGAAGAGCCCTAACCTCTTTAGCCTTTCCTCATACGAGAGGAGTTCCATCCCCTTTATCATTTTGGTCGCTCTTCTTGTGTGTTTTAAATTGATCCAACAATGTCTGACGGCAAAGAGAAACTGGAAGTGAATTCCAAAGATATGTCCCTTGCACATTAAATACATGACATGCTTAGTGTGCTTATGGGTTATTTTGTGATGGCTTGGTACCACTAATTGATTCTGTTGTGCTGAACGAAGTGTGTGTGTAGGGCTATAAGCAATGAGATGGCAGAAAAGATAAAGAGGTTGTTCAGCCTGTAGTGTTTTGAAAACAAGTAATGCAAGTTTGTAGGTGATACAGTGAGTAATAGGGAGCCAATGTGCATCTTTGAGATATGGAGTAGCATGGTCATATTTATGCGAATTAGTGATGAGACGAATAGCAGCATTCTGAATGATCTGTAAGCGATGTATATCTTTTACCCAAAGACCCTTACCAGGGTGTATAAAATCCTGGGTAGTGTAGAATGAGTAAAAGTGAATTGATTTTTCGCTCTTTCAAAATGTACAAAGACAAGGGGACACTCAATGAAACAGTTTAAAATTCTTCTGCTTCTAGAGGAACTTGGAAATTCAAAATGGGATAACAAATATTCAGGACAATCACCATGAAGAACACAGAACAGTAAACAAGAAAGCTTAAACAGGATCCCGGCCTTCACATGAAGCCAATGGAGGTCCGCTCCTAACACCAGCCATATAGCTAGCATAAGTGCAGGTGCCTAAATGTAGAAGCTGCCCACATAACTTAAAATATTCTGTAGGTTACGTGTAGGTGGGAGCCCCATCCATGCTCCATCCCTTTGTGCACCTCTCTTGTGTTTGCACACTATGGGGCTCATTTTCGAAAGAGAAAAACATCAAAAAAGTGTCATAAAGCAGCATTTGGATGTGTTTCTTCTCAAAACATCCAAATCAGTATTTTCAAAACCTATTTTGCAGACGTTTATCTGTTTCACAGACTTTCCTCTCTCTTATACTAATAGTTTGTATCCTCTTATCTTCAGGTTATATTAAGTGGCCGGGGGTCAGGCTCCTTAAGAAGCACTTGCGAAACAGGGACTCTCTGTAGAGCATACCCATTTGATTAGCCACAGATAAGTGCCTTTTTTTTGCAACTTAAATAGAAGATAATTACCTTCCTTTGCTACTTTGAAAACCCAAAAAATTCACAAGGGTTTTTTTTTTTTTTAAAGTTACATTTAGCACAGATGAGTGGAGATTTTTTTGCCTTATGAGGAAGCTCGCCAGGTATTCACACTAAGAAAACAAATTTTCAAAAGTGGATACCGAGTAGCCAAGCATTCACATTAAGAAAATCATACTTAAAAGTGAATGCCGAGCATCTGAAGTCTTTTCCTCCTTTATAGCAATATCTGTATTTGAGAGAGATTTACTTGCCATGTGTATGAATTAGCAAGTACCATTTGTGGTTTGAATTTATTATTGAACGAGACGTTTATCTATGCAATTCGTCTGCAGTGCATTCAAATCAAAGGGGCGTGATGGGGCATTTCGGGGGTGGGATTAGGGCAGGCTTAGGGCATTCCTAACACTTGGACATTTTATTGCCATAATGGAACAAAAGAAAAACGTCTAGGGCTAAAACTTTGTTTTAATCTAGAGCTATATTTAGAACGAATAAGACATAAAAAGGTGTCCTAAATGACCAGATGACCATTGGAGAGAATCAAGGATAACCGCACTTACTCCCCCAGTGGTCACTGACCCCCCCCCCCCCCTTCCCACCCTACAAAGATATGAATAAAAATAGCACTTACCAGCCACTATGACAGATGTTATAGCCAGTTTTATTAGAGCAGCAAGCAGATCCCTGGAGTAATGTAATGGTTAAGGCAGTGCACTGTAGAGAAGGGGACCCAGGCCCATATCTCACTCTACCTGTCACACTTGTGGTGGAAAGTGTGAGCCCTCCAAAACTGGCCAAAAACCTACTGTACCCACATGCAGGTTACCCCTTCACCTATAAGGGCTATTATAGTGGTATACAGTTGGGAGGTGGTGGGTTTTGGAGGGTTCAGCAGATAAGATAAGGGTATAATGGTGAGATGTGTACCTGGGAGCTTTTATATGAAGTCCACAGAAGTGCCCCCCTAGGGTGCCGCATTGCTCTCCTGGGATGTCTGTGTGGCCAGTTTACTAAGACTGCTGGCTCCTACTACATCCCAATGCCTTGTTTTTTGTACATTTTGCACTTGGACTTTTTTTTGTTTTGAAAATGAGCCAAAAAGATAAATACACAGAGCACAAAACCATCTAGCATGTGGCCATTTTTGAAAATAAAAATAATGGCTATATTTCCTATTCAGACTTGGGATGTTAGACATGATCCTCCATGTAAGTTAGGTGTATTATGGCAGAATAAAATTTAGGCGCCCTGCTTACATAGGTAAGTATACACATACATGTATGTACAACAAATTGCACAGAATAATGGTGTTTTAGGATATCCTTGCCTTGAGCTCAGCTGGAGGGGTGGTGTGCTGTGAATGGCCTCTCTTGCTTGATTACCCATGCAGCAAGCTGAACATGTCATCTCGAAAAAATCAAGGTGTATAATAAATTTAATGGGACAACAATGGTGTACTAAGATCTCCTTACCTTCAGCCTGACTGGAGAAATGCGAATGACGTCCCTTCTACAACTACCCTTGAAGCAAGCCAAAATTGTGTTCCTAAAAGGATTCAGAAGTCTTCGCCGTGTTGTGTGACCATGGCTAGAGTGGCGGTGTGATGTGTCTGGCCTGCTTTGTGCACTTCCAAAAAATGGTGTGCACTCAGCTTAGAGGGACCACTGCTTACCATCTAAGATTGCACCTGAGGCAGTGGGTGGGGGGGGGGGGAGCCTTTTTTTCTGTCCTAACTTATGTAGTTACCAAGCCAGTTAACAGACTGAATATATTGCCACTAACCAGATAGGTTGCTGCTCAGCCCAAACTCTGCCCCCAGCCTCTCCGATTAGGGAATGGTCAGTTAGTGGGAATATTTAGTGGCACTGAATATTTCTGCTTAGTCCCCCACTGAACTATTTATTTTTTATTTCCAGTGCTTGATATACTGCAAGAAGTCCATAAAGGCAACTAGGTGGTTAATTTTTTTTTTTTTGTTAAGTAATCAAAGGTGGAAACAAGAGGGAAGGGAGACGAGGTCAAGGAGTAGAAGAACCAAAGACAATATTAAAAACCACTGAATAGTATAGACTGCATCACTAATTCTGGATATTGCCAGGGTAGTATGGTGAAAAGTGCGTGGAGCCAGAACTTATCCAGTTACACACTTTTCCCTCTAAGCTGTGTAGGAGTCCTCCACCTATAATCCTGCCAGTGGGGGGTGCTGTTTTACTATCACATTTTTAATAGTGATGGACTGATAAGCTCTGCAGGATTTCAGGGAACCACAGGCATTTAATATCACTTTAAATATCTACCCCTATGTATATTTGTACCTTGTAATGAAAGGTTATTCCTTTCATTGCACTCGTTCTTCTGCAATCTGAGCTTTAAAAAAAAGAGGGGGGAGAGAGAGGGAGTTCTGTGGAACACAATCTCTGCTCCTGCTGACATGGAATTGGTTAAAAGCAGCTAAACGCCTAGGCACTTCACATTAATGCTTTAAAGCTTTCCTTAGCTTTCTGGAACAGTGTGGTTTTTCTCTGTGCACAGTTCCAAGTTACCATTTGATTGGACAAGCTGCAATTACTAGAAACTAATTATTTTAATGTAAAACAGTAACAATCTTATATGAAGCCTCCATTTTCTTGGTAATTATGGTGAGAAACTGAATGGGACTCGTTTTAACTTGGCTCTAATTGACACTTAAGCAGGTTTCAGGAGATTATTAACAAACTTATAGGCGATTTCATTGTTCTTTTATTGGGCTTATCCAGCACAACAACACATTAGCTACCAACCATTTTGTTCGCTAAAGAGCCAGGCTGAAGGTCACTTGGAACAGGCAGCTGAATCAATGGCACTCAGAGAGTTTCTGTTTGATTGCTTTCCCAGCAGGCATGACTGGGTAACTTTATTATCAAATTCATTCCACCTCCCTCCCCCCCCCCCACCCCCCACCCCCCACCCCCCACCCCCCTGCACAGTGCCACTGGCTGGTGCACTTCAGCTTGTGCCAATGTAAAACAGCATAACTGTTTAGTTTGTTGTTATATCCTGTCTGATGTTGCCTGAGGATGGTCCCATTACAAAATTTGAAGGAAAAGAACAGGGGTAGAAAGCAAAATATTCCACAAGGACCAGTCATTGTCAACACTTTTTAGTTTTCTCTTCTCAGTGGTCATTGTATTTTTTCAGTGCTGGCCGCTGAGCTGAAATACAGTGGTAAACATCACATTCAATCATTGCACCAAACCCGAGCAGAAAAACAAGTCCATTAGAGCAGATATTTCAATAAAATTTGAAGCAAACTTGGAAGAGAACTTATCTGTATTCCAGGGATCAAGTGCTAAATGTAGAATGATAGTCTCACATTCACAAAGATCCAAGCGCCCTGTTTACTAGGGTGCGTTAGTGTTTTTAGCATGCCTACACTTAGCACACGCACTAACTATGTAGGCACCTATAGGGATATTGTAGGTAAGTACATGGTTAATGCATGCACATGATTAACGCATGTTAAAAATGTTAACGTGCCTATAATGCTGCTTAGTAAACAGGGCCCCAAATCTCCAAGATAACTTCTAGGGTTCTGCCAAATAAAGTACTTAGTCCATGGCTGGTCGACCATACACTAAAGAATTGTTCATAAATCCATATTTATTTAAAACATAGGGGCCCTTTTACAAAGGCGCGGTAGGTCTACCGTGTGGGTAGCACATGGCATAACAGCACTACCACAGGATGCACTGCAGTGCCCTGTGGTAGTTCTGTGTTTGTCACATGGCATTTCCCACACCAGAAAATATTTTTCTATTTTCTAGTACTGAGGACAGGGAGTAGGGGTGCCCGGCGGTAATTGGCCATAGGCGCACACTGTCCATTACCACCAGGTTAGCGCGTGAGCTCTTACCGCCTGCTAAATAGGAGGTGGTAAGGGCTCAGGCGGTAAATCACCGCACGGCAATGTTTTTATTAGTGCACAGCCATTTTTCCTTTCCATTTAATATAAATCATGGAGGATTTCTGATTGGTCAAGGTTGATTGGCGTCTTTTTTAAAAAGGGAGGGCGCCATTTTTGCAGTTGTCATTCTTGAAGCAGGACCACATAGGTACTTCTAGCAGGTAAATTTGTAAACCACATTTAGAATGCAGTGGTCACTAACCCCCTCCCACCAAAAAAAACCCACTTTAAAAACTTTTTTTCCAGCCTGTATGCCAGCCTCAAATGCCGTACCCACCTCCATGACAGCAGAATGTGTTCTATCCTGTGACAGCCTTTCCCTGGTTCTGATGTGGTTCTCGGGTGAGTGTGACACCTTTTCTGTTATGCACACTGCAGAGTCACATCAGCAATGCATTGTGGTGGGTGTAGGGTATTGGGCTCCGTGATTCCACTAGCTTGTGGTAAATGCTCACGATGTTGGTAGTTGGTAGGCTGTACTCCCATGGTGCTTTTCCCCCTGCTTACTGGGTCAGAGTGTGCCCTGTTTTGTTTCCGGTAGTCCATGAGGTAGTGGCCATTTTTGTAAGCCAGTTTTAGATCCCTTTCATGTGTTAGCCACGTTACAGAACTTAGTTCTTACCTTGAATGTGGCTGAAAGAGGGTATTGTACACCATTATGCCAGCTCTGACCTACTGCTCATCTCAGTACCAGGGAGACTTGTTCCCAGTGGGGCACAACCTCTGATCTGCAGTTAACTGTGAGTAAGGGTGCTTATTCCAATAAAGGACGTTTTCGGATAGATTAGTCTTCAGGTGTCAACTGGTGTGCCAATTTTATATAGCAGTAACAGGTCCCTGGAGCACTTTTAGTGGGTACCACAGTGCACTTCAGGCAGGCGGACCCAGGCCCATCCCCCCCTACCTGTAACACTTGTGCTGGTAAATGGGAGGTCTCTAAAACCCACTGTACCCACATGTAGGTGCCCCCTTCACCCCTAAGAGCTATGGTAGTGTTGTACATTTGTGGGTAGTGGGTTTTGGGGGAGGGGGGTTGGGTGCTCAGCACCCGTGGTAAGGGAGCTATGCATGTGGGAGCTGTTTCTGAAGTCCACCACACTGACCTCTAGGGTGCCCAGTTGGTGTCCTGGCATATCAGGGGGGCCAGTGTACTACGAATCCTGGCCCCTCCCATGACCAAATGGCTTGGATTAGGACGTTTTTGAGCTGGGCGTTTTTAGTTTCCATTATCGCTAAAAAAAACAAATGCCCAGCTGAAAAACGTCCATTTTTTTTTCGAAAATACAGTCTGTCCCGCCTCTTCACGTACCCGTTTTCGGACATAGACGCCCATGGAGTTAGGCGTTCACGTTCGATTATGCCCCTCCTGGTCTACTAAAGTCTCTTTTGCAACCTCGCTAGTCGCGATACCCTATTTTCCCTGTTTTGGTGATATCTTTGAAAGATACCTTTTTCTAACCCATGCGTTTTTGAACAACTGTCAATCGTGCCCCAGTTTCTAGTTTAAAGGCTGCTCTATCTCCTTTTTTAATGCTGATGCCAGCAGCCTGGTCCTACCCTATTTAAGGTGGAGCCCATCATTCCGGAATAGGCTCCCCCTTCCCAAGAATGTTCCTCAGTTCCTTACAAATCTAAAACCCTCCTCCCTGCACCATCGCCTCAACCACGCATTGAGACTCTGGAGCTCTGCCTGATTCTTGGGCCCTGCGCATGGAACAGGTAGCATTTAGGAAAATGCTACCCTAGAGGTTTTGGATTTGAGCTTTCTCCCTAAGAGCCAAAATTTGGCTTCCAGAACCTCTCTCCCACATTTTCCTATGTCATTGGTACCCACATGTACCAAGACAACTGGCTCCTATGCAGCTCTATCTAAAATCCTATCTAGGTGACCTGTGAGATCTACCACCTTCGCACCCGGAAGGCAAGTGACAAGGCGATCCTCACGTCTACCAGCCACCCAGCTATCTACATGCCTAAATAGTCGAATCACCAACTACAACAGCCATCCTAACTCTTTCCTCCTGGGCAGAAGCTCCTGGAGACACATCATAGGTGTAAGAGAATATTGCATCCCCTGGTTTGCTGCTCCTGTCTACAGGATTACTTCCAGCTGAACCAGGGTGATGCTCTCCTTTTAGCAGACTTCCCTTCTCCAAGGCAGCACAGGATCTGCCAGATTGGAGGTGGGACTTCTCTACAATGTCCCTGTAGGCCTCCTCTATGTACCTCTCTGTTTCCCTCAGCTCCTCATTCTTGTATCCCATTCTTTTCCAAAAGCAAGTTTCGGTTCAAAGTGGCTTACAATTTTATAGTTACAGTTTTACCATTAGGTGAAGTTACGGATTAGAAGTGGCTTACAGTTTTACAGTTACAATTTTACAGTTAAGTGATGATAAAGTAACGTTATAGTTAGAGGTGTTTTAGATCATTTGCAGTCTATGTTGTTATAGAATTTTTTTAAGGCATTTTTTCAGGTCTTTTCTGAACATTAGGTAATTAGAGATGCTTCTTATGGCCTTGGGTATTGAGTTCCACCATTTGGAACCTAGGAAGCTAAATCCAGCCATGTAGATTGTTTTGTAGTCGTGTTTCTGGAATTTTGTAGGTGGAGAGGTAGGTATCCTCTGGTTTCTGGGCTTGCATTTCTTGGGGATAGTTCAATCAGGTCTAACATATATTCTGGGGACAGTCTGAATAATATTTTGTAGATGAGGGTACTTAGTTTGAAAACTAGTCTTGCCTTCATAGGTAGCCAGTGTAATATTTCAAGAAGTGGGGTTGCTCTCGCATATTTCAATTTATAAAATATTAGCCTTGCAGTAGTGTTTTGGACAGTTTGCAAAGATTTTACTGTACTTTATTTGCATACTGCATATGCTGCATTACAGTAGTCTAGTTTTGGTAATATCATCATTTGTACTATTAGCCAGAATGATTGTTTTGGAAAATACTCAGATCCTTCTCAGTTTCCATAGTGTTTTGAAGCAATTTGGTGTAATTACTGATACCTGATTGTCCATAATTAGATGTTTGTTGAGAATGGTTCCCGGTATTTTTAGTTGCGCTTCAATTTGTTAGGTTTGGCGGTTGATTGTAAATCTTTGGTATGATGTAGGGTTGTGTGGACTGGATAGAACCAGGAATTTAATTTTGTCTCTGTTTAGTTTGAGTTTGAAGTTATATTTGAGTTATATTTGGCGGGCGCTCTTTCTCCATGAGCTGTTATAAGTGTGAGTCACTGGGAAGTTCATACAACATTACTTATCTCCAAATGGAGTTATTTTTGCGTTGTCTCGATTTTGATATTCTTCATTTTATTCTTTGATTGCTTACATCTTAACCCATACAATAGCTATTATTGTTGCACACAGATAATGTACTTACTTTCAGAGCAGATTCCAAGGAGACTCCTTATTTTCAGTGAATGGTCTAAATAATGTAATCAAAAGACGCAAGGTGTCCATGTCCTTTCTAAGCACACTGATGTTTTATTACAGCAAGAAGCACATTTGAATGTAAACAATTGCTCTAAGACTAATTTTCCTTGTTCTGGTTTGCTCTAAAATATTTATTTTATTTCTTACATTTGTATCCCACATTTTCCCATCTATGTGTAGGCTCAATGTGGCTTACATAGTACCGGAGAGGCCTTTGCAGGCTCTGGTGTGAACAAATACAGGGTGATGTTGTGATAAGATCAAGTTCATGTGGCACAGCCACATTAGGGAATCGGAGAACGGAAGAGTTGTGTTATGTCCATTATGTGCTTTAGTTTGGTTGTGTTGCAGAGATTAGGCATTTAAGTTGAATCGGTAGGGTATGCCTTTTTAAACAGGTTGGTTTTTAGTGATTTCCGGAAGTTTAGGTGATCGTACGTCGTTTTCAAGGCTTTTGGTAATGCGTTCCACAGTTGTGTGCTTATATAGGAAAAACTAGATGCGTAAGTTGTTTTGTATTTAAATCCTTTGCAGCTTGGGTAGTGCAGATTTAGATAAGATCATGTTGATTCGGATATATTTCTAATTGGTAAGTCGATCAAGTCTGTCATGTAACTCGAGGCTTCACCGTAGATGATTTTGTGAACCAGGGTGCAGATTTTGAAGGCGATGTGTTCTTTTATTGGGAGCCAGTGTAGTTTTTTCCAGAGGGGTTTTGCGCTTTCAAATCACGTTTTACCAAATATAAGCCTAGCTGCCGTGTTTTGAGCGGTCTGAAGTTTCTTTAAGGTTTGTTCTTTACATCCCGTATAAATTCCATTGCAGTAATCTAAGTGGCTTAGTACCATTGATTGTATCAGGTTGCGAAATGTTTCCCTCGGGAAGAATTGCTTCACGCATTTGAGTTTCCACATTGAGTGGAACATTTTCTTTGTTATGAATGCCACTTGGCTCTCTAGTGTTAAGTTACGGTCCATTGTAACGCCGAGGATTTTCAAGCTGTCTGAGATAGGAAGGGTGTGATCTAGGATGTTGATACTTGTGGAGATGTCCACACTGTGTTGGGATGAGAGGATGAGACAATGACTTTTTTCTTTATTGAGTTTTAGTTGAAATACATTTGCCCATGAATCCATGATGTTCAGGCTGAGCTTGATTTCGTTGGTGATTTCTGTCAGTTTGGTTTTGTAAGGAATGTATGAAAGGGTTAAGGCCATGGTTGGATAAGGACTTGGCAAATGGGGTCATCATTAAGTTGAATAGGATCGGTGATAGTGGTGATCCTTGCAGTACTCCACAGTCTGCTTTCCAGGGTGATGATATGTTTGAATTTAATTTCACTTGATATGTTCTTGTGGTTAGGAAGCCCTTAATCCAGTTAAGTATGTTTCCACCAATCCCGAACTTATCTAGTAATCTTATTAATATATTATGGTTTACCATGTCGAATGCACTAGACATGTCGAATTGGAGGAGAAGGATGTTTTTGTCTGTTGCTATATCCTGCTTGAATTTGGCTAGAAGAGTGAGTAATACTGTTTCCGTGCTGTGGAGGGGCGAAAAAGAGAGGTGTCTCAATTTTTATTAAGAAAACCACAAATGTTAATATTATTCAACAAGCTCAGGATTCAGAGGGAGGATGGGTGATAGTTACTCTTCAATATGGTCCCATAACTGTGTCTATTTTAAATCTGTATGCACCCAATATAGACTCCCGTTCTTTTATGGACTCTGTCAGGGAGGTCCTTCTTGAATATAGTTCTAGTCCACTTGTAATAGGAAGTGATTTCAACCTTCCAATGGATGCTTTTTTGACTCATCACACTACATGCACATTTCAGCCAATGAAATTTGGGCAAGATCGTCATCAAACTTTACATGGTTTTAGCTTATGTGACCCATGGAGACTTTTACACCCCACCGACAAGGAATTTACCTTCTTCTCTTCATCCTGTCAATCATACTTGACGATTGATATTTTCCTAATCTCCAAATCATTGCTGAACATGATAATAGATGCTTATATCCATTCAATTATGTTGTCATATCATGCCTTAATCTCCTTAAGCTTGGATATTAGAATTACCAAAACAAGTTCCTGCTTGAGCCTAAATACTTCTCTACTAGCTGATCCAGCTTTTGTGGATGATTAATAATTACATTAAAGACCTTTTCCAGATTAATATTAACTCAGTCTCCTCTTTTAATACTAATTGGGAAGCATTTAAAGCTTCCCTAAGAGATGAAAACCTTAGTTAATCATCATAGAAAAAGAAACAAGATATGGCTGGAAAAAGCTCGTATTGTCTCTGGTCTTTGTTCCTATCCAGCGAACTTTGTATCTCAAATTTGAATTCAACAAACTTTGCAGCAACAAAGCTCAAAGTGGCATTATACAGCAGCCAACAAAGCTGGAAGATCCCTCACTAAGTATCTAGCTAATAAAAAACAAAGAACAAGAATTGCAAACATAATAGCTGCTGCTGATACATCATTAGTCAATGACCAGGTAATCACCAGGGAATTTGAATCCTTTTACCAATCTCTCTACACCTCTTCCATTCTTGATCCTTTGAATGCTACTGATACCTTCCTACAACATTTTCCTCATCCGATTCTCCCAGACTCCTAAAATATTATACCCAATACACCCATTTCTGTTGATGAGATTCAATCTGCAATCAAATCACTTGCCGTACATAAAGCTCCAGGTCCAGATGGCTTCCATGCTGAATTCTACAAAGTGTTTGCCACATCCCTTTCATCTATACAGTGTGATTTATTCATTTACCTCCATTTTCATCTTAACAATCAAGGTAGGTGTCGCGTTCTCGAGGGCCTTGGCATGCTGTCAGGTCCTCGAGACGGAACTGGGAATAGCGACCCCTGCTGAGGAGCGACAGAGGCAGGCAAGACCACCCTGGAGCGGAACACATGGAAGGGCCGGACTGGACCTCTGGATTGGAAGCAGGCAACTGGAACTAGCAGAACAGCAACCTCTTCACCTGCACTTAGCCACCGTTCCGCTGGAGTTGAGCTCCAGCGTGCAGGCGGCCAGCAGGACTTGCAGGACAAGGTGGAACTGGAATCCAGAGGACCCGACCCCGGGTCTAGGAAACACGAGGGAACAAACTATACTAGACTGCACTAAGCGCTGCACGCAGCCGCTAAGCCAGACACACCGGACAGACTAGACAGACAGAAGCTTATCAGGAGCAAGGACTAGGGCAGACATGCAAGCAGGGAAAAAGGGGAGACGGGGAATACCCACAGGGCAAACCCACTAGCTAGGTCGAGGCAGGTAACAGGATAAATCCCACAGAAGATACACGCTAGCTAGACAGATACAGGAATCAGGATACATAAGCAGGGATCCGGATAAGCACACCGGATATACAAGCAAGGTACAAGGTAAACACACGGGACAGAAGGTAGCTAGGCAGAGCGGAAAGCCGGATAACACTAGCTAGCTAAAACCAGGACTCAGGACGAACAAGCAAGGACCAGGATGTGCACACAGGATATACAAGATTCAGGATGTGCACACAGGGAAGATGACAGCTAGGCAGAGCAGAAAGCCGGATAACCCTAGCTAGCCAAAACCAGGACTCAGGACGAACAAGCAGGGACCAGGATGTGCACACAGGATATACAAGGTTCAGGATGTGCACACAGAATATACAAGCAGGGAGTAGGGCAGGCTGCAAACACAGACGGGGAAACCCGGGCTGACCTGCAGAGGCTACCTCCACAACGGAGGCAGGAGGACTAGCAGCCAGGATGTGCACACAGGATATACAAGGTTCAGGATGAGCACACAGAATATACAAGCAGGGAGTAGGGCAGGCTGCAAACACAGACAGGGAAACCAGGGCTGAACAGCAGGCTCCAAACACAGCCAAAAGGCAGAAGGACCAGCAGCCCACACAGAAGGGCAACCAGCCCACAGGTACTGAACAGAAGGACAAGAAGCCCACACAGAAGACAGGCTTAGAAGCAGCGCAGCAACCCACTGACTAACCTGTAGGCCTCTGGGCATGACACTAGACAATAACACCATGCGAAGGCACCGACTGCAAGCACAGGCCTTCCTTATAAAGGAACTCACTGATGAGTCACCACTAGCAGGACAGAAACAGGAAGTTCCTTGCCTCCAAACAGAGGCTTGACACCCAGAGGAAGTGAGCCCACAGGAAGGACAAGCAGGAGCCATCTTGGATACTGGCATAGAGGAGGCGGCAGCCATCTTGGAAGAGGCATAGCCCACACAGGTGAGGTCCAGTAAGGCAATCAGCACACAGAGCCAGAGAGAAACTAAGACAGAGACAGACACAGAGACAAGCAGAAGCCAGCACAGCCACTGACTCCCAGAAACGGTGTAAGAATGAGGGTGGTCACGGCCACAGACGTGACAGTAGGTTTACTGAAGCACAAATAACTGTTTTACCTAACCCGGTTTCCAACTATAGAACCATCTCCCTTCTAAATCTAGATTGCAAAATTCTCGCTAAGATACTTGCCTATATCTTGGAAAAAGTGCTGGGTCATCTTATCCACTCAGATCAAGTAGTATTTATGAAAGGGCATTATATCAGGAATAATGCACATACTTTTTCACTTGATTATGGATTTAGCCCAAATGTATAATTAGCCTGCCATAGCCATCTCACTTGATGCGGAAAAGGCCTTCGATATAGTAGAATGGCCTCACCTTTTTAATACACTCAAGTGGTTTGGTTGTGATACAGCTTTATTGCAATGGGTTCAGTTTCTTTATACATCTCCATGTTCTAGGCTAAAAGTCAATGATTCTCTTTCAACCCCCATCTGTTTACAAAGAGACACCCAACAGGGTTGTCCACTTTCTCCTTTTCTTTTCAATATTGCTTTAGAACCTTTACTTAGAGCCATACATTCTTCCAGTACTATCTCAGGTATATTCTCTAACAAGGTTCAATTTAAAACACTCACACATACAGATGACCTTCTTATTTTTCTCACTCAAACTGTATCCTCAGTACCCAAACTCTTGCAGTTAGTATCCCATTTCTCCACATTTGCTGGCTATCGTATAAATTGAGATAAATCATAAATCATGCAACTCAGTGATAACACTACACAGGCTGATGTAGGTTCCTCAGATCTAAAATGGTCCTCTACTCATCTAAAATACCTAGGTGTCCTTTTTCACAAACATCGGGATCATCTTATGGACATAAATCTTTCTGCTATATCATTAAACGTCAACAAACTTATATATCAGTGGTCACCAAAATCTCTTTTCTGGTGAGATCGGCTAGAAGTAATAAGACCATCATGCCTATGGTTAATTTCTATCTTCATGCTTCCTAAGCTAGCTCTCTCGTCTTTCTATAAAAAAAAATAGAATCCAAGTTATCAGGTTATCTATGCCATAATAAACCTGCTAGGATCACCCTGAAAGCCTCTGAAACAGATAGTGGAGTCTGTTTTCCAGACTTTTATTCATATCATATTGCAGCTTTCCTTCACTATAGGATCATATGGTTATCTTGGCCCACTAATTCCTCTTCCTGCCCCTCCTGGCTTCAAACAGAATCAGATTTGGTCTACCAATTCCTCTTGTTAGCCTTCCCTATACGCCTAAACAGTCAATCCAGTGTAAATCTGACATAATTCAGGCCACGTTACAAACCTATTCATATTCTTGACTCCACTTTCACAAATAATAGGTGATTCTCCTTATCTTCCCCTCTTTGGAACAATGCCAACATTCTAATTGATCGTCTACCTCAGGGGTTTTCAACCCAGTCCTCAGGGCATACCCAACCAGTTGAGGTTATCAGAACATCTCCATTGAATTCAATGGGGATATCCTGAAAACCCGGACTGGGTTGAAAACCTCTGGTCTACCTATATATTGGTATTAATGGTCCATTAGAAGTATTAATACTTTGGCACATGTTATACAAAACAACTCACATTAACCTCTTCTCAATTAATGGATAAATACCAGTTACAAAGGACAGAATTCTATTCATGGCATCAATTGAAACTTTGCATAACTTACACTTTCAGCTCACTCTCATCACTACCTTCATCCTCTGAGTTGCTAAAATTCTGTCTTATTGGTAGTGTTCAAGGTGTTTATTATCCCTCTCTAGACCCCCCGTGGGATCCTTCCACACGGAGGTGTAGAGAGGCTTTGTTCTTCTAAGATCTTTTTAACCGCCTCCCTAAATTCCAGTGACACCCCTTGCCATGGGTATCGACGCTGGGGAGGCATCAGAAGGTGCAGTTCAAATCTAATCCCCATTACCACGGCTTTCTGTCTATCTGGATCTAAGTGAATCCTTGGCCATTTATGTTCCCACATTAAATCTATGTAAGTGAGAGAGAGAATCTAATTTGTGTGTATGTGGGTGGTATTCAGTGAAATAGGTGAATGAGAGAAAATAGATTGAAATAAAGACTGAAACCAGTTAGTGAAAGAATTACTCATTTATTCTTACCCCCAAATAGGGACTTCAGTCAGGTACAGACATCGGGCAGATTCTGGGTACAACTGGACAGAGCGTTGCTGCTTCCAAGGCGTTGGGGAAAAGTTCCAACGATCTGCCAAAATCTCATCTCTTTTATAGGCGCAGGTCTCTATGCAAGTCAATGGCAAGACCCTTTTTTTTCTTAATATTGCACAACCTCTGAATCATACTTTCCTTTCCGGCAGGTGCCCATTTGTACCCACCTCTCCTTTCCGTTTTAGCTATTGCAAGTTATTTTGCAATTTCCGTTATTGTCAACAACTTGTTTTTCTTGTTACCAAAATATCACATATCAGTTTCACATCCTCTTTTATATCATCTTATGATTTGTGTGCCTTCTTATAGAAAGACAAACTCCATTTTAGACCAAACTTTATCCATTTTTGTCCATTATTTCTACATCTTAGGTGCTATGTTCAATTTGACAGTTGTACCAGATTTTGTTAAGACTCATCATACAGGCCTGCTTTTGCAGGTTCTCATTTATAAGGCCATTGGTGGGCTTTCAGGCCCAGTCAGGGCTTCTCAGCTGGTTAAAGCCGTGTAACTTGGCCCATCACCATTCCAGTGGATAGGCCTCAAGCTAGAACCCATATTAACAAAGGCCATGCTACTTCTCTGTTTGTTTTATAAACTCTATAAGCTTGAAAATTTCCTCTTAGGAAGTCTATCACTTCATTATGGCTGGAAGATATCTCCTTGACTAGAGATAGCCCAGCACGGAACAATATTTTTACTCATTCACCCCTCTGCTTCTACTAGTTTAATGCAAATGTTTTACTTTGTATTTCACAAAGCTATTTGGACACCTAGTAGATTGTATAGAGCCAACCTTAGTACAACAAAATTATGTTAGCATTGTAATGCCCACCTAGGAGATTTAATGCACATGCTTTTTAAATGCCCTTGTATCTATACTTTTTGGTCCTCTGTTTGGTCTATTATTAAGACTGTACTACCAATTACTCCCCCTCTATCTTCAGATTTGATAGTGTTTTGCTCATTAGCTATTAACGAATGCTTATCTATTTGGCAGTCTAGGCCACTTAGAAACATGATGGCAGATAAAGGCCAAATGACCCTTCCAGTCTGCCCATCCTCTGTAACCTCCAATTCTACCTGTTCCTAAGCGATCCCACATGCTTATCCCATGCCTTTTTAAATTCTGGAATAGTCCTAGACTCCACCACCTCCACCGGGAGGCCATTCCACGCCTCCACCACCCTTTCTGTGAAATAATACTTCCTTAGGTTACTCATAAGCCTATTTCCTCTTAACTTTGTCATATGCCCCCTCATTCCAGAGCTCTCCTTCATTTGAAAAAGGCTCTCTTCTTGTACATAAATGCCCTTGAGATATTTAAACGTTTCTATCATGTCTCCTCTCTCCCTCCTCTCTTCCAGCGTATAGATGTTGAGGTTCATAAGCCTGTCCCTATAATTTTTGCATTCAAGACCATTTACTAATTTCGTAGCCAACCTCTGGACCGACTCCATCCTGTTTATATCTTTCCGTAGGTGCGGTCTCCAGAACTGCACGCAGTACTCCAAATGGGGCCTCACCAGAGACTTCTACAACGGCACTATCACCTCCTTTTTCCTGCTGGTAATGCCTCTCTTTATGCACCCAAGCATCTTCTGGCTTTGGCCGTCACTTTTTCTACCTGTTTGAAAGCTTTAAGATCATCAGACACAATCACCCCAAAGTCCCACTCTTCCTTCCCACACTGAAGCACTTCACTTCCTATACTGTACCGTTCCCTCGGATTTTTGTAACCCAAGTGCATGACCCTGCATTTTTTGGGATTAAACCTTAGTTGCCAAATATCGGTCCATTCCTCTAGCTTTGCTAGGTCCTTCCTCATGTCATTCATACCTTCCAGGGTGTCCACCCTGTTGCAGAGTTTAGTATCATCCGCAAAGAGACAAACCTTACCAGACAGCCCCTCCCTAATATCGCTCACAAAAATGTTAAAAAGACATCCTAATTGCACTTACTATTCAAATGGTCTTACATAATTGGAACTCTATTGCTTCATTAAATGTCATGTTTTGGTGGTCAAGAGTTCTGATGATGCATAAGTATGAATGTAAGGCTGCTGAATTTTCAAACAGGATGGAAATGATTGACAAAAATTGATTCTCTATATATTCAACTTTTCTAGCTTACAATGACATTTCAGGTCTTTAAATAGTATAATGTTATTTTTTTGGGCTATTATCCCACTGCAAATGCTCCTATGATTCTTAAAGGTCTTCTTGTCTTAGGAGGTTTAACTCTAATACTATGTTTCTGAGGGCAAAGGTTTTACTTAGTTATGGCTTTGTATATAAAACAATGATTTACTCAGTGCACTTTTTCTAGTGAAAAAGGTGCCGGTACTCAAATGCTAGGCCACCCTTCAGGGGTGGGGGTAATCACTGATGGACCCTCCCCACAATAGCCAGGCCCCCTGCAACCAGTCACAGAACCTATGACAAGGCAGAATTGGTGTGTAGAGCCTGAGCTCTTTCATTCAAACTTGAGGTCCATGGGTCAATTTTAGCAGACAATGGAAAAGGTGCCAGTACTCAGTACCCCCAAGTACCTCCTCAAAAAAAGCCCTGGATTTACTTATTGTATTTTCTTATTTTGATAAGTTTATAAAGTACTCCATGGACTATTGTTTGGGTTTTTGTGACATACAGACAATTATTGTATATTTTCTGATTTCCGTTCTCTGTTAAAAATTTTCAATAAAGTACGTGAATTAAAAAAAAATACATATCCAACTAAACCCCTAAAATACTACCAGTACATTGATGACATTTTTATGATTTGGACTGAGGGAGAAGAGACTCTCAAACAATTTTACATATCTTTCAATGCATACCATCCCTCAATCAAATTCAAAATTAATTACTCCACAGAAAAAGTCAACTTTCTAGACACCACAGTCTTTATCAACAATGGCTATATAAAAACATCTATATACAAGAAGCCAACTGACAGATGGACAGTTACCTCCACAATTCTAGCTTCCACCCCTCACATAAAACAAATTCCATTATATACAGCCAAGCCACAAGATACCACCACATCTGTTCTGACCCTAAAAGCAGAGATAAATACCTCAAAACCCTGACTGAATCCTTCATCCAAAAAGGATACAACTCCAAAATAATCTGCAAGGAGATTGCCTCTTCCCTTAAAACAGCCAGAGACAACTTACTAAAGTAAAAAAAAAAAAAAAGAAAGAAAATCACTGAGAGAGTGTCCCTTGTAGTGACATATAATCCAGAGCTATAGTGACTGTGGGGTCCTATGATATGTGCCATCTACTCTCTCTATCTATTTCTGAAATAACCCGGGGAAATGCTTTTTCATGGAAAGGATGGTGAATTTGTTCAAAAAGGCCTTCTGGTGGAAGTGGTAGAGATGAAAACAGTATCTGAATGCAAGAGAGGTTGGGACAAGTACATAGGACCTCTAAGGGAGTGATAGAGAGAGTAGATGGCATGGATGGGCAGACTGGATAGGTCATATGGTCTTTATCTGCCTACATTTTTCTCTGTTTCTATTAAAGTAAGCACACAATAAAAGATATGATCTAAGTATTGTGCTGAGCCTTGAGTTTTCTATGAACCCTGCATTCTTTATATATTTATATGAAGTATGATAAGTCACTGTAAAGGAATTTATGTACAAGGAGGAAGAGAAGCTAGTTCATAAGGGCAGCTGGAGTATGACATCTAGTGGCGATATTTAGAATGCATTACCTAAAGTAGCAGGATCAACATTGTACACAGGTACTGTTGTATTCTATTTGTAATTCCAATAACATTTACAAAACAAATTATTCATAATAGCAATTAACTTTAGTGACAGTTCATAGATATTTACTGTATTATTGCTTGTAGAATTGTCAATTAGTGCAAGGCACAGTCTGATACCTTATTTGGTAAAATGCATCAACCAAGAAAGAAACCTTGAGATGATCATATCTAATGACCTTGAGGCAGCAATACAAAGTGATAAAGCATATTTGTCCTCACATTACCAATGAAAAAGGGGGTATATATGCAGCACACAGCAAATAGTGCTCTTATGCTCGGTCAACTATGTTGACAACTTACGTGTAGTTTGACCGACATACACTAGATTGCTCTATTTGCACTAATAAGCCCGGTCTCCCTCTAGCTTCACTGTGTTCAGCACAATCATCATTTCAAGATTTGAGATGCTGTGTCCTGCAATTTATACCCCCTTTTTCCAGAGGAGGCGATCGTCAGCATGTTTTACTTCAGTCTGAACAGAGATGAATCTTTAAATTATAGTCACTTCAACCTAAAGGGCTCAATTCACGTTTGGATTGGTGCCATTTTTTCTAGGATCTGGCTTCAACTATAGGCTACTTCATTTGATAGCGTCTGACGTCATTTTTTGTTAAATAGCAGCCATTTTGGACATCGTTATGGGAGTGCAGGCTTGGATGCTCCTTTGAATGCATTTTTGTGGAGTATGTATATGTTTGTGGATTTTGTTTTTTATTTCTCATATGATAAAACTGTTCTTATTATTTTTTCTGTCTTTCAGATTTTTTGCCTTCTGGGACCCTGACGCAGTTTTCACAAAACACTGGCCAACGTTGGCCCGGGGGCATTTCTGCATCTTTAAATCCCCACCAGATGCGCTTCGAGTACTTCATTCCAGCCATGAGATAAGTGATAGTGAGGAAAGTTTAAGACAATTAGGTGACAGCAATTTTTTTATAAAACTCTTCCTTCCAATCCTACATAGAGAATTAAGAAAAGAATTTATACCCCTTTAGAAACTGAAAAGAATGAGGATTTTTTTACAAATAGAGTTCAGATTTTTCAAAAGAGAACATCCTGTGATATCTATCATTTACATATTTCCCCAAATCCATAAATCTCTAGCCTCCCTTCCTGGAAAACCAATCGTGTTTAGAATTGCTTCTATTTTGGAACAAATATTTAACAACAAACTCCTGCGACCAATGGTGCCTAAAATTCCATCTTAAATAAGAGATTCATCACATATGATTAATCTTTTGGAAGGCACACCTTATGACACTGGATATGTATCAGCTACCATGGATATTGAATCCCTTTATACCAGTGGTTCCTGAGCCTGGTCCTGGAGGCACCCCAGCCAATCAGGTTTTCAGGATATCTACAATGAATATTCATGAGAGAGATTTGCAAGCAGTGGAGGTAGTGAATGCAAATCTCTCTCATACATATTCATTGTGGGTCTCCTGAAAACCTAACTGACTAGGGTGCCTCCAGGACCAGGTTTGGGAGCCACTGCTTTATGCCAACATCCCTCAGGATGAAGCCTTAGAAATTGGTAGGATCACTTTAGAAAAACGTGAAGAGTACAAAAGAATTCCCACTGAATTTATTGTAGAACTTATGAGCATTGCCTTAAAAGAAAAGGAACAAGAGGTTGATTTAATGGAATTGTACAATTGGGCAAATCAGTATGATCCAAATCTAAAATTTCAGATTAATGACAATAAAACAAATTCCCTTCTTGAGCATTCTAATTAAAATTAATGATGGAAAGATTGAATCATGTAATTTACAGGAAGCCTACAGACATCATAGCAAGTCATTATAAGATAACATCATATAGCCAGTCTCTGCGGCTTAAATGATTATGTTCCACAAAACAAGATTTTCTTGAACAATCTCTAGATATGCAGAAATATTTCTTATAAAGGGGTTATCCAGGAAAAACTGTGTTTAATTGCTTTTCTAGAACATTACAATTAGAGATAAAAGAACTGTTGAAACCGAAAAAGGAAAGTAGGGAAGAAAGGGTGGTAATTATACACATTAATCATTTGTCTACATTGCTAGACTATTGAAAAAACATTTGCATATTTAGAATATTGACTCATTCCACAACAGTTGACTTTTGGTTACTTACATAAGGAATAGGAATCTGAAAGACCATTTAGTTCCATCTGCACTCCCACAGCCGACAGCCATTAGAAGAAACAATGTTTTTGGACACTTCCCAGTTTGCATTGTAATCTTAAAACTAAATCCTTCTGTCACCTGATTACAAATGAGATTTATGAATTGCCACACTTCTCTAACTGCAAGACCAGAGAAAGTAGTTTATTTGCCATTTTGCCCATGCAAGCTTTTATATATTGGTAAAATCAAAATGGCACTGCACAAAAGATTAATTGAATACAAAAGTGTAATCAGAAGAAGGGTTATGGAAAAACCTATAGCTAAACACTCAGTGCAAGCAAATCATAACTGATGATGATAAGTTTTTGGTGATTGCAAGACCCACTACATCCTGGAGAGGTGAAGATAGAGATAATACGTTATTGCAAATAGAACATTTCATTTTTTAAATTTGATACTCTAACCCCCCCCCAGGGGGTTAAATCAAGAGATGGATTTGTCAGTGTTTCTTTAGTATATTTTATGATGGTTCCTATCTTTTATTTATTTTTAATTTTTTATTATTTGATCTGTTCAGTATTTGATTTTAGCTGCTGTGATGTTTTTAGGTGTTATGATCTGTACTTATATTTTTATTCTTGTGATTAATATTCTTATGATTTGACCTTTATGTACATACTGAGTCATGCCTTTATATGTACAGTTTCTAATTCACTGTATTTAAATAATTTTCCATTCACTCAAGTTTTAGGTGTTATGTAAGAACATAAGAATAGCCATACTGGATCAGACCAATGGTCCATCTAGCCCAATATCCTGCTTCCAACAGTGACCAATCCAGGTCAATTAGTAGCAACATTCAATGCTACCAATCCTGGGGCAAGCAGTGGCTTCCCCCATGTCCATCTCAATAACAGACTATTGACTTTTCCTCCAGGAACTTGTTCAAACCTTTTTTAAATCCAAACGTGCTAACCTTTGTTACCACATCCTCAGCGAGTTCCAGAGCTTCATTATTTTTTG
Organism: Microcaecilia unicolor; assembly: GCF_901765095.1. Classification (NCBI taxonomy): domain Eukaryota; kingdom Metazoa; phylum Chordata; class Amphibia; order Gymnophiona; family Siphonopidae; genus Microcaecilia; species Microcaecilia unicolor. Next base: position 530,945,737 of record NC_044031.1, read on the forward strand.
AGTGAAAAAATATTTCCTCCTATTTATTTTAAAAGTATTTCCATGTAATTGTATCAAGTGTCCCCTGGTCTTTGTACTTTTTGAAAGAGTGAAAAATCTATTCACTTCTACCTGTTCTACACCACTCAGGATTTTATAGACCTCAATTATATCTCCCCTCAGCCGTAACCTCTTTATCCTTTCCTCATATGAGAGGAGTTCCATCACCTTTATCATTTTGGTCAATCTTTTTTGAACCTTTTCTAATTGCACTATATCTTTTTGGAGATAAGAAGACCAAAATTGAATGCAATACTCATGGTGAGGCCATGCCATGGAGCGATGCAGAGGCACTATAATATTCTTGATCTTATTTTGCATCCCTTTCCTAATAATTCCTAGCATCCTGTTTGCTTTTTTGACTGCCACCACACACTGAGCAGAAGATTTCAGCATATTGTCTATAATGACACCTAGATCTTTTTCTTGAGTGCTGACTCCTAAGTTGGACCCTAACATCAGGTAACTATGATTCAGAAAGGGCTTTCTATCCCGCCCATCAAACTAGTATCGCAGTGGCTTCCAATCTAAAGGGGGAGGAAAAGACAATCACACATACTTAATTGTTAAGACATGTGGGCATAAGGGGGGGAGGGGAGAACTACAATATCATATAGAAAAAAGAGAGGGTGGAGGGGAAAAATCATCAGGATCAGGGGTCTCTCTGCTAACCTCCAAAGGCCTTTAAAAACAGGTGAGTTTTTAAGTCAGTTTTAAACTGGAATAAAGTGAGAAGAGCTTTTAGACCATGCTTAAACAGTTCCAGAGCTGATGGCCCTGAAAAGAAAATATGGAGCAACGAATAAGCACTGAGGAAATTTCATGAAATGAGGGAACAACTAGAAGATGATGTTGATAGGAACGTAAGGGTCGGGAGGGTATATAGGGAAGATGAAGTATAGAATGAAATGAATGTTTCTCCGTAGTCCAAATCTTATAGACCAAAAAGAGTAGCTTGTACTGAATGTGAAAAGGAATAGGTAGCCAGCAGGCATCCTTTAGAAGTGGTGTGATGTGGTCATGTTTTTTGTGTCCGGTAATAACCTTAATAGCTGTGTTCTGAACGAGTTGTAGGCGTCTAACTTCACGCTGAGGGAGACCAGTGTAGAGAGAGTTACTATAGTCCAGTTGTGAAATACAAAGGAGTGAACCAGGATAATTAATGCAAAAGGAAAAAGAAATGATCTGATGGACCTGATATACCTAAGGTGAAAATAGGTACGATGCACTACTGAAGAGATTTGCAGGATAAAAGTTAATGTACTATCTAGTATAACACCAAGAATTTTGGCCTCTTCCATCAGGGTAATAGGAACTGCATTGAAAAAAATTGTGCTAAAGACCCCAATGGTAGGTTTTGAGGAGAAGAGGACAGCACGTGATTTCCCTGGATTTAGTATCAAGGGATGTTATGTGAGCCAAGAGCACATTTTAGCTAGTTTATGACTAATTGTAACTATCTGGAAACTGTCTGAGGGATCTATGGTGCTTAGAAGCTGTATATCAACCGCATTCACAAAGGAGACAAATCTTAGGGATTGAAGAAGAGTTAGTAATGGCGCTACAAAAATATTAAATAGTAGGGCGGAGAGCACTGAGACTTGAGGTACACCCGAGGGCAGCGAATATGAAGCAGACTGAGAGTCATGAAAAGAAACTGTGTAAATGCAATCAGTGAAGTACAAGGTAAACCAAGAAAGGGAAGTACTTTCTAGGCCGATGTCTGAGAGTCATTGGAGTAGGAGGGAATGATCTACTGTATCAAATGCAGTGGTAAGGTCAATAGAGAGGAGCAGAACAGATTTGGTTTACTCACATGAGTTTTAATATAGGTGGTTATACCCAACACCACTTAGGGACCCTTTTACAAAGCAGAGGCAGGGCTTCCATGCATGTAGCATGTGCCAAATTGACACTACCACCCGGTTAGCGTGCCCACCCAGCGGTAATTTCAAAATTGGCATGCCCTGATTCCCCCAGTGGTAATCAGCAGTGGAGTCACATTAGCGCACTCTGCATGAGTACCACACGTGTAGTGTGTGAGTCCTTACTGCTAGGTCAATTGGTGGTAATAAGGGCTCTGGTAGTAAATAGCCGCACGCTACTTTTAATTCCAGCGCGTGGCCATTTACTACCCCCATTTTAAAAAAAGCCTTTTTTCCTTGCTGTGGTAAAGAAACATGTGTCCATATTACTGCAGGCCACTTTTTACCACGGCCTAGTAAAAGGACTCTTTAACCAGTTATCTCTGCTAAAACTGACTGGTTAGTACTGAACTCAATGACAGCTATCTCATGAGTATTCTAGAGTTAGAATTGGGTTAAGTGGCAACATTCAGCTCCTCACCACATAAGTAAACCGCTTACATCAAGCTGCATAAATAGTAGTCCTAACTCAGTGGCGTAGCCTGACCCAGTATTTTAGATGGACCCAGAGTTAACTTAGACGAGCTCTTCCACGCCATGCCAACCACCCACCCCCCTCCCCAAGGTCTAAAAATGTATGGTTTTTTCACCTACCTCATCAACATCTCTTCTCCTCCGTGGCGTCTCAACATCTGCCTGCCCGTTGCTGAACCCCGTTCTTCCCCTGTGCACTTTTTTTTTTTATGTTTCCTGTATTTTATTTAAATCGTTTTTATTATTGGCAATAACATAAAATAACATGTACATTACTCGCAAAAAAGCACACATACAGAGTATCATCATACAACTGAAGTCACTATGCATTTTACATTTTCTCCCCGCTTCCCATCTTCCTCCCTCAATCACCTTCTTATTCTATGGTTTCAACGTTTTAATGGAGAGATTTTGTAATGAGACTCCATATCAAAACAGTATTATTATTTTGTATAAAACTCATACTAATGGATCTATCATGTAAACAGTCTCAACTTTAGCCTCATCCGCAGGCTTTATATAATTATGTCAGTCATTTGTGTTACTGATATGTGCAAGTAATAACCAAATACCATACAAGACACCAGCACCTTTGGCCATTAACAGGTATCAAATTCAACACGTTTAAATCATCATAACAGTTTTTCCCCTCCCCCTCCCCCCCACTCCACACTACTACTTCCAGGCTTAATTCTCTCAACTGGCCCACACTCCAACTTTTAAGTACATACATATACCTATAGTGACTAAACCTGACTCCGAGGTTCCCAATGCATCTGCAACTCTAATGGTCCCCAATGGGCACTCAATGACTCAAGTAACCACGAGTCATTTCCAACTAACCAAAAATTCCCATCAGGGCATCAAGAGTCATTGTCATCAAATGGTCTAAAGTCTCTTTTCCACCAAACCTCCCAACCCCCCCTCGCTCCCCCCTCCCCCCCCCCCCCCCGGGTTTCCATGGTGTACTGTCAACAATTAAGAATTCTACTACGCGCCACCGGGGTTAATGAATCCCAGAAAGGCGACCACCTCCAACAATAAGCATCCCCTTTGGATGAGGCCAGGTCTCCCACTCCCCTACGTTCTAATGCACATAAGGAAATCATTCTAGACCTCCATTGCTGATAAGTGGGGCTTCTGCCGTTATCCATTGGTGAAGGATTACTTTCTTATCCATAAGAACCGCCCGTGGCACCTGCAGTGATCCATTATTGCTGTCTGCGCTAGCTCCTCAGGCTTCCATTGGTCAGATCCTGCCAGACAGGAAGCAGGAAATGACATCAGCAAGGGTAGAACTCTGCCGATGGAAGCCTGCGGGGCCAGTGCAGGCAGCAATAATGGATCACTGCAGGCACCGGGGACGCCTGTAAGATACACAGGGAATGGATGGGGTTCAGTGATGATTGGGCAGATGCTGAGGTGCCACAGAGGAGGACAGATGTTGATGTGAGGTTCCACAGCTAGATGGACCTTAGCCAAGAATTGGTGGTGTCCACCTGTAGCTACACCACTACCTAACTTTAAGCAGTTTGGCTTATGTGGTGATGGGCTGAATAGTGACGTAATCGGCTATGTGTAGCCAGCTAAAAAAATGGATATTCAATGCCGACGCCCAGTCAGGACCCAGCATTGAACATCCAGGCAGCAGTCAGCAAAAAGCACACTGCTACAGACTTAATATCGATAACGAACCCAACAAATAGCTGGCATAAAAAACTGTTAATAACATAAAGCTAGAAAAAAGGTGATTCAAATAACCATGCCTTGCATATTTTCCTAAAATCAGGCATTCAGCTCAAGAGGTTTAGCATTCTATTTAGGCCTGCATAAGAAAAAAAAACTTAATGGTTTCTACCAATATGATCTTTCCTGGAACTTAAAGGAGTGAAAGTTGTAATGAATATAAAGATCAAATGGGGATAACCCTGTGAACATGTATACTCAAAACATGGCATCTCTTTTGAACCCTTAAACTGAAAGAGTATCTTGAAATCAGTCCTTTGAATAACTGGAAGCCAGTGCAATATCTTTAAAACAAGCGAGATGTAATCTCAGGCATGCTGCACAGCACTTTCTACAGCTTTTTAACTGAATTTTAGGAAAGCCAATATATAGAGAATTACACTGACATAAATAGGGCAAATAATGCATGTTCTACAAGTGGAGAAAGCAAGCTTCAACTGTTTTACTGATGAGCCTGCACAGTTACATGTGAATCCAAAACTATTCCCGGAACCTTCATTTCCTCTTTTTGGATTTAGTATCTCAACATGTACATGCACTAGGGGACGTGAGTTAATTAAATGCAATGGAGTGAAATGAAAGAAAATACCGGTAATTGGGATTCAGAGTGGAATCAGCATTATATTATTTCAGGCCCTCTCCCACTTGGTATGAATCAGGAAATCCTTTAGTAAATTGGGCAAATAGTCTCGTTACAAACAAAAGAACAGCACATCTCTGCATTTCTTCCCCTTCCTCTTCAACTGCGTTATCATCCACTCTGGGAATAAGGTAGTGGAATACTGGTAACCAGCATATTTCTTTGGGGAAAAGGCACTGTCATTCAGCTAATAAGGCAACAAGAGTGTAACTTAGGACCAGAAGAGCCACTTGCATCATCTTACCTAAACATTTTCCTAGCTTGCAATTCCAAAGAGAAATCTGACTCCACATAAAGTTCCCTAATTTATATATTAAAAGTCTGCACTTATTTCTAGCCAGTTGTTGAAAGAACTACTGCACATATCGTGGAATAAGAAAATAGATGCTAGCTTTTGCTTAGAAGCACTGGGACTTTCAAAACATCTGAAGGAAATCAACCAGAGCACTGCTGAGGATTCCATAGGGAAATCTACATCTTATATGTAGTAGAAAGAAGCAAAAGTTAAGAACCAGGACTGTATGTCTCCTTTGATTTGTTGGTGCGTCACTGTAGTCTTGGCTACAAGGCTAAAATTGATTATGCATACAAAGTAGAGGAGTAGCCTAGTGGTTAGAGCACTGGTCTTGCAATCCAGAGGTGGTGGGATCAAATCCCACTGCTGCTCCTTGTGATGTTGAGCAAGTCACTTAACCCTCTGTTGCCTCAGCTACAAACTTAGATTATGAGCCCTCCTGGGACAGAGAAATATCCAGCGTACCTGAATGTAACTCACCTTGAGCTGCTACTAGAAAAGGTGTGAGCAAAATCTAAATAAATAAAGAGGGAGTTCACAGTACACTCTTTGGAATGGCTTATGTTATGAATGTTAACATTTACTTCTGTAAATTGCCTAGGGGCCCTTTTACTAAGCCGTGGTAAAAAGTGGCCTGCGGTAGTGTAGGCGCGTGCCAGGCCAGTTTTTACCACGTCTACAAAAAAATGGCTTTTTTTTAATGAGATGGGAAAAGGGCCTGCGGTAAAAATGAAACCAGTGCACACCCAAAACTGGCCTGAGCCCTTAATGCCACCCATTGATCTAGCAGTAAAGGCTCACGCGCTACATGTGCGGTGACTGGTCGGCGAGCGCCAAGTGCCGATCGCATATAGGAGGAAATAAAAAAACAATTGATCCACACATTATGGGCATGTGCCAAATCTGAAATTACCACCAGGAGGGCGTGCTGGCCTGGCAGTACTCTCATTTGGGCGTGCGCTGCATGCTCATAGAGCCTGCCGCGGCTTACTAAAATGGCCCCCCTACAAGCTCTAGTGGAAGAAGCAGTATAGGAAATTTTATGTTACGTTGTTACAGTTTTTGTAGTAAAATCCAGTTTTAACATGTGGACTATATTCCCAGGTATCATATATCCCAGGGAGAAAAATATTTGAAACCATTAACCATAACTAGGACTAGGGGGCATGCAATGAAGCTACAATGTAGTAAATTTAAAACGAATCGGAGAAAATTTTTCTTCACTCAACGTGTAATTAAACTCTGGAATTCGTTGTCAGAGAATGTGGTAAAGGTGGTTAGCTTAAAGGAGTTTTAAAAAGGTCTGGACGGCTTTCTAAAGGTAAAGTCCATAGACCGTTATTAAGTGTCTTGATTTGGACTTAGATGTCATATCGAAAATGTCCCTCCATGTGGGAACTTTTCAACTTCTTGTATTTACATGGGTTTTGTATTAATTATATTGTGACTCATAAGCCTCCAACCTCCATCATTCTAAGTAGGACTGATAGAACTTGGGAGATGTTTTACTTTTGTAAGAGGAACTTCTTACTAATGTTTTGATTAATGGTATTTTAGCTTCGGCTATTAACTCAGTAACTGGTGGCAACTGGTAGCTCCTCTACTTGAATGCCATGAGAAAAGATAATAAAATGAGATGATGTTATTGTGTAGTTTAGTGAGAGGAATTTTGTCTTTGTCCCTTGCTTCTTCCATGCTTCAGGGCTCAAGCAGGTCAAATGCCTGGAACTTGAGAGGTTTGAGACCCAAGCACCAAATAAGTCTCAGGACAAAGAAAAAGGAGGTCTGTCTTTTCATTGTTTCTTCTACTATCTCAGGGAGTACAAAAGGAGCAATCAGTCCTGATGCAACAACCCTAAGCTGCCAATTAGATCCAGATTCACAGGACAGGGTTAATCCAGGCCTGGGTTTACCCCAGTGCATGCTGGGACTTGTAGTCTTGCTTTTCTTAGGGAATGCAATGGGGAAATCAGAACTATAGGTCTCTGCATGCAACTGGGTAGGACTGGATCAACCTTGTCCTGCAAACCTGGATCCAGTTAGCAGCCTTCAATAAATCAATCTGAAGACAAAAGCAGAATCCCCCAATTATATGAACAACCTTATCGACCTACCAGCTAGAAATAGATCATTGTCGTCTCGTACTCATCTTAACTTACATCTCCCCAAAGACATCTATATATATAAAGCTCACCCTCAATGTTCTGAAGACAGTGACGTCAGTGAAGCCAAGCCCTGACTTCCTTCAAAAAGGTTTGAAGGTTCGTGGTGGTGAAGCCACCAAAATCGCTCCGGGCCCCGCCCTCGAGGGAGGAGCAATGGCAGAACAATGAAGGGGTTGGCAGGGAGGGAGGCAGGGAGGCGGGGGGGGGGGGGAAATCGCTACGGGCCCCGCCCTCACGTCAAACGTCATGACGTTGAGGGCGGAGCAATGCCACAACAACGAAGGGGTTGGCAGGGGGGGGGTGTTGCCGACGAAATCCTTGCTAGCGCCCATTTCATTTGCTCAGAAATGGGCCTCTTTTACTTGTCAAATATAAGACCTTCTATGCATCCAGTTTCTCCTTCCTGGGTAGCCAGCTTTGGAACGCCTTGCCAAGAACCATCCGAACAATCAATGATCATTTACCCTTTAGGAAAATGCTGAAAACCCATCTATTCAAGACAGCGTATCCACCTGACACTACTTAGCTCAAAATCTTCCTCCTAATCTTTGGTCCCGAAGACTATTTTACCTCAGATGATATGTCCCGATGATTTGTCCTGATGACTATCTTACCTCAGATGTTATTTCCCAATCTCCCTATGCCCTTACCTTTACCTATCCATCCTTTGGCCTTTATCTTTTTCCTCCTTATCCTCCCTTCCTTACACTTCCCAATCTCTTTTCCTTTTGCTTCATCCTTCCTTATTTCCTCTGACTTACTCTACTCATTTTCCTTTAAATCCCACCTCCACTACGTTTACTACAATTTACAATATTTTCCTTAAAGACTTTGTGATTGTAATTGTAATTGTATTTACTATGTAAGCCTCATTGAGCCTGCTTTGTGTGGGGAAGCGCGGGGTACAAATGTAATAAATAAATAAACAGATTAGTTTCTCTTCTTCCTCATCCAGGTGAGAATTGGAACTCGCAGCTAAGCAGCCAGACTCACTAGAGAGAGTTCCTAGAGCCAAAAGGTCTAAAGTGTGAAGAATTCTAAGGAGCATGGAAAAATATGTTTTGCTTTGAAAACATTCATAGCTAAGATCCACACCCAAGGTTGGAGAATATGGATTATCAGGAGCAGGTCCTGAGAGTCAAGGTGACGATAGACTGAACAGTAAGGCTAAATATTCAAAGCAGGCAGGAGAGGCTGAATATTGACCTGTGAATATTTTTGGATTTTTTGAAGGGGTTTTTTTTGTGTATGTGTGGTTTTGTATCCTATTATCCCTAGTGACTTGGGGAAAATTGTCCATGTAACATAGTAACATAGTAACATAGTAACATATATAGTAGCATAGTAGATGACGGCAGAAAAAAGACCTGCATGGTCCATCCAGTCTGCCCAACAAGATAAACTCATATGTGCTACTTTTTGTGTATACTCTTCCTTGATTTGTACCTGTCGGCTCCCAGCAGGGAGAAGGACCGGCTTGCAGCCTAGCCGTCGGAAGGGGCAGAGAGGACGTGCCGGGTGCGCGCACGTGTGCAACGTGCGCAAACTAACCTCTTACCATGGAGCTCTGGTAGGACTCAATGAGGCCTGGGGCTCGATTTTTGTTAGGCCCAACCAGAGTCCCAGGGATTGGTGGCTTTTTGGGCTGGTTTTTATTTTGGCTCCGTTTTTGAAAGAAGACCCCCGGGACCGGTATAGCTGGTGGTCGTGGTGAAAGGGGATCTTCAGGGAACAGATAAGGGGCCAAGTGTCCAAAAACTTTATTTAGTGTTTTTAAAATTTTATGGTTTTGGGAATTGCGGATCTAGGATGGAAAGGGTTGATGTGATTTGAATTATTTTTGCAGTTTCGGGTTCAGGGAATTTTATTGTTATTTTCTGGGGGGTTAAAAATTGAAAATTTAAATTTTAAGTAGTAGTTTCAGGGGGGAGGCTAAAAAAAGGGTCTAATTTGGGGTGTAAAATTATAAATTTGACGCTGAGGGTATAGAAAGGATTAATTTAATTTTTGAAGTAGGAATAAATTTAATTTGGGACATTTAAATGGGTTTTTTTTAGAAAATGGTGGGGCGGACATTAAATATAATTATTTTTGAAAAGTAAAAACATGGTTCAGGGGGGAATGAAGGGCTGAATTATAGTTGAAAAATTGGTACAGTTTGGGGTAAATTAGGATTTTATTTTTAAAGATATTACATTTTCCCATTGATTTCTATGGGGAAAATAAAAAGAAAATGGAGACTGAGCATGGTCAGTTGGAATTCCAATGGTCAGGTAAAAAAAAAAAAAAAGGAATTCTAAGGGACATTTCTATTGGCAGAGACGCACTGGTGCTCAAGCCAGAATTCCGTTGGCTTGGCAACGCGGAAGCTGACGGTTGGCAGAAGGAGCTGAAGCAGAAGAGGGATAGGCTGTGTGCTGCAGTGTGTCTGTGACTGACTAACAACTGCAGTAGAATTTAAGTCATTAATAGACAGTGTGAGGAATTTGGAGAGAGGGAGAGAAGTTGTGGTGAGAGTGTGAATCCAGTACTCTGAGTGCTTGAGGTTAATCTCTCCTTGGGGTTGTGGATTAGGAACTTTAAGTCCTGTATGTCTGAGGAGTAACAGGAAGGAAAATAATAAAAGGGGTTGGATGTGAATTGGTGAGGTATTAACTGTATAGGACCAAAAATCCTGACTGGTGAAATTAAAGGATAAATCAGAGCTAAAGTGTCTGTGTATGGTAGAAGGATTGGGGAATAGAATGTTATGAGAGCTAGAGTGTATAAGGAGAGTGCTGCAGCAGAAATAGTGTGAGTGCGCTTCAGGGCTGCTCCTGCTAGGATAGGGTAATTAAGTGAGGTTAGGATTTAAAAGAGAGGGTATTTTATTTGAATTTCATTTTGATTAGCAAGAGGCCACAGTTTTGATCGAATAAATTTATGTTTAAATCACATTTATTGTATGGCTCAAACACAACACATAACAGAATTCAACGTTTCCTGCCACACAGTCAAATTAACAATTCAACCATCCCCCCCCCCTCACTCTCCTCTCTCCCTTGCCCCCCCCACCTTCCCCATTCCCACCCACCTCCCCCCACCACCCCCCTTCTCCAATTTCACCTACAGTCTTTAAATCATAGTCCATGCCTGTGCGTGTGCATACTTAATTAAGAATCCTGCTTCTCGCTCTGGGTTGCAGCGTGTCCCAAAATCTCTCCCAAGTCCTCTGCAAAGCCTTCCCTTCTTTTGAGTCCAGAGTCGCCACTCCACATCTCTCCATCTTCAAAAGCTCTACCATTTGAACTCTCCACACTCCCAAAGTAGGGGCCTCCTGCTCTCTCCAATTCAGCAAAATGGCTTGCTTCCCTACCAGGACTGCTTTCCTCAGAAACCAGAGAAACCCCGACTGGGCCAGCTTCACATACTGAAACTGCTCAAAGAGCAATAATGGATGTCTTTGCACCTTGCATCCCCATTGTCCATGTATTTCTTTCAGTATCTGAGCCCAGAAATTCTCTATGTGCTTACATGTCCAAAACATGTGTCAGAGTGTGGCCGGGTCTTCGCCACATTTGGGGCATGCCCCTGATTCCCCAAACCCGGCTTTTTTCGCCCTGCTCGGGGAGAAGTAGAGGCAGAGTGAAAATTTGTATTGTAGTTCCCAATGTTTAGTAAAGGAGAAGGTTGTGTTGATAGTCCTTACATAGCTCCAAAATTGATAGAATAAATTTAATATCACACACAGAGAAGTACCACCTAAGAATAGGGAGAGATGGTTTTGCCTCCTGTTATTTTATTAAGGGAAGGTGTAGGGAGAAGAAAAGAATCCTGAGGATCTGGCGTTTGAAGAAGTTCTGGGCCCCCACGCAAGAAAGGCCTCTACTCACATCGATGAAGAGACTGAGTTAAGAGTGCTCCACAGCTAAGTGACATTTGCACTACTACTAAAAAGAGAGAAAAAGAAAAATACTTACCTGGTGATCTAGCTGGGAAATACATTTCGGATGCCTGGAGAGGGTGGTCCTGCAAAACAAAATTGGTCGCCAAAGAATCAAATTCTTTATGCATTTACATTAAAAAAAACAATTACAAAATTCACTGATAGTAAAGGTTCACAAATGTAAAAGTTTGTAAAAGGAAAAAAAATATGTATCTGATATCTGGTGCAAAGTTCAGCCGGTAAAGTTACCCTGTGAGAAAAGAGAGTAACAAATGGTAATGGTCACATTTCTAAATCTCATATAGTTACAAATTGTTAATAGAAATCAACTGAATTGGGGGTAAGGAAACGTGGAGGGGCGGCCAGGTTCGGTTTCCGGCCATAATGGAAACCGGACCCGGCGATCTCAAACCCGGCCAAATGCAAGGCATTTGGTCGTAGGAGGAGCCAGCATTTGTAGTGCACTGGCCCCCCTGACATGCCAGGACACCAATCGGGCACCCTAGGGGGCACTGCAGTGGACTTCAAAAATTGCTCCCAGGTACATAGCTCCCTTACCTTGTGTGCTGAGCCCCCGAAATCCCCCCCAAAACCCACTCCCCACAACTGTACACCACTACCATAGCCCTTAGGGATGAAGGGGGGCACCTACATGTGGGTACAGTGGGTTTGTGGTGGGTTTTAGAGGGCTCAACATTTATCAGCACAAGTGTAACAGGTAGGGGGGTGGGCCTGGGTCCACCTGCCTGAAGTGCACTGCACCCACTAAATACTGCTCCAGGGACCTGCATACTGCTGTCAGAGAGCTGGGTATGATGTTTGAGGCTGGCATACAGGCCGGCAAAAAACAATTTTTAAAAAAATGTTTTTGGGTGGAAGGGGGTTGGTGACCACTGGGAGAGTAAGGGGAGGTCATCCCCGATTCCCTCCGGTGGTCATCTGGTCAATTGGGGCACTTTTTGATACTTGGTCCTAAAAATAAATGGACCAAGTGCAGCCGGCAAAATGCTTGTCAGAGCCGGCCATCTTTTTTCCATTATTGGGCGAAGCCGGCCATCTCGTAACCACACCCCTGCCCCGCCTTCTGTACCCTGCCTTGAAGTCTGGCCGGCTCCGCGACGGAACGCAGTTGGCACTGGCCAAAATCGGCTTTCCATTATACCGATTTGGCCGGGTCCAGGAGATGGCCGGCCATCTCCCGATTTGTGTCGGAAGATGGCCGGCGATCTCTTTCGAAAATAAGCTGGATAGTTACTCAAGTGCAGTTAAGTTGTCAGTGTATGAGTGTTACAGTTTTGAACATAGAAAACAAGCAGTAACTGAAAAAGGTAATACTACCGTTAAATGTGTATTTTTATGAACTATTAAATTGTTGGGTTTTTAATTGCCTTAAATTAAAAAAAAGGAAAAAAACCTTGAAATTAGTTCTCTCTCTAGTTTTTTTTGTATCTTCTCTTCCCTTCTGGGTAATGTGTTTGTGGTACCCAGTCTAGACTACTTCTCTCAACTGAACCACTACACATTGGTATGTCAGCTTAGCCCAGGAGTGGGGGAGGGGCTTACATTATTGAGATGGACGTGAAGGAAGCCACTGCTTGCCCCGGGATTGGTAACATGGAATGTTGCTGCTAATTCAGATTCTGCCAGGCTCTTGGGACCTGGATTGGCCACTGTTGAAAGCAGGACTGGGTTAGATAGACCAATGTTCTTAGTTTTCAATCAATTTGTGTTTTCCTGCTCTATACTGCTTAGAATTTTGTAGACCACTGCCATGTACCCCTCCATTGTCTCTTCTCCAGACTGAAGAGCCCTAACTCTTAAGCCTTTCCTCATATGAGAGAAGTTCCAGCTCCATATTCATTTTGGGTGCCCTTCTTTGAACCATTTCTAATTCTGCTATATCTTTCTTGAGATGTAGCAACCAAAATTTTCCTAATAATTCCTAACATTCTCTTTGAGAGTTTTTTTTTTCTTTTTGTTTTTTTGGCTGCCACACACTGAGCAGATTTCAGTGCATTGTCTATGATGACAAAGGACCTCTTTTACAAAGCCACACTAGCAATTTTGCACTGTAAATGAGAGGAAGTCCATTCAATTCCTATGGGCTTCCTCTCATTTGCCACTTGGGAATTGCTAGTATGGCTTTGTAAAAGAGGCCCTTAGGGTCCTTTTACCAAGATGCAGTAAGCACTAGCTCGCTCTTACCAAAGCTTAAAAGGGCTTATAGTAGGGCACGCTCAGGCATCTTGTGGTAAGTTCTGGGTTAGCGCATACATACCAAATGGTAACAAATTATTTTTATTTTAAGTGAAGGGGTGTGTCAGTGGTGGAGAGTGGGCATCTCTGCAGTAATCAGTGCAGCTACGTTGCCTCAAGCTAAATAGTACTAATCTTTTTTAATAGCCATGCACTAATGTCTACATTAGTGCATGGCTATTAATACAAAAATTAAAAAATTAGCCATTTTATTGCTGCACTAAAATGGCCTTAGCATGCGGGAAAGACCCACGTAAGAGTGCACTAAGGCCACTTTTTAGCACTGCTTTGTAAAAGGGTCCCTTAGAAAAGGAAGAGAGAGACTGAGGTTCCAGATTTAATTGTTTATATTTGCTTTAATCATTCACACATCATCTTTGTAGCTAGTAGAAATCCCCAAGCCCTACAGCTGAAGACATTCTCTACAGAACTCCCAGGCCTTCTGAACGCTTTGGGATGCTTCAAGTCTCCAATGCCAGTATCCTGTGTATGCTCAGTTCATGTATGAAAACTGAGCATGCAACCAGGGTGCCAGTGTCGCAGCTGGGAGCATGGCCGTCAACTGCCACGGCATTCAGAAGACCTGGGGGTTCTGCAGAGAATGTCTTCAGTAGGCAGGACTTGGGGATCCCTTCCAGCCAATGTATTAATTGTTTTCATTTGTTGGTGTGTGGGGGGGGGGGGGGAGTGGGGGTGGAGAGGTAATGCATATGCCCACCCATTCCACTCTAGGGCCTACCCAGAAATTGTCTTCTGGCTATGCCACTGTAATGTGTGTGAAACAAACCAAAAAAAATCAAAAAATTGGGAAGAAAATTTAAAAATCCAAACTTGAACTAAACTTATTTGCCAGTTCACATACATATCTTTGAGATACTGAATGAGTAAGCTCCTGTTCCGCATCCACAGAATCCGTCATTCAGATTCTGCAGCCAGTCACTGTTACTCTGTAGTCTCTGATGGTGAATCTTAAGCTTCACAGGGGATACCCTTAAAAAGGAACTACTTATATACTACTTATATTTTTTAAATGACATAATAATAGGGATAATTAAGCAGGGCCAGCTTTCAAAAAATCTGCAATCATCACAGGAGTTAAAACAATATCTGAGCAAAAATGGAGGATCATGACCATTTCAACTGCCTACTGAACTATCTGTAAAACGTTTCTTAACAGTGCTGCTTAAATGCTGATATTATGGAAAATGGTGAAAGTAAAACCAAGGGATTTAGCAGGTACTTATTTTCTTCTAGCTATTTAAACATTGTTCTCATGGGGAAATTACTTTAAGATGGTTAATTTTCTCAAGTGCTCTGCAGTGATGACTCACACCTCCTCGTGAATGCAAAATCTAGTCCAGATATTAGTTAACAAGAAGTATTGCTTTCTAAACTTGTACTACCTATCACAAGACATGCAGGGGGTGGGCGTCAACATTTAGGCAGCAAGTATGCATGAAAGTAACCAGAATACTAGCATATGAATGAACATATACATGAAAATATCAATAATCTAGCTGTGTGCTATTCTGTAATTATGGGTGCACCTTCGATAGTGTGTAGTGTACATGTGGGAATTCATGGAGGGGCAAAGCTCACACTTATGCATATAACATGTAAAATACTGTATGTTACATACTTAACTCTCAAATCTAGGCACAAACATTTATACCCGCTCTATGGCTGTTGTAATTGCTCCTGCCTAACCACAAACACCCATATATACCCAGTTATGCTAGTATTCTATAAAGGGAGGAAGGTACAAGCTTTCCTCTATGGAATTGGCTCCACATAGGTGGCTCTTTATATAATTGCACTTATAAGAGGCTAGATACTAAGCTGCAGTAAAATTTTGCATTTTACCGCAACTTACTTTACTGTGGGAGTCATTAACCTGCGGTTAGTCAAGTTACTCAGTATACATATGTAGTATCACATCATACCTTATGCCAAGAGTTACTGTATCTTGTTGGGCAGACTGAATGAACCATTCAAGTCTTTATCTGCCATCATCTACTAGATTACTGTGATACTTGCAGGCTTATTTTCGAAAGAGAAGGACGCCCATCTTTCGACACAAATTGGAAGATGGGCGTCCTTCCCCAGGGTCGCCCAAATCGGCATAATTGAAAGCCAATTTTGGGCGTCCCCGTCTGCTTTCCGTCGCAGGGACGACCAAAGTTAACCGGGGGCGTGTCGAAAGCGTAGCAAAGGCGGGACTGGGCCGTGCTTAACACATGCGCATCCTCAGCCGATAATGGAAAAAAGAAGGGCGTCCCTGATGAACACTTGGCCAACTTTACTTGGTCCATCTTTTCTTGCGACCAAGCCTCAAAAAAGTGCCCAAACTGACCAGATGACCACCGGAGGGAATCAGGGATGACCTCCCCTTACTCCCCCAGTGGTCACTAACCCCCTCCCACCCTAAACAAAAACTTTAAAAATATTTTTTGCCAGCCTCTATGACAGCCTCAAATGTCATACCCAGCTCCCTGACAGCAGTATGCAGGTCCCTGGAGCAGTTTTAGTGGGTACTGCAGTGCACTTCAGGCAGGCAGACCCAGCCCCCCCCCCCCCCCCCACCTGTTACACTTGTGCTGGTAAATGTGAGCCCTTCAAAACCCACCACAAACCCACTGTACCTACATCTAGGTGCCCCCTTCACACCTTAAGGCTATGGTAGTGTTGTACAGTTGTGGGGAGTGGGTTTTGGGGGGCTTAGCACCCAAGGTAAGGGAGCTATGCACCTGGGAGCAATTTCTGAAGTCCACTGCAGTGCCCCCTAGGGTGCCTGGTTGGTGTCCTGGCATGTCAGGGGAACCAGTGCACTACAAATGCTGGCTCCTCCCACGACCAAATGGCTTGGATTTGGTCATTTCTGAGATGAGCGTCCTCGGTTTCCATTATTACCGAAAACTGGGGACGGCCATATCTAAGGATGACCATCTCTAAGGTCGACCTAAATTTCGCGATTTGGCCATCCACGACTGTATTATTGAAACGAAAGATGGAAGCCCATCTTGTTTCAATAATACTGGTTTCCCCGCCCCTTCGTGGGGACGTCCTGCGAGGACGCCCTCAGGAAAACTTGGGCACCCCGTTCAATTATGCCCCTCTTGGTGTTTGTAATGAAAGGTGATATAGAAAATCTAAAATAAGTATAAATATTCTGCAGGTTAGTGACTCCTGCAGTAAATAAATAACACATCTTAAGATCAACCTCACAAGCTGCATTATTCATCTGCCCAGGAACACTGGGCTGTTAATATATGACCTGATACTTGCTGTCACCTTTTAAAATTGGCCAGGTGCTTGCTACCTACTTCATGAACCCAACCTTTTCCCAATCAAGGTTTCTAACTCCCTTTTACCTCTATTTAAGTCTTCCAAACCCCCTGGACCCCATTCAGAGCATCCAACCTTCACCCCCCCCCCCCCCGAAAAGTCCCTCCATCCTCCTCAAAGAACATCACCTCCCAGTAGACCCTTCCCCAGGGCCTACCTTGTAAATTTCTAGTGGTCTATGCATATAGATCAGGAGCAGTCCCCAGTCACTTGTGGCCCATCCAGAGCTGGATTCAAAATGGGTGTCAGTTGATCCTTAGCAGTATGACTATGGGACTAAGAAGCATTTCTTTTTAGGAATTTTTTATTAATGGAAGGACAGTAGATTTGGTCTGCTATTTTAGACTATCAATATGATTCTGATGTATTCATTTCCATACTGTATGTTTACTATTTCTGTATTTTATTTTTGATATTGAATATAAGGCACATTGTTCCAAAAATGTTTTTGGATAATGTGGGATATAAGTGTTAATAAATGAAAATGAAATGAAATAAGATGGAAAATGTCAATAATTTCCATATTGATACATTTAGAGGCATATTTTCAAAGCACTTTGGGAGGCTAAGTTCCATAGGTTTCTATGGAACTTTGGGAGGCTAAGTGCTTTGAAAATGAGCCTACAGTATCATAACTTCCAGGTAGCACATGTGATCTCTCTTTACTAGATCACCCCTTACATGTGATACATTACCTCCAGTAACTAAGAAAACCTGCCAGATACAAGCTTTATCCCCTCCCCCCCCCCCCCCCCCCAAGCACATGCTCTGACCCTAAGAGTCATTTCCTCACGTCTTATGGGTATTCTCTGTACCCCCTCTCAGCAGAATTGAATTCTCCATCTTGGGCTCAACAGCAAGCTGTCCTCAACTCTCTGTCCTTCTCTCACCCCATAGAAAACATCCTTTCTTCACCAAAGAGGCCAATATTCTTTTGCAGGATCCAGTAGCCTTTCTGCATTGAACCCTGCATTTATCCAGTCAGACAGACAGACATCACTTTTCCATTAAAATTTAAGTTCCATCTGCAATAATCAGAATCCATTTGTTCAGTCACTCAACATCCATTCCTTTAGTCTGACAGTCTGTCATCCAATTGATCAGCATCCAACTTCAAGGACTCATCCTGTCTGGGCAGAACTCATTTTTCAACTATTCAGTGGGTTATCTGTTTCTTTTTTCTTTTCTTTTTTTTTTTTTTGACAGTTGGAAATTTTGAAAACGAGTCTTCCTCTGGATGTTGGCTTTGTTTAATAATGCATGGAAATACATTGCGACAACAGCACAATTGCAACACTCAGGTATAGCGGTTTTGTAAAACGCAGACGTTATTTTTCAGCAAGTTCTAGGGCAGAGTGCAAGCAGAGTTACAAAGTATGCAAATTGGGGTCGATATTTAGCTGCTGGTGGCAGTCAGTCTTTTTCTGGCCACCGCCAGCTTTTTCCCCAGATATTCAATGCCAGGCCATATCTGGGCACTGGCATTGAATATTTATTTATTTATTATCTCATTTGTACCCCACAGTTTCCCAACAGTGTCAGGCTCAATGTGGCTTACAACGCCCCACACAGGCAGACGCCAATGCGGTAAAATGAAGCTAATACAGCAGAAAACCTACAAGAGATATTGGGGAAGAATAGGAATGGACGGAAACCTGGGCATCTGCAGCCAGTTAACGCTTATGTGGTTGTGCAATATTCAGCACTCAACCATATAAAGATAAGGCTGCATTTTATGCAGTCCTATTTATATGGTTATCTTATGCAGTGAAGTGTTGAATATCAACACTTAGCCGCATAAGGGCCAAATCTGCCCCTAGACTGCCCAACAACTAGCTACCTTGGCTTAGGCACTAATCACAGATATTCAGTAGCACTATCCAGGTAAATGCCACTGAATAGCCACAGTTAGCCCTGGGCAAGTGATTTAAACATCCAGGGACCTCTCCTGGCAGTTTAAATCACTTTGGGGCCCTTTTACTAAGCCGTGTAGGCGCCTACACGTGCCCAATGCACGTCAATTTTGAGTTACCGCCCGGCTACCATGTGGCCCTTGTGGTAATTTCATTTTTGACACAAGGCTGCAAGGTGCACTGGAAATATTTTTATTTTCTGGCGCGCAGGCAGTAATCAAGTGGTAATCGTCATTCTACGTGTGTAGACCATTACCGCCCGGTTAGTGAGTGAGACATTTCCCCTAGGGTGATGGCTGGTGGTAAGGTCTCAGACCCAAAATGGACACGCGGCAATTTTCATTTTGCCACAAGTCCATTTTTGGCAAAAATTTTAGAAAAGGCATTTTTTACAGGTGTGCTGAAAAATGATTCTGCGCACACCCAAAACATGCGTCTACACTACTGCAGGCCATTTTTCAGCGCACCTTTGTAAAAGGGCCCCTTTGAATATTGAGCCTGTTCTTCATAAAATATGTGTATACATTTACACCTGCTCTTGAGCACTTATAAATGCTGGTTTGGCCTCAGTTTTTTAGGTATTGCTTTTCTGTAGTACAATCAAAGCAGTTTGCATATTGCATTCAAGTACTTTTTCTCTCTCCCCAGTGGGCTCACAATCTAAGCTTTTTGTACCTGGGGCAAGGGAGGGTTAGGTGACTTGTCCAAGGTCGCCAGGAGCTGCAGTGGGACTTGAACCCAGTTCTCTAGATTTACTACTACTGCGATAACCATTAGGCTACTTCTCCCTATAAGGATACACAGGCTAAAAAAAAATAGGTGCCTGTTTACTCTCCAAACCTTTTATAAAATTGTCCTCATTATGGAGGATAATCACTGTTACCCAAAAGGTTTTTAGTTAATGTGGACTACTTTAACTCATATGGTGTTTTTTTGTGATAGACAGTGACATATATTTTATAAGTAAATGGAACTTTCAAACCTCCTTTACTTGAGACTCCACAGCTTTCAAAAACAGAAAGGTTAATTCATGAACCCCCCATGCTACATATCCACAAATGCTTGAAAACTTAATCACATATGGAAATTGTATACCCATACTTCCTTAAAGAACAAATTTCACGGTCTCCACTCCTTTTAATTAGTGCTGTCATCACATTACTATTTAGTAGAAGAATATCAGTCAGCAGCAAAGGGACCATTGTGCAGGTGCTTTCCTTCTGTTCCTGTAAACCTTTCACTAATTAGACATCCTGTGGAAAACCAACCTTCGCTGCTTACCAAAGCGGAATTTTGTAGACAATGAATAGAAAGGCCAGGGGGTGAGGGGAGGGCAGGGAGGCATACGCAGATTTAGATCTAAACTTCAACAAGTTCACAGAGCAATGCTATCCTACGGCATACTGTACCCTAATCTACTCCATTATGATACCCAGTTCATTCCTGTTGCAAAGCCCCAGAACTAAACTCCTATCATTCACAATGCCATAACTCCAAAACAAAATCCTCTGAGTTGTACGCTCACCAATTAAAAAATCTCCCTTGTTCATTTCAGCAGTAGTGCTCTCTCTAACATCAAACCAAAAAAAAGGTGATTAAAATATCTTCTCTATATTTATTATTGTAACAGGATGCCAAATATGCCTTCCTAAGTTGCTACAGGTGGAATATTCTGGGTCTCTGTTTCAGTCTAGTGTCATACAAGTACAACGAAGGGGTGGTTCCTTCTGGGGAAGTAGCCCAATAGAATTAAAACTTTAGAGTTAAGGGAGAGGTTGAGGCTTTTCCTTCTCTTGAGAGGTCCAGTAAAGAAGATATAGCAAAGGAACACAGATTGGCCATCAAGACCCTCAGATCTCTGCTCTAAAGGCCAAAAGGAGAGAGAGAGAAAGTGCAGGGCTTGCCAGTCTGGCTCATAGCTGTCCCCCAGGGCTCATAAGTTGGTTTCCACATTATAACAAAGAGATTCGAGGGTTTCCTTTTTGGTCCATATCTCTCCCGTGTTGCAAAGAGTGCTGTAAAGAGGAAGAAGGATAGATTAACAGGGAGATGTAGTCTTGTCTTCAGAAGAGAGAAAGAAGTGAAGAATAAAGTTTCTAGTAGCCCAAAGTCCTAATGGGGAAAGGATCAAAAGTTGAAGAGTAGTGGACTGTGCATCATGTCCCAAATGTTGACAGATAAAGCACTGGGGAACTCAGATCCATAAGTCTTAAACCATAAAGAAAGGTCAATTGGAGCACTAAGTAAAACACTATCTACCTGGAGGGAGATGAACAAAATCCTAGGCTTAGCCTATGCCCTAAAGCAGGGGTGCTCATTGTCAGCCCACAAGGGCTGCCACATAGTTGGGTTTTCAGGATTTCCCCAATGAATATTCATCACATACAAATCAAGAAGCGTCTTTTTAATCTAGTTGCAAACAGCACACACTAAATACTGCAAGTAACTACTAAACATTTTCACCAATTCAAAGTTTATTCTACAAACCTTTATTCAATACATCTTCAATAACAAATCTCTCTATATAAAACGCACCTCCAACGTTCTAATGAAGCCTCTGTTAGTTAGCCAACATTCTAAGTGAAGGGGGTGAGATCGCATTGTGTCTGCCCCGCCCACGCGTCAAACGTGATGACGTGGAGGGCGGAGCAATGACACTCAACCAATCGCAACGCTCGGCAGCGAAGCGTCAGGGAAGGAGGCGGCGCTCTCGACATCTAGCCTTCCCTTCGCTGTGTTCCGCCTTCTTCTGACGTCAAGGATGACGTCAAAAGAAGGCGGAACACAGCGAAGGGAAACCTAGACGTCGGGAGCACCGCCTCCTTCCCTGACGCTTCGCTGCCGGAACTGCCACGGAGGTAAATTAAAAACAAGAAAAAAAAAAAAAAACATGTTGGGGGGAGAGAAGAGGGTGGCCACTAAAGTACAACAATGGGAGCGGGAGGGCAGGGGAGAAACGACAGCATGGATGCGAAGGGGGGGGGGGAGAAGAGGGCGGGCCAGGCTGGGACAGGGGAGAGAGAGGAGCATGGATGCAAGGGGGGGTCATGGAAGGGAGACAGGGGACTTGCTGGAAAAGGATGAATGGAGGCGGCAGGGGACAGAGGAGCATGGATGGCCATGGATTGGGAGGGCAGGACTCAGGGAGAGAGGGAAATTGCTGGATAGGGATGAATAGAGGGGACAGATGGGCATGGATGGATATGGATTGCAGGGCAGGCCTCAGGGAGAGAGGGCAATTGCTGGATAGGGAAAATGGAGGGGCCAGGTGACAGATGAGCATGGATGGGCATGGATTGGAAGGGCAGGACTCAGGGAGAGGGGAATTGCTGGATAGGGATGAATGGAGGGGACAGATGGGCATGGATAGATATGGATTGCAGGGCAAACCTCAGGCAGAGAGGGGAAATGCTGGATAGCGAAAAATGGAGGGGCCAGGTGACAGATGAGCATGGATGGGCATGGATTGGAAGGGCAGGACTCAGGGAGAGGGGAATTGCTGGATAGGGATGAATGGAGGGCACAGATGGGCATGGATGCATATGGATTGCAGGGCAGGCCTCAGGCAGAGAGGGGAATTGCTGGATAGGGATGAATGGAGGGGCCAGGTGACAGAGGAGCATGGATTGGAAGGGCAGGACTCAGGGAGAGGGGAATTGCTGGATAGGGATGAATGGAGGGGACAGATGGCCATGGATGGATATGGATTGCAGGACAGGCCTCAGGCAGAGAGGGGAAATGCTGGATAGGGGAAAAATGGAGGGGCCAGGTGACAAAGGAGCATGGATGGGCATGGATTGGAAGGGCAGGACTCAGGGAGAGGGGAATTGCTGGATAGGGATGAATGGAGGGCACAGATGGGCATGGATGCATATGGATTGCAGGGCAGGCCTCAGGCAGAGAGGAGAATTGCTGGATAGGGATGAATGGAGGGGCCAGGTGACAGAGGAGCATGGATTGGAAGGGCAGGACTCAGGGAGAGGGGAATTGCTGGATAGGGATGAATGGAGGGGACAGATGGCCATGGATGGATATGGATTGCAGGGCAGGCCTCAGGCAGAGAGGGGAAATGCTGGATAGGGAAAAATGGAGGGGCCAGGTGACAAAGGAGCATGGATGGGCATGGATTGGAAGGGCAGGACTCAGGGAGAGGGGAATTGCTGGATAGGGATGAATGGAGGGGACAGATGGCCATGGATGCATATGGATTGCAGGGCAGGCCTCAGGGAGACAGCGGAATTGCTGGATAGGGATGAATGGAGGGGCCAGGTGACAGAGGAGCATGGATTGGACTCACACTTTCACTCTGACTCTCAAACACTCACTCTCACATACACTCTCCCAAACATACACACTCCGAGGAAAACCTTGCTAGCGCCCGTTTCATTTGTGTCAGAAACGGGCCTTTTTTACTAGTGTGCAATATATTCTTTAAAATCATCTCATAAGTACATAAGCATTGCCAAACTGGGAAAGACCAAAGGTCCATCAAGCCCAGCATCCTGTTTCCAACAGTGGCCAATCCAGGTCACAAATACCTGGAAAGATCCCAAAAAAAGTACAAAACATTTTATACTGCTTTTCCCAGAAATAGTGGATTTTCCCCAAGTCCATTTAATAATGGTCTATGGACTTTTCCTTTAGGAAATCGTCCAAACCTTTTTTAAACTCTGTTAAGCTAACCACCTTTACCACATTCTCTGGCAACGAATTCCAGCATTTAATTACACGTTGAGTGAAGAAATATTTTCTCCGATTCGTTTTAAATTTACTACATTGAAGCTTCATCGCATGCCCCCTAGTCCTAGTATTTTTGGAAAGTGTGAACAGACGCTTCACATCTACCCGTTCAACTCCACTCATTATTTTATAGACCTCTATCATATCTCCCCTCAGCCGCCTTTTCTCCAAGCTGAAGAGCCCTAGCCACTTTAGCCTTTCCTCATAGGAAAGTCATCCCATCCCCTTTATCATTTTCATCCTTCATTCAGCCTTCATTTATCTTCATTCAACTCACTCACACCAAACACTCCCAACCAAGATATATTCCCACATACCATACTTTTTATCTTAAAAAAACTCTATCAAGTTTCCAAATACAAATCTCCTACTCTTATTTCAACTTTCCCTCAATCCAAAAATACATTGAATTTATTATTCATATTTTTCACAATTATTTGAAAAATATGATGAATACAGTGGGCAGAGTCCCAGTTTAGAGAAACGTTATGGACTATTTGAACGTATATTAAGCTATGGGACTCTGCCCGCTGTATAGACTACATCAAAATATTCCAATGTATATCGTGGTGTTTCATCTCAGTCGTTCTACTATCTTGCAAGCACCTGAAGCACCATACTCTTTGACCACAAATAGCGCCACAATTTAAACGATTTCTTCTTGTTTAATGAACTTTATCCTTTTCAATGTTTAATTTCTTTCATGAGTTTGTCATATTTACAATGTATATTTTTGAGACCTATTTGTATGTACTGCCTTCATTGTATGCAAATAGATCTCATGTATATTCATTGGTTCGTATAAACCTTTCTACTACATTGAGATTCCTGAATTTTCAATCTAGTTACTCAAATTAAATATCCATTTTTATAAAGTAACTACCATAAATAAGTATCAATTCTTTATTAGTATCAAAAAGATAATAAAATATTTTCACAATACTCCAATATTGTACTCCATGTTCTATTTTACTCATCCACAATTCTAACATACCTTCTTTCACACCCAGCCACATTCATACTCTCCTTCTCAACAGACACAGATAATTTGCAAAGGTACAAAAAATGTGCTAATACACATAATATTCCTAATATTTTATCATAGCAATAATTTTTTTATAAAGTTCTTCATTCCTGATTACTTTCCACAGTAAGGCTTCTTCCTATTGTTGGTACTTTCTTCATAAAGATTTTAATTGAAAATGTCACTATGCTTGCCTACATGAACTGCTTAGAGCCATTTCCTTTTTCCAACATGATGATATAAAATTAGTGCTTCTTCATTATGCATTACTATATATTACAGTTTCCTCCGCTCTCTTCAACAATGCTTCAAAAATATATGTACACTTTACTTCTTTCAGATCTGTGAGAATTTTCTTTCTCTTCACTTCTATTGTCCCTTCTGACACAACTTCCTGTTTTCAGAAGGGACAGGCCAGGTCAGAGGGAAAGGCCTGGTGCAGGCCGCAGGCAGCCTTTGTGTACAGCTGCCACTGGCCTCCAGATTCAACGACTTGCATTTAAAAAGGTACACTGGGGGGGTGGGGGGGGAGAGATGCCGGACTGTGTGAGGGGGAGGGAGAAATACGGAGAGATGCCAAATTGAGGGCCCGAAGGAGAGAGGGAGGGAAGTGGAGGGAGAAGAGAGATGGAGGTATGTTGGACTCAGAGAGAGAGAGAGGACCTTGGGTGGAGAGAGTGGAGGGAAGGAATAAAAGCTGGGGGGAGGTTGGGAGAGAGGGAAGAGAGAGAGATAATGGACCTGGGGATAGAGGGGAAGAAAGAAAGATATTGGGCCTTTAATCAGTGGCATAGTCAGTGGGCTGGGCCTTGGAGACCTGGGTTCCCTACTTTGGGCTCAGGACACCTCCAAAGCTAAAGTTCCTGTTCAATATCTGGTGAGGTAGCTGAAGCCCTACCAGTTGAAGAAATTTGCTTCCTGAGTCACCTCCTTCCTTCTCTTACTGCCTCAGGGGCAAGGAAGTCAGCAGCATGCACTGAGCATGCTCGGGGAGTGCCGACATCGGCAGCTGGAGGCACCCCACTGTTTGCCTCGCTCCTGAGACAGTACAAGAAGGAAGGAGGCGGCTTTTGCACTGGATTTCTTCTACTGGCAGGGCTTCAGCATCCCCACCAGCAAAGGTATGATACCTAATGTGGTGGGGAGGAGGGAGAGGAAATGCATGGTCCCCCCCGGTGCTCCCCCAGTCCTCCACCCCCCTGCAATGGACTGCTGGCTATGCCCGCCTTTTATCATGCAATTAACATTTTTACTCAAAATGCAGCCCTAAAAATAAACATAATCATAAACTTTGTTTTTATGGACTATTTGGCTAATCATCTTTATTACTGTGCATATTTTGGCAGTTGGTAAGAACTAAATAAATTGGGTGTTTTAGTTTATTTTACTATAGCCTTCTGGTTTTTTTTTTTTTGGAATATTATAGTGCCTGCCTTCAACTTTGGTCTAAGTTAATAAACCACTTTTAGGAGACCCTTTGACTAGTCTGTTTACTTGGGAGAAGGACTTTGTGGATTTTTGTTTGTTTTAGCCACGGACACTATTAAAAATTGTGTGAAAGAAAAGCTGATAGAAATACGGAAAAATGAAGACAGATAAAGGCCATATGGCCCATGCAGTCTACCCATCTATGTCATGTGGAGAGGCATAATCGAAAGGGGCGCCCAAGTTTTCCTGAGGATGTCCTCGCAGGACATCTCGGCGAAGGGGCGGGGAAACCCGTATTATCAAAACAAGATGGGCGTTCATCTTTCGTTCCGATAATACGGTCGGGGATGCCCAAATCGCTAAATTTAGGTCGACCTTAGAGATGGTTGTCCTGAGAGATGGTCGTCCCCGATTTTCTGCCATAATGGAAACCGAGGACGCCAATTTCAGAAACGACCAAACCTAAGCCATTTGGTCATGGGAGGAGCCAGCATTCGTAGTGCACTGGTCCCCCTGGCATGCCAGGACACCAATCGGGCACCCTACAGGGCACTGCAATGGACTTCAGAAATTGCTCCCAGGTGCATAGCTCCCTTACCTTGGGTGCTGAGCCCCCCAGCCCCCCCCCCAAAAAAAAACCCCACTCCCCACAACTGTACACCACTACCATACCCCTAAGGGGTGAGGGGGGCACCTAGATGTGGGTACAGGGGGTTTGTGATGGGTTTTGAAGGGCTCACATTTACCACCACAAGTGTAACAGGTAGGGGGTATGGGCCTGGGTCCGCCTGCCTAAAGTGCACTGCAGTACCCACTAAAACTGCTCCAGAGATCTGCATACTGCTGTCATGGAGCTGGGTATGATATTTGAGGATGGCATAGAGGCTGGCAAAAAATATTTAAAACGTTTTTTTTAGGGTGGGAGGGGTTTGGTGACCACTGGAGGAGTAAGGGGAGGTCATCCCCGATTCCCTATGGTGGTCATCTGGTCAGTTCGGGCACCTTTTTGAGGCTTGGTCGTAACAAAAATGGACCAAGTAAAGTCGCCCAAGTGCTTGTCAGGGACGCCCTTCTTTTTTTCATTATCGGTCGAGGACACCCATGTGTTAGGCACACCCCAGTCCCGTCTTCGCTATCCTTCTGACAAGCCCCCGTGAACTTTGGTCATCCCCACGATGGAAAGCAGTTGAGGAAGCCCAAAATCAGCTTTCGATTATGCCGATTTGGGCGACCCTGGGAGAAGGACTCCCATCTCCCGATTTGTGTCAAAAGATGGGCGCCCTTCTCTTTCGAAAATAAGCCTGATAGTCTCCCTGTCATTCCCTTAAAGATCCTATGTACTTGTCCTAAGCTTGTTCAAGATGGTATTCTGAAGAAGATCTGGAAGATACTGCCAACTTATTATGGTGAAAAGAAAATCTAAAACCTGGACTTTCTCATCAGAACCTGGTGGCTCAATTACCTCTTTTGGTCCAATGAATATCTCCGAGGTTCATGACACTGGTTTGGATGCCTCAACTGGGTCTTTGGCTGGAGGTGGCAGCAGGGTGGAGATACAGCCAGCCTCTTTCAAAGCAATCTGCTTTTTGCCCAAGGAACAGGAACCTTTGGAACAGCCACTATCTATGAACACAGAGTCCCCAGATGTAGGGGAGAATAGAAATGTGGAACTAATGCAGAATAGGGAGAGGAGTGATCAGACTACTGTGGAGTCATTACAGGACACTGTCTCCTTGACGGAGGCTGAATCTGGAACACCAGCTGAGGTTGTAAGCCCAGCATCAGTTGAGTGTTCAGATTCTGCAACAAGAGTTGAGGAGAAATTTATGGTGAGCAGTGAGTACAAAGTTATCCTTTTACAATGACTTGATTTAGAAGCCATATGAAATGCTATTTCTGATCTCCAACTTACATTGGGGGTGCAATCATAAAAGCTCTCCTCACATGTAGAACTACTTGTTGCTGAGTCTTCTATGAAAGCTAGAATATCTGCTTTGGAAACTCAATAGGGGTAACCTGCAGCCGTCAGCGCATCTAGCCCCTTCCCCTCTCCACCCCTCCCCTTTTCCCCTTACCTTGGAATAATCAGAGAGTCTTTGTTTCTTCCAAAAAGGAATTTATTGTAAGGCCACAGCACTAACAGATCATTGAACTAGTAGAGATACATGCAATCGTATTTGTAGACAATTATACAACTTTCAACATACCTAACATAATACAAATAACTTCCTAACCCAGGTAACTTCCTGACAACAGGGTAACTCACGAGTCATCTCACTTGGTTGATTTGTTTTGGGGGGGGGCATTCTTTCATTCATGAACATGCTCAAAATTTCAGTCACTCGCAGTTGTGACATCTGGGCACCGCTATGCAAGCTGGTGGCCCTCCATGTTCCATTTCCTGTCTTGGGTCACCTTTGCAAGCTTTCCCAGACTCGGCTGCCATCGCTCCCGTCTTCCCCCAAGCCATACACGCTGGGGGAGATTCTGTGGCTATCTTTAAGCTTTCAATTACATTACTTATGCTTTTGGGCATGCCCCCCTCTGTGTAAGAGTGGGCGATCACTTTCTCCACCTAAGTGAGCATCCTCCACTCTAGAGAGTATCTTGCCTGATACTTTGACTCTGCTGACTCTTTGGGTGTATTGTGCCATGGCTCACAACAGTGAGACCTCACTTGTTGCGAGCCTCCCACCCTCCTTAGTGTTCCTCATTACGGCCTTCCTTAAAGAGTCATCTCTCAATTGCCTCCTGAATGTCATTTTATTCAATCCTATCTCTAAAAGGTGTATGTTATCTAGGCAGTACAGCCCCGGGCAATTTTTCAGTAATAGTTTATACTTGATATCTGTACCTTGGAGTGCTAGCAGAGGCTCAAGGGAAATTCCTCTCCCCCCCCCCCCCCTCCCCACACACACAAAAGAACCTGTTTCCTTGGAGAAAATTGTGAATGCTGAGAATAAAGTGGGGCGAGGACCCAGATGAAATAGGTGTTCTGTGGGAGCTCTGGGGAGTGAATCCAGTAACGGACCATCCTGAGGCTGGGACACACCTGCTCTTACAACATATTTCAAGAAAAGAATTGTGTTATTGTAAACAAAGCAACCATTGACGCCTGAATAATAAGTATATCACATTATAAGCCTTCACCATCTGCTCTCCTCTTTAATTATAAATGAAAAAAAAAGATTATAATTTGCAAATGCAGCATAAAAAGTTATGATATTAATTATTAAAATGTGACCATCTAAAGTGTATTTTTCTCAACAGCATCAATTTTTTTGCATTCTAGCTTTTTGATCTATATTTAATGGCTCGGAGAAAATGAGTTCATGTGCATTTGATTTTATTAGTCTAATACTTGGTTTTCTTACATTTAGGTTTGTGTACAGTATTTATGGTTTATACATTATTAAACTATCTTTGTTATCTTATTATTCACTTTTGTCTATATTTACATGCTGTAGGTTTTTCATAGTCTTACTCCTTGCTTGTTCCCTTTGATTTTTATCACTCTTTTCTTCTTCTTCTTCTTCTTCTCCTCCTATCTGTGGAAACAGAATTTCTCGTTTCTGTCTAGCAGTGGCGTAGCAAGGGGGGGCGGGAGGGGCGGTCCGCCCTGGGTGTCAGCTCAGGGGGGGGTGCTCCCTGCCAGCTCCCCCCCTCGGCAAATCGACACCCCCCACCCGACCAGCTCCCGCACCCTACCTTTAAAAAGAATATTGGAAGGCGAGGCGCACCGCCTCGAGCCTGCCCTGCACGTAAAAGAAATGTGGACCGTCGTCGGGTCTTCCCTCGCTCTATCTGTCCCGCCCTCCGCTGACGCAACTTCCTATTTCCGCAAGGGCGGGACAGACAGAGCAAGAGAAGAGGCCCAACGGTCCACATTTCATTTACATGCAGGGCAGGCGTGAGGCGCTGCGCCTCGCCACCCGATATTCTTTTTAAAGGTAGGGTGCGGGAGCTGGGAGGGGGTGTCATCGTGCTGCACCCGGGGAGGTGCAATGGCGAACCGCCCCAACCGGGTGGCAGCCCCCTGCTACGCCACTGCTGTCTAGTGTACATTGTAAGGGCAATGCTATAATCTAGGCACCCACATTTATGTACACTAATGTTTATTAAAAAATGTGTTTAAAAGCAAGGTGCACAATAGCCTAATGGAGGTGAGGGATGGCCTCATAGTTAGTGCAGCAGGCTTTGATCCTGGCAGCCTGGATTCAATTCCCAATTCAGCTCCTTGTGACCTTGGGTAAGTCACTTAATCCTCCATTGCCCCAAGTACAAAAACTTAGATTGTGAGCTCTCTAGGGACAAAGTACCTGCATATACCCCCAGATTCTATATAGCGTGTCTAGAGTTTCATGTAAATCAAGGCATATTTTATAAATTTGCATGTAGATTATTTGTTTTGACAAGCTGTTAAGCATTGTTAACAGCTCTAAACAAGCAATAATGAGCACTAATTGGCAAAAACTAGAACTTATGCACGTACATTCCTAAGCATATTCTGTAACATACTGCGCCTAAATTCTAATGCATGCAGGCAAAAAAGGGCGTGGTTAGGAGGTGTGGAAATTGGCATTTCCTGGGCGTTCCAAAAGAAATAGGAGGAAATATTTTTTTCACTCACAGAATAATTAAGCTCTGGAACTCTTTGCCAGAGGATGTAGTAACAGAGGTAAGTGTTTCTGGGTTTAAAAAACATTTGGACAAGTTCCTGGAGGAAAAGTCCATAGTCTGCTATTGAGATAGGCATGAGGAAGCCACTGATTACCCTGGGATATGTAGCATGGAATGCTGCTACTATTTCGGGTTTCTGCCAGGTACTTGTGACCTGGATTGGCCACTGTTGAAAACAGGATACTGGGCTAGATGGACCATAGGTCTGAGTCAGTATGGCTTTTATGTTCTAATGTTCTTATTCTGCAAATACTTGTTTAATTTACATAGCACATATTTGCAAGGGGACATACTTATAGGTGGAACATGGCAGAACAGAATCAGGTCTCTCCCAGATTCTATATATGGCTCTGAAAATTCAGCATGGATCCAAGATGCACAGGCAAACAAATTGGTTAATGAGCCCTTAACTGTCAATTAATTGACCTTAGCAATCAATTATTGAAGTTTATTGGCATTAATTTGGTCTTGTGTACACATTTGCCTACGCGCTATTCTGCAACCCTAGGTGCCTAAATCCCATAACGTGCAACTCAAAATGGGGCATGGGCAGGTTGGGGGGGAGGGGGGTTCTGAAAAATTATATGTAGTGTTATAGAATAGCGCAGTGGTTCTCAAATCTGGTCCTGGAGGTACCCCAGCCAGTCAGGTTTTCAGGATATCCACAATGAATTTTATGAGAGAGATTTGCATGCAGTGAAGGCAGTGCATGGAAATATATCTCATGAATATTCATTGTGGATCTCTTGAAAACCTGACTGGGGTGCCTTCAGGACCAGGTTTGGGAACCACTGGAATAGCGAAATGCCATGAGTTGGGTGCTATTCAAATTTCAAAATCAGTCCTAGGCACACACACATGAAGTATACTTTATGTGTTATATCATAGCATCTTCAGAGTTAACTGCATCTGTACTGCTTAGCAAACTTCCATCAGGCAGAAAAGGGCAAATCATCATTGATCCATTGATTCACTATGGGTATTAGTTATCAACAATGCTCAAGCCTTCATATGATTGCACATAACTCTTATTCATTGTTCAAGAATTTACTTAACTGACAGCAGCTTTCAACATAATGATTACAGGAGAGAATGAAGTGCTGATTAAATTTTGAACCTCTTCCTTGACGAAGATCTGAAACCTGGCCATGTTGGTTGAGGTTCTCTTATGTTGAAAGCTGCTGCCAGTTAAGTAAATTCTTGAACATTGAATAAGAGTTATGTGCAATCATATGAAGGTTTGAGCATTGTTGATAACTAATGCCCATAGTGAATCAATGGATCAGTGATGATTTGCACTTTTCTGCCTGATGGAAGTTTGCTAAGCAATACAGATGCAGTTAACTCTGAAGATCCTATGATATAGCAATTATTGAATTATGAATAGCAATTATTGCCCCTGTATCTATTAATGAATTAAGATTGTCCTTTTTATGTGATGAGTTGAGTGCTGGCATTTACACCAAATTTCAGCTGGTGTAAATACCAGTGCGCAGTTTTGAGCACAGGAATCAGCCCTAAGTGCTATTCGTTGAAAAGCAGTCATCCCGGAGTGCCCTTTATATAATAGTGTTTAGCTCCGATTTTTTTCTGACACTGATTTTTTAGTAGGTAGCCAAAAAAGCACAAAGAGCCTTCAAAAGTGGGGCATTTCAACTTGCTTTATTAATCAGACCTGACACGGCATAAGGCAGTTTTGTTGTATGCGGACGAACTGTACAGAATTCCCTCGCTGTTTGTTTGGCACCATCCAATTAAGTCACCAACAGATTTGTCTTTTTCAAGACAAGGGTGTTTCCTCTCATTGGATGATTGATCCTTTTTGGATTAAGATACCATAATCAGACCCCTGACAGAAGCGTTTCACACTAAAACACAGGCCATATCAGGTCTGATTAATAAAGCAAGTTGAGGCGTCCCACTTTTGAAGACTTTTTGTGCTTTTTTGTTGGTTCTTCACTTTTGGTTCCGTCTCATTTCCGTTCTGTACCAATTTTTGAGTGCCAATTATAGAAATGTCCCCGTAGTTTTCAGAATACTGCAATTTACGTGGGTACCTGTAAAACCTTGTAGCGCTATAGAAATGCTAAATAGTAGTAGTATTTAGGGACTTGCAGTTACACCAAAATGCAGACACCTATATGTTAGGCCTGTTGATCTGAGGGATGTTAGTATTCTATAATGGAACCTAAGCACCTCCACATGGCCTCAGGACACCTAAATGAAGGTGCACAAATGTAGAATTGACCCTTTATGACTTGCAATCATTACTACTAGTCTCAGTACTACTACTTAATATGTCTATAGTGGTACTAGTTGTACACATGTTATCTGGCCCAATATTCAGACACAGCACCCAGTGTCTTTTCTTTTAAGATGGCTGCAGCATTTTAAAATAAACATGCATATTCATCAGCACTGAATATACATGGAGAGTGATGATTACTGGCAGCTATATGTATAGTAGCAATATCCAGCTGCTATGGACTCAATTCTGTAAATGGCACCCAAATTTGGGCACAAATAAAAATGCACGTTAAGCATTATTCTATAAAGAGAGTGGATCCCCTGAATTTTATAACACTGTGCGCAAATCCTAGAACTACCCCTGACCTGGTCATACCCCTCCCAAGGCCACGCCCCCTTTTTGGATCCACATAGAGAAATTTGCATGCACATCATTATGTGTGTGTGTGCCTAGGACTGATAAAGTGACTATAAAGATGCACACATTAATTCCAATTATTGCCAATAATTGATTGTTACTGCCCAATTATTAACACTAATTGGCTCATTAAGCAATTAAATTGCACACAGAATTTGAGCACATGCCCAAGCTTGTGTGTGCAATTTTGAGCACTATATATAGAAATAGGGGTACATGTAGAGCTGAGCTGTTTAATTTAGGGCAGCTGCTTAAAGTCCCTTTGAATATTAGGCTCATAATTTTCTAATAATCACTTAGAGGTCCTTTTACGAAGCTGTGAAAAAAGGGGAGCTGAGCTGGCGTCAGCACATATTTTTGTTGCGTGCTGAGGCCCCCTTTTACTGCAGCAGGTAAAACACAGGGTTTTTTTTTTTTTAATGAAATAGACGTGTGGCAAGTGAACCACTTGCCACATACCCATTTCAGGTGGGAGCATTTACCACCACCCATTGAGGTGGTGGTATGGGCTCCCACGCTATCCTGGCGATAACTGTACAGCACACGGCACTGCCCCCTTACTGCTGGGTACGCACCGGTGCTACAAAAATTAAAATATTTTTGTAGAGCTGGAAATGGCGCACGCTGGGCCAGGCTGCTGCGGTAGCCCAAAGGTACTTCCCTTTTAGCGAGTAGTAAGCCCGCGTTGGGCTTACCACCGCTTCGTAAAATGCCCCTCAGCTATTACAGCACCTGATCTATAGCAAGGTGCTCCAGAAATCCTTATCACCAGAATTCATGGCAGTTGCTATACCTAAGAAAAATAAACTCCAGCAGCAACTGAATGAGCCCCATTCCTGAGTGACATAGATCCAATCAACCTATTAGTAAGCTGTGCCCCATCCTGCACTGCTACTGTTCTCTCAGAAGAAGGGCTGGCACATCTCACAGGTAAGGGCTAACTGAGATTTCACACTCAAACAGACCAAGTCATCCTGCAGCCCATCACTCGCTGAGACAAAGCAGATATAATAGAGGTTGAAATCATGAAAGAGGTGATTAAACGCCGCTTCCCAGGTTTCAGGGCCAGAAGCTCAGAGGGATAGCTTTGGATTTATACTCTTTCCGTTCTGAGAGTATTTAGCGAACATGTCCTCTCATACCGATAACATCTAGCTCCTCCTACCTTTCTGCTCCTATTTGTGACAGATTCCATGAGCCTGCCCATCTATCCTCTTATATGAATGTGTCACGTTTACAAAGCTGGAAACTGGGTTTGTGAGCCCTTGGACCACTGCCGAGGAACGGCAGTGGCAGGCAAAACCACCCCACGCTAGAGACAGGGCAGATCTCTGACAGTTAGGCTTCACCTGCACCTGGCCACTTTTCACCAAGAGTTGAGCTCCAGGCTTCAGGTGGCCGGCAGGACTTACTGGACAGGGCAGGACAGGATAACAGCTAGGCAGCACAGGAACAGCAAGGCAGGGAAAGGATAGGCTAAAGGGCAGGACTGAAAGCTGCGAGCAGCCACTGAAACAGGGAACCAACACAGCTAGACAGGAGACTGAACTGAAAGCTGCAAGCAGCCACTGAAGCAGGGAACAAAGACAGATAAACCCAGAACTAGGCAAAGACATACAAACAAGACACAAGACTGGGAAACAAGCAATACAGTAAACAAGCAATACCCTAAACTAAACACAGACTAACTAGAACAGGCAAGACTTCAGGCAAGAACAAGAGCAAGGAAACAAACTCAAGCTGAAGTGCAACAAGCACCAACATACCAGGGCCTTAGACGCAATGCAAAGGCAAGCAGAGAGGTTTCAGAATGGCTAATAAGCCCAGCAGCAGCTGAGGCTTCAGCTGCAGCAATCACCAGGCAGCTACAGGTGCTGATCAGGGACAAACAAGAAGAGTAAGTCTGGCAGCCTGGAAGATCCGGACTGGACTCGGCTAAAGTCTGGAACGGGCAGGAACAGCAAGACAGTCTATAGCAGTTCATAGCAGCTACCAGTTCTGGCCACCAGAGGGCGAGGTGAGCAAAGACATAACAGAATGACATTCTTACATAGAAAGTGATGGCAGATAAAGACCTTTAGGTCGATATTCCAAGCGATTTAATTGGCCAGAAACAGCTCCTGGCTGGTTAAACTGCATATTTGGGGCTAACCACTAATTTTCAGCAGCACTTAACCAGTTAGTGCCAATGAAAATAACCGATTAGTGCCGAATTGCAAACCAGCTATTTTGGGGCTGTTCTGGGGGCAGATTTGGCACTTGGCTGGTTAAGTGCCAATATTCAGCACTTAACCGGCTAGATTAACCGCATAAATTGGGACCGCATGAAAGTCAGTCCTATCTTTATGTGGTAACCCATAACCAGTTTAGTGCTGAATATTGGACTTAACCAGCTATGCGTTAGCCGGCTCTGTAAAACTGGATATTCAATGCTGAAGCCCGGACAGGGCCTGACATTGAATATCTGGGAATAATGCCAGAAGCAGTCAGCAGAATGCTGAGTGCCACTGGTTCAATATTGACCCGTATATGGCCTATCCAATCTGCCCATCCATACCATCCACTATATCTTCTCTCTAAGAAATCCTATGTGCTTGCCCCATGCTTTTTCCACCACTTCCACCAAGAAACTATTCCATCCATTCACCATCCTGTCCATATTTTCATAGATTACCCCTGAGTCCTTCTCCTTTCACTTGTATCCCATGTCCCCTCATCCCAGAGCTTCCTTTCAGTTGAAAGAGACTTGCCTCCTGTGCATTTGTGCCATGGGGGTATTTAAATGTCTCTATCATATCTCTTCTCTCCTTTCTTCCAGAAATCTTTAAATCTTCCCCATACGTTTTATGTGAAGACTACTGACCATTTTAGTAGCCATCCTCTAGACTGACTCCTTCCTGTTTAAATCTTTTTGAAGGTGCAGACTCCAAAATTGTACACAGTACTGTAAATAGGGTCTCACCAGAGAGTTATATTGATGCAATATCGCCCTTTCTCTTCTCCCGCCCCATGTTCTCATACCAGGGGCGTAGCCAGACATCGGCAGGAGGGAGGTCCAGAGCCCGAGGTGGGGGGGCACAGTTTAGCCCACCTCCCCCAGCCGCCGACCCCCCCCCCCCCCACCACTTTCGACCCCACCTGCCGCCGCCGCTGACCCCATCATTTTCGACCCCCATCCTGCCGCTGACCCTCCCCTGCCATTTTTGATCCCCCCTCTCACCGCTGCCGACCCTCCCCTGCCACCGCTTCCTGGTACCTTTGCTGGCGGGGGTCCCCAACCCCTGCCAGCCGAAGTCTTCTTCAGTGCCGGTCTCTGGCACCTTCGCAGGACGTCAGGAGTCAGGACTCACAGAAACAGATCAGCGAAGGTGCCGGAGACTGGCGCTGAAGAAGACTTTGGCAGCAGCGGGAGGGGGGATCGAATGTGGCGGGGAATGGTCGGTGGCGGGGGGGTGGAAAGTAGAGGGGGCCAGAGCTAAATCTGTGGGGGCCCATGCCCCTGTGGCCCCACCTAGCTATGCCCCTGTGACTCATACCCACTAGATTATAGAGGGAGGTAAACCATACCCAGCTGTAGTTTTGCTATTAACAGTCAGATAAAGGTCACTTCCTGGAATGTGGATAATACATGTCAGCCCTTCTGCATGGTTAGATTGTGTCATTGCCATTTGATTGTTGCTTAAACACCTAAACTGCCTTTGCAGACACTATTCCTGCAATTCTGAGTGGTATTGATCAAGTTAATGAAAGGAAGTTCAACAGTATGTTGGGATAAATGCTTGTGCTGTCCATGAACTTAATTAATTACTACTTATTTTAAAGTAAATGAATTCTTTGCTTGCACAGTTGAAGAAGTTCCTCAAACCGGTTAGCCAGCTTGTGTTTTGTATAAAGAATGAGGAACTTCTGTAAGCTGGCCGGAAAGAAACAGGAAGAAACTGGTCAGTAAAACCCCCACTGTCAGCTGATAGGAAATTTCTGCCAGTTTATCATCACCTTCCAGAGAGAAGCACAAGACTCAGTCTGTGCCCAGCTTGGAGTTTCCGTCTGTACCAAGAAGCAGAGAAGGGATCCAGTCACTTTTTTCTTCATGCCAGGCTACTCAGAATTCAATTTCAATGTGGACAATGGCTACCTGGAAGGACTGGTTCGAGGGTTCAAAGGTGGCATCCTAACAAACTCAGACTACGCCAACCTAGTGCAATGTGAAACACTAGAAGGTGAGATCATACATTCTCTTTAAAAAAAAGAATGCTAAGGAATTGAGTTTTACATATGCCTAAAATATTACCACAAAACATAAAAATCAAAGACAGAGAAAGCAAAGAATGGAGAATGCTGTTTTCTATGTGGGTTATCCCACTTTATAAATAGAGCTTCTATTTATAGGTGTTTATAAATTGTAATTTTAAGTGTTTATTTTCCAAGTAAGGGTTTGTATGAGGGGACAAAGTTGTTCATGCCACAGGTACTATGGATGAGTATCTTTTCCAGTGGAATCAAATATGCACATTGGTATCACTTATGATCCAAAATGCAGAAAATACATAAAAACTGAGTGGAGGATACAAGATAAGCCAGTGGAGGGGTGAGACGGTATTAGGGAAAGGGGGAGAGAGATGAGATGCCGGATACTTGGAAGGGGGGAAAGGAGGGGAAAGGGAGAATCTGATCATCTGGGGAGGGGAGGGCTTAATAGAAAGTTCTGTCATTTATCCAATAAACACCTGTTCTTTTTTTTTTTTTTTTTTTTTTGGCATCAGCATTGTTTATCGGTTAAATTTAAAATCAGAATCCCTGATTAATGGATAGAATGCTAGATAGAGAGACGGGGCGGACTGACAATGATCTGGGCCCTCGGACGAAAAAGGTCTTGGGTCCCTATCCACCTATCAAAAATGATTAAACTAGACAGAGGTTAGAGTACTGTGGGCCCTCGGGCACT
Organism: Microcaecilia unicolor; assembly: GCF_901765095.1. Classification (NCBI taxonomy): domain Eukaryota; kingdom Metazoa; phylum Chordata; class Amphibia; order Gymnophiona; family Siphonopidae; genus Microcaecilia; species Microcaecilia unicolor. Next base: position 530,983,942 of record NC_044031.1, read on the forward strand.
GCCCTATTATCCCAGTGGAGAGTCCACCCCTGCAGGGAGAGAAAAGTGAAGCACTGTTCTAATCATTCCTGATGTTAAACCCACCTCAGTCTGTGAAGGTGACTTTTTTGAACTGGTTGAGTGAACCAGTGCTGTGAGATTGATAGACTGTGGATCAAACTGGCTGCAACCAGAACAATACAAAAATGTGACTGTGGACAGCGAGGAAACTTCAATCACCAATCATCTGACACCCTTGGAAGATTTAACAGAGATCATTCTTTTCAAACATGATCAACCTGGTTGTACAAAAGCAGTGGTAATCTGAACACAAAATAGTTAGGAGCCCTTTAACTAAGCTGCACTAAAAGGTGGCCTGCGCTTTGACTATCACAAAGGTTTCTCCGCATGCTGAGGCCATTTTTAACGCAGCTGTAAAATGGCTGATTTTTATATTTCCTCATTTAATGGCCACGCGCTAATTTGCCAATTAGTGTGAGTTCATTCGCATGTGAGTCCTTACCAGCACTTATTAGTAGGCATAAAGGGCTCACGCGCTAACCATATCCTTAATGCGTGGCATTGTGGTTGCGCTAACCAATTAGCACTAAGCATGCCTACTCTCCGCCCCCTAACACGCCCCCAGAGCTAAAAACTAAAAAATACCTTTTGGCATGTGGGAAGTGCGCGCAGATGCCAACATTACTGAGGGACACCTGAGCTCACCCTGCAAGAATGCATTTTCCCACACGGTAAGCATGCATTAGTGCTTACCACTGCTTAGTAAAAGGGCCCCTTACTTTATGAGGACATGGCTGCCCCTTTTACAGAAAACTCCCCCATACTTAGAAATAGGGAAAAGTTCCAGCAAACACAACACAATTTAAAAAATGCTTCTCATATTTTTAATCTACTGCAACATTTTATTTATGTTTGAAGTTTTAAATTTTTTTTTTGTTAATTCTGACGTTTAAGGCTGTCCTTTATTTTATTTACTGCCTTTTCCTTTGACATTTCCATTGTTTCATGTAAAATAGCCATGCTGGTCATTTCAAGATAATGGCTGAAATATGTTTTCCATGTGCAGAAGGAAAATGAGCTACGTGTAGTGTTCTGGTAATCAAGAGCTGCCTGGAGCTTTCTGTAGCAGTTTGTTTGACAACAAATATTTCAGCAAAAGAAATTGGTTCCTGCTGGTAATATTTGGTCTGTAGCAGTGATGGTGGAGATACACAAAAGGCACGTCTAGTTTTAACTAGTGTTACTGGATGACAGAAGAAAGCAGACCTGTGAAATGAGGGATTTATTTGGAGTGGAGGTGGGGCTGGGGTCAAGGTCTTATCAATGTTAATGTAATCTTTTTTTTTTATGAATAGTATAAAGTTTGATATTTATCTTTGGACTATTTCTAATCATGTTCTTAACTTTGGCCCTTCTCTTTTACCACACTGTTTCTCAACCCAGCCAGTCAAGTTTTCAGGATATCCACATAGAATATGCATAAGAGAGATCTGTATGCACTTGTTATGCAGATCTTAGTATCTTGAAAACCTAACTGGCTAGATGTGTCCTGGGGACTGGGTTGAGAATCACCAATTTATCAAACTTCAAGAAAATTGTACAAAAATCAGAAAGGGCTCCTTTTACTAAGATGCGCCAAAAAATGCCCTCGCTGTTGTAGATGTGTGTATTGAATGTGCGCAGGTCCATTTTTCAGTGCACCTGCAAAAAGGCCTCTTTTGTGGGGGGCCGAAAATGGACGAGCAGCAAAATAAAAATAGGCGCGCGTCCATTTTGGGTCTGAGACCTTACCGCCACTCATTGGACTTAGCAGTAAGGTCTTACACGTTAACTGTGCAGTAATCGTCTACACGCGTAGAATGACGATTACCACCCAATTTCTACTGCTCACCCGAAAATAAAAATTATTTTCCAGCATGCATAGTGAATGCACATAAAAAACAATATTACTGCCCGGGTCACACGGTAGCCGGGCGGTAACTCCGAACTGATGCTTGTTGGGTGCGTGTAGGCGTTTACGCGGCTTAGTAAAAGGGTCCCAAAGTGTATTGTTTACACTTTCCACTACACTGATAAACACATAGAGGAAATTGCTGTAATCTAAGTGCCCTTTTTGCATATAAATGTCTAGAGCAATGTTTCTCAAATCTGTTCTGGGGGACCACCAGCCAGTCAGGTTTTCAGGATATCCCTAATGAATATGCATTCAAACAACCTGGCCACACCATAAAGTAATGATCCCGCTAATTATACTTCAAAACAGTAGATCTTTGTAAACCATTATAGATGAAAACAGTACAATCCTTTATTAAAAAATACATATTAATACATACTAATAAAAAATAATAAAATCTTTCTTCCAATGTAAAAGCTTAAAGCACCCATAAAGTGAATTCTGTTCTTATTTCATTGATTATCAAAATGAACTGTTCTCATATATCGAGCTGGACTCTGTAGACAGACATTCAGACTCAATATTCAGTGTTGTAAATGATGTTCCCAGAGTTAAATCTCAAATGTAGCTCAAATGTCACAGTCCATTATCCAATGTTATTTATAAAACGTAACTTATCAAAAGTCTTGTAGTCCTCTCATAGAACAAGCAAGTGAAACGCTGCACTGTTACTTGGTATAAATTGCAGGCTTTAGTCTCTACATGAATTCATGTTTCACCAGCTCAGCGTCCTCAGGAGACTAAACTATAACTTTTCAAATCTTCACAAACTACTATTGAAATCTTTGTAGACATTTTGCTCAATAATAAAGTAACTTACCAAACACAGCAATTAAATACTCCTACATTGTATCCATCGGGATATGAATTCCACCCACAGACCACTCGAGTGGTTCTGTCAGGAACCGGATATGGCATAGCTCTTTTAAACAGTACTTCACACGTGTCCACTCCACTTCTCTGTTAAGACCCCACATTTTTATACCTTGCCAATTATAAATAAATCTTTGTTCTCTACTTAACAATCTTGCTGAAATGTTGTTAATATTATTATTACTTATGACATTTATATCCCGCATTAGCCTGAGTAGAAATCAGGTTCAATGTGGTTTACATAACAATTAGAAAAGCATGAACATGTTCAAAATATATTAACAGAAAGTAAAATACATCATATCATGTTAGACCAGTAAAACTTGAGTTAGGAACAGATGTAATTAAACACTTATACTCCAATGTACTAAGCAGCACATGGACATCTACTAGCGCTGCTTCATAAACAGACCCCTTAGGGGTCCTTTTACTAAGGCGCGCTGAAAAATGGCCTGCGGTAATGTAGATGCGTGTTTTGGACGTGCGCAGAGTTATTTTTCAGCGTACCTACAAAAAATGCCTTTTATAAATTTTGAGGAAAATGGATGTGCAGCAAAATGAAAATTGCCACGCATCCATTTTGGGTCTGAGACCTTACCGCCAGCCATTGATCTAGTGGTAAAATCTCATGTGGTACAGTAACTGGGCAGTAATGACTGATGTGCATCAAATGCCACTTGGTGCATGTCCGATACGCGCATCTGAAAATAAAAATTATTCTTCAGACGCGTGTATCGGATGTGCGCCAAAAATGAAATTACTGCAAGAGCCATGCAGTAGCCAGACAGTAACTCCATTTTGGCAAGTGTTGGGCCCGCATAGACAAATGGCATAGTAAAAGGGCTCCTCAGTGATTTAAGCTACATAATTGAAACATGGAGGAAAAAGGTAAAGGGCTAGGATTAGCTGTGAAAGACAGCAGTAGTGGGAGGCAGGATGAGATAAAAATGAATGCCTTGAGTTTATTTGAGAAGAGTGCTTATTTCCTTAAAGGCTAGACTGAAGAAGTGAGTTTTCAATAGACTTCAGAATAACAATCATCGGTGCATTTGATGGTTTTAGGTAAGGCGTTCCAAATTTCAGTGCCTTGATATGAAAAGTTAGTAGTATGGATTGTTTTGTAGGTTACTTTCTTACAATTCGGGAAATGTAGGATAAGGTATTCTCTAGATGATTTAGAGGCATTACATGAGGGTAATTCAATGAGGTTGTTCATGTATATTGGGGCCGAACCATACAAAATTTTGTGAATGAAGGTACATAGCTTGAATGATATTCTATCTTTTATTGGCAATCAATGCAAATCATACAGAAGGGGGGTTGCTTTGGTGAAGCATGGTAGTCTTCTCATCTTTTCCTGATATCACCGAAGAGGAAACCGCCCATCTCCTCTCCTCCTCGAAATCCACCACCTGTTCCTCAGACCCCATCCCCACCAACCTACTTAGCACCATCGCTCCTACTATCACCCCCACCATCTGTCATATCCTCAACCTCTCTCTCTCCACTGCAACTGTCCCGGACACCTTCAAGCATGCTGTGGTCACACCACTCCTCAAAAAACCATCTCTTGACCCACCTGAAACTGAACATGGCCAAGACTGAACTTATTGTTTTCCCACCCAAACCCACTTCTCCTCTCCCTTCACTCTCTATCTCAGTTGATAACACCCTCATCATCCCCGTCTCTTCTGCCCGCAACCTCGGTGTCATCTTCGACTCCTCCCTCTCCTTCTCTGCGCATATCCAGCAGATAGCCAAGACCTGTCGCTTCTTCCTCTACAACATTAGCAAAATTCGCCCCTTCCTCTCTGAGCACACCACCCGAACTCTCATCCACTCTCTCATTACCTCTCGCCTTGACTACTGCAACCTACTCCTCACCGGCCTCCCACTTAGCCACCTATCCCCCCTTCAGTCCATCCAGAACTCTTCCGCACGTCTTATCTTCCGCCTTGACCGATATACTCATATCACCCCTCTCCTCAAGTCACTTCACTGGCTTCCGATCAGATACCGCATACAGTTCAAGCTTCTCCTACTAACCTACAAATGCACTCGATCTGCAGCCCCTCCTTACCTCTCTACCCTCATCTCCCCTTACGTCCCTACCCGTAACCTCCGCTCTCAAGACAAATCCCTCCTTTCAGTACCCTTCTCCACCACCGCCAACTCTAGGCTCCACCCTTTCTGCCTCGCCTCACCCCATGCTTGGAACAAACTCCCTGAGCACATACGCCAGGCCCCCTCCCTACCCATCTTCAAATCATTGCTCAAAGCCCACCTCTTCAATGTCACTTTCGGCACCTAATCACAAAACCTCTACTCAGGAAATCTAGACTACCCCAACTTGACATTTCGTCCTTTAGATTATAAGCTCTTCTGAGCAGGGACCGTCCTTAGTTATTAATTTGTACAGCGCTGCGTAACCCTAGTAGCGCTCTAGAAATGTTAAGTAGTAGTAGTATTATTAGTAGTAACATGAGACGTTCGGCAGTGTTTTGAGTGGTTTTATAGTTTTTTGAGGAGATCCTCTAAGTCCTGCGTAAATAGAGTTGCAGTAATCAAACTAAGGATTGAAATAGGGTACTGAAGAATGGTGTTAGTCTCCTCAGTTTCCATAGTGAATTCAAGACACTTGAGACCACTTTAGAAATTTGGTTATCTAGAGTGAGGAATTGGTCCATTGTGGCTCCTAAGATTTTCATAGTTGAATCAATGGGATATGTGATGTTCTTAATGGTAACTGATTTAAGATATGTAGAGGGGCATAAACGAACGCGAACGCCTATCTCCATGAGCGTCTATGTCCAAAAACGGGTATGTGAAGAGGCTGGACAGACCGAATTTTCGAAAAATAGGACGTTTTTCAGCTGGGCGTTTGTTTTTCTTAGCGATAAAGGAAACTAAAAACGCTCAGCTCAAAAACGCCCTAATCCGAGCCATTTGGTCATGGGAGGGGCCAGGATTCGTAGTACACTTGCCCCCCCTGATATGCCAGGACACCAACTGGACACCCTAGAGGTCAGTGCGGTGGACTTCAGAAAAAGCTCCCACATGCATAGCTCCCTTACCACGGGTGCTGAGCACCCAACCCCCTCCCCCAAAACCCACTACCCAGAAATGTACAACACTACCATAGCTGTTAGGGGTGAAGGGGGAACCTACATGTGGGTACAGTGGGTTTTGGAGACCTCCCATTTACCAGCACAAGCGTTACAGGTGGGGGGGGGGGATGGGCCTGGGTCCACCTGGCTAAAGTGCACTGCGGTACCCACTAAAAGTGCTCCAGGGACCTGCATACACGCAGGCCTCTAGGACTTGTTGCTGCTATATAACATTGGCACAACAGTTGACACCTAAAGACTAATCTCTCCGAAAACGTCCTTTATTGGAATAAGCACACTTACTCATAGTTAACTGCAGATCAGAGGTTGTGCCCCACTGGCAACGAGTCTCCCTGGTACTGAGATGAGCAGTAGGTCAGAGCTGGCAGAATGCTGTACAATGCCCTCTTTCAGCCACATTCAAGGTAAGAACTAAGTTCTGTAGCGTGGCTAACACGTGAAAGGGATCTAAAACTGGCTTACAAAAATGGCCACTACCTCATGGACTACCGGAAACACAACAGGGCACACTCTGACCCAGTAAGCAGAGGGAAAAGCACCATGGGAGAAGAGCCTACCAACTACCAACATCGTGAGCATTTGCCACAAGCTAGTGGAATCACGGAGCCCAATACCCTACACTCACCACAATGCATTGCTGATGTGACTCTGCAGTGCGCATAACAGAAAAGGTGTCACACTCACCCGAGAGTCACATCAGAACCAGGGAAAGGCTGTCACAGGATAGAACACATTCTGCTGTCATGAAGGTGGGTACGGCATTTGAGGCTGGCATAGAGGCTGGAAAAAAGTTTTTAAAGTGGTTTTTTTTTGGTGGGAGGGGGTTAGTGACCACTGGGGGAGTCCGGGGAGGTCATCCCCGATTCCCTCCAGTAGTCATCTGTGCAGTTGGGGCACATTTTTGGGACTTGTTCGTGAAAAAAAAGGGTCCAAAAAAAGTGACCCAAAATCGCGGTAAAAATGCCTTTTGTTTTTCGATTATCAGCTAAAGACACCCATCTCTCCTTGGCCGATAACCACGCCCTAGTTCCGCCTTCACCATGCCTCCGACATGCCCCCGTCAACTTTACCCGTTTCCGCGATGGATTGCAGTTGGAAACGCCCAAAATCGGCTATCGATTATACCAATTTGGGCGCCCACGGGAGAAAGATGCCCATCTCCCGATTTGGGTCGCAATATAGGCGTTTTTCTCTTTCGATTATAAGCAGGATAGCGTGATAAGGATTAGTAACTATTAAGAGTGTAGTTTTATTGGTACTGAGTTTTAATTTGAAATTAGATCCCCAAGATTCAATTAAAGAGATATCTACTCTGATGATATGAGTAATTTCATTTATTTCTTTAGTGAATGGAATATAGATGGTAACATTGTCTGCATAAATGAATGTTGGGAGACCATTTTTCTCCAGTAAATTGCATAATGGAATCAACATGATGTTAAATAAGATGAGAGACAATGGAGAGCCCTGGGGCTCTACAAAGAGGGGACCATGCTGATGAAATTGTACCCGATTGTTTCATTTGGTATGATCGAGACCTTAGGAAGCCTGAGAACCATTTTAACACAGCTCCACAGATTCCGTAATAGTCAAGGATGTTTAGAAGGATATTATGAACAGTGCCAAAGGCACTAGACATATCAAATTGGAGTACTAATATTTTATTACCAAAGCCAAGTTCTTGTCTAAATTTAGCTAGGAGTGTGGTGAGAATAATTTCAGTACTGTGAGAAGGTCTAAAACCAGATTGTGAGCTGTGTAAAACGGAGTGAAATTGGAGATAATCCATTAGTTGGTGTGTGACTAACCCCTGCATTATCTTTACCAATAATGGGATTAAAGCCACTGATCTGTAGTTAGAGAGTACACTTACCAGCTTATAATCGAACGAGAATAACGCCCAAGTTCCGACCTAAATCGGGAGATGGGCGTTCTTCTCACAAAAACAAATAAAGCGGCATAATCGAAAGCCGAACTTTGGACGCTTTCAACTGCACTCCGTCGCGGATGCGGACAAAGTTGACGGGGGAGTGTCGGAGGCGTGGTGAAGGCGGAACCGGGGCGTGGTTATCACCCGAACAGAGATGGGCGCCCTTCGCCGATAATGGATGCGTTTGTAGCTAGAATTTAGGGCACTTTTCCTGGACCCTGTTTTTTGACGAATAAGGCCCCAAAAAGTGCCCTAAATGACCAGATGACCCCCAGAGGGAGTCGGGGATGACCTCCCCTGACTCCCCCAGTGGTCACTAACCCCCTCCCACCACAACAAATGATGTTTCACAACTTTTTACTTTCACCCTCAAATGTCATACCCTCCTCCCAAGCAGCAGTATGCAGGTCCCTGGAGCAGTTGTTAGGGGGTGCAGTGGACGTCAGGCAGGTGGACCCAGGCCCATCCCCCCCCTACCTGTTACAATTGTGCTGCTTAATGCTACTAGTCGTCCAACCCCCCCAAACCCCCTGTACCCACATGTAGGTGCCCCCCTTCACCGCTTAGGGCTATAGTACTGGTGTAGACTTGTGGGCAGTGGGTTTTGAGGGGGATTTGGGGGGCTCAACACCCAAGGGAAGGGTGCTGTGCACCTGGGAGCTCTTTTACCTTTTTGTTTGTTTTTGTAAAAGTGCCCCCTAGGGTGCCCGGTTGGTGTCCTGGCATGTGAGGGGGACCAGTGCACTATGAATCCTGGCCCCTCCCACGAACAAATGCCTTGGATGTATTCGTTTTTGAGCTGGGCGATTTCATTTTCCATTATCGGTGAAAAGCAAAAACGCCCAGCTCACACCTTGGCGAATAAACCATGGGCGTCTATTTTTTTTTGGAACATACGGTTCACTCCGCCCCTTCACGGACCCGTTCTCGGAGATTAACGCCCATGGAGATAGGCGTTTCTGTTCGATTATGCCCCTCTTAGACTGGTTTGGGTAATCTTCGAAATTCAAAATAATGTTGCCATTTTGAGGGGGGAATAGGCCCTAAGATAGCATTAAAGTTATGTTTGAGTGCAAATATCCCCTCCTCTCTTCAAAATTATTTGTTGTAATACCACAAATTGAAAATCATTAATAGTATGATTCATCTAGCACCAATGATAAACTAGAGGAGCTTCATCCCTGCCTTACCTTAAATTACTTAAGTGCTGAGCTATACATTGCTTAATGGTCCTTTTAGTCTGCCCTAAATACCACTTCTAGCAGGTGCACTTTATACCATATATAACTTGTTTAGAAGTGCAGTCTGTCTGTTGCATCAACATAAAGGGCTTTCTGGTATTAGGTACAATTACCATATCCATGACCATTGCAAATTTACAATACACACAATGGTCACACCTAAAATGTCCATTTTTCTCATGGCCTTCTGGGATAGGTCTGCAGTTCTTCATCATTTCCCCCAAATTCTTGCCCCCCCTAGTATAAGCAAATCAAGGAATCTGCTCAAAACCTGGATATAAAGATAATATATCCCAATGTTTACACTGGAAGACTTGGAGAAATACAGTGATACGCATGTTATCCTAGATTCCTGCCCACTATCTGACTTACTGAATAACCAGTCTCTCTGAGCATTAAAAACTCTTTTAAAAGCTTTATGTATAACTTTATTAGGATAACCAAGTTGTGTAAATCGATTTTTCATCTGTTGAGCATGTTACAAAGTTGTCTTCTGGTCAGTACATAAGCATTTAACCCTCACAAATTGTCCAGTTGGTATACTATTATGCAATTTCTGAGGGTGAAAACTCCTGTAGTGTAAAACAGTATTTCTGTCTGTGCTCTTCCTATATATCTGGATGTCTACAAAATTTTCTGATGTATTACCAATCTCCCAAGTAAATTTAATGTTTGCTCCACACACCACTAATGATGAATTTTATCATTTTATAAGGTTTTTCTGGTGATGCATTCATTTAAAATTTAAGAAGGTTCACTGTTTCGTCCATTCTAAGTACAACATATAGGGTCCTGTTTAGTAAGCATCATTACAGGTGCGCTAGCATTTTTAGAGTGTGCTAAAAATTAATGTGCACTAAATACTAGAGACACCCATAGGAATATATAGGTGTCTCTAGCGTTTAACATGCACTAATTTTAGTGAATGCTAAAAACGCTAGCACACCATAATAAACAGGGCCCATAGATGACTAATACTTACACTCATTAATAAGTTTCCAGACATTCTCCAAGAGATGAAGAGATATTTTCTGGTTTTCTGTACTTATTTATTTATTAGTATTTATTTTCTGGAAAATACTCTGCTCTATCTTCAAATTCTAGGTGGATTACAAAATACATATATAATCAATAAAGCACATCATTAAAACAACTAAATTCAAACAAAACCCAAAGCAAGTGCAAAAATGACATCACAAAACAGCTCACATCTTCTGCAATTAAATTATCATGCAATGCAGTTCAAATCTGTGCTTTATAAATTTTTATTTTATAAATAACCATCAGCTGATCAAAGTAAACAGTATCTTAAGCTATTTCAATTCATAGTTCCATAGGCCTCCTGAAATAACAGTGTTTTCAATGCAGCCTTAAAGTCTTGTAAATTTTGCAGGCATTGAGTATTATTAGGCAGTTCATTCCACAATTGTGGTCTTTTTATATTGCTAAAACAGAAACTTCTACAATATAAAAGGACATTAGACAGTAAACTGAAGAGAAAGGGGATGATAGTTGTGTTTCTAAAAAGGCATGGAGAAGATGAGCAACTGTGGAAAATGAACCCTTATGATTCATCCGACGCCATCATGTGATAAGGCATCAGGTGCACAATCAGCACATCTTGAGGCAGTCACTAATGGCAAGGCAGCCGAATCATGGAGGGGCATTTTCGAAATGATGACTAAGTGCAAAAATAAATGTCCAGCACAAAACATCCCCCCCCCCCCAAAAAAAAAGTCCATCTCACAGCTGTTTTTAAACAGGGAAAATGTTAGGATTTCCTGTTTGAAAATACGTGGGAAGGATGTCCTTGCACTAAAAATGTCCAAAATGAACAGCCAATTTTGTATTTTAACACTAGCAGTTCTTGGGGTCAGTGGTCTCTGACGTAAAGCAAAGATGTAAGGCTGTCAATATGTGTACTTTGGAAGAAAGGCGGGGAGAGAGACGATATGATAAGTGGCATTTAAATACCTCTGTGGCATTAATGGACAGAGGGTGAGCATCTTTCAAATAAAGGAAAACTCTGGAATGAGATGGCATAGGAAGAAGTTAAGAGGTTATAGGCTCAGGAGTAATCTAAGGTAATACTTTTTCACTGAAAGGGTGGTTGACGCGTGCAATTGACTCCTGGTGTTGGAGATGAGGACTGTGTCTGAATTTACGAAAGCGTGGAACAGGCACATGGGATCTCTTAGAGAAAGGAGGAGATAGTGGTTGCTGTGGATGGGCAAACTGGATGGGCCATTTGGCTTTTATCTGCCCTCATGTTTCTATGTTTCTCTGTTTCTAAGTACAGTACAGAGTGCCAGCACTTGCACTTCCAACTTACGCCTATGTTTACCAAGCCAGTAAGGCGTGGATATGCAGCACTTAACCGGCTATGATCAGCAGTTAAATAAGCTGCATAAATGGCAGGCCTATCTTTAACAGCTAAGCACGTAACTGGTTAGCGGTGGATATAATTTTAACTGGTTAACTTTTTAACGGTTAAAAAAATCCAGATATTCAATGCTGGTCACTGGGTTTAACACCAGTGGAAAACACCAAAAGTGCTGCCCCCCCCCCCCCCACTTCACCCCACGGGCTGAATATCAGGCCCATAAGATACAGTTCCTGCTCCATGGTGCTTACAATCTATTAAAGGTATTATATACAGGAAAAACAAGAGGATACAGGAAATGTAGGTATGAAAAGGGGACTATTGATTTTTTTACTCATTCCAAAAGTACAAAGACTACGGGACACTTGAGGAAGTTAATAGTTAAGCTCTGGAACTCTTTGCCAGAGGATGTGGTAACAGCAGTTAGCGTATCTGGGCTTAAAAAAAGTTTGGACAAATTCCTGGAGGAAAAGTCCATATTCTGCTATTGAGGCAGACATGGGAAGCAACTGCTTGCCCTGGGATTTGTAGTATGAAGTGTTGCCACAATTTGGGTTTCTGCCAGGTACTTGTGACCTGGCTTGGCCACTGTTTGGAAAACAGAATACTGGGCTAGATGGACCATTGGTCTGACCAGTATGGCTACTCTTATGTTCTTATGTACTAAGGTCTATGCTCTTCCCACAGAGCACATATGAGGGATAATTCTATATATGGTCAAATAGGCACCTCCCTTTAGGTGTCCTGATGCCACACAGTGAGAGCTTATAAGGACATGAATTGTGGTTATGGAGGGGGAGGGATTGACTTTGGAGTAACATCAGGAAGTACTTTTCCATGGAGAGGCTGGTAGATGCCTGGAATGCCATCCCAAGGGAGGTGGTAGAGGTAAAAACAAAGATGGAATTCAAGAATGCATGGAACAAACACAAAAGATCCTGTATGGAAAGAGGATGGAATCAAAAGAAAAATTAGAGGTGCTTATAGGGAAACTCCAGTACTTGGGAAGTGCTGGGCAGACTCCTACGGTCTCGCCGCATCTCAAGAAAGATATAGTACAATTGGAAAAGGTGCCGCGAAGGGCGACTAAAATGATAGCGGGGATGGGACGACTTCCCTATGAAGAAAGACTAAGGAGGCTAGGGCTATTCAGCTTGGAGAAGAGACGGCTGAGGGGAGACATGATAGAGGTATATAAAATAATGAGTGGAGTGGAACAGGTGGATGTGAAGCGTCTGTTCCCGCTTTCCCAAAATACTAGGACTAGGGGGCATGCGATTAAACTACAGTGTAGTAAATTTAAAACAAATCGGAGAAAATGTTTCTTCACCCAACGTGTAATTAAACTCTGGAATTCATTGCCGGAAAATGTGGTGAAGGCGGTTAGCTTAGCAGAGTTTAAAAAGGGGTTGGACGGTTTCCTAAAGGACAAGTCCATAAACCGCTACTAAACGGACTTGGAAAAATCCAAAATCCCAGGAATAACATGTATAGAATGTTTGTACGTTTGGGAAGCTTGCCAGGTGACCTTGGCCTGGATTGGCCGCTGTCATGGACAAGATGCTGGGCTCGATGGACCCTTGGTCTTTTCCCAGTATGGCATTACTTATGTGTCCTAAATATGGCAAAAAAAAACATGGCAGACCTCTAAAGTCTGTGTCCAAATTATGGAAAGATCTGGATGGACTAGAATGGGTTTCCATGGCAACTGCAGCAGTTGGAAAGTAAGGTCAGTGCCAGGCAGCCCAGGGGATAGCTACCTAGTTAACTTAGGACAGCCTTTTTTCTGTCAAGTTAACCAGATATTTATCCAGCTACCACCACTGAATATCAGCAATGCCGGGGAATAACTCCCAGATCCATCCTACCCCTTCCCCCTAGACTGCCCCAGCTCTGTCCAGAGAGTGTTGTTGCAGTCGGAGCTAATATTCAGGGGCACTAGCCAGTTAAGTGCTACTGAATATTAGCACCTGGCCTGGTCAGCACTAGTTAACCAGGTAAGAGGCTCTCCTAACTGGTTAGCAGTGAATATCAACCCCTAAGTTTGAAAAAACCGGTGCAACAGATGTGTAGATTCTGTAAGAAAGAGCTGGAAACAGTTACTCATCTTGTGACGGGCTGTAAAGTGCTGATGGTGGAAAGTTTTTATACAGCAAGGCACAACAAGATGGCACGTCTCATTCATTGGAAACTCTGTAAGCATTACAACATCAGTGTACCAGAAAAGCATTGGGATCATGACCCTAAGAAAACTGTGAAAAATGAAGAGGTTATGATCACCTGGAACATCCCCATCCTGACTGATAAAAAGCTGGATACCAGAAAACCGTATATAGTGGTAAAAGAGAAAAGCACCAGAAAGACATTGATTATAGATGTGTTGGTCCCAAGCGATTACTCAGTGAATCGCATGAAGAAAGGGAAGATATTTAAGAACCAAGAAATGCAGTTTGAGACCAAGAAACTGTGGGAGAAAGATACAGAAATATTTCCCATCGTTTTGGGTGCCACAGGCTTGATGGAAAAGAACTTTCAAGCACACCTACACAAGTTGCCTATACATGTTACATCTTATGAACTCCAGAAAGAAGCTCTCTTCGGCACAATGCAAGTACTACAGCGAGGGTTAGCAGTAAATTTGAGAGACTGAGATCATGCTTCACATACCCTGGCTTAGGAGTGAGGTTCATTCCTGTCATGGTATGTGCAAAACTAACCCATTTAGAGAAATTGCTCCGCGAACCGTTCAGTGGCAGCAAATTTAAATCACTACTAACCTGAATCTAATTTGAACTAGTGACCTTGAGTTGCAAAACTCTATCCTTTTACCAGTTTACTGAGCCTTCTAGTTCTTACTGGCTATGCTATTTGCACAGATACAAGTCAAGGATTAAAAGAAAGAGTAGGTTAGAAATCAGAAACTTAACAAGGTCATGAGGAATAACATATAATTCAGTACCTCTGTCAGCCTCAGCCCAGGCACTTACAGGATGAAATGTGGATGCCGTCACAGATCTGGCATGACTCATGTTATTTCTAGTGCCAACTGTAAAAGACTGAGCTGCACTAAGTATGATTTTGGAAACAAACTGGGCTAGTAAAATACTAATGTACTTGCCAAGAGGATTGAACAGTGCTGCTTCTATCATTAGATTTATCAACTGCATTGATCTGACAGATCTCAAGCTTCTTCATGCAGAGTACAAGAAATAGGTTTTACTGATAACGTACTCAACTGGTTTCTCTCCTATCTGTCTGACCACTCAAACATAGTCCTATGGCAGTTCTCAGTCCCAACCCTATACTCTCCCATGCAGTGTTCCTTATTGGCCTAAATTCTCTTCAACATCTTTATAGCTTATCCACTAGGTCTTCTTCAGTCCCTTGATCTAAAACCCTGTGTTTATGCTGAGGACATTCAGATCCTTGGCACTCTAGGTTGTAATTGTTCTCAAGATATCTTTTCAATGAACAAAAAACTGAACGATTGCTGATTAGCTTGGAAATTCTGAAAATGACCCTTGAAAAGTCAAAACATCTTATGCTTTCTCCACTCCTCTTTTGATTGCTAGTTCTAAGGTCCCCTTTGGGCCTACTGTGAAGGCCCTAGGTGTGTTGTTAGACCAGAATTTGAATTTCCAGTCACATAATATCTAGCAACATCCAGCTCTGCTTCTTTAAGTTTAAGATGATTTATTCTGTTAGAAATTTATCTACCAAAACTGCTCTCCAAATCCTTGTTCACTCCCCTTGTTATTAGTCACATTAACTATTGTAATGCCCTGCTGAATGGGATATGAGTTTCAAATAATAGAAGGTTACAATTGTTCAAAATAAGGTTGTAAAATTAACGATAGGTTCAAGGAAATCTCACCGTGTGACCACATATAGAATCTGGGGAAAATATATTTTTCTTTGACATTTCCTGAGGAATAGACTGTGCTGGGGGGAGGGGGGAGTAGGGGATTGGATAGGCAGTAGTTGTGGGTCCAGTCTCTCTTTTCTCTATCATGTTAACCAAGTCAGCAACAACTTCCTGCTACACTTTATAATCTCACTGGTCAAACCTTTGAGTCCTGGCTCTTCCCAGGAAGGAAGGTAAGAAACTTCTTCCAAACACCTTAGTGTGCATTCTCCTAATTTCAAGCCTTCTGGCCTGGAGTCTGGAGAGACCACAGTTCATGGAATCCTGAAGCTCCAATCATGATTTCCAGCCATTCCTCAGAATGGGGTGGGGGGAGGTGGCAAAGCAGTACCTCATTTTCCTTTGTCTATAGATCACTTTGGTGCTTTGGACCTAGCTCCTCGGTCTGCTAAGCCCTGGGAGAATAAAAGCGAAATAGACAAAGCCCCTCCCACCCTAGGGTGATTTTATACTTTTACATGACATCACTATATTTTACTATCTCCTCCCATGACACTCCATGTAGGGGAAGCTTACATATACATCACACTGCTACCAAGTATAAGTGGTACTATTGCCATCAAACACTGCATTAATCTGAGGTAGAACACAATAAAGTCAAAACTTTATAAAGGTCCTCTTCTACCTCCCTTTATACAATATAACTTTACTGTTTAACTTGTGCAATTGTAATAGTCTGACACCCGAATATACTATCTTCTGGTTCCATTCATGTGCACAAGCATAAACCTAATCAAATGTCTGTGTCTGTGTCTGTGGTCTGTTCATTTCTTTCTTGGCTTCCACAGGCCCTTTTGAGCTGATGAGCTACTCTTGTGCCTCATGAATGGAGCAGCTCCTCATTCCTTATTAATTATGCTCCTATGTCTAGAATCCAGTAGCCTGCTCATTTAAGTCTCCTCCATTATTAAAATCCAATTGTACTCTTTCAACCTTAGGGGCCCTTTTACTATGCCACATAGGTGCCTACGTGCACCTAATGCATGCCAATTTGGAACTACCACCCAGCTACCACGTGCCCCAGGCGGTACTTTTATTTTGTACGCGCGCCCACTATGTGCCCTGGAACATTTCTGGCACACGGTGCTAACTGGGCAGTAATCGGCATTGTATGCACACTGACAATTACGGCCCGGTTAACACATACGACCTTACTGCTAAGTCAATGGGTGGTGGTAAGGTCTGAGGCCCAAAATGGATGTGCGCCAATTTTCATTTTGCCGCACGTCCATTTTCGTCCAAAAAAACGGCTTTTTTGCAGGTGCACTGAAAAATGAACCTGCGCGTGTCCAATACACGCGTGTACACCAGCGCAGGCCACTTTTCGGCGCACCTTAGTAAAAGGACCCCTTATTGCACTGCTGACCTGCAATAGACTTCCCATGTTGATGCATCATATCCCCTCTTTGGCCATATTCATATCCAGACTATGAATTCACTTTGAGATTGCTTTTACATCTTGAACACTTCTCTGTATTCTCCTGCTCTCTCTTGTTTGTCATATGTGTTTATCTTGGCTGGATTGTAAGCTCTGTGAACACGGACTATCTGTCTTGCTTTTCTGTACAGTACTGTGTATGTTTAGTAGCACTTTAGAAATGATATGTAGTGCCCAACGTTCCTTCTAAGGATTGATGGCTTGTGTGCAAACTTTTCAGGCTCTGTGCAAACATTTCCAGTAACCAAATTTGCAAGCAATCTCATGCAACAGGAGCTCTTGATTAAAAATTGCATCATAACAAGGCACAAATATAAGAAAATTATTATCTAAATAGTAATAAATTAATATTGTTTATGTCTTGTAACATGAATTTTAAAACACAAGACATTTCAGACCTCTGATAGAAAGTTAATTGAGTACTATATAGTTGTAATACCGCCCCCTCTCAAAGAATACCTATATCAGGGCTTTTTAAAACAGAATCATACAGCATAGAGGGAACACTATAATAATGACAGTGTTGTCAACAATCTATTATGATGGCATTATCCAGAACAAAAGAAAACAAAAAGGGTGGAAGAAAGATGTTCCAAGCATATCAGGCAAAAATGAAGTCCAAGCTTCTGAAAACTCTTTGAGCACTCTATATTCTCCAACTGTATGTGTACAATCTTGACCTGCCAAAGGTGTAAACAATTCTGACCCAACATGGGCCGTGTTTCAGCATAAAAAGCTTTCCTCAGGGGTCTATTAATATCAACAGAACATCATGTTATACATTGAAACCAAAATGAACATGAAAATGAAAAAAAAATATATATAAAGGCAAATAAGTAGTAAACAGGATAAAGAGAAAATCTATGTGTGTGTATGTATATCTATATCTATAACATTTTGGGGGCATTTTAAGACGTCTAAGTGCTTTGAAAATGAGCACCACAGAATTAACATGGGAGCACTTTACACCTCCTAAATATGAGTTCACAACCTGTTGCCTGATCTCAGCAACACAAGGAACTGAAGTACGCTATGGATCCAACACAACTCTACTGCCATATGATTCCCTAATGTGACTGTGCCACATGAACTTTACCTTACCCCTACTCACTATGTATTGTTCATATCGGAGTCAGCAAACACATCTCTGGTACAATGTAAACCACGTTGAGCCTGCAAATAGGTGGGAAAATGTGGGATACAAATGTAACAAATGAATGAATGAAATGAATAACAATTAAAATAAAAAGTCCTAAAAAGTGCAACATTAAATCTGGGCTTAGCGTTAGAATGCATTAAGCCCAGACTTCTGTGCACTTTAATAAAAGGTCCCCATAGTTTTGTGGTGACTGGATGTATTCTATCACTTGTAAAGCTCAGAAGCAATAATGCTTGGATTGTATTTCTAGCTTTGTCAACTTTTATTTATTTTCACTTGATTACATTCCTTTCCAGTCATAAGTTGAAAGCAGGTCTCAAGTTACTAGGCAACCTCTAAAAAAGTAATAAACTACTACCTCACCCATACTATCAACCACCCCTACCCCACTCCAACCATATCTGATCCTATCCCACCCACCAATCCACCAAACACATAAAATCATTCTTCTCCTTTCACAAGAAACCTTCCCAGCTGTTTAAGTCAAGATGATGTCTTTGATTGTGTGAACTGAGAATTTTATGAGTCATTTTGACTATCATTTTTCTTTTTATTTCAGACTTGAAGTTGCATCTACAATCTACAGATTATGGAAGCTTCTTAGCAAATGAAACAGGACCTCTCACTGTCTCCACCATTGATGACAAGCTGAAGGAAAAGCTGTTGACAGAATTTCATTACTTCAGGAATCACTCCTTTGAGCCACTTGCCACGTTTCTGAATTTTATCACGTAAGCGGTTTTGTAAATGCTAAAATTAAAAGCTTGGATCCAGATTAAATGATAGTAGTTTACTATGGCATACCCAGTACAACTGCTAGTAAGAGTGACAGTGTTTGAGAAAACAATCAGCAAGCAACTGTTATTTCTAGAAGTTTTATGGAATGTACAAAATTGTGACCATCTCGGAGAAAAGGACATCATTTTCGAAAGAGTAAGAGGTGCATAATCAAAAAGGGCACCCAGGTTTTCCTGAGGACATCCTCACAGGACGTCCCGCGAAGGGCCGGGGAAACCCGTATTATCGAAACAAGATGGGCATCCATCTTTCGTTTTGATAATACGGTCGGGGACGCCCAAATCGCAAAATTTAGGTCGACCTTAGAGATGGGCATCCTTAGAGATAGTCGTCCCCAATTTTTGGCAATAATGGAAACCGAGGACGCCCATCTCAGAAATGACCAAATCCAAGCCCTTTGGTTATAGGAGGAGCCAGCATTCGTAATGCACTGGTCCCCCTGACATGTCAAGACACCAACCGGGCACCCTAGGGGGCACTGCAATGGACTTCAGAAATTGCTCCCAGGTGCATAGCTCCCTTACCTTGTGTGCTCAGTCCCCCAAACCCCCCCAAAACCCATGCCCCACAACTGTACACCACTACCATAGCCCTTATGGGTGAAGGGGGCATCTAGATGTGGGTACAGTGGGTTTCTGGTGCGTTTTGAAGGGCTCACATTTACCACCACAGGTGTATCAGGTAGGGGGGGATGGGCCTGGGTCTGCATGCCTGAAGTGCACTGCAGTACCCACTAAAACTGCTCCAGGGACCTGCATACTGCTGTCATGGAGCTGGGTATGATATTTGAGGCTGGTGTAGAGGCTAGAAAAAATATATTTTTTTAATTTTTTGAGGGTGGGAGGGGGTTATTGACCTCTGGGGGAGTAAGGGGAGGTCAGCCCTAATGCTCTCTGGTGGTCAACTGGTCATTTAGGGCACATTTGTGTGGCTTGGTCGTAAGAAAAAAAAGATCAGGTAAAGTCGTCCAAGTGTTCATCAGGGACACCCTTCTTTTTTCCATTATGGGTCGAGGACACCCATGTGTTAGGCACGCCCCAGTCACACCTTCGCTACACCTCTGACATGCCTCGTGAACTTTGGTCGTCCCCCACGACGGAAAGCAGTTGAGGACGCACAAAATCGGCTTTTGATTATGCCGATTTGGGCGACCCTGTGAAAAGAACGCCCATCTTGTGATTTGTGTCGAAAGATGGGCGCCCTTCTCTTTTGAAAATAAGCCTGTAAGTAGCATAAAGCAGCATTTGGATGTTTTTCTCACAAAAACATGTAAATCAATATTTTCAAAACCAATTTTTAGAGGTTTTTCTATGAAGTTCATCAGAAGTGCGTTCAAAACAAAAGGGGGCGTGTCAGGGGGGTGTTAATGGCAGGATTTGGGCATTTTACAGCCATAATGGAACAAAACAAAATCGTCCAGGACTAAAATTAAGACTTTTCGAGCTAGACCTGTTTTTATAATGAATAAAGCACAAAAGGGTACCCTAAATGACCAGATGACCACTGGAGGGAATCGGGGTGACCCACCCAATACCCCCCCAGTGGTCACTGACCCCCTCCCACCCCCCAAATATGTGAATAAAAATATGACTTCCCAGCCTCTATGACAGCCTCAGATGTTAGAGCCAGGTCTATTAGAGCAGCATGCAGGCCCCTGGAGTAGTGCAGTGCACCATGGCTTGGGGGACCCAGATCACTATCTCCCTCTAACTGTCACATTTGTTATGGAAACTGTGAGCCCTCCAAAACTCACCAGAAACCCACTGTACCCACATATAGCTGTCCCCTTCACCCATAAGGGCTACTGCAGTAGTATATAGTTGGGGTAGTGGGTTTTGGGTGGGCTCAGCAGACAAAATAAGGGAGCATACCAAAGCAACATGGAATATGATGACAGATAAGACTTGTATGATCCATCCAGTCTGCCCAACAATGCAGCCAAAGTTGTACCCCCCACTTCATGCAGATTACACTCTCTTCCCCAGATTCTATATATGGTGCCTAAAGTTGCAAGAGCAAATTTGGCAGTGTGGCCAAATTGCACGCACAATTTAATTGGTTAATAAGCTAATCGGTGCCAATAATTGGCCACTAGCAAGCAATTATCAGCACTAATTGACACTAATTAGAATTTCTAAGTGTATTCTGTAAAGTAGAGCGTATAAATTCTAACGTGTGGATCTCAAAAGGGGGCATGGCCATAGGAGGGGCATGGGCTGGTCAATGGTGTTCCTAAAAATTACATGCACTGTTATAGAATATGCTCGATCTGTGCCTAAGTTAGGTGCGGGCATTTATACCAGTTTTTAGTTGGCGTAAATGGTCACGCCTAAATTTTAGTCATGAGAACAGGTGCTTTAGGTGAAGTTTATAGAATAGCGCTAAGTGCATTTTTTTCAGTGCTGATTTTTTTTGGCATCATATATAGAATTCACCTCTCTATGTCCTTTTTAGACTGTGAAAGTCATATAAGTTTTGCTCTAATTCCATCCTCTTTTTAAATAGGAATCCTCTGTGTTTATCCCATGAATTTTTGAATTGTTTTTATGCCCACCATCTCTGCCCGGCAGTGGGCCTACTTTCCTGCTACTGAAGATGACATTGAAGCCCACCCCAGCCCATGGGACACAACCTGTAAAAATCTGTCCAGCACTGGCTTTTCTTTCTCAGTACTGGAGTTGCTGACTAAGTACTACTCCAGCCCTTCATAACACATCAACAGCCATGAGGTCATTTAAGTTTTGGGCATCCTAGACAACCAACATCATCTCCATGAAAAAGTAGTTCTTGATGTTACTCCTAAGTCTGCCACCCTGCAAACTCAAATTACTGCTTCTCCATTTCTGAAAAATACTTATATTTAAACATCTGTATCATATCTTCCCTATCCCTCCTCTCCTCTATTGTATACATATTCAGGTCTTCAAATCTCTTCTCATATGTCTTTTGGCACAAACCCCATAACATTTTTGTTACCGTCCTCTGAACTGCTCCAAGACTTTATGTCTTTAACAAGATATAGATGGGCATAATCGAAAGGGGCGCCCAAGTTTCCTGAGGACGTCCTCGCAGGACGTCCCGGCGAAGGGGCAAGGAAACACGTATTATCGAAAAAAGATGGGTGTCCATCTTTCATTTTGATAATACGGTTGGGGATGCCCAAATCTTGACATTTAGGTCATCCCTAGATGTGGTCATCCTTAGACTTGGTCGATTCTGATTTCTTCAGCTGGCGGGGGACCCCAACCCCCGCCAGCCGACCTGAGATCTTTAAAGTTCTTCTTCGTGGCCATGCTGTTGTTGATAGCTGTTGAATCCAGTTCGGAGTCTGACGTCACAGCACGTTGTACGTGCGGACTCCAAACTGGATTCAACAGCTATCAACAACAGTATGGCCACGGAGGACGAAGAAGAACTTTAAAGACCTCAGGTCGGCTGGCGGGGGTTGGGGTCCCCCGCCAGCTGAAGAAATATTTTTAAAGGCAGCGGCAGGTGGAAGCGGACCTCGGCTGGCGGGGGTTGGGGTCCCCCGCCAGCAAAAGTAAGCAACGGCAGCGGGGGAGGGTTGACGGCGGTAGGGGGTCCAGGGCGAAATCTGTGGGGGCCCAGGCCCCTGTGGCCCCACGCAGATATGCCCCTGATGTAAAATCCTGATAATGTTGATGCCACCAATAAACCTCATATGATGTCTGCTTCCAAGTGTGACACTTGTTTTTTTGGAAGGTCATTTGTCCATCTCTACTCTGTTTTACCATTGGGGTCTCTACATATCTTATATATTAGAATCATCAAGACATTTCTTTATCCTTAATGCAGTCATTGGAATTTAGAGACTTTACTGCTGAATTTTAAGAATTAAAAATACATTTTGCATAGCAATGATAGTTTACTCAGAGCATTTTTCAGTGATTATGCAGATAGCAAAGAATATTTTTTTTTAAATAAAACTAGTGCTCTTTCATCTAGGGAAGTAGAATAAGTAATTGGCTGAAATTATAGCACTTGTACACACTATATAATCAGTTACTAGAAGTTCTGAGTTTCTTCTCAATGGACTGTGGAATTGGTTGTATGTGCTGCTGCTGTTGTAATCATCACACTGCACTTACAAACTGTGGAAATAAAGAGAAATTAATAGTGATGATGACCCATAATTCCATAATTCGTCCCTATTCAAACAAACCCTCACAAAGAACAACCATATCTCAAACAACTAATTATTACCTGAATTGGTTATTACTATATTTACAATTAACCTTCTCTTTGATTCATGTATAATTTCTCATTCATAATAGATTTTCTAAATGTTAAACACCCATAGTTATCCCAGTATGGTTATGATATTGTATTGTAAAATTGGATTCTTACAACAAATTACTTTCTTATGCATTATTCTTTGTTATGTATCCTATACCGTTTACTGTAAGACACATTGAACTCAAACTTGTTTGGGATAATATGGGATATAAATGTCACAAATAAATAATTTCTGACTGATTCTTCAGCTGCATTACTGGAGGAATAATGACATCTAGTGGAGTGATTTCAGAGCCAGTGATGTGTCTAAGGCTATTCTCTTTTGCAGAAGCCCAGTGCCAAGGCAAACAATGTAAATTATCAAACAGATAGATAAAAGAATCCCATTTTATTCTGATTTTTATCCATCCTGAGAATACATAGCATTTAAAATTTTGGAGAGCACTACCTACTTACCTGCTTCCACTATTTTTAAGATCTTGTGTAGAAGAACAGAGTGCCCTTATGATGTCTAAAACAAGTTTTCTAACCTTCCTTTGCATCTATCCTTCCTCACCCCAGAGATGCCACGTCACCCAGTTCCAGGCTGGAGATTTTTAGGACAGTCCTTGATTTCTGACCATCCCATCCTGGAGCATTATTGGACTTGCAGCACTGATTTCTATGGATGGGATCAGGCACTACAAATCCCACAGTGCTTTGGGAAGAAAATTCTAAATCAGGACTGGCCAAAATAATCTGAATAACTAGGCTGCTCTGTCACCTCCTCACATATATACACACACACACACACACACACACAAAACACCATTTCTATTATTCTCATCCAGGAACATTCCTACTGCTAAATGGACTAGACTCTGCCTTGGGTCACACAATTTAGGGGTGGCAGGGCAGCAGAACAGCTAAGTGGCACTGAAAAGCTGTTGGCGTGGTGTAGAGCCTTTAAGCACATGCTTGCATGCAAAGCTTGTCACATCCTGCCCCCTGAACAGGACATTTACATTGGAGTGAGAAGCAGCAGTCCTTACGTGCATGCATGTGCTCAAGGGCTCCATGCTGCATGCACTGCTTTTTTTTTGCTGCACGATGGCCCAGGCAGAGGTAGGCTGGAGAGGAAGCAGGTCCATGAGGGAAAGGGAAGATGCAGATGATGAGCATGGTGCAAGGCATGGAAGGGAAATCCTGGATACCAAGGGAGCTAAGAAAAAGGGAAGATGATGTACAACACCAAAATACTGAACGGGCACATTGCACTATTGTAACAAAATAGCACAGTGGATGAGAGCAGAAAAGGTTCAATTGGCTCATTCAGTCTTCCCCGTTATTCTTGTTTACACTATGTTTGGATTGCTCTTCCCTACATGAATCGCTTCACAATTGCTAACATTAAATTTTATCTGTCATTTAGATGCCCAGTCTCTCAGTTTCATAAGGTTCTCTTGCAACTTCTCACAATCCTCTTGTGATTTGACGTTGAATACCTTTGCATTGTCAGCAAATTCGATCACCTAATTGGTTATTCCTGTGTCCAGATCATTTATAAATATCTTTAAAAGGAGCTTTCCCAGCACAGATCCCTAGGGAACCCGCTATTTACCCTTCTCCATTGAGAATGTTGACCATTTAACCCCTATTCTCTGTTTTCTTTTAGCCAGTTCGTAATCCACAATAGGACACTGCCTCCAATCCCATTACTTTTTAATTTTCTCAAGAGTCATTCATGAGATACTTTGTCAAATGCATTATGAAAATCTGAATACAAAGCTCCTTGTTTTCCCTCTTGCAGCTGATTGGTTCATATTGCTCACAAGAACCAATCAGTCATGCCAGGTGGGGCCCCATTTCCAGCCTGAGTCAGAACAAAGCAAGAGAAACAGCCACTCTGCTGACAATCCCACACCAAGCTGTCTCTACCCTGGCAGCAGAAGTGGAGCCAGGATGAGGCAAGTTGACTGCGCGGGGGGAGCGAGAGTGGACTTCTGCCGGTGCCGGCACACATTTTCACTGCAACAGGACGAAAAAAAATAGGTGCTGGCGCCAGCAGAACTCCGTTTGGGGGAACGGCCGCTCCGCTGGTGCTCCACCTAGCTACGCCACTGCCTGGCAGCTTTTCTCTTCTGCCATGGGTCCCACATGTCAATCATCGCTTGTAAGTGAACCCTCTTCACTATGGCACTCCAGAGCAGGTGAACTAGTTGCTTCCAGTATCTCCACCCTGGAAGTTGAAATGTGGTCACAAAAGGATATAATAGAGTGATGCTAGGGACCACCTTTAGAGTCAGCACTCAAGAAAAAGATCTAGGTATCACTGTAGACAATATGCTAAGATCATCTGCCTGGTGTGCGGCAGCAGCCAAAAAAGCAAACAGGATGCTAGGAATTATTAGGAAAGGAATGCAAAATAAGACAAAGAATATTATAATGCCTTTGTATCACTCCATGGTGCGACCTCACCCTAAGTATTGCGTTCAATTCTGGTCAATGTATCTCAAAACAGATATTGCTGAATTAGAAAAGGTTCAAAGAAGAGCGACCAAAATGATAAAGAGAATGGAACTCCTCTCATATGAGGAAAGGCTAAAGAGTTTAGGGCTGTTCAGCTTGCAAAAGAGATGGTTGAGTGGGGATATGATTGAGGTCTATAAAATCCTGAATGGTATAGAACAGGTAAAAGTGAATCGATTTTTCACTCTTTCAAAAAGTACAAAGAACAGGGGACACAATGAAATTACATGGAAATGTTTTTAAAACAAATAGGAGGAAATATTTTTTCACTCAAAGAATAGTTAAGCTCTGGAACTCGCTGCTGGAGGATGTGGAAACAGCAGTTAGTGTATCTGAGTTTTAAAAAGTTTTGGACAAGTTCCTGGAGGAAAAGTTCATAGTCTGTTATTGAGATGGACATGGGGGAAGCCACTGTTTGCCCTAGGATTGGTAGCATGGAATGTTGCTACTAACTGAGTTTCTGCCAGATAACTGTGACCTGGCTTTGCCACTATTGGAAACAGGATACTGGGCTAGATGGACCATTGGTCTGACCCAGTATGGCTATTCTTATATTCTTAAGTTTTGAAAAATCTAACTAATACAGCTCTAAAAAGAGCACGTCAAGTTCTTTAATTTGAAAAGATAGCATATAGTTGTCTAGTGTTGAACAAGACCAATGATGGAAGGTGCCTCCAAGTGACTGGGGTAGGTTCCTCAGAATGCCTCAGTAATGACAGCAGCCATATGGAAGCATATTTTCATCACTGGACTAACAGACTTCATGCCAACTGATACCCTACATGAATATTTATTTATTTATTTAGATTTTGCTCACACTTTTTTCAGTAGTAGCTCAAGGTGAGTTACATTCAGATACACTAGATGCTTCTCTGTCCCAGGAGGGCTCACAATCTAAGTTTGTACCTGAGTAAATGGAGGGTTAAGTGACTTGCCCAAGATCACAAGGAGCAACAGTGGGATTTGAACCGGCCACCTCTGGATTGCAAACTGGTGCTCTAACCACTAGGCCACTCCTCTACTTGCTATAGCCCTGGTATTGAGTGTCCATTGATATGATATTCATGGAGTCATTTTTGTCATACTGTACTCATCCAAGGATATCCAAAGTCCTAAGCCAGTGATATTCACTACCAGTCAGAGGGCCATCAACAGCCTAGATTTTTAGGGTATTCCTAATGATTATGCATTAGGAAGATTTACATACAATGAAAGTAATAGGCATGCAAATCTCCAGGCATATTCATCAGGTATGTCCTAATAATCTAACCTATTGGTGACCATCTAGGAGTAGAATTGAAGGTCAAAGCCCTAGATGAACCTTCAGCCATACACCCTTCCCTTGGGTGACACAAGTCCTTATCTCCTCATATCCATCATCTCCCCTTCTCTTCCATACCCTTTCCCCCAGATGTCCAATATATCTCCTTCCCCACCCTTCCATATTCCAGTATCTTCCCTTCCCTTATCTACTCACCAGATGTCCAAATTCTCCCCCTCCCTACCCCTTCCAAGTATCTAGCATTGGTTCCTCCCTTTCCTGTCCTCCATATCCTCTCCCCCCTTCCCAATGTCCAGCATCTTCCCTCATCTGTTCTCACCCGAGTGGTGCTGAAGCTGCACTATTGCTGCTTCCCTCCACCAGGCCAAAACTACTACTACTACAAATCATTTCTATAGCGCTACCAGTTGTACGCAGCGCTTCACAAAACTAATGCAAAGCTAATCAATCAATTCTAGACCTTGAGCCGACACAATGCTCAAAGCCTGCCACATCCTGCCTCTTTTGAATTTTCTGTTTGGTGAGGTGAAATGCAAATGGCTTGAACTTGCTTTAGGGCTGGAGTGAACTGCTATACTGAAGCAGGAATTGGCACAGCTGCCACATTTGTGTTGTCTCAGGCAGGCGCCTAGTCCACCTAATGGTAAGGCTGGTCCTGATACATAGATAGTAGTAATGTTTGGAGGCCAGTAAGAAGGCAACTTTACCTAGATAAATAGTGATTTACATGAGTATAAGCAATTAAAAGGGGTGGGTCATTAGGGCCATGGCCCAAACAGTATTTTGCCCAACATAGCAGTAGCAGTTTTAGAGGTTGGGGTTGGGGTTGAGGTTGGAGCAGTACATTTTTTCTAGCGAAAAAGGTGCCAGTACTCAAATGCCAGTCTACCCTTCAGGGCAGTGGTGTAGCTACGTGGGGCTACGGGAGCCTGGGCCCCATAGATTTGGCCCTGGATCCCCCTGCCGATGACCCTCTCGACCCCCCCTCCCACTGCCAACCCTCCGCCGCCACCGCCATCACCGTGGGCTACCTTTGCTGGCGGGGGACCCCAATCCCCACCAGCCGAGGTCCTCTTCTTCCCGCGAAGGCTTTGTTCTGTTTCTTGATTGATGTAAGATGACTTTGTTGTGTATGATTTTATTGTGTATGTTTTATTGTGAACTGCTTAGCTGTAGCAGTAGAGAAATATTTTATAAATAAATTTGCATAATCTTGTTTCTCCAACGCAGGTACAGTTACATGATTGACAATGTTATTCTGCTGATCACTGGGACCTTGCATCAACGACCTATAGCAGAACTTGTTCCAAAATGTCACCCCCTGGGAAGTTTCGACCAGATGGAAGCAGTCAACATTGCTCAAAGTGCCGCAGAACTATACAATGCGATTTTGGTTGACACACCCCTAGGTATGAACATTTCTTAACTATATGTTTGCAGATGACACTATGCATTGTTCATAGATGTGTGTTTCCATTATTTATTTATAAAAAACATATGGAAAACATAAAATAAAATTAAAAAATTACATCTTCAAATAAAAAAAATATACAAACATACATCATGACACCAAATTAGTATACATGGATTACATTTAAAACATTTCTTTCATCTCAAATAATATCAACTATCTCACTAAGCAGTACAATTTATCACATTTCAAGTACTGTCTGAGTTCACACCAAAAAATTTCTGAAACAACACCCCCCCCCCCCCCCGATATTCAGCCAGTGATGGTCAATGTTAAACCCTGACCAATAGTTGTCCTGGATATTCAGTGCTCGGCCATGTGTGGGCACCGGCACTGAATATCCAGGGCTAATTTGGGTAGCCCTGGCCACTGGAGCTTATGCAGGTCCTAGCCAATATTCAGCCGGAGCCCACATAATAAAGTTATGCAGGTCCTGGCTGATTATAGGGCCAGCACCCACATAACTATTTTTACTTTTTAAAACCTTCCCAATCCTCTTCCCAGCTTCTCAAATAGCCCCCTCACTCCTACCTCCAGGTTGTGACACTCTAAGTTCCTCCTCTTCCCCAAATGAGCCCCCTCCTACCCCTCTGATGTCTAGGTAGGCCCCCAGGCCTACCTGTCTCCCCATCCAGTGGGGGGTAGTTGGGGGCAGGAGCACAGCTCCCTTGTTCCTGTCCCTTGTGACTCCACTTCAAAATGGCTGCTGCGGCCTCTCGTGGCAACTCACAGTACTACATGAAGTACAGCGAGCTACAGAGGAGCTGCAAAAGCCAGGAGTGAGGGGGCTACATTCCTGCCCCCAATAACCTACCACTGGATCACCAGTGAGACAGGGGACCTACCTAGACAGGGGGGGGCCTCGTTCAGGGGAGATTGGAGAGGCTTGGAACATTGCGGCCTGGGAGGGAGAGGAAGGTTATTTGAGAGTCCAGGAGGGAGGCCGGGAGGGGGATCAGGGGGGCTTTAGAAAGTAAATATAGTTTTGAGGGTGCCAGCCCAATATTCAGTGCCAGCACCCACATAGCTAAGTAGCCTAATTTAGAACAGTTTTTGAGCTGTTCTAAATTAGGCTACTTAGCTGTGAAGGGTACTAGTACTGAATATTGCTGACACCCATATAATCCTTCCCCAGTGCTGCCCCCAGTGCTGCCCCTGACCTCCCTACTTTTTGGTTAGGCGGTCTGTGGGGATATTCAGTTACACTCTCCAGTTAAGTGTTGCTGAATATCCCCATTTAGGCAGCAAGAAGTGATTTAAGTGGGCAGGAGAGGCTCTTGCCCATTTAAATCACTTTGAAAATCAGCTGGACAGTCTTTAAAGTTTTCTTAAATAGTTGCAGGTTCTTAATAAATCATAGAGAGTATGGCAGAGAATTCCATCATTTTTTCGTGCTGCTCTTGCCAACTGGAGCCTGAAGGCTGCTAACCTGGCCTGAACATGGAAAGGAACAGTTGGAGAAAGAGCAGAACCCATTCCTCCAGGTCCCAAATGAATAGGGGATCCAGTGCAAGGGGCAGAAGGGGAAGCAGACAGCTAGAGAGTCTCTCAGGAAAGGGAAGGCTGAGAGAACATGAAATGAAACTGCAAGGAGTTAAGTAAGTAACATCAGAGAATACTTTTTCACCAAAAGGGTGATGGATGCCTGAAATGCCATCTTGGTGGAAGTGGCTGGGACAAAAACAGTAGAGGAATTCCAAATGGCTTGGGATAAGAAGGACCATGCTGATCTTTATCTGCCACTTGTTAATATTATCTGACCACCATTATTGATGACTGAGTTTCAACAGCAATATCAGTCATAAAATTGATTTCTCTACCAGTTTCCATCAGCAGGGGTCAGATAGGTGACAGTGTTTCAGGAAGATTTCTATCAGTCTGTAATACAAGCAACCTACCTGATTATGGACATTAAGATACCTACAGTAAAGATATTTGAGTCCTCATAGGCTGGTAACTACTATTATAGCCTTAAACGATTTTACCTTGATTATTATAATGATTTTTTTAACCACCATGGCCTCTCCCTTTGATTGCTGTAGTTGCTAACAAGAACTAACACTTAGCTATCAATCACAAAAACCTGCTACATTCCCATGTGTGGATTTATCTCATAATGGGCTAATCTTTGGTTTCAGCTGCTTTCTTCCAAGATTGTCTCTCTGAAAATGATATGGATGAAATGAACATTGAAATAATGCGCAACAAACTGTACAAGGTAAACTGCTTCTTTCAGCTTTATTTTCATTCCTGTATTTCAGGATTCTAGTGAAACTGAAAATGGAATAACCCAAGCCAATGACATTTACTTCATGTCCTCAAGAGTCACAAAGGATCAGGGTATCCCTAATGAATGGTTAAAGCAGGATATAAATGTAAAAATAAATAACATAAATAGATTTGGATGCATACTAACTGTATTACATGCAAATCTATTTCATGCATCTTCATTAGGGATGCCCTGAAAACATGACCTGTTTGCAGCCCTTAAGTGCTCTCACCAAATACAGCTGTCCTAGGCATTCGAAATGAAACAGTTTGCCATTTTCATGCTCCCTGTGAAGTTACCCTGTAGCAGCATGAGTAGGGTTGGGTGCAGAGTAGAGTTGCCAACCTTTTGACAGAGAAAACCCTGATCCCCTGCCCCTCTCTGTGCCCCTCCCTTGCCCCACCCATGCCCCTCCCTTGTGCTGCCCCTATGACTCATCCCATCCTTTGCCACACCTACTGTTGCACATTCCCCTTTTCATCTTCCTTTTTTGTAGTTTGAGTTTATTGTGAACCACTTGCATAGTTTGTCTTTTTATGGTGGTATATCAAATAAATCTAACCTTGAACCTGGCCTCCAGGATTAAAGTTTCCACAAAGTTCCAAGATAAAATTTGGCCTACCTGCATCAAGCTTCTGCTGCTTACACATATGAGGTAAAGACATATACTAGAGGGCTACTCTTATCTTCCTCTTGCTTCCTCTTGTTTAGCTGTACTCAGGAGTTTTACTTTGCCTGGACCACACCCTCCCTGCTCAGCCCTCCCTAAACTATGCCCTTTCTTCTCTCTATTGCAGTATTTAATATGACTCTGTGGAGTGTTATTAAGGGGAACTGGTAATTTTCTATATGCTCCCTCACATACCTCTTCAAAATTTGCCAGCCAGCTAGTGTTGTAGAAGACCTTTCCCCCCACATATTTTGTAAAGTATGAAGAGAAAAGTACTAGAAAGCAGGCATGATTATATCAAAATGAAATCTGCATGTGTACTGCCATCCAACAGCCAGGCTTCCAGCACTGCCCCTTTTCCCCCCACAGCATACACACTTTTCCTTTTGAAGGGTCTGTGACTATTTTCAAAGGCAGGTTGTCCTGCTGGCAAACACCCGTTTCTCTGAAGAAGAGGCCTCATTAATCACTATGAGTTATAATTCATTTAAACTACAATGCAGAACAAAGTGCTTACTCAAAGAGTGTTGTTGAGCTTTAGATGCACCATTCTGCCAATTCAGTAATAGCGCGCTGTAACTCTGACTTCTGTTTTTTTAGAGGTTTTAAATTGAGCCAAGGAGCTCCAAGCTGCAGACCCTGTCAATGGCTTGCAGCTCAACTTACAGTACTTGCAACAGCATAGCAGAGTCTATGGTTGTTGCTACAAAGACAGTAGTTTCAAAAGGTCATTGCTGCCAGCAGCCCCTCTTGAGCCACCAGTCTCTTTATCATTTTCACTGCTACAGACTAACATGGCTTATTACACTCTGGAAACTGTTCTGTAGTGCATTGAAAGTAAATTGTGCACATTAACAAATTGTTAATTTTCAATTGACCATAGGGAACAATATGTCTTGAAGGGTGATAATGTGGCCTTTAAAGAACACTTTTATTTATTTATTTATTTATTTATTTATTTATTTATTTATTTATTTATTTATTTGTTAGGATTTATTAACCACCTTTATGAAGAGATGTTGAGTCCTTCGTTTTTCACACTTTAATCCTCTATCAATACCATATTCACTCATGTGGACTTATAGGTGCTCATTTTCAAAGCACAGACTTACAAAATTACACAGTTCTATATGTAACTCTGTACGTCTATGTGCTTTGAAAATGGGTCTGATAGTTTTCATTTGTCATTCATCCATCTATAACCCTTGTTTCCTTATTTTAGTCTTACCTGGAAGCATTCTACAAATTCTGTAAAAATCAAGGAGGTACTACAGAGGAAATAATGTGCCCTATTCTTGAGGTAAGAGGTGGGGGGAGGGGGTCAGGGAAAACAGCAACGGGAATAATTAACATCTAGTTTAGACCAGTTACAGGTATATCTTTTCTGGCGAAATTGATTGAATTTTTAGTGGCCTCCCAATTGAGGTATTTTATTGCTGACTCAAATGTTGTATTATCTTCTCAACATGGTTTTAGAACCTTTTATAGTATGGAAACCCTGTTGATTGAGTTGGTCTCACAAGTGAGAAGAGAGTTGAGTAAAGGTGGTCAAATGCTACTGTTACAATTTGATGTTTCAACGCCATTTGACACCATTAACCATGATCTTTTACTATATAGGTTATCAGAAGTAGGAATTTCTGGTGTGGTTTTACCATGGTTTAAGGAATTTTTGAGAAATAGATGATATACCCCCTAATTCTTATATAAGTCACCAAATATTGCACACAAATTTGGGCGTGCCCAATTTGTATATGCAATGTAATTAACTAATTAGCACCAATAATTGTCTTTTTAACAAGCAATTATTGGCACTAATTAGATTTGACATTTACATGTGTAAATTTAGGTGTGGGATCTGTGTCTAAAATGTATGCACAATCTGAAAAAAAAGGCGTGGAAATGGGAGTCATGGGCATAATGGGGGCGTTCCTAAAATTAATGCATGTTGTTATAAAATGGCGGGGATACATGCCTAATGTAGGCGCGTACATTTGCACAATATTTCAGTTAGTGCAAATGGCCATACCTAAAGTTAGGCTTGATTCTCAGGCATAAGCACTATTCTATGACCCATGCCTAACTTTAAGCCTGGCTTATAGAATAGTGCTTTTTCTGTGCCGATTTTTTGGGCACCATATATAGAATCTAGCCCATAGAGTGTTGAAAGAAGGGTCTTTTTCTGAGCACTGGATACCTCCATGCAGTGTACTACAGAGCTCTCCTGTTTCTCCCTTATTTTACAATATATATGAGTACACTGAGTGTGATTTTATTGGGCACTGAACAATGGATTTTTTCCTATGCTGATTATATATTTTTGTTGATTCCTGTCAATCCAGTGATGGACTTGTTTCATACTAAATTGTCTGGGGTTGTTGAACAGGTTTGACAATGGTCTTTGACATATTGGCTTAAACTTAACACAGAGAAGGCCAAATTGTTATGGTTTGGTTTACAGAAAAAAAAACTTATGCCAACTTCTGTTTGAATGGTTGATGGTGTGTCCTTTAACACTGATACAACCTCTAAAATGCTGGGTGTTTTTCTGGATTCTTCATTGAATTTTGAAAAACAGGTTAATTCTGTAGTGCAAAAATTATTTTTTAAATTGAGACAATTGCACTTAGTTCGCTCTCCTTTTTTTTCAGCAACATTTTAGAGTGCTTGTCCAATCTACTGTTTTGTCCCTGTTGGATTACTGCAACTCCCTTTATTCTGAAAACTTATGAGGAAGCTTTGGTTGGTACAAAACACAGCTGCAAGATTGATATGTCAGGGCTCAAGATATGATTGTTACTTTTGATTGTGGATCTACACTGACTTCCTGTGGTTCTATGTCTTAAGTTTAAGTTGTGCTGTCTGACTTTTAAGATTTTGCATGGAGATGTGTCTGAGAATTTTCCTAGTTTAATTAGAATATTGGGTAGACACATTGGAAATTGTATTATGCTGGATTATTGTTATCTTTTCCATCAATTAAGGGTATAAGTATAAATGGGTGCATCAAAGAAGTTACTGTTTATTGTGTGATTGAAGCTTGGAATTTATTACCATTAGAAATTTGCTTTTCTTATGCAGCTTTTCAGAAGAGTCAAGGCATGGCTTTTTGAAACATTTTTGGCATTAGGATAATGTATGTTATGTATGTATTATAAATGTATATAACCCGCTTTGATCCTGAATGATGGAATATGGTGGGGTGGGATAGAAATCCTTGGTATAACATAGCATCAAAAAGTCACTCTGTGTTCCAAGTGATCATTGAAAGCACATGACCATGTTCACATATGCCCAGACTCAGAAATGCACATCAATGCTCCTATACAGATATATCTAGGTCTACAGGGAAGAAATGTTTTTACCATTATTACATCATTTTTCATTGATATATCAGGATGTAAATTTCATGGGCAGGGACAGTCCATTGCTATATGATACTCCAAGTGAACCTTGAGCACAGCTCAAGGCCCTACCCCCCCCCCCCCCCCCCCCAATAGGCCAGCATCTTCCCTTGCCTTTCCTATCCCCATCCAGCTTCTTCCTGTCTCTTCCTGACCTTGTCTCCCATGTCCAATATCTCTCTTCTTTCACTTAATTGTTTCCCCATGTCCAGGATTTCCCCTTCCCTTCCCTATCTCCTCCAGGTGCCCAGCATCTCCTCTCCCCTTCCTCCCTCCACCCTACCCCCACCCCAATAATTCAACTTGCACGAAACATTTCAAGCTGCAATATTTGTAGAACATTGACAACACCTCCAGAGAAGTTGTTCACTTTCCCTGAGAAGCATCAGCCCATTAACACACAAGACAATGTTTCCAGGGATGAAGTTACAGGGGTCAGAGATAAAAAAAAGAAATAGCTTCCCCCCCCCCCCCCCCATCCTTACTCATCCACCATCTTAGTCCTCTAAATGTAATAGTATAGCAAATGCTTGGCTGTCTCCCTCTGTGAATAAATTCTAACATGTCCCCCTTAACCCTACCGCTTCTATAAAAACTTTGGTGCAACACCCTATTTCTTCCCCTCCCCTAGCAATTATCAAATATTATAGATAGTTCAAAGTGGGGGGCGGGGGTAGCAGGAGTGCTCTAAAGGCATTCCTGCCCTGAAAATGCATTTTTTTAAATGGCACGCCTACCCCAGCAGTATATGGTGATATACTTCTAAGATGCAGCCATTCTCATTTTTCACACTGCTAGAAAACAGAGCCATCGGGACAGGAGAACCTGGGAAGTGCTCCTACCCACCACTGGACAACCTGTAATAGTTGGGAAGCACCAAGGGGGAAAGGTGAACATGGGTCCAGGGTGGTAGTGCCAGGTTTCTATTGAAGGGACAAGGCTCAGGGGGATCACCTTAATATTTTATTGATAGTAGGAGAGGATCAGAGAGGTAAGCACCATTTTGCTCAGCGACTCAATGTAGAAAGTGGGAAGTCCAGGTCAAGCATTCACATTCCTGCAGCATTTTACAAAAGGCTCTGCCAAACTTAGATTGTGAGCCCTCCTGGGACACAGAAAATATCCAGTGTACCTGAATGTAACTCACCTTGAGCTACTACTGAAAAAGGTGTGAGCAAAATCTAAATAAATAAATTGAGATTTTTGTAAAATAAGTAAAAGGACACCACTTGTGTACTGTGGGAGCAGCCATTTTTGAAGAAACCACATATAGAAAGAGAACAGCATTTATTTATTTATTTATATCATTTATACCCCACAGTTTCCCACCGCTGGCAGGCTCAATGTGGCTTACAACATTTAGTAAACAGTGTAGTACAACAAATTGAAAGTGATATGGGTGGCATAAAGGTACAGGGCTACGAGAAAGTAGTTAAGTTCACAAGGTCTTTATAGGAGTTGGAGTCCAGGAATCATGGAGGCAGGACGGGATCTGTAGGGTAAGCTTGCCCAAATAAGTAGGTCTTGAGAGACTTCCTGAAAGTCAGATGATCTTGAACCGTTTTTACAGATTTAGGCAATGCACTCCACAAATGAGTGCTGATATAGGAAAAGGTGGAAGCGTATGTGGTTTTATACTTGAGACCAGAACACGCAGGGTAATGGAGGTTTAAGTATGAACAAGAAGATCTAAATGAATTCCTTGGTGGCAAGTTGACTAGGGCATCAATGTATGCTGGAGATGCTCCGTAGAGGATCTTATGGACTAGGGTGCAAATTTTAAAAGTTATTCGCTCCTGTACAGGAAGCCAGTGTAATTTATCCATGTAAGTGCCAGGGCATACATGCATGTGTGCCAATTTTACCACATACATGTGCATTTGTCATCATTTGCACATGAATGTGCCAGATTTTTAAAAAGTTGCACAACAGCAGAAGTCAGTTGAGAACAGGACTGAAATAGCTCTTTCTTCTGATTTTTTGAGGTGGTGGTAGACATACCACAGAGGCTAGTGCAGTTGCTCCCAAATCACTGGCGAAGACTCCAGTCAAAAGATCAGAAAGCTGGCATTGCATGTGCCTCAGAGCAAATGCAATAGGATCACTATGTTAAAAAAAAAAAAAAAAAGGATGGAATCCAATTAAAGCAAAATTAATTGGCCTCATAACTGGAGTGAGCTTTGACCTCAGCTTCAGAGATTGGGAAATAAAACCAAAGCCTGGAAGACTTCTATAGTTTGGGTCTTGTTAATGGCAAAAACAGATCAGGATCGAGGCTGGAATGGGCTTGAACGGGAACTCAGTAATTGTGAAGTAGGACCAGTGCCAGGCAGACTTCTATGGTCTGTGCCCCAAAATTGACAGGGAAAGGCAGAGATTAAGTATACTAGCATTTAATCATGAAGAAGTGGGCTGAGCAGGTCTTTATCTGCCGACATTTACTATGACACATATATTCCCATTGTAAAATAGGAAATATACACATACTTTTTTGGTCCACCCAAACCACACACATCTGAAATCTTTGGATCCCAGCCATTGACACATGTAAATGGCATCATTCTGAAATCACCATTTATACATGTATGCAACCTACACATTTATATGCCACCAGTTACAAATGCAGATGCTTTTAAAATGATGTCCTTAGGCTACCAGGGAGATAGCTGGCTTTAAAAGATGGTGAGTGCAAGTTGAGGGCATGTTTTCCAATGCTGCTGAGCCTGGGAATGCACAACATTCCTTACTGCAGCAATACAAAAAGAACATCTCTGTGGGATTCACTAAGCCACAGTACTGAGGTGTAACAGGCTTAATGAATCCCATAGTAATTTTCTTCACCGTAGGTTGGTAGATAGGCCTCTGAGGGTCCAATCGTTTATCATTTATTGGTTTGATATACCTCTTCTATTTGCCAGAAAGACTCACAATCAGGGCCGCCAAGAGACAGCTGGACCTGGGGCCTCCCTTCGGGCCTTCCCTCGAGGGTGGGACACAGGGAGGGAAAGCCCGAAAGGATGCGATCTGCCGCTGCGCTTTTGCACGGAAGTGAGGTGCTGCCAAATTGATTTGAATGCAGGGTGGCCCAGTGGCGGACGGACAGGGGCTGACAACAGAGCCAAGGACGGGTGGGTGAGACCGGGAACTGCGGCGCCATTTTGTCCCCCCTGCCCCCCCTCTCAGCGGCCCTACTGTGTGCAGATGTCTCAGCGCCTGGCTTCTACCAGAAGAATAATACCAAGCTATGCAGAAAATTAAATGTATTCTTCTTTTATTCGCAGAAAACTTGCATCTAATGGGGGGGGGGGGGGAGCATGCCGGATGCATGTGCAGAACGGTTTTGTGGTACACACAGGTTCTTGTGCGCAT
The DNA here is from genome assembly GCF_901765095.1 of Microcaecilia unicolor. Lineage (NCBI taxonomy): Eukaryota > Metazoa > Chordata > Amphibia > Gymnophiona > Siphonopidae > Microcaecilia > Microcaecilia unicolor. The sequence continues at coordinate 531,022,001 of NC_044031.1, forward strand.
GAACTAAAGAAAACAGAAGGGCCAGCACACATCAGCGCCTGTTATTCTGCAACTAAATATGAGCTTTGCAAACATTTCTGAGGAAGCAATTTTTGCAAGGCACATATTTCGCTTTTGTTCAGACACGTGCACTTGTCTGTAACCTTCTGTCTGCTTTTGAACCTTAAAGAGTCTTCATTCAGGTTGCAAAAGGAGACAAAACTGACAGTTAAATCTCAAAAACTGACATGAAATCCTCTCTATGAGCTCTAGTACACAGCCCTGGACCTGGCAAAAAAAATTCTCTTGTTAACTGTGTATCAAAAGCCTCTGTTCACCTCTCCGCATTGCGTGGAATACTCCATTGCCTCATTAGCATTCATTTTAATGCATTGTGCAGCTATATATTCCACATGGGTTAACACCTGTGCTCAATCCCTTTCTCCATTGTTTGGCACCTACAACCTGTGTACTACCCTTGGTAACCATACGATTAAGCCCAAGGTGGCTGTTTGCATCGGCCCCTAAGTTTGTATCTGTGGAAATGGAGGGTGAAGTCACTTACCAAAATCACAAGGAGCATCAGTGGGATAGCAGAAGTGGGATTTGAACCCTAGTTTCCAGCCTGCTGCTTTAACCTGTAGGTTAGAGGGGAGATGACAAAAAGTGAACTAGAAAGTCAGAAAATAGTACAGTAAAGACAAAAATAAATGTAAGAGTAAAGAGATAATGGAAAAGTGGAAAGGAAGAGACAAAGAGGAAAGAAAAAAAATAATGAAACTAAGAGGCACTAAATTTAGGAGCTCACATTTTCTAAATATCAGGCCCGTTATTTATATTTCTTTATATGTACAGGGATAGTGTTAAACATTCAGGAACTCAGGGCAGAAACTAGGGAAGAGGCCCCAAAGCTCGCCTACAGACTATGACTCCTTCAGCTTGAGTCAGGCTTGGGACCCTCTATGGCATTGAGGCCTACTTGCTACGTCCTAACGCTGGCCCTGTGTATGTAGCTGTACTTTCTCATAGTGCCATGCTTTGGATTAATTGGAGAGATATATAATCAAGTGTTGTACAATAAACCATAGAGATCCTGGTCCTAGCATCCTGAGAATAGCAGGCCTAAGGTGGATTAAACAGGTCCTCACAGAGTGGTAACCAAAGTGAGCAGAAATGGTTTCCAAACAGATTACAGGCCATACATAAGGGCACAAAGGAGAGGAGAAGGAATATTAAAGGAAAGAGTGTATCAAAAGCCTTAAGGGAAGATTTACCGGCACAAACACACAATGATCATAAGTGTAGTGAGAAAAAGAGGAACATGAAATGTAATACTTACTCAGATGGAGCATAGCTCTGCCATCTGCTGAACTTTAAAAAGCCGTTCTGCCACTATCTGTTTGATGACTTAGGGCAAAACATTTTCCATCCCTGAGTCTCACTTTTCCAAGTTTTAATTTGGTAGCAGTGACTCAGACAGTGTTGCATCTCTCCCCTGTCCTCTTTTTGAAGGTGTTGTAGAGATCAGGTCCTTGCACCCCAGAGGAAACTATATTTATGGTTTATCTTTCAGGAATGTTTTTGCATCCTTCTAAAGCAATTTAGAGGGGGGAAATGTTCTTTGTAGATTGTTGGCACAGTTTTGGATATAAAATATTCAAACAGACTTAACATAGCAGTATAGCATAGGGACTATAGCATGGCCAAATGTGCAGTGAAGAAATTTGACACACAATCAGGGTGTTATTGTCAAGTATGAGGCCAAATGTCAGGTACTTTTACTATCTGAGAAATGCTTTGAAACCCTGTAATACATGCTACTGTGTATGTTACCTTCAATTGGCACCCACTCTAATCATCAATCTTTGTTTAGACGGGGGTAATCCACAAATGTTATGCCTCAAACAGCCCTTCAGTTTGTATCTTCTAAAAACTTCAGTTTGCAAGTCGTAGACCTCAGTGGCGAATGTTTTCATAGGATCCAGAAAGAACTTTTAGCTCACTTTGCCTCCTCACTGGTCTATTGTGACTTTAGAACCTTTTAGAAATACGTTAAATTTTTTTTAGAAATGCATTAAATTTAGTTGATTTGTCTTAATTCAGAACATAAAGCAATTTATATTTAGCTTATCATATTCAAAAGGTTGAACCACTAGCCACAGCTGCGTCAGGCTCCGGTCCACTGCAAAGGGCAAAAATAATATTAATATGGAGTGTAAATAACATTCTCCGAGGACAAGCAGGCTGCTTGTTCTCACGACTGGGTTGACGTCCGCGGCAGCCCCCACCAACCGGAAAAAGCTTCGCGGGACGGTCGGCACGCAGGGCACGCCCACCGCGCATGCGCGGCCGTCTTCCCGCCCGTGCGCGACCGCTCCCGCCAGTTACTTTTTTTCCGCGACTGAGAGAGTCGTGTTTTTGCAACTCTCTCGTTTCAGCCGCCGGAATTTTCGACCGCGTTTACGCGGGTCGTCGCTCTTGGCCTTTTCGGCCTCTTCTTCTTTCGTTTCGTTTTGTTATCCAAAAAAAAAAAAAAAGAAAAAAAAAGAATTTTGCGCGTGTGGAGCACGCGCTCCTCCCTTTTCCCTCGCTTTCTAGCGGGGACGCCTCGTTGCGGCCTAGTGGCCGCTCGGTCGGTTTCAATTTTCGTGGTGTGATTTTAGCCACCATTGCCGACTTTGACTTCGCCGACGCGATTTTTCCGTCGATGTCCTCGAAGGTCCCGAGTGGATTTAAAAAGTGTGGTCGCTGCGGCCGGCCGATCTCGCAGACCGACACCCACGCTTGGTGCCTCCAGTGCCTCGGGCCGGAGCACAATCTCAAGTCGTGTGCTTTGTGTCTCGGTCTCCGGAAACGGACTCAGGTTGCGAGGCAAGTTCTGCGGGACCGTCTTTTTGGAACTTGCGCCGGCCCCTCGACGTCGACCTCGACGGCATCGGTATCGAAGGCCGGTTCTTCGGTACCGGTATCGATGCCCGAGACATCGGCACCGATGGCAGCGACCCCAGGAGAACAGGTCCCGTCGGCCCGCCGGTCCGCCGGCGAGAGTGGGGTAGAGAGACCGCGTGGGCAGTCGGCCCCGGTCACTCCCTCAACTCGTGAGCCACGGGACCGAACCCTGTCGGACCCGGTACCTCGAGACCGAGGGGGATCGACCTCCTCCTCCTCCATGCCCTCCGGCACCGGTGACGTGCACCGGAAGAAGGACAAGAAGCGCCGTCACCGGGAGCCCTCGGTGCCTGAAGAGGAGTCGACGCCGAAGCGTCATCACAGAGAGGAGAGATCTCCGTCGGTGGTGGAGGGTACCGACGCGTCGGGGTTCCGGCACCTCGGTGCCGTCTCCTGGCCCCCAGCAGCTTCTGGCACCGACACCCTTACCGGCCCCACCGCCTTTCTCGGCAGCGGGCCTGGACGAGTGCCTCAGAGCCATCCTTCCGGGGCTCCTGGAAGGGCTGATGCGCCAGGCTGTGCCGGCGCCGGGGGTGCTTGCGCCCTCGGCGCCGATGACTGTGGCGCCGGCGAGCTCTAGCCCGGCGCCGGGGCAGTCGACACCGCCGCCGCTTGCGGTGCCGGTCTCGACAGCCACGCAGGTGGAGTCCCCGTCGACGTCGATGGAGGGAGCTCCGTCCCCGCCGGCGCGGGAGTCCACCGCTCGACGACACCGAGGCCTCGGTGCCTCGACGTCGAGCCGGGCCCGGTACCGGACTCAGCTACATGAGCTAATGTCCGATACCGAGGATGAGGACTCGTGGGGGGAAGAGGAGGACCCGAGATATTTCTCCTCAGAGGAGTCTACGGGCCTTCCCTCGGACCCCACGCCGTCACCGGAGAGGAAGCTCTCACCTCCTGAGAGTCTCTCCTTTGCCTCCTTTGTGCGGGATATGTCTATAAGCATTCCCTTTCCCGTGGTCTCTGTGGAAGAGCCGAGGGCCGAGATGCTCGAGGTCCTCGACTATCCATCACCACCTAGAGAGTCCTCCACGGTACCGCTGCACAATGTCCTGAAGGAGACGCTGCTCCGGAACTGGGTGCGACCATTAACTAATCCCACCATTCCCAAGAAAGCAGAGTCCCAGTACAGGATCCACTCTGACCCAGAGCTCATGCGGCCCCAGTTGCCCCATGACTCAGCGGTCGTGGATTCTGCTCTCAAGAGGGCACGGAGTTCGAGGGATACCGCCTCGGCGCCCCCGGGGCGGGAGTCTCGCACTCTGGACTCATTTGGGAGGAAGGCCTACCAGTCCTCCATGCTCGTGACCCGCATCCAATCTTACCTGCTCTATATGAGCATCCACATGCGGACCAATGTGCAACAGCTGGCGGACCTGGTCGATAAGCTCCCGCCGGAGCAGTCCAGGCCTTATCAGGAGGTGGTCAGGCAGCTGAAGGCGTGCAGAAAGTTCCTGTCCAGGGGGATTTTTGACACCTGTGACGTGGCATCTCGTGCTGCGGCCCAAGGTATAGTGATGCGCAGGCTCTCATGGCTGCGTGCCTCTGACCTGGACAACCGCACCCAGCAGAGACTGGCTGACGTCCCTTGCCGGGGGGATAACATTTTCGGTGAGAAGGTCGAGCAGATGGTGGACCAACTGCATCAGCGGGAAACCGCTCTCGACAAGCTCTCCCACCGGGCGCCTTCAGCACCCGCCCCCACGGGTGGGCGTTTTTCCCGGGCACGGCAGGCTGCACCCTATTCTTTTGCAAAGCGTAGGTACAACCAGCCGGCCCGAAGGCCTCGTCAGGCACAGGGACAGCCCCAGCGCGCTCGTTCTCGTCAACAGCGTGCGCCTAAGCAGCCCCCTGCGCCTCCACAGCAAAAGCCGGGGACGGGCTTTTGACTGGATCCACGGGAACATAGCCGCCCTACAAGTGTCCGTACCGGACGATCTGCCGGTCGGAGGGAGGTTAAAATTTTTTCACCAAAGGTGGCCTCTCATAACCTCCGACCAGTGGGTTCTCCAAATAGTGCGGTGCGGATACGCCCTGAATTTGGCCTCCCTGCCTCCAAATTGTCCTCCAGGAGCTCAGTCTTTCAGCTCCCATCACAAGCAGGTACTTGCAGAGGAACTCTCCGCCCTTCTCAGCGCCAATGCGGTCGAGCCCGTACCACCCGGGCAGGAAGGGCAGGGATTCTATTCCAGGTACTTCCTTGTGGAAAAGAAAACAGGGGGGATGCGTCCCATCCTAGACCTGAGAGGCCTGAACAAATTCCTGGTCAAAGAAAAGTTCAGGATGCTTTCCTTGGGCACCCTTCTGCCAATGATTCAGAAAAACGATTGGCTATGTTCCCTGGATTTAAAGGACGCATACACTCACATCCCGATACTGCCAGCTCACAGACAGTATCTCAGATTCCGCCTGGGCGCACGGCACTTTCAGTATTGTGTGCTGCCCTTTGGGCTCGCCTCTGCCCCACGAGTGTTTACAAAGTGCCTCGTGGTGGTAGCGGCCTACCTACGCAAGCTGGGAGTGCACGTGTTCCCATATCTCGACGATTGGCTGGTCAAGAACACCTCGGAGGCAGGAGCCCTCCGGTCCATGCAGTGCACTATTCAACTTCTGGAGCTGCTGGGGTTTGTGATAAATTACCCAAAGTCCCATCTCCAGCCAACTCAATCTCTGGAATTCATAGGAGCGCTGCTGAATTCCCAGACAGCTCAGGCCTACCTTCCCGAAGCGAGGGCCACCAATCTCTTGGCCCTGGCTTCGCAGACCAGAGCGTCTCAGCAGATCACAGCTCGGCAGATGTTGAGACTTCTGGGTCATATGGCCTCCACAGTTCATGTGACTCCCATGGCTCGTTTTCACATGAGATCTGCTCAATGGACCCTAGCTTCCCAGTGGTTCCAAGCCACCGGGAATCTAGAAGATGTCATCCGCCTCTCCACCAGTTGTCGCACTTCACTGCTCTGGTGGACCATCCGGACCAATTTGACCCTGGGACGTCCATTCCAAATTCCGCAGCCCACGAAAGTGCTGACGACGGATGCATCTCGCCTGGGGTGGGGAGCCCATGTCGATGGGCTCCACACTCAGGGTCTGTGGTCCCTCCAGGAAAAGGATCTGCAGATCAACCTCCTGGAGCTCCGAGCGATCTGGAACGCACTGAAGGCTTTCAGAGATCGGCTGTCCTGTCAAATTATCCAAATTCGGACAGACAATCAGGTTGCAATGTATTACGTCAACAAGCAGGGGGGCACCGGATCTCGCCCCCTGTGCCAGGAGGCCGTCGGGATGTGGCGTTGGGCGTGTCGGTTCGGCATGCTCCTCCAAGCCACATACCTGGCAGGCGTAAACAACAGTCTGGCCGACAGACTGAGCAGAGTCATGCAACCGCACGAGTGGTCGCTCCATGCCAGAGTGGTACGCAAGATCTTCCGAGCGTGGGGCACCCCCTCGGTGGACCTTTTCGCCTCTCAGACCAACCACAAGCTGCCTCTGTTCTGTTCCAGACTTCAGGCACACGGCAGGCTAGCGTCGGATGCCTTTCTCCTCCATTGGGGGACCGGCCTCCTGTATGCTTATCCTCCCATACCTTTGGTGGGGAAGACCTTACTGAAGCTCAAGCAGGACCGCGGCACCATGATTCTGATAGCGCCCTTTTGGCCCCGTCAGATCTGGTTCCCTCTTCTTCTGGAGTTGTCCTCCGAAGAACCGTGGAGATTGGAGTGTTTTCCGACTCTCATTTCGCAGAACGACGGAGCGTTGCTGCACCCCAACCTTCAGTCTCTGGCTCTCACGGCCTGGATGTTGAGGGCGTAGACTTCACTGCGTTGGGTCTGTCTGAGGGTGTCTCCCGGGTCTTGCTTGCCTCTAGGAAGGATTCCACTAAAAAGAGTTACTTTTTCAAGTGGAGGAGGTTTGTCGTGTGGTGTGAGAGCATGGCCCTAGAACCTCGTTCTTGCCCTGCACAGAACCTGCTTGAATACCTTCTGCACTTATCAGAGTCTGGCCTCAAGACCAACTCAGTAAGGAATCACCTTAGTGCGATTAGTGCTTACCATTATCGTGTGGAAGGTAAAGCCATCTCTGGAGAGCCTTTAGTCGTTCGATTCATGAGAGGCTTGCTTTTGTCAAAGCCCCCTATCAAGCCTCCTACTGTGTCATGGGATCTCAACGTCGTCCTCACCCAGCTGATGAAACCTCCTTTTGAGCCACTGAATACCTGCCATCTGAAGTACTTGACCTGGAAGGTCATTTTCTTGGTGGCAGTTACTTCAGCTCGTAGAGTCAGTGAGCTTCAAGCCCTAGTAGCTCATGCTCCATATACTAAATTTCATCACAACAGAGTAGTGCTCCGCACTCACCCAAAGTTCCTGCCGAAGGTGGTGTCGGAGTTCCATCTTAACCAGTCAATTGTCTTGCCAACATTCTTCCCCAGGCCGCATACCCGCCCTGCTGAACGTCAGTTGCACACATTGGACTGCAAGAGAGCATTGGCCTTCTACTTGGAGCGGACACAGCCCAACAGACAGTCCGCCCAATTGTTTATTTCTTTCGACCCTAACAGGCTAGGGGTCGCTGTCGGGAAACGCACCATCTCTAATTGGCTAGCAGATTGCATTTCCTTCACTTACGCCCAGGCTGGGCTGACTCTTGAGGGTCATGTCACGGCTCATAGTGTCAGAGCCATGGCAGCGTCGGTGGCCCACTTGAAGTCAGCCACTATTGAAGAGATCTGCAAGGCTGCGACGTGGTCATCTGTCCACACATTCACATCTCATTACTGCCTCCAGCAGGATACCCGACGCGATAGTCGGTTCGGGCAGTCGGTGCTGCAGAATCTGTTTGGGGTGTAATCCAACTCCACCCTCCAGGACCCGAATTTATTCTGGTCAGGCTGCACTCTCAGTTAGTTGTTCTTCGTAGGTCAATTTCTGTTGTTTCCTCGCCGTTGCGAGGTTCCATTGACCTGGGTTCTTGTTTTGAGTGAGCCTGAGAGCTAGGGATACCCCAGTCGTGAGAACAAGCAGCCTGCTTGTCCTCGGAGAAAGGGTATGATACATACCTGTAGCAGTTGTTCTCCGAGGACAGCAGGCTGATTGTTCTCACCTACCCTCCCTCCTCCCCTTTGGAGTTGTGTTTTATACTTTATTGCTTGTCATTCAACTGGCGGGAGCGGTCGCGCACGGGCGGGAAGACGGCCGCGCATGCGCGGTGGGCGTGCCCTGCGTGCCGACCGTCCCGCGAAGCTTTTTCCGGTTGGTGGGGGCTGCCGCGGACGTCAACCCAGTCGTGAGAACAATCAGCCTGCTGTCCTCGGAGAACAACTGCTACAGGTATGTATCATACCCTCTATTCAAAAAATGGTCAAACCCCCACAGAGTTGGATTTTAAAATAATAATTGCAATTTTTAATCATTTTAATCCTGTTAATTGTTCGCCTCACTATACAGGGAAACTTTCACAAAACCTTGTTAAAACCTTCCCTGTGACTGGTTTGTTTCTTATGAAGTGCTGAGCGATTCCAATAAATGCATATGTAATATAATATAATCTGTTTTGTAGCATCAATTAAGCAAGTATTAGTGGCTAATACTATGCTCACTTTTCATATGATGATATCAGAACTTGAGAAATAACTACAATATTTTATTGAAAGACCAGAAAACCCATTTGAACCTTGCCATTAAATTCTTGTACTTCTTTTTCCATTGGGTCACTAACACTGCATAAATTCTACTCTGCATGCTTCCTGTACCAAAAATATCAAGAGTTGGTTAAAAGCATTTCTCTGTCTCACAGCCACCTAAACTATGTACTATTATTAAGACCTATGAGCTCTATTTAATAGAAAAATATCCCCTCATTCAATAATTTATTTATTTTATTATTTATTTTATTTCCAAAACTTTGGCCCAACGCAGGCTTACTGCTCGCTATACAGGAAGTACCACCGGGCTACCGCAACAGCCCGGCGGTACTTCCTACCTCTAGTGCGCCGTCATTTTGGGTGCTACAAAATTTTATTTATTTTTGTGGCACCGGAGTGTGCTCGGAAGTAATCGGGCAGTGCCTCCCAACCACCACCCCCTCTTCCCCCCAACTGCTCCGCCACCCAATCTCAGAAGCTTAGCTGAAATTGGGTGGCGGAGCAGTTGGGGGGAAGAGGGGGTGGTGGTTGGGAGGCGAGGATAGGGAGGGCAGACTTATACGGTCTGTACAAGAGCCGGTGATGGGAGGCGGGACTGGTGGTTGGGAGGCGGGAAATACTGCTGGGCAGACTTATATGGTCTGTGCCCTGAAAAGGACAGGTACAAATTCAAGGTAAGGTATACACATATGAGTTTGTCTTGGGCAGACTGGATGGACCATGCAGGTCTTTTTCTGCCGTCATCTACTATGTTACTATGTTACTATGCTGGGCTAACGCAGGAGCCCTTACCGCCATCTCAATGGGTGGCGGTAAGGGCTCCCTCCCAAAATGGCCATGCAGCAAGTGCTTTACTTGCTGCGTGGCCATTTCCTGTAGGAAAGCGAGGCTTCCCTTTTACCAGCTGTGGTAAAAGGGGGCCTCGGCGAGCATGTGAAACACGTGCCGATGGCAGCACTGGCCCCCTTTTGCCACAGCTTGACTAGCAGAGCAGAACACTGTACAGGCTAAAACAAAGAAAGGAAAGAAACTCAATTAAAATATAGGAAAACAACACAATCACAGAGGGTTAAGAATAGAACTCCAGTGCAACATAGAAGGAGATAATAAACTCAAGGAAGGAGAGACAAGTAAGACAGAAAAGATAGAAAAGTGCAGATGAGGACAAGCAAGAATAGAGAGTAAAAGATGGTGTAGCAGATGCTTATCAAATTAGCCAATCTCCCCGAAAGCTTGCTGGAAAAGGCAGGTTTTTAATTCCACTTTGAAACTCTTAAGAGAGCTATTACTACGTAAAGTAACTGTTCCAAGTGTGGGGAGAGAAAGAAAAATGCCCTGCGCCGTGTAGATTCTAGGTAAGCTAATCCTGGACTGGGTAATACCAACCTATGGTCATTTATTGAACGGAGAGATCTAGTGGGACAATAGGGAATGGTAAGGCAAGAAAGATAGTCAGGAGTACCAGTACGAAAAGCCTTGAAAGTTAGTAATGCAAGCTTATAGATAATCCATTGTTCAACAGGAAGCCAATGATATTTTTTCAATGACGGAGAAGTATAGTCTGAATGGTGAGCACAAGTTTACTCTTAGTCCCGGATTCTATTTATGGTGCCCAAAATTGTGTACTGAAATTTGGCGTGCATCAGTCATATTCCATAATTGCATGCGCAACTTAATTGACAAATGAGCAGTTAATTGGCATTAATTGGAGGCTAATAATCAATTACTGGCACTAATTGGCAACAATTCAAATTTGCATGCACATCTTCCTAGTCAGGATTGTATAAACATGTGTGCGTAAATTTTCTGCTTGGACCAAAAAAGGGGTGTGGCCATGGGAGGGGCATGAGTGGATCAGGGACATTCTTAGAAATTGCATGCAATGTTATAGAATATGGCAGAACTGCATCTTATTAAGGTGCAAGGATTTACACCAGGTTTCAGTTGGTGCAAATCCTCAAGCCCCAAATTGGGTGCGGATTCTGGTGTTAAGCATTATTCTATAAACAGTGCCCAAATTTGCCCAATAGCACTTAGGGAAAAATTCTATAAATGGTGCCTTAAAAATCGGTACCGTAAAACTATGCAGTTAGTGTGATTCTATAAACTATGCCTAAAGTTAAGTGTTGTTTATAGAAAACGCTCATGCGCTGTTCTTGAGACTAAAATTTAGGCGCTCCCATTTAAGCCACCTAAAACCAGGCCTAAATGCCTGCGCCTAAGTTAGGCACACATCAGGTGTATTCCATAATAGTGTGCATAGTATTTTTGAAATACCCACAACCTGCCTATTCCATGCCCATGACCACACATCCTTTTTGACTGCGCACATTAGAATATGCCTAGAAAGTTGTGTGCGTAAATTCTAATTAAAGCCAATTAGTGCCGCTAATCAGTTAAGTACCAATTATCAGCGCTGATTGGCTTGTTAATCAAATAAGTTGTGCGTGCAATTTGGCTGTGTGGTCACATTAGCTCACATAACTTAAGGCACCCTTTATAGAATTTGGGGGTTAGCACTCATTTGTTTTGGCACCCAAATTTGGGCACCATTTACAAAATCCAGTCCTTATTGTACAAACTGCATGTGCAAGTTGTGGAATAGCTACTGTTGCGTGCATAACTTAATTGACAAATTATCTGCTAATTGGCACTAAAAACCAATTATTTGGTGTTAATTGGTGTAAACTGGTGCTAATTGGCACTAATTTTCAGTTAGGCACATAACTGAACTTAGTTGATATTCTAGAACCTTAGCATACAAGTTCTTTAGCGTGTAAGTGCGAAGGGGTGCGGACATGGGAAACACGTGGGTGGATCAGGGGCATGCCCAGCACTTAAATACTATAGTTACTACCAACAGTTACTGTAACATTTAGGTGCGGATATTTACATCAGCCATTGACATGGTGTAAGTAGCTGTGCCCGCTATATGGCATGTAAAATGCGGACTTAAACTAGTATTATATCATGGCAATTACATGCCAATTATAGAATTCATGCTTAGTACGCAGCATCCTTTTTCCTAACTTTAGGCAATCTGTAGAGAATTTACCTCATAATGCATGTTTCCAGCAGCGTTTGCGCTTAGGCACACCCAAAATTAGTAGTCCATTGGCGTGGCTGGCAGGTGTCTGCAAGCCCTGCCACAACAGCTGAAGACCTTACACCCTGTGCAGTCAGCTGCAGTGTTCCCGATCTGCTACTGCCTCACCTGTCGGGCAAGCTCTGTTTGTGCACATGTGCGGAGTCTGGCCATGTCAGTGACTCTGGGTCACTGCTGGTGGCGGCACAGGGTGTAAGTGCTCTTTCTGCTGGAAGGAGGTCTTCAGCTGGCAGGGCTTGCAGATTCCTGTCAGCTCACGTATTTCTTTTCTTTTGGGTTTTTGAAGCAGGTGGCAGGGGGTGTGGAAGAAATTAATCTTTTGGCCCACCCTCCTTGGGCTCAGGCCCACCGCAAATTGGCCCTCTGGCTATGCTACTGCATGTTTCATCGCTCTTTGTAGAAAAATCATCACAGTTCATATGATCTATCAAAAAGCTTTACACTTCGGAGAACTCAAGCACATAAGTGCAAGGAAAACCCAGATTTTTGCAATGGCAGTTACTGTTTCTTAGTTCAAGCATGCAAGCAGGCAAGAGAGGAGGTGGCCCCAATAATCTGAGGACCCAACTATGGATGTGACTAGAGAACATTTTCAAATGTTTTCTAAACACTTGATTAGTACTCAGAGGTCTCTTCTTCCGATTTCCTACAGAGCCCAGTAATTCCAAAGGAATGTATACTACACGCTGTTATGTGTTCTTATGTACTCATCAGCAGGTATCTGCTTTGTGTATTTGTGACCTGTAACTGCCAAACTGGCTCAAACCAAAAGTTCATCCAGCCTAGTATCCTGTTTCCAACAGTGGCCAGCAGGGGCGTAGCCAGACTTCGGCAGGAGGGGGTCCAGAGCCCGAGGTGAGGGGGCACATTTTAGCCCTCCCCAGCACTGCTGACCCCCCCCCCCCCCCGGTGCCCCTCCCCATCCCTTTTGACCCCCCTCCTGCTACTGCAAACCTTTCCCCGCCACCGCCAGGTGCTTTTGCTGGCGGAGGTCCCCAACCACTGCCAGCCGAAGTTCCCTTCAGCGCTGGTCTCCGAGTCCAGTGCGTAGGAACATGCAGGACGTCAGGACTCAGAGAAACAGAATCCAGATCAGCAACGTGCCGGAGACCGCCGCTGAAGAGGACTTCAGCTGGTGGGAGTTGGGGGCCCCTGCCAGCAAAGGTACCTGGCGGCGGTGGCAGGGGAGGGTTGACAGTGGCAAGAGGAGGGGTCGAATGTGGCGGGAGAGCGTCGGCGGCGGGGGGGGGGGGGGGTGAAAGCAGGGGACCAGGGCTAAATCTGCGGGGGCCCATGCCCCCGTGGCCCCACCTAGCTACACCCCTGGTGGCCAGTCCAGCTCAGGAGCCCAAAAGGTAGACAGATTCCATGCTGCTTAGCCTATGAAATAAGTAGTGGCTTTCCCCAAGGCTACCTTAATAACAATTTATGAACTTTGAAGGAACAGGTCAGAGATATCATAAAAATAGGTAGTGAAGACAGGGTGAAGGATTTAATGTGTTGCACAGTACATCAATACTTTATTGAGGACTTGCGGTGTGGTTCCCTGAAGAAGCATTACGAAATGGGACCATTGGAATCAACACGCAAGCTGGAGTCCATTGCAAAAGATAAGTTCAAGGGTTTAATTGACTATTTATGTTAATGAGCATAAAAAGAGCAAAAAACAAAAAATAACAAGCACTAAATGAGCATAAAACAATAAAGAATTGATCTTTATATGGGGTTTTTTAGTCGATGATGACTTTTTCTGCGTGCCACCCTAAAATCAAGACGGGAAACCGCAGCAGTTGAGACATTTCCCCTACTTAAATGCAGATACCATATAACTGTTTGATTGTATTTTTTTACTATATCAAGATTTAGTAAGCAGTAGCCTGATCTGTGAGTGATTTTCGTATTACAGTACATCAGTAGGACATATATAACTAACAGCATGTAGAGAAAGGGAACATAGGGACTGTTGAAATACACCAATCATAAAAGAGTGTAATCTATTACAAAGCCACTGGGTGGCACTGTTCATTTTCGTGTTTCAAGTGCATTACTGTATGCTTGCTTTTCAGTTCAGTTACATAGTTACATAAGTACATTTATAAGTATTGCCATACTGGGACAGACCAAAGGTCCATCAAGCCCAGCATCCTGTTTCCAACAGTGGCCAATCCAGGTCACAAATACCTGGCAAGATCCCCAAAAAAGTACAAAACATTTTTATGTGGGATACAAATGCAATAAATAAATAAATACTGCTTATCCCAGAAATAGTTGCTGTTCCTATTGATCCTTGACTGAGAAGATACCGCTCAGTTTTTGTCTTATGCTGTAAAACGTTGATAAGCCCTTATCTAATATAATAAAACGCACCCTCAACGTTCTGAGGACAACGTTCTGTGAAGCCGTGAACCCCTGAAGCCCTGAAGCCCTGAAGCCATGAAGCCATCTGACGTCACTCCCAGGCTGAAGGGTTCGTGGATTCGTGGTGTGAAGCCTCCAAGCCACCCAGCCGTCTCTGCCCCGCCCTCGCCTCAAACCAAACAAATCCGGAAGCGAAGCGTCAGGGAAGGAGGCGGCGCTCCCGACGTCTAGCTTTCCCTTCGCTGTGTTCCGCCGAAGGCGGAACACAGCGAAGGGAAAGCTAGACGTCGGGAGCGCCGCCTCCTTCCCTGACGCTTCGCTGCACGAACCGCCACGGAGGTAAAGTTAAAAAGAAGAAAAAAAAAAAAAGGGATGCATGGATGCGAAGGGGGGGGGGATGCATAGATGCGAAGGGGGGGGCATGGATGCGAAGGGGGGGGAGAAGAGGGCGGGCCAGGCTGGGACATGGGAGAGAGAGGAGCATGGATGCGAGGGGGGTCATGGAAGGGAGAGAGGGGACTTGCTGGAAAAGGATGAATGGAGGCGGCAGGGGACAGAGGAGCATGGATGGGCATGGATTGGGAGGACAGGGCTCAGGGAGAGAGGGGAATTACTGGAAATGGATGAATGGAGGGGGCAGGGGACAGAGGAGCATGGATGGGCATGGATTGGGAGGGCAGGACTAAGGGAGAGAGGGAAATTGCTGGATAGGGATGAATAGAGGGGACAGATGGGCATGGATGGATATGGATTGCAGGGCAGGCCTCAGGGAGAGAGGGCAATTGCTGGATAGGGAAAAATGGAGGGGCCAGGTGACAGATGAGCATGGATTGGAAGGGCAGGACTCAGGGAGAGGGAAATTGCTGGATAGGGATGAATGGAGGGGACAGATGGGCATGGATGGATATGGATTGCAGGACAGGCCTCAGGCAGAGAGGGGAAATGCTGGATAGGGAAAAATGGAGGGGCCAGGTGACAGAGGAGCATGGATTGGAAGGGCAGGACTCAGGGAGAGGGGAATTGCTGGATAGGGATGAATGGAGGGGACAGATGGGCATGGATGGATATGGATTGCAGGGCAGGCCTCAGGCAGAGAGGGGAAATGCTGGATAGGGAAAAATGGAGGGGCCAGGTGACAGAGGAGCATGGATGGGCATGGATTGGAAGGGCAGGACTCAGGGAGAGGGGAATTGCTGGATAGGGATGAATGGAGGGGACAGATGGGCATGGATGGATATGGATTGCAGGACAGGCCTCAGGCAGAGAGGGGAAATGCTGGATAGGGATGAATGGAGGGGGCAGGTGACAGAGAAACATGGATGGCCATGGATTGGGAGGGCAGGGCTCAGGGAGAGAGGGGAATTGCTCACACTCTCTCTCTCATATACAATGTCTTTCTGACTCTCACTCTCACACACTCTGTCTCACACTGTATCACATTCACTCTCTATGTGCCACACAGTCACTCACACACTCGCTTGGTCTCATACACTCACTCTCACAGAGAATCTGTGTCACACACACTCTCTCTCTCGCCCACACACACACACTCTCTCTCACACTGTGTCTCACATACACACTTGCACACACTCTCATTCTCACACACACACTCTCTCACAAACACACTCACACCCAGACTCACTCTCTCTCTCACACACTCACACTTTCACTCTGACTCTCAAACAGTCACTCTCACATACACTCTCCCAAACATACACACTCCAAGGAAAACCTTGCTAGTGCCCGTTTCATTTGTGTCAGAAACGGGCCTTTTTTACTAGTACTAAATAAAGTCCCATTTCAGCATCTTGCTGTATATTATTCTGGAGTGTTTGGATTTGGTTCTTGCCTTTTTCAGTACTAACTCAGGACAAGTTATAGGAAGTATATCTCAGTTCTCAGAGGCTTACCATCTAATTTGTACCCAGTGCTATGAAAGGTTAACTGACCTTCAAGATTAAAAAAAAAAAGGATCAGTGGGAATTGAGTCCTATGTTCCCTAGTTCTGAGCCTACTGCTCTAAACATGCGACTACTTTCCACAATGAATGTACTCTATAACAGAAACAGAATCTCCTAATGCAGGAGTCCTCAACCCAGTCTTGGGACGCACCTAACTGCTCAGGTGTTCAGGATACCCATATTGAATATGCATGAGATGATGTGCATAGAATTGAGGTAGGGCATGCAAATTTATGTCATGCATATTACTTCTGGGTATCATGAAAACCTGGCTGACTGGATGTGTCCTGAGGACTGGGCTGAGAATCCTTATCCTAATGGAAAGGTGTGGGGGGGAGGGGGGAGGGAGGGCTTGATCTCATTCTACCTGATCATGATGAGCACAGTTGTTAATTCCGTATGTAATTGTTTTTTGTTTCATTAATTAAGTTTGAAGCAGACAGACGAGCGTTTATCATCACAATTAATTCCTTTTGTACGGAACTAACCAAGGAAGACCGCAAGATCCTGTACCCGACTTGTGGGAAGCTGTATCCAGAAGGCTTACATCTGCTGGCCAATGCAGACGACTACGAACAAGTGAAATCTACAGCAGACTACTTTGCAGTATGTAACAGTAATTTACCCCCAAATTCAATAAAAGTCACTAAAAATTGTGCTTGCAAATTTGGAAGCATGCCCAATTAGTGCTCATAATTTAATTGACTAGCCAATTAACTCTAATAATTGGCTTCTTAACAAGCAATTATTGGTGCTAATTGTATTTAATTAAAATTTACACATGTAAATTTACACTCGGGTCAAAAAAGGGGGCATGTCCATGGGAGGGTCATGGATGGATTGGGGGCGTTCCCACAATTTATGAAAGTTGTTATAGAATAGTGGGGATTTGTGCCTAATTTAGGCAGGGGGATTTATACCAAGGTATCAGTGGTATAAATGGTTGCACCTAAATGTTGTCGCATTTCCCACACTAAGCGCTATTTTATAAATGGCGCCTAACTTTAAGCATCATTTATAGAATAGCAATAAGTGCTTTTTTCGGTGCTGATTTTTTTAGACACCATTTATAGAATTTAGTTCTTAATGTCTTGCCCTGTAGCAGTAATGGGAACGACATTCAGCCTCCTGGCTGCTGTGTAAAGATAAGACAGTGACTTATCCACTTATTTTGGGGGGTCTTTTACTAAGTGGCAGTAAGCCCAATGCAGGCTTACCACTCGCTAACCCGGAACTACCACCAGGCTTCCACAGCAACCCAGTAGTAGTTCCCACCCCCAGCACGAGCCATTTCAGGTGGTACAAAAATCTTTTTTATTTTTATAGCACCAGTGTTTATCCGGTGGTAATCAGGCAGTGCCTTAAGCTGTCCGGTTACCACCAGGTTAATGCATATGCCCTTACTGCCGCCTCAATGAGTGGCAGTAAGTGTCCCCCCCCCCCCCCCCCCCCACACACACACCCCTGAAATGGCTGCACAGCAAGTGCATCACTTACCACACAAACATTTCTTTAAAAAAGAAAATCAGCCTTTTATCCACTGCAGTAAAAGGGTGCCTTGGCCCGCATCAAAAACACGCACTGATGCCAGATCCTTTTACCGCAGCTTAGTAAAAGGGGCACCTTTGTGCTTAATGTTCAGTGGCTTTTTCTATGTAAGTAAGGCTGCTGAATATGTTGTCCTAAACTAAAATGGATAAGTTAGGACATCTATTTTAAAGTTCTACTAAATGGCTAAAGTTATCTGGATAGTTCTCACCGTCAATACTAGCGACATAACTTTTAGGCTCCCTCGCAGGAACAACACTGATCCTACGTCCTCCTAATTGCATAACTTAAGGAAAGATATCAAGATGTCTGGTGAAAGATTATGCACTGACTGGTACTATTTTTTCAAAATAAAGGATTTATGTGGTTAACGCCCAATGCTAAGAAGTCCTTTTGCATATCAACCCCCAAGATTTCTGTGCTAGGATATACAACCTCCTTAGGTCTGAATTTCAATCCACCCCTTAATGTGAAATACCCCCTTGTTAATTGCCCAAGAAACTATCACACTTCATCAAGTAATAGTAATGTGGGCTTGAAATATATTTTATTTAGGGGGTCTTTTACAAAAAGATTAGCACATACTTATCCACTCCTACCCTAGCTGAGATATTTCATGCACCTTTCTAGCCTCACGTACAACTTTCTTTAAATTAGTCCCCTTATTTTCTAACTCCTGTTACTCTCTTATCTATCCATATGTTCCATCTTTGATTATACCTTATGCTGTCTATTAACATTTTTTATTGTGTATTGTGTTGACATTGTAATGTAGCATACCAGGCCACACCTTCTGGTGTTGTTTTGAATATTTTTACTGAGATAATTGTCTATTACCTATATTTGACTTATTCTTCCTGTAAACTTTCTTGAATGAATTCCTTCAAAGAGGCGGTAAATAAAGCCTAATAAATAAACAAATAAATAAATGTTATCTGCGGTAGGGCCCACAGGAATAAAATGAGTCCTCTGGCAGAGAACATGCACTATCTTAAGTAAAATAATGCTTCTCAACCAGTCCATGGGGCACACCCAACCAGTCAGGTATTTAGGGTAGATCTGCATGCACTTTCTCCTTGATATGCAAATTTTTCTCATGCATATTCATTGAGGATATCCTGAAAACCTGATTGAGGACTGGGTTGAGAAGCACTGTAGTAAAAGACACTTTTAGTTATTTAATAAGTTTATTACTTGCTGTATCACATTACCGCCCTAAATGACATATATAAAAAATAACAAAAATTATAACAATAAATAAGAAAGCTATAATATTCCAACTATAACATATTAGCAACAAAATCAAAATTATATAATAGCTTTAAAAAAGTGATACAAAACTCAAATTACCATAAAAAATTAATAACTATTCAAAATAATATAACATAGAATTGTTTTTCCTAACATTGCTAACAAAACTGTATAAAAATACAAACATTCATACAGAGAAAAAAAATGACGGAGCAATAAATCAATGGTACGGTCTATTTAATCAGCTCAATAAGTCAACAAGGACATCAGTTTTTTGTTGTGTTTTTTTTTTTACCAATGTCAACTGAAAAAAGGCATTCTATAAATATGGGAATAGAGACAGTATAGAATCCAAATATACACCCAGATTCCAAACCTCTCTAGAAACCTTAAGGATGGAGTTATTTTAACAAATCTGAGATATCACCAAATCCTCTCTAATCCAAACACCTCCATAATGTCAGATTTATTAGAATTCAGTCATGACCCATTTCAAATTGACCACTGCCACACTGCTAATATACAGTTCGTAATCCTACTCAGGGTCTCATGTCTATTACTATCCCCTTTAACAGAGAAACATAGAAAGGCATGACAGATAAAGACCATGGCCCTGTTTGCTAAGGTGTGCTAGCATTTATAGCGCATGCCAACGCAAAGCAGCCATACCAGCTCAGAAACTTAAAATGCCTGCTTGCATATTTCTTGAGTCTATAATGTCATACTTTGGTTTTATCCCAGTACTAGCTTCATTGGGTGTTTTTGGGGGGAGTGCCCTTACATGATTTTACATTTTTAAGGACTGAAAAAGTATGCATCATATGTGCAGGACCAAGTCCCATTTTAAAATCTTCTAGTCCAAGTCCACACTTCAGTTTCCCATCCTTGTATCACTGGCATGCCTGCCTGAGGTTCTTATAGTGCATCTCACAAATAATAAATAAATAAAAAGCAACTTATTTGCCTAATCATTTTATAAAACAAAATAATCTTGCATAACAAGCATTTTGTTCTAGTACAGAAGCAACCCATGGTGCAAGAACAAACCGTTTAAAATCAGAATATTGTATTTGATCCCAGGACTGTTCTTCAACCACTGAGCCTTTCATTGGTCAAACATGATTATGTGCTCAAAAATAAATCTAAGAGTGAAAGGGGAAAAGAACAAAAACAAGTTTTTTTTCTGATATCTTATCAAACATAACGCAGATTATGTAGAAGCTCTGAAAGTAAACATGTGTTTTGCCTTTCCTTCCTGCCCAAAAGCAACAGTCATTCCAAGCACTTTTAAATGTATTAGTATTTAAACATGAGGTACAACAAAGAAACTTAAAACTAGTGTAGGGACCTCCAGGCAAACTCCTGTTTGAAGCCATTACCTGTGGTGGAGATCCTAGTGACAAAAATGGTATTGAGTTTGTGCCAAAAGATGCATGAGAAGAGATTGGAAGACATGAATATGTGGCAGTAGCTAGAAGATTGCTAGGCTGTATAGAGAGAGGAGTGACCAGCAGAAGAAAGGAGGTTTTAATGCCCCTGTATAAGACGTTGGTGAGGCCACACCTGGAGTATTGTGTTCAGTTTTGGAGGCCGTATCTTGCGAAGGATGTTAAAAAAATGGAAGCGGTGCAAAGAAAAGCTACGAGGATGGTATGGGATTTACATTCCAAGACGTATGAAGAGAGGCTTGCTGACCTGAACATGTACACCCTGGAGGAAAGGAGGAACAGGGGTGATATGATACAGACGTGCAAATATTTGAAAGGTATTAATCCGCAAACGAATCTTTTCCGGAGATGGGAAGGCGGTAGAACGAGAGGACATGAAATGAGATTGAAGGGGGGCAGACTCAGAAAAGATGTCAGGAAGTATTTCTTCACAGAGAGGGTGGTGGACGCTTGGAATGCCCTCCCGCGGGAGGTGGTGGAGATGAAAACGGTAACGGAGTTCAAACATGCGTGGGATATGCATAGAGGAATCCTGTGCAGAAGGAATGGATCCTCAGAAGCTTAGCTGAAATTGGGTGGTGGAGCAGTTGGGGGGAAGAGAGGGTGGTGGTTGGGAGGCGAGGATAGGGGAGGGCAGACTTATACGGTCTGTACCAGAGCCGGTGATGGGAGGCGGGACTGGTGGTTGGGAGGCGGGAAATACTGCTGGGCAGACTTATATGGTCTGTGCCCTGAAAAGGACAGGTACAAATTCAAGGTAAGGTATACACATATGAGTGTGTCATGGGCAGACTGGATGGACCATGCAGGTCTTTATCTGCCGTCATCTACTATGTTACTATGTTACTATACCCTACAGAAAAAAGGTAGGGGAGATATGACACAGACATCTAAATATTTGAAAGGTATTATTATACATAGAAATCTTTTCCAGAGATAGGGAAATGGTAGAACTAGAGGACATGAACTGAGATTACAGGGTGGTAGACATAAAGATAACATCAGGAAGTATTTTTTCATGGAGAGAGTGGTAGATGCCTGGAATGTCCTTCCAGGGGAGGTGATGGAGATGAAAACAGTGACAGAGTTCAAAAATGCAGACAGAGGATGGAATCAACACAAAGGGCCCTGTTTACTAAGCCGCACTTTCGGCTCACTAGTGTTTTTAGTGTGTGCTAAAAATTAGCATGCGCTAACACTAGAGACACCCAAAGGAATATATAGGTGCCTGTAGCGTTAACGCGTGTTAAAACTGCTGGTGCACTTTAGTAAACAGAGCCCAAAATTTGGCTGTGCTTAGACAGCAATTATTGTAGTTAGGATGTAAAGCTAATGCTGGATGGACTTCTATGGTTTGTGTCCCAAATATGGCAAAACAGGGCAGACTTCTACGGTCTGCGTCCTGATTATGGAAAGACGGGTTTGGATGGGCTGGAGTGGGCTTTGACGGAAACTCCAGCAGTTGGGAAGTAAGACCAGTGATGGGCAGACACTGACAGTCGGTGACCCAAGAATAGCAAGGACAGATCAAGAACAAGTGTGGGAATTTTATCACATTCATATCATATTCTATGAGTGTATCTCAGAGAGGGACGGGAGACACCTTAAGGTTGATAGCGAGTAAAATGCCAGTTTGCAACACTGTTGGATTGCTGGTTTTAATCAAGTACTGACAACAAATGTGACT
The DNA here is from genome assembly GCF_901765095.1 of Microcaecilia unicolor. NCBI lineage: Eukaryota > Metazoa > Chordata > Amphibia > Gymnophiona > Siphonopidae > Microcaecilia > Microcaecilia unicolor. Next base: position 531,043,932 of record NC_044031.1, read on the forward strand.
ATGCTGCAACTAAAATTACAAAACCACTCTTCTATGATTGTGCCAAATATAACAGGTTGGTATTATGGCAAATTTCCAGCTTCCCCATTTGTGATGTCAGGATTTAATCATGAACGAGTGTAACCTGCACAGAGTGGCAGGTGTGGCTCTGGCCACCTTGTTAGGCAGCCTGGGGGGCCCTTTAACTAAAGGGTTGGTGTGCGGTAACCCGAAACTACCGCTGACCCAACATGGTCACCGACAGTAGTTCCACCTCCAGCGTACGCCATTTCCGGCACTGTTGGATTTAAAATATATATATATACCACAGGGGGTTACCCAGTGGTAATCGGGCAGCACTGCGTGCTACCCGGTTAGTGCCAGGATAGCATGGAAGCCCTTACCGCCACCTCAGTGGGTGGTGGTAAGTGCCCCCTGTGCAGTAAGTGCAAACGTATCGCATGGGAATTTGTTTTTTCAGGCTTTTTACCTGCTGTGGTAAAAAGGGCCCTGACATACAGCAAAAATGGCCATTGCTGCTACCACAGGGCCCATTTTACAGCAGCTTGGTAAAAGGTCCCCTGGATGAATCATGTGGGGCTTTATCTTCCATCTTATACTATTTTACTATGTAACTGTTGTCAGGTTAAAAACAGTGACAGAATTCAAAATGTGTGGGATACACACAGAGGATTCCTATATAGAAAGAGGAGGGAATCAAAGCAAAATTGAAAATGACCTTCACACTTAAAAATGGCATAGAGGTATGTAACCTGCATGGAGGCAGGTAAAACTCTAATTATCTCATTGGGCAAACTACATGGACCATACAGGTCTTTTTCTGAGATTCACTATGTTACTATGTAATAAGAAGATTGGTCGCAGGGGAAGAATTCTCTTCAAGATCATCACACCTGCAACTCACAATATCTAATTTCTGTACTTGGACCTTCTCAGTAGGAAGTTCCCAGAAATAAATCCACTTCACACACAATCAGGTAATGGTAACTGCAAATTTCACAGTAACCCAATGGGTCAAACTTCAGGAATAGCTATTAATGAAGATGAACAGTAGCAAAAGGAACACTTGAGGTAGAATTGATTATTTCCATGGTCTTGACAGGCACATTTTTACAGTCTATGCCCTCAAAATGGCAAGGACAAATCAAGATCAGGTATACACATGAAGAGTTTATCTTGTTGGGCAGACTGGATGGATCATACAGATCATTACCTGCTGTCATCTACTATGTTACTATGTTAGATGTACAGTAGTATGTACAATAGCTACGCTTGTCTCCTCTCCTGGAAAGAAGCCTTGATTTCCCCCCTCACCCCACTTTCCTCTCACTCACTAGTTTGAGCCTCTACAGGCAGGTGCCTGGGACTCTGTGTAGGCTACTACAGGCTCTCCTTCCCTTAGGGGTTGCAGGAGTATCTCCTGAGGACTGAGTCCTCCTGAAGTTCTAATGTTCCTTCCTCTCCTCAGTTTAGATGAGGGGATCACCAGCCACCTTTCTCAGTTTCTTATATGCACTCATTGAGAGTTCATAGACCCTACTGTCTTGGGTTTTCCAGCATTCAGACCAGCTTGGTAGAAAAAGGAACCTTCAACATAGTTGCTTCCACACTGTATCTGAGATGATGCTGAGGTGTTGGAGCCAAGTCAAAGCATCCAGGCTATCTTACAGAAGTACTAAGTAGCCTACTGTTTCTTCTCCTTCTTTTTTATGGCACAGAGAGTATCTCTATCCCCAAACCCTGTTACCCAAGTGTGATAGACAAGGCAAGTTACAAACCTTCTGGCTGCAGGGCACAATTAAGGTATGTGCAAACTAGGCATGCACCTAGGGCCTGATTATTTAGGAGAGGTGCCCTCTTGGAATTTCTAATTCCATGGAACTGAAGATAGATTTTTGCCCTGGTAAGTCAACTGCTGGCAGAAAGATTAGAGAAGGGAGACAAGAGCCACCACTACCCTGAGAGGTCTGTCAATTCTCTTAGACACTAGTGCATCGTTCTCTAGTAGGTGAGAAGAGTTGGTGAGCAGCATTTCTTACCTAAAGATTCTCCCTCTACTGGAGAGACCTGAGAGATCAGATGAAGGGGTGGGGAAAAGAGCAGAGCAATGCTGGTGCCACTGAGGGAAGGAGGAGAGAGAGAGTGAGATGCTGGGATGGTAAGGGGTGAGCAGAGGGAAATGACAGAGACTGGATGGTAAGAGGGTGGGGGAAGGGGTTGGAGAGACAAAGAGAGATGCTGAACTGCGGGGAGGGGGCAAGCGGAGGTGCAGGAGAATGGGGCGAAGCTGGTCACGAAGAGGGATAGGAACACAGATAGGCAATACTGGGCATTAGGGAAGGGATATGGGGACAAAGAGGATAAATGCTGAACAAGGGGAAGGGATAGGGGCAGAGGGGAGATGTCATGACAGGTAGGGACACACAGGGAATGATGGTGGACATGGAAAAACAAGAAATGTCAAATGGACCAGAAACTCTAGAAACAGAAGATAGATGGACCTCAGGGTGGGGGATAAGGGAACAGAGCAGAAGATGGATGAGACACAGGGGTGGGTGGTGGGGTAAGGGAACAGAGCAGAAGGTGGATGGAACCCAGGGGTGGGGGGATAAGGGAACAGAGAAGAGGATGGATTGGACCCAGAGGAGGGGTGTAGGTGAACAGAGCAGAAGACGGATGGGACTCAGGTGTGGGGGAGGACAGAGCAGAAGATGACTGGGACATGGTGATTATGTGGGAGAAAATTTTTTTTTTTGGGGGGGGGAAGAGCAGGGACTTATGGATGGGAATGGTGGAGAGGGAATTTTGAGGGGAGAGGGAAGGCCTGGCAATTGGTAAGTATGAGTGTGGGGGGGGGGTGTTGATGAGTTGGGAAAATGAGTGAAATTGGGGGTAAGAGAGAGGGGAGGAAGTGTGGAGAAAGGTTGAGATATAATGTGAATGACCTAGAAGACAAGAGAGAAGATGAAAGGCATTGAAAAGAGATGGGAGTATTGGGAAGGAGTATGAGACAAAGGGGATGAGTCCCTGAAGGGGCTGAATGAGCACATAATTAGTAGACCCCACCAGAGAAAGCAGAGTTAGTTTCTCACTTGAGCGCATGACTTCGGGCTGTTTTGTTTGCACTATATTTCTTTCAGTTGATACCTTTGAACAGTTTTGGGTACACAGAACATTTCTTGGAATGCTAACAAGACCCCTGATGTAGGCATTTTGTGACGCAGAAACACGGACCGTGTCAGGTCCTTCTGTATCAGAAGTAATAAAGAATTTCCTAACATTATCTCCAGCATTCGATTAGTCTTTTGGTCAGCTTCTACTCTTGCTTGGACGATTTGATGTAGAGGTTCTGTCCTGCTTTGGTGTTCCTATCCCCAAATAGCCCCACACAAGTGATTTAAACAGCGAGGAGCTTTGAATATCGGCACTGTTACTACTACTACTACTATTTAGCATTTATATAGCACTACAAAGCGTACGCAGCACTGCACAAACATAGAAGAAAGACAGTCCCTGCTCAAAGAGCTTACAATCTAATAGACAAAAAATAATAAAGCAAGCAAATCAATTAATGTGTAGCGGAAAGAGGAGAGGAGGGTAGGTAGAAGCGAGAGGTGGTTACAAGTCAAAAGCAATGTTAAAGAGGTGGGCTTTCAATCTAGATTTAAAGATGGTCAAGGATGGGGCAAGACATAGGGGCTCAGGAAGTTTATTCCAGGCGTAGGGTGCAGCGAGACAGAAGGAGCGAAGTCTGGAATTGGCAGTAGTGGAAAAGGGAACACATAAGAAGGATTTATCCATGGATCGGAGTGCATGGGAAGGGGAGTAGGGAAGGACGAGTGTGGAGAGATACTGGGGAGCAGCAGAGTGAATACATGTATAGGTTTGTAGAAGAAGTTTAAACAGGATGCGAAAACAGATAGGGAGCCAGTGAAGCGACCTGAGGAGAGGGGTAGTATGAGTAAAGCGACCCTGGCAGAAGACGAGACGGGCAGCAGCGTTTTGAACCGACTGGAGAGGGGAGAGGTGACTAAGTGGGAGGCCAGCAAGAAGCAGATTGCAGTAGTCTAAATGAGAGGTGACAAGGGTGTGGATGAGGGTTCTGGTAGAGGTGTTCAGAAAGAAAGGGGCGGATTTTTTATTTTATTTTTTTATCTTAATGCTACCCTGGTCTCCATTATTCTTTTATTTTTTAGTGGAGGAGTGGCCTAGTGGTTTGAGCACCATTCTTGACATCCAGAGATGGCCAGTTCAAATTTCACTGCTGTTCCTTGTGATCTTGGGCAAGTCATTTAACCCTCCATTGCCTCAGGTACAAACTTAGATTGTGAGCCCTCCAGGGACAGGGAAATACCCAGTGTACCTGAATGTAACTCACCTTGAGCCACTAATGAAAAAGGTGTGAGCAAAATCTAAATAAAATAAATATATTTCTGTGCTTCACTCTTTACTGTTACCACAGTAAGCTGCCTAACTAGCAGGGAAAATCTTTACAGGCCTGTGTGACAAGATTTAAAGATAAGAAGGAAGGAAAGTATTTTCAGCCATAGAAATCACAACTTGATTATGTCCTCACCTCCAGGGTGACCCTCAGCCCCGACTAACGAAGGGGCTACTACACCTGCTACAAAGGAAACATAGAGCACAGTTTCAAAAATAGCTTAAACCATTACATTAGAAAGTTAAACCAGATACACAGCACCTCAACTGAATTTGTAGATATACTGGCAAGCAGTGCCAAGTGTGGGCAAAGTGCATGCTTCCCTGGCAGCCACAGTGACAGAAATAGCAACCTGTGAATCTATCTGACAAGGAGCCCGAGAGAGAGACAGTATAATGCAGCAGTCTGGCCTATCATTAATAAAGCTAATAGCCAAAAAAGCACAAGGAGCCTTCAGAACTGAGAGCGTCTTAGCTACACTGTATTGGTCAGACCTGACATGATCTGCTTTTCTGCAACAAATGCCTGCATCAGGGGTCTATATATGATATCTGATGTCAAAAGAAACAAGTCATCCAATGACGAAAACAAACTTGTCTTGAAAGAAACAGATGTAATGTAATGTAAGGTAATGCTTATACCCCGCACTTTCCCACTCAATAGCAGGTTCAATGCGGCTTACATATTACATCAGGTAGACAGAGTAACATAGGGTGGATGCAGCTATAAAATACTGAGTAAAGAGGTGGTCGATTAGGTATGGATAGGTAAGATGGTCAAGAAAGGAGGAAGGTAAAGGTAGGGGAATAAGGGGTGGGTGTATATTGGGAATAGCGTATTGTTGAGTATGGGAGAATGTATAAGGAGGGGAAGCAAGAGGGATGTGTTAGAAAGGATTAAATAAGGAGCACATTCTGGGTTCAGTCTTCGTAGTCAGATCCGGTAGTACATTTGGACTCAAGTCTAAATCAGGTCATTTGTGTAAGCTTGTTTGAAGAGGTAAGTTTTTGGCATTTTCCAGAAAGGTAGCTGGTCACTGACTGTTCAAATGGATCTTGGTAAGGCATTCCATAGTTGGCTGCCTAAGACGGAGAAGTTGGAAGCGTAAACAGTCTTGTATTTCAGTCCGTTGCAATTGTGGAGATGCAGATTGAGATAAGTTCGAGAAGATATTGATTCATTTCTGGCAGGAAGGTCCGCTAGCAGCTTAATAAAGAAACGCCAAAAAGTGCAGGAACAAAATGTGAACCTGGTAGGACATTCTGCACTGTGAATAGTTGAGTAAAACTCGACAGTAATCGCACCAGTGTTTGGCAAGTATTCACAGTGTGGAACATCCTAGCAGGTTCACAGTTTGTTCCTGCATTTATTGGCATCTCTTTATTAAACTGCTTTTTGGCTATTAGCTTTTGTTTCATTGCTTTTGCATTCCCTCTCCTCTGTATCCTAGTATTAATAAACACATATGTTTGTATTGCATAAATAGATCTGTCTGTATCATCATTGCTTACTGGTATTTCTTTTTCATTTTCCAAGGAGTACAGATCTTTGTTTGAAAGTATAGGAAATGAGAGTGAAGATAAAACCTTGGAAGACAAATTTTTTGAGCATGAGGTAAGAGATATAAGTTCTGAAACTATCGGGAAAGTGGGCTCCTGGAAGTCAAGACCAAAGCTTGCAGTCAACCACTCTCTGATCAGTCACTACCATTGAAATAATTTTCCATCCAGGGGCCACAACTGGGACTCAAACAAATGTATCCAAAGGTGTGCAATTAAGTAGGCTAGCCTATATCTGAAATGGTACATCTTTTGGCAAAAGTTCTCATTTCCTGCAACTTCTACACAGGAAATAAATACAATAAAAAAAAATCACTGTTTGACTTTTGCCAGACTCTTAAGTATAGTCCCTTCCAGCAAAACTCTTGCAGTACTTGTTGGAAATCTGACCCAAGACTGTAAGAATCTGTGTTCCAATTAGATTGACATGGTGCAGCACTGGCACAAGTCCAGATAACATGTTATTTCAGTATTACAAAATGCTACAGAATGTTTCAGTATTTGCAATGTTGAATGCACATATTACAGCTAACATACTCCTAGACTGTCTGAAACACCCAAAAAATATGGATAAATACCAATAAACTGGGGAGAACCTTAAAGGGTAAAATTGTATTAAGAGTAATAACCTCACAGTAATAAATTTAGGGGTCGTTTTACAAAGGCACACTAGCACTTTTAGTGCGCGTTAAACGCTAGAGATGCCCATCTCTAACATTTAGCGCATGTTTATTTTTAGCACACTAAAAACCCTAGTGCGCCTTTGTAAAAGGACCCCATAACCATGTTAGAAATATGCAATCTGTCCCTAAAATCGAGTGTAATACCGGAAGACTGGAGGGTAGCCAATGTTACTCCGATTTTTAAGAAGGGTTCCAGAGGAGATCCGGGAAATTATAGACCGGTGAGTCTGACGTCAGTGCCGGGCAAGATGGTGGAGGCTATTATTAAGAATAAAATTGCAGAGCATATACAAAAACATGGACTGATGAGACAAAGTCAGCACGGATTTAGTGAAGGGAAGTCTTGCCTCACCAATCTAATGCATTTTTTTGAGGGGGTAAGCAAACATGTGGACAATGGGGAGCCGGTTGATATTGTATATCTGGATTTTCAGAAGGCGTTTGACAAAGTGCCGCACGAAAGACTCCTGAAGAAATTGCAGAGTCATGGAATCGGAGGTAGGGTATTATTATGGATTAAGAACTGGTTGAAAGATAGGAAGCAGAGAGTAGGATTGCGTGGCCAGTATTCTCAGTGGAGGAGGGTAGTTAGTGGGGTCCCGCAGGGGTCTGTGCTGGGTCCGTTGCTTTTTAATGTATTTATAAATGACCTAGAGATGGGAGTAACTAGCGAGGTAATTAAATTCGCCGATGACACAAAATTATTCAGGGTCATCAAGTCGCAGGAGGAATGTGAACGATTACAGGAGGACCTTGCGAGACTGGGAGAATGGGCGTGCAAGTGGCAGATGAAGTTCAATGTTGACAAGTGCAAAGTGATGCATGTGGGTAAGAGGAACCCGAATTATAGCTACGTCTTGCAAGGTTCCACGTTAGGAGTTACGGATCAAGAAAGGGATCTGGGTGTCGTCGTCGATGATACGCTGAAACCTTCTGCTCAGTGTGCTGCTGCGGCTAGGAAAGCGAATAGAATGTTGGGTGTTATTAGGAAGGGTATGGAGTCCAGGTGTGCGGATGTTATAATGCCGTTGTATCGCTCCATGGTGCGACCGCACCTGGAGTATTGTGTTCAGTACTGGTCTCCGTATCTCAAAAAGATATAGTAGAATTGGAAAAGGTACAGCGAAGGGCGACGAAAATGATAGTGGGGATGGGACGACTTTCCTATGAAGAGAGGCTGAGAAGGCTAGGGCTTTTCAGCTTGGAGAAGAGACGGCTGAGGGGAGATATGATAGAAGTGTATAAAATAATGAGTGGAATGGATCGGGTGGATGTGAAGCGACTGTTCACGCTATCCAAAAATACTAGGACTAGAGGGCATGAGTTGAAGCTACAGTGTGGTAAATTTAAAACGAATCGGAGAAAATTTTTCTTCACCCAACGTGTAATTAGACTCTGGAATTCGTTGCCGGAGAACATGGTACGGGCGGTTAGCTTGACGGAGTTTAAAAAGGGGTTAGATAGATTCCTAAAGGACAAGTCCATAGACCGCTATTAAATGGACTTGGAAAAATTCCGCATTTTTAGGTATAACTTGTCTGGAATGTTTTTACGTTTGGGGAGCGTGCCAGGTGCCCTTGACCTGGATTGGCCACTGTCGGTGACAGGATGCTGGGCTAGATGGACCTTTGGTCTTTCCCAGTATGGCACTACTTATGTACTTATGTACTTATGTACCCTAGCTGAGATATTTAACCATCTCTCTGACCTCATGTGTAACTTCCTTTGAATCAATCACTTTACTTTCTAACTCTTCCTACTTTCTTACTTATTTATTTATTTATTTATTTATTTATTTATTTGTTGTATTTATATCCCACCTTATCCCACCTCTTTGCAGGCTCAAAGTGGCTTACAATACATCATGAGTAGTGGAAGAATGTTAGTAATAAACATTTAGAATTGCATGTTCTTGGTCAGCATGATAAGAAAAGTGAAGTAATAGTATACAAGCAGATTTTAGGAGACAGTTCTAAAATTAAATAAGCGAGTTGTGCATATTCACTTGGGTTGATCTTTTTGGTATGCTCTTTCAAAGAGATGGGTCTTCAGTAGTGCGCGGAAGTTCGCTATTTCGTGTATCGATTTCAAGTTGCTCGGCAGTGCATTCCATAACTGTGTGCTCAAGTAGGTGAAGTTTGACACATGCATTAATTTGTATTTCATTCCCTTGCAACTGTGGAAGTGCAGATCAAGGAATTTGCGGGATAATCTTTTGGCATTCCTAGGTGGTAGGTCTATTAGGTCCGACATGTAAGCTGGTGTGTCTCCATGGATAATTTTGTGAACTAGTGAACATATTTTGAACATGATGCGTTCCTTAAGTGGGAGCCAGTGTAATTTTTCTCGTAAGGGCTTTGCACTTTCAAATTTTGGTTTGCCAAATATGAGTCTAGCTGCAGTATTCTGGGCTGTCTGGAGTTTCTTGATTATTTGTTCTTTGCAACCGGCATATAGTGCGTTGCAGTAGTCTAGATGACTGAGCACTAATGATTGTACCAAGTTTCGGAATACACTCCTTGGGAAGAAAGGTCTTATTCTTTTTAATTTCCACATTGAGTGAAACATCTTCTTGATTGTGTTTCTCGCGTGGTTTTCTAGTGTTAGGTGTCGATCAATGGTGACTCCAAGAATTTTTAGGGTTTTCGAAATAGGAAGGTTTAGAGTTGGTGTGGTGATAGTGGTGTATTCTTTCTTGTTGTGTTGGGAGGTTAGTATTAGGCATTGGGTCTTTTCTGCATTGAGCTTCAGCCGAAATGCGTCCGCCCATGAATGCATGATATTGAGACTTTGGTTGATGTCATTGGAAATTTCTTTTAGGTCTTGTTTGAATGGGATGTAGATTGTTACATCATCCGTGTAAATGAATGGATTGAGGTTTTGATTTGCTAGTAGTTTTGCCAAGGGTATCATCATTAGGTTGAATAGAGTCGGCGAGAGGGGGGATCCTTGTGGTACGCCACATTCTGGTACCCATGCAGCTGAAATAGTCGAAATAATCTATATGTTACATCTTTGCTTTACCCTTCACTATCAATTAAAATGTTCTATTATGTATTGTGTTGTCATTATAAGTAGTATACCATGCCATACTTTGTATTGTTTTTGAATGTATTTATAAATGACCTAGAGATGGGAATAACTAGTGAGGTAATTAAATTCGCCGATGACACAAAATTATTCAGGGTCGTCAAGTCGCAGGAGGAATGTGAACGATTACAGGAGGACCTTGCGAGACTGGGAGAATGGGCGTGCAAGTGGCAGATGAAGTTCAATGTTGACAAGTGCAAAGTGATGCATATGGGTAAGAGGAACCCGAATTATAGCTACGTCTTGCAAGGTTCCGCGTTAGGAGTTACGGATCAAGAAAGGGATCTGGGTGTCGTCGTCGATGATACGCTGAAACCTTCTGCTCAGTGTGCTGCTGCGGCTAGGAAAGCGAATAGAATGTTGGGTGTTATTAGGAAGGGTATGGAGTCCAGGTGTGCGGATGTTATAATGCCGTTGTATCGCTCCATGGTGCGACCGCACCTGGAGTATTGTGTTCAGTACTGGTCTCCGTATCTCAAAAAAGATATAGTAGAATTGGAAAAGGTACAGCGAAGGGCGACGAAAATGATAGTGGGGATGGGACGACTTTCCTATGAAGAGAGGCTGAGAAGGCTAGGGCTTTTCAGCTTGGAGAAGAGACGGCTGAGGGGAGATATGATAGAAGTGTATAAAATAATGAGTGGAATGGATCGGGTGGATGTGAAGCGACTGTTCACGCTATCCAAAAATACTAGGACTAGAGGGCATGAGTTGAAGCTACAGTGTGGTAAATTTAAAACGAATCGGAGAAAATGTTTCTTCACCCAACGTGTAATTAGACTCTGGAATTCGTTGCCGGAGAACGTGGTACGGGCGGTTAGCTTGACGGAGTTTAAAAAGGGGTTAGATAGATTCCTAAAGGACAAGTCCATAGACCGCTATTAAATGGACTTGGAAAAATTCCGCATTTTTAGGTATAACTTGTCTGGAATGTTTTTACGTTTGGGGAGCGTGCCAGGTGCCCTTGACCTGGATTGGCCACTGTCAGTGACAGGATGCTGGGCTAGATGGACCTTTGGTCTTTCCCAGTATGGCACTACTTATGTACTTATGTACTTATGAATATTTTTGCTGCTGTAATTGCCTATTGCTCATGTTTGATCTATTTCTTACTGTACACCGCTGTGAGGATATTAATATTAATACAATTTGTACCCATAGATTATCTGAAACAAATAGATCTGTGAGCAGTGCTCCAGTAATGCTACAAAGGTTTTGGCATACATTTTGGCACAGTCATGTGGTTTAACTTCTATCACAACCTACTGGCCAGTTTGATGAGTATACAGCCTAAAACATATCTCCAAGTCTTCTAGAGTTCTTTGAAATGAAAATATCAGTTACTGCACGGTGACAGAACAGAAGATCTCTTGGGGAGATCTCCCCCAAGAGATGGTATGGTGTTTTCAACAAAAGGGCAAAGTGATTAGCTAATAATTTAGGGCAAGGTATTCAGCCGGCAGTGATCAGTGCCTTGCTGACTGCTGCCGGCATTAAACCCGGAAATTCAAAGCTGGGCCACGTCCGGGCTCCAGAATCAAATTTCTGGGTATATGGAGGCAGCTAAAACATAGCCAGTTAACTTTTCTATTTTCTACTGTGGGGGGAGGGGGGGCAGTAACTGGCAGCACGCCCATGTTGGCATTTGCTGCATGGTTACCGTGTGGGTAGTACGTGAATCCTTACCGCAAGGTCAGTGGGTGACGGTATGGGCTCAGGCTGTAAATAGGCATGCACTAGTTTTAATATTAGCACAGGCCCATTTCCTGGCCCATTAAAAATAGCCTTTTCCCCCGACCCCAGCCGCAGTAAAAAAATGGCCCAGCACGCGCCTAAAAGACTTACCCATACTACCACAGGCCACATTTTACTGCAGCTTTGTAAAAGGACCCCAGAGTTACTAAAGTGTGCTAATCTCATGCATTGGTACACATTATTGCCCTTTATGCATGTTATTTTACTGCAGATCCCATCTTATGCAATGAAACCTGGTTAGTACTAACACATATGGGCATCTACACAGTCAGTGCGAGCTAATTGTTAGTGTGCACTAAACATGCTAGCGCCCCTTTTGTAAAAGGGGCCTTTAGTTGCTTGTTTTCAATACAAATACAGGAAAATACAATAAATATTAATAGCTATCCCCATGATTCTATAAAGGTTGCAAAAAATTGCACACGCAAATACAGGCACATTCCCGATTCGCAAGTGCAATGTGATTGAATAACATGTCAATTAGTGCCAATAATTTTTTTAAATCAATTAATCTTATTGAATTACCCCCTTGTAATGCTGTTTCATCATCTAGAGAATATCTTGTCTTACATTTCATTTCCCTATCTGTAAGAATGTGAAATATAAAACAATTCACTCTGCTAATTTCTCCTATCAGGGCACCAAAATTTGGAATCCTCTTCCTAAATCATCAAGTTTACAGAAGTCTAAAAACACATTTCTTCAGTCTGGCCTTTCTAAATACAAAGAACTCTATTTGAATTTTACCCACACCTTTTCTTAATTTCGTTTCCCATCTAGTCCTGCCTAATTATGCTTTCACCTATCCACCCTAAATTATTTGTTTGTTCTTGAGTTAGTCTAAATCCCTGGTTACTTATTCCACATGTATTAATTTGCTTCTTGAACTTATTGTAATTTATGTTATATTCTGTATATTATTATGTTTTATTCACATTATTGTTTGTTTGTAAGCCACATTGAATCTGAGTATTTCAGGCTAATGTGGGGTATAAATGTCATGAATAAATAAATAAAATAAATTATTGGAACTAATTAGATTTAAATGGGACCAATGTGCGTAAAGGAACGCCTCTGGGTCTGTTTCTTTTCTGACCTATGAAATTTGGGTACCTTGTAATTCTGCACACACAAATTTAGCTGGTCAGTGGGGGGATTTTCTCTAGCAAAATTTATGTGGCTAACTTTGGAAATTAGTCAAATAAATTCTGAAAATTCACCCTTGATCATCAATCCAATCAGCTCAGAATCACACTTAGCATTTTGTTTAGTTTATCATGAGGCCCTTTTACTAAGCAGTGATAAGCACTAACGCGTGCTTACCGTGTGAGAAAATGTACTACCGCGAGACATGCTCAGGTATCCCGCAGTAGATTTGGCATCTGCGCACACTTTGTATTTTTTAGCACTGGGGGCGTTTGTGAGCATAGAGTAGGCATGCCCAGTGCTAATCAGTTAATGCAGCTACATTGCCAAGTACTAACCAATTAGCACATGGTTAGCGCAGAAGCCCTTACTACCTAGTAATTAGATATCAGTAAGGGCTCCCATGCTAATGGCTATGCGCTAATTGGGAAATTAGCACATGGCCATTAATTGAAGAAATGAAAAATCAGCCATTTTACAGCCACGCTTAAAGTAGCCTGAATATACAGGGAAACTCGTCCTCTGGTCATAGCGCAAGCCACATTTTAGCGCAGCTTAGTAAAAGGGTGCCCCCATATGTCTTATGAAATCATAATAAAATTATAACTGAAAACTTAATATGAATTTTGCTGTATTAATAACGTTGCATAGGAATATTAAGTCTAAAACAGTAATCTCTAAAGACATGCATCTGTTATGTTGGTTTTTTTAGGTAAAAATGAATGTTCTGGCATTCAATAACCAGTTCCACTTTGGAGTGTTTTATGCCTACATTAAGCTGAAGGAACAAGAATGCAGGAATATCGTATGGATTGCTGAATGCATTTCCCAAAGACACAGGACCAAAATAAACAACTACATTCCCATTTTTTAAGGAAAATTAACGGCCACAGGGTATATCTGAGCAGCATTTATCTAAATGGCACCTATTAACAAAAACCTTTCTGATTTTGAAAAGAAAATGTTGGCAGATTATGCAAATTGTATAAGTAACAAATCTGACTTTATTGTAATTGAGGAAGTTTTATATGTGGTATATCACACACAGTATCGATTTCATACATCTTGCAGTAGGTGTTAGAATCTTGTGTAGTTATCATCGATGACTGCCAATAATGTCATCAGACAACCAACCATGTGATTTGGGTCATATTTTCATGGGACATTTTAGCTACTTATGTCATCACTGCTGAAGCATACAAGACTTGTAAACACTACACAGAAAAATAACAATAAAACGTTGTTCTCTTGGCCACATAACTACAAGTACCATCTTTAGCGTGATTCTTCACTAGGTGGCTCTGGAGTTCTATCACTTTGGATTAATTAGTAGCCATAAACCAGTGCTTCTGCCTGTGCTTTTGCTAACCATGGGGGGCCATTTTACTAAAGCACACTGAAAAATGGCCTGTGCTGGTGAAGGCGCATGTTTTGGATGCGTGCAGGTCCATTTTTCAGCAAGCCTGGAAAAAAGGCCTTTTTTGTGGCCAAAAATGGACGTGCGGCAAAATTAAAACCAGCGTGCATCCATTTTTGGCCTGAAACTTTACCACCACTCATTGACTTGGCGGTAAGGTCTCACACGCTAACTGGGCAGTAAGAGTCAGCACGCATAAACTGCCAGTTACCGCCGGGTAAGCACCTCGCGGTAGAAAATAGAACCTATTTTCTACCGCTCATTTTGGACGCGTATCAAAAATGGAATTACCGCATGGGACACACGGTAGCTGGGTGGTAGTTCCAATTTGATGTGCGTTTGGACGTGCGTAGGCGCCTATGCGCCCTTGTAAAAGGGTCCCCATATTTCCCTCTCTGCTTCAGTACAAGTCTTTAATGGCTTTTTCAGAATGGTCAGGTGATCTTACCAAAGGTTTCATCATCGAGCACGTTCCATTTCATTCTATTTTACTGATGCATTGCGATGTATAACTTACTGCCTTACGAAAGACTACTACACGGGAGTGTGGAGGTGCACTCAATCCCCACGAAACAAATACACAGAAAAGAAGAGGAGTGGGGGAAAGTAGGCTCTTTCCAAACAAAGGAGGAGACGTATAATTAGATAAAAATTATATTTATTATAAACAGGTTGACTCAACGCAGCCGTGTTTCGGCACCAAAGCGCCTTCTTCAGGAGTCTAAAAAAACAAATATAAAACATGAATAAACATGGATCATAAACAGTAGTTTAAAAATAAATAGGATCAAACGTTACATAAATACTATATCTATATTGTTCTCTGTGGAGTATGTTTAGATGTGTAAACCATGGTACTATTTTCCTTGATATTTTGGTTTACAGTTTTTTCATTTAGGATTTATGAGAGACATGTATGACACCAGTGTATTACCCGTTCCTGCGATTTTTGTGGTTTTAGGGTTTTAAATTCTCTTCTTGTAACACCATTTTATAATATTCCCTTTTGTTTTTAAGATGTTTTTGTACAATCCATCATTTTTTAAGAAAACATCTTATGTACGTTTTTATTGTTGCTTACTCTCATTCATGACTTATGGTTTTATACATGTTTATTTTGAATTATGTGTTTTTTATTCAACAATGGTATTTATGTAACGTTTGATCCTATTTATTTTTAAACTACTGTGTATGATCCATGTTTATTCATGTTTTATATTTGGTTTTTTAGACTCCTGAAGAAGGGCCTTCGGCGCCGAAACACGGCTGTGTTGAGTCAACCTGTTTATAATAAATATATTTTTTATCTAATTATACGTCTCCTCCTTTGTTTGGAAAGAGCCGGGTACACTCCTGCACTAAAAAAAAAAATAAATATATTTTTGTAGCTCTGGATATGACGACACGCTAGGGGTGGGAAATACCACTGGGCTGCTGCGGTAGCCCAGCAGTATTTCCTGTTTAGCGAGTGGTAAGCCCACATTGGGCTTACTGCCACTTAGTAAAAGGGGCCCCAAGTCATTCCCCATGCTTATTCCCCCTAATTCTATAAATTTGTGTGCACAATTTTATACTTAGCATGCAAAGTTACATATGGAAGTTATAGAATAGTGTCAGTTACATGCATAACCACCCGTAGTCAGGATTCAGAAATTGAGCACACAAAAACCATACTGCAAAACTGCGAGGGAGTGTGGACCTGGGAAGGTCATGGGCGGTTTAGGAGCATGCCAAACACATATGTGCACATGTTATATAATAGCAGCAATTATGCACCTAACTGATAACAGTTAGGCACACGCACTACATCAGCCATTGAACTAGCATAAGTGCACACACCAAAAGTTAGGCACATAACTGCAGACTTACACTAGAATTCTATAAAGGCAATTATGCACATAATTGTCAATATAGATTCAGCACACAGCATCCCAGCACCTAACTTTGGTCAACCTGTTATCTCCACAAAGATTATTTGACTGTACATACTATTAGTGTTTACCAGTATTTTTATAGTGCAGGTGCCACTGCTGGGGTCATTTCCTGAAAGAATCAAATACACACATTTGTGCAGCTGAGAAATCTGTGTGGAAAAGGCACAAAACCAGCAAATTGAAGGGTCCTTTTACTAAGGTGCGTTGAAAAATGGTCTGCGGTAGTGTAGACGCATGGTTTGGGTGGGCAAAAAACTTACAAGCACAAGTTCAGCACACTAGCATACTTCTCATATTGGATTAACACAATCCAAATAGAACAAAACTGTATCACCTTTTCTTGAACTTCAGACAACTTACTCCTTGCTCCACAAGATTTACCTCCAATGCTGAAAGGCAAGACTGAAAATCTACCATTAGTAATGCCAGATAAGTAATGGTCTGCTTAAGGGACACCAAAGCAGGCCAAACAGAATCTAAAGTCACTGCGGGCAGTTTAACCAAAACCAGCCAGATAAGTGGCAGTAAGAACAGGGTTAAACGTACCCAACCCAGTGGTTGAAGTTAATACTCAGCCTGCACACCCTGTCTCTCTCTCCCTGTCTCCACTGAAGCTAATGAACCAGGGAAGGTCTGTTTTGTTACTGCTCTTATGGTGCCCTCAACCAGTCTTCCTGCCCCACCACCACATACTTTGTAAAGGATTAGAAAGAGACACAATGCCATCTTCACTTCAGAGTCTCAAGCAGGCACTAGTGGAATTGCACAGCCAATGGGACTAAGAGCGGCATTTTCAAAAGAAATGTTTAAGTCAGAATTTGGACCTTTTACAAAGACGTCCAAATTCCGAAACGGGAAGGAGGTCATTTTCAAAAAAGATGGACATCCATCTTTTGTGTTCGAAAATACCATGGACGATCTGCAATTTGGATGTTTTGCGATTTGGACGTTTTTGATTTTTGGCCATTTTCGAAAAAAGATATCCAAGTCTAAAATGTCCAAAGGCAAGCCATTGGGACGTGGGAGGAGCCAGCATTTTTAGTATATTGGTCCTCCTGACATGCCAGGACAGCAATCGGGAACCCTAGGGGGCACTGCAGTGGACTTCATAAAATGCTCCCAGGTACACAGCTCCCTTACCTTGTGTGCTGAGCCCCCCAAAACCCACTACCCCAACTGTACACCACTACCATAGCCCTTACGGGTGAAGGGGGCAGCTATATGTGGATACAGTGGGTTTCTGGTGGGTTTTGGGGGGCTCACAGTTTCCTGCACAAATGTAGCAGGTAGTGGGAGGATGGGCCTGGGTCCACCTGTCTGAAGTGCACTAAACTACTCCAGGGACCTGCATACTGCTGTCATGGACCTGAGTATGACATCTGAGACTGGCATAGAGGCTGGCAAGTAATGTTCTTCAACACACTTTTTGGGGGTGGGAGGGGGTTAGTGACCATTGGGGGAGTAAGGGGAAGTCATCCCTGATTCCCTCCAGTGGTCATCTGGTCATTTGGGGCACCTTTTTGTGCCTTATTCATAAGAAAAACAGGTCTAGCTCAAAACGTCCATGTTTTAGTGGTGGACATTTTTGCTTTGTTCCATTATGGCTCAAAGGTGTCCAAGTGTTAGGAAAGCCAAACTCCTGCCTTGAACACGCCCCCGATACGCCCCCTTGAGATTTGGACATCCTTCCGACAGACTTCTGAGAAAGACATCCAAAATGTGGTTTCAATTATACCAATTTGGACATTTCTGTGAGATGGATGTCCAATTGCCGATTTATGTCACTTTTTGGATGTCCATCTCTTTTGAAAATGAGCCTGTAAGTGTCACATCTGCCTCAGACAAGGATGAAGCTGCTCCTCTGCTTACCCCATAGTGAGGCCACCTGTCACTTCATAATTTGGGTATGATGTAAAGTCCACAATAAAAGAATACCCCAGTAAGGTTTCTTGGAACTCTGCGGGAGGTCCTCTAATTTTTTTCCTTGCATTGCTCGTAACATTCAAATAAGGAGGAAGTAAATGCTTCTAGGTCCTCAGGGATCAAATTGCAACTAATACTTTTCACACATTGAATTGTTCTGGTCAAGTAAAAATATGCTGAAATGAATGGTAAAATTGCAGAAGGTAACAAAAATCTCTTCTTCCAAAATAAGAATTTCTGTCCAGGAAAATACGTAAATGACAATCAGTAATGAATGTTCCAAGGGTTCCTTTTTAATCTTCCTTACCTCCAAAATTCTCCTGCAAATAAACTGTCCCTAGATAATTCCTGTAGTCCCTCAGAATGGATTTCTTGTCTTCTATTTAGTGTATCTGCTCAAGGTAGGTCGCAATGTATGTAACAAGAGCAGGATTTAAGGGCACAATCTCTACAGACTTCATTGCAGCCAGGTGAACAAATTTAGATTAGAGTGAAAGTAGAAATACACTCTATTAAAATCAAATGCCTGACATGGCCACGTTTCACCTCCAACAGGCTGCATCAGGGGCTTATCATTCCACTATAAAAGTACACATAAAAATAATATTAAAATACATATTAATTAAATAATATCATAAATTATTATTCCCAATAAAAACTAACACAAAAACAAGTAAAGACATATATTAATTAACAACATAAGCATAAAAATATTATTCAGTCAGTATGTTAAAACACATTGAACTATTAATCTTCAAAAAACATACATACAAAACATAAAGTCATACATGCTTCTTAAAAAACAACTTAAAAGGGACATGTACCTATCAGGGTCTCTAAAGGCACATACTTCTGATGGCAGCTGAAACAAACCCTACAGCAGTAAATTGTAATTGCATTAAAAAAAAACAAAAAGAAAACACACATAAGCTCTAAAAAGCTAAATCAGCTCAAGACAGAATGATACTCAGATTCCAGAAAAAAGTTCCAATTGCTCAAATTAGACACATCATAACAATTTCCTTACCAAAAGCAGTAGTGCTGTTTATAAAATTGCTGCTGAGACTTCCAGTCTCGGCAGCCATTCTGTAAACACAGTGGTACAACCAGGGATAATAGCGGCAGCGGCCACTAGACCACTAGGTCCCTGTGAGGGCTGTAGTGTGCGGCGGCAGGCAACCGGACAGAGCATCTGGGCCCCCTAGAGCCTCTGAGCCCTTGGACACTGCCCAGTTGCCCAAATGGTCAGTCTGCCCCTAAGGCATACTATGGGTAAAAGTCTAAAATCCTTAGTTTAAAATGATTAGAGTGCATGTTGATCAAAACCAATGGAAAATGATGATACTTACAAAACAAGAGTTAATAGAATCAGCTTCATTAGGTGCGAGTAGGATAAATACAGGTATAAAATAACTGTTTTGCACTCTAGAAAAAAAAAAACATGTCTTTATTTAGTTGACCTAAGGTCTGTCCCTCTGAATATATACTGCTAAACTATGAAACACACGTAACTGATAACAATAACAATACTCAGTGTATCTGAATGTAACTCACCTTGAGCTATTACTGAAAAAGGTGTGAGCAAAATCCAAATAAATAAATAAATAAAAATAAATAACAAAAGAACATAAGCTAAAATGAAAACAGAAATAACTAGGATTTAAAAGCTATATTTAAGCATTTAGAATGTGACAGAATGAAAGATTAGAATAAAAGTTCTTTACATGTTAGAATGAACATTAGTCAGTTATCAATTAGAAGAACACATACTCCCTATGGCATAATGCCACCTGTTTGTCCCCTGATATGATAGTGATCACAGATCTTGACATAGACAACCTGAGTAGGTGATGTAAGTCTCTTACTTTTCGAGAATGACTGGAACAGCAGGTGTTCGCACTTGACCTTCAACTGTTGCTGGAGATTTGACACTCTGAAGGGTTCCAATGATAATCAGATGAAGTCTGAAGTGAAGTTGTAGAGGTCAATGGTGGGAAGGTTATCTTTTGACACAACAGATGCCCTTTTATATCATTTTTGATATCAGCAATATCTCCAATGATTTGATAATATCACAGAAAATGATTGGCTCATGCCCTTATGCTATGGCTTGACAAACCATAGGAATCTCTTTTGACATCACTCCATTGGATTTTTCCTGAATTATGGATTCTGGGCAGGCTGGGTCACTAGGACCAAGGGTCCTTATCACATTGTCCACATTCTTTCTTCCTTGCATCAGTCAGATTGCTATCTTGACATTTCTAACAGAGTCACAGGTTCCTTCCTTCAGAAAAGCATGTTGGGCGTGTCTGAGCAAAAGTCTTTATTTTAGCCTAGAGCACTGTATATTCTGTGAGCTGTATAGGATATACCACAGGTTTTTTATAATCAAGCTCTGTAATTCACTAGTTACTATTGTAGCAGGGGCTTTTACCTCTACAGGCTCAAGTTGAGGAATGATTCTCCTTGATCTCCTCAACAATAAATGAGTTGGCACCAATGAGGTTGAGGCAGACATGTTACTCTAAGAATTAAAAATCAAAGCATTGTGTGATATAAGTTAGAGAGGCACTAGCAAAGATCAAGAGAGGTAGAGGATAAAATAAGGCGGAGAAGGGAGACTAATGACTATGATTGAAAAATCTGAGAAAGAAATTAGAGAACTGATCTGGACTAAGAAATATTTGTTGGGTCCTGGTAGGATTATTGACGCCCCTACTCCTACAATGCAGAAATTGGACAAATTAGCTGTCTCATGTTTGGATAAAGAGGCCTCATTTACTAAACTGCATTAGAAAATGGGCTTAGTGTGTTTTAATATGGGACTTTTCTGTGTGTTAAGTCCATTTCTAATGTAGCAGTATTTAAGGAATTTAAAAAAAAAAATTCAGGTCTATATAAATGAATAAATAAAATAATAAAAAAAAAAAAAAATTCAGGTCATGTGCTAATGTTCACATTAGCACGTTCCATAAAAAAAAAATTAACATGGGAGCACTTAGCACCTCCTGCTCCTGCCTCCTATTTAGGAGACGCTAAGTGCTCCTATGATAAGGGTAGGGGTAATGGAATTTGGTATACTGCCTTTCTGTGGTGCAATCAAAGCGGTTTACATTTGTTATATACTGTATAAGTACTTTACTCTGTCCCTACTGGGCTTGCAATCTAAGTTTTTGAACCTGGGGCAACTCTGCATTATCCAGTTAGTGTGCACCAATATGAACATGCTAGCAAGATAATGCATCCACACCCATTCCCCGCCCTTGACATGCCCCCTCCTGAAAAATTACAAAAAAAAAAAATAAATAATGCATAATTAGTATGCACTGACAGACAAATTACCGCTAAAAGCTTTAACACATTTTGTATTAAGCCTTTTTTCCTGCATTAAGTGCACGTTAATGCTTAATGAGGCTTAATAAAAGAGCAACAAAATAAAGGTTATTAAATGGTAAGTTGCACTGACAGAATATAGCAATAGATGTGATTAATAAGTTGAGAAAGAGATGTCGTCTCAAATTTCTGGTTATTTAGAAGATAATATACTATTGGATAAGGCTCATGCATTATTGTCATTGATGGGCTGAGTTCTTATTTAGATAAATATGTTCCAGTGCTGCTGCTAGCCTTAGGTTTATCATCAGTGTTTGATTTAGTGGAATCTGATCAATTGCTGTAGCAATGCCATGTGTTGGGACTTAAGGAGTATTTCTTCAGTAGCTAAGTTCTTCCTTGCATTATCGTAAAAGTTGGTGTCAATTATCACAGATGTTTTCTTGGGAATAGGGTGTTCAAGGTTCACCACTGTCTCCATTGCTCTTCAATATCTATTTATAACCTGTGGCTCAGCTCATTTGGGAGGTTGTTTTTTTTTTTTTATTTATGTATGCAGACAGCATCCAAATATTGGTTCTTTTATTGCAGAATAGAAATGAATAGATTGAATTATTAAATTGGTACCTCACAAAGATAAGGAATTGATTTGGTGGTTGATGTATCAAAGACAGCTTGTTTAGGTATGGGATCCAATTTTTATTTATTTATTAGGATTTATTTACCGCCTTTTTGAAGGAATTCACTCAAGGCGGTGTACAGTAAGAATAGATCAAACATGAGCAATAGGCAATTGAATAACACAATCTGATTGAAGTCTCAGGGTTAAATCAAGTGAATATTGCAAGGGTTACAAGAGTATGTTGTGTAGGGGTGATGCTGGGTAAGGATGGGATAGATCAAGAGCAAATAGGCTATGTGACACAAACAGCCTTTATTAAGTTGATGGCTAATCATCAAATACAGTTCTACTTAGAGGATAAAGCATTTAGAACTGTGATGCAGGTTTAATAAATGTAAACCGCTTTGTACCACAGACAGGTGGTATATCAAATCCCATTACCCTACCCTTCATATATGTGTTTATTAGATTATCACAATGTGTTAGCTAAATGAACAAATACTTCAAAACATGGCAGCCACCATATTTGATGAGGGAAAGTAGGAAAGTGCTCACCCTATACTTTTCCAGTCAAACTGGCTTGCTCTAAAAGTGCACTGTCAAGTTAAACTGCTAATGTTTTTGTTTAAAGTTTAAACAAACTTAGGAAGAAACCTCTACGTCAGGAAGACCAAGCAAGGAGAAGTAGAGGCAATAAAGCATTTCTTCACAATATCTCCAGCGTTGGATTTGTCTTTTATTTAAAAATTTCCATAACTCAAGGGTATAGTATTTGAAAGAACTTATTGCTTGTTATGCTCCCAATAGGTCTTTGCATTCTGAAACAAAAAAAATGTTGTTAGTCTCATTTAATGAAAAATTAAAATATCTGAAATGGAGGAAGCAAATGTTTAGTTTTATGGGCCCTGAACACTGGAATTGCTTACCATTGGAGGTATGAGAACAACAGTCTTTGCTTTGTTTCAGTAATCACACAATGGCCCAATCTGGAGAAATCAAAAGAAGCCCACCAGGTGCCAAGAAACCAGATGGTGGCAATAAAGGATTTTTATTGGAAAACCCAACATAGCCACCTTTCAGCAAATGTCCACATCAGGGGTCCAATGTCTCCAACTGCAATCTTAGAGAGCATATTGTTTATTTTAAACTTTAAACCATTTTTTATTGAAAAAATAAAGATACACTAATTCAAACAGAGACATGTGTTGTTCAATATTTTTTACAAGATTCATTCCTACCCAAAATCCCCACCCCCCACCCCCGTATTCCCATCTGATTCCAAGATTTTATAAGGAATCTAGACAGGATTAAATCGCCAAGCTTATAAACAACTATTTTAGGCAAAAGTGTCAAACTAATACAGAAGAATAAACACTCAAAAAACCTTTTCTGATCCTGACTTACTAGGTCACACCCCATTCCCACCTTACCATAACCATTAACTGTGAACTATAACTAAGGTGATCCGTTGTCTGGACTTTGTTTATTGTTTATTTTTAAAACTTGATATACTACCTTTTCTGAAAAAAAACAAGATCAAAGTGGTGAACAATAGAAAAAATTCCACTTAAAATCATACAAATCAGAACTCCAGTTAAAAATAGGAAAGAATACAACCATACATACTGATAGAAAACAAGGAAAAGCAGAGGAGGGAGAGAGGAAAAGGAGGGATAATGTAAAGTGTGATGGTTCAATGCATACTCACATGATCAATATTTAGTTAGAAACAGTCCCAAAAGCCATCTGGAAATAGTCGGTCTTCAATTTTGTCTTAAATCTGACCTGATGTCAGAGGGTAGACTATTCTAGAAGCTAGGGGTCATTGAATAAATATGTTGAAGTGGTGAAAAAACAGAAAATGAAAAAGTTAGCATGAGATGCAAAGGACTATGCTCTTAATAATATTTTTTTTTTTGGCCTCAACATGAGGATAGTGCAAAAGAACAACAATCGAGGAGGAAGACGGGGTCGTTCTCAGACAAAATACAGAAAAAATCAATGGTAATTAACCTTTCATCTACACAATTGAGAAATGTTGAAGAGAGAGTATTATCTAAAGGCTTTTCCTTTATCCCCTCAAATCATTTTGATGAGTTTCAATTTAAGATAGATTTTGAAAGATTTATTAGATCATTACAACTACGTAAATATTTTGGTTGATCTTCTGAAGATGAATTTCCAGGCTTTAGAGTTAAATCTAATTGGACACCGCCGCGTCCCCTAGACACAACCATTATGACTTTCCATCAAGTTGTTTTAAATGAGGTACATAAGTACATAAGCACTGCCACACTGGGTAAAGACCAAAGGTCCATCAAGCCCAGCACTCTGTCTCCGACAGCGGCCAATCCAGGCCCCAAGAACCTGGCAAAAACCCTGAATTTAATAACGATCAATGGACTTTTCCTTCAGGAATCTGTCCAGACCCCCTTTAAACTCAGCAAGGCCAGCTGCCGTCACTACCTTCTCCGGCAATGAGTTCCAGAGTCTAACCACACGCTGAGTAAAGAAAAACTTGCTCCAATTTGTTTCAAATCTACCACATTCTAATTTCATCTTGTGTCCCCTAGTTCTATTATTGTTAGAAAGCGTAAACAAATGCTTCACATCTGTCCGCTCTACCCCACTCATTATTTTGTAGACCTCTATCATATCACCCCTCAGCCGCCTTTTCTCCAGGCTAAAGAGTCCTAGCCGTCTTAACCTCTCCTCATAAGGTAGTCGTCCCATCCCTTTTATCATTTTCGTCGCCCTTCTCTGCACCGTCTCCAATTCCTTTATATCTTTTTTGAGATGAGGCGACCAGAACTGAACACAATACTCCAGGTGCGGTCGCACCATGGAGCGATATAACAGCATTATAACATCCTCATGCTTGTTTTCCATCCCTTTTCTAATAATACTCAACATTCTGTTCGCCTTCTTAGCCGCCGCAGCACATTGAGCGGAAGATTTCAACGTTCTATCCACGATGACTCCCAGATCCCTTTCTCGGTCTGTAACTCCTAAAGCGGAACCTTGCATGACATAGCCGTAATTCGGGTTCCTCCTTCCCACGTGCATCACTTTGCACTTGTCAACGTTGAACTTCATCTGCCATTTGGACGCCCAATCCCCCAGTCTCACGAGGTCCTCTTGTAAACTTTCACACTCCTCCCGCGACGAGACGACCCTGGATAACTTTGTGTCATCTGCGAATTTAATTACCTCACTAGTTACTCCCATCTCAAGGTCATTTATAAATATGTCTCCAGAGAAACTTTCACATTTAGAAACATCAATTTAAATTGTGAAGAAAGAATGGCCATTAAAACTCTACAAAATGATTCATCAATAATAATTTAAAAAGCTGACAAAGGAGGTGCAATTGTTGTGATCAATAAAGCAGATTATGTAAAAGAAGCAGAGAGACAATTAAATGACCAAAAAGCGTATAGAAAATTAAAATTGGATCCAACTATAAAACTTCATAAAAGGATTAATGTCATCACACAGGAAGGAGTTCAGAGTTCAGAGAGGTTTTATTGACTTTTAATAAGGCCATCATAAAATTAGATGCATCTTACTTATCTTGTTGATATTCTTCATTGATGTGACAACTTTTCAGTTATTTGAACTTGTCCTCAAAATGTGGACTGTTGTGATGGGTTTTTAAGTATAATTTTCTTCTTTCTAGGAAATATTCTGTTTGTTGATTTGTTGTTGTTGGTTAGTTTGTTGTTTTTGTTGGCAGTTATGCAGATACCAGTAATATTCAGTGCAAGCACCTGCAGAGCTAAATGACCAAATCAGACCACATTTAGCTATGCTGGCCACAACACTGAATATCAGCCAGGACCCACATAACATTTGTTTTGCTTTTATTAAAGTCCCACTAGCCCCCTCCTGCTCCATGATGCAGCTTCCTTCCTATCTTTCCCCTTCCCTCCAGTCTATGAGAGTCAGATTCCCCCCCACCCACTCCAGCCTACCTTCCATCCCTGGTGGTCCAGTGGGGGTGATGGGGCTGAGTGAAGCCCACTCACTCTTGCCTCTTGCAGCTGCCTAAAGAAAATGTCTGCCGCAAACTCTCGTGGCAGATCATGGTACTACACAAGCAGCTGCAAGGGGCAGGAGCCTGCATTACTTTCTTATGTGGGCCCTGGTTGAATATTGGCTGGGACCTGCATAAGCTCTGGCAGCCTCCACAGTTTAATTTGCCCCAGATATTCAGTGTGTGTGTTTTGCTTGGTTTTTCTGCAATGAGCTTACTGCCTTTTGCCGCAGAAATATTGGGGATCCTGAAGGGGCTATGCAGAAGCCCAATATATATTACTTCCTGGATTACATTTAGGCAATTAATTTATTTTTGAGCATAAGTGGACTTACTTCCTTCTAGCATTGCAGGGCAGTATTGCTGCTCTGTATCTACTATTTTTTAAGTACAGGGGTCAATATTCAGCCGGCTGCACTCAGATTTCTGCTGACTGCCAGTGGCCTTATGCCCGGAACTTCAATGCTGTGCATGTCTGGGCTTCAGGATTGAATTTTCGGGTTTGCGGAGCTGCCTAAAGCACAGCTGGTTAAGGGTGATATCTATTTATGACAATTTTATCCCACATTAGCCCGAGGAAGATTCAGGTTCAATGTGGCTTACGTAACAAACATTAAGGAAAGGGGGAAAGGGAAATAGGACTTGATATACCGCCTTTCTGAGGTTTTTGCAACTACATTCAAAGCGGTTTACATATATTCAGGTACTTATTTTGTACCAGGGGCAATGGAGGGTTAAGTGACTTGCCCAGAGTCACAAGGAGCTGCAGTGGGAATTGAACTCAGTTCCCCAGGATCAAAGTCCACTGCACTAACCACTAGACTAACCACTAGACTACTCCTCCACTCAAATGGTACATGTTTAGACAAGTAACAGTTTGTATAATACTTCATATAATGCCATTGCAATGACTTAAAATGAATAGATACAACGTAGGTAATAATTAACCTAAGATGTAACAATTCTTTTGGGGGAAATGGATACAGATAGGAAATTGATTGGACAGAAGATTATGCTTTATAATTAAATTAGGCAAAAAGATAATAATTGAAAATGATTAAGTAAGGTCTCAAATATCCAGGTATAAGTCGGTATTAGCAGAGGATAGAATGTAATAGAATTAGTATCAGAAGTAATATTATGCATTTAACCAGCTAAAGGACAACACAAAAATATAGAACTGACTTTTATGAGTTCCTATTTATGCAGTCACCTTGGCCAATTTTGGCACTTAACCAGCCAAGTGCTGACTCTGCCCCTGGAACGCCCCCCCCCCCCCTCCAAATGGTCGGTTTTCAGATAACTGTACATTTTCAGGGGCACTGACTGATTAAATGCCACTGAAAATGACCAGTTAGTCCTAAACAGGGCCCTTTTACTAAGGTGTGCTGAAAAATGGCCTGCGGTAGTGTAGACGTGTGTTTTGGGCGCTCACAGAATTATTTTTCAGCGCACCTGTAAAAAATGCCCTTTTTAAAATTTTTGCCAAAAATGGACGTGCAGTAGAATGAAAATTGCCACGTGTCCATTTTGGGTCTGATACCTTACCACCAGCCATTGACCTAGCGGTAAGGTCTCACACAGTAACCGGGCATTAATGGTCTATGTGTGTAAAATGCCGATTACCTCCCACATGCCAAAAAATAAATATATTTTCCGGCATGCATATCAGATGCGCCTCAAAAATGAAATTACCACAAGGGCCACGTGGTAGCCGAGCGGTAACTCAAAATTGACGTGCATTAGGCACACGTGGAGGGGCATAATTGAACGCGAACGCCCATCTCCATGGGCGTCTATGTCCGAAAACGGGTACATGAAGAAGCGAGACAGACCATATTTTCAAAAAATTGGGCGTCCATCTTTTGTTTCGAAAATACGGTTTGGACGGACCAAATGCCCATGGATTTGGTCCTTTCTGAGCTGGGCGGTTTTTTTTTTTTTTTGCGATAATGGAAAATAAAAATGCCCAGCTCAGAAACGTCCTAATCCAAGCCATTTGGTCATGGGAGGGATAAATGTACAACACTGCCATAGCTCTTAGGGGTGAAGGGGGCAACTACATGTGGGTACAGTGGGTTTCAGATGCCTCCCATTTACCACCACAAGTGGTACAGGTGGGGGGGGGGATGGGCCTGGGTCTGCCTACCTGAAGTGCACTGCAGTACCCACTAAAAGTGCTCCAGGGACAGGACTTGTTGCTGGTGTATAACCTTGGCACAGCAGTTCACACCTGAAGACTAATCTCACTGAAAACGTCCTTTATTTGAATAAGCACCTTTACTCAGAGTTAACTGCACATCAGATCACTAGTACTGAGATTAGCAGTAGGTCCCAGCTGGCAGAATGGTGTACAATGCCCTCTTTCAGCAGCATTCAAGGTAAGAACTAAGTGCTGTAACGTGGCTAACACATGACCGGGATCTAAAACTAGCTTACAAAAATGGCCACTACCTCATGGACTACCGAAAACACAACAGGGCACACTCTGACCCAGTAAGCAGAGGGAAAAGCACCATAGGAGTAGAGCCTACCAACTACCAACATCATGAGCATTTAACACAAGCTAGTGGAATCACGGAGCCCAATACCCTACACCCACCACAATGGATTGCTGATGTGACTCTGCACTGCCCTGAACAGAAAAGGTGTCACACTCACCCGAGACCCACATCAGAACCAGGGAAAGGCTGTCAGAGGATAGAACACATTCTGCTGTCATGGAGGTGGGTACGGAATTTGAGGCTGGCATACAGGCTGGCAAAAAAGTTTGTAAAGTGGGTTTCTTTTGGTGGGAGGGGGTTAGTGACCACTGGGGGAGTCAGGGCAGGTGATCCCCGATTCCCTCCAGTGGTCATCTGGTCAGTTGGGGCACTTTTTTGGGACTTGTTCATGAAAAAAAGGGTCCAAAAAAAGTGACCCCAAATCACGGTAAAAACGCTATTTTTTTCGATTATCACCTAAAGACGCCCATCTCTGCTCAGCCGATAACCACACCCCAGTCCCGCCTTCACCACGCCTCCAACACGCCCCCATCAACTTTATTCATTCCCGCGACGGAGTGTTGAAGACGCCCAAAATTGGCTTTCAATTATACCGATTTGGGCACCCGCGAGAGAAAGACATCCATCTCCCGATTTAGGTCTGGATATAGGCGTTTTTCTCTTTCGATTATAAGGTGGATAGGCACCTACACGGTTAGTGTATCTGCATTTAAAAAAGGTTTGGACAAGTTCCTGGAGGAAAAGTCCATAGTCTGCTATTGAGACAGACATAGGGAAGCCACTGCTTGCCCTGGGATTGGTAGCATGGAATATTGCTACTATTTCGGTTTCTGTCAGATACTTGTGACCTGGATTGGCCACTGTTGGAAGCAGGATACTGGGCTAGACGAAGATTGGTCTGACCCAGGATAGATATTCTTATATTCTAATACGTTCTAAGTTTATGAACAAAAAAGTCAGTTCTGTTAAAAATGATACAAGGTAAATATAACTATTCTTAGCCACAATAAAATGATGTTTTGCGAGTGTGTGTAGCAAAAGTTAATGTAGAAGGTAATTATATACATAGTTTATAGGGGTGAATTAAAAAACAAATGGGGTAATTCTATAAATTAGCACCTCAGTTTAGGTATCCTAATGTCATGTGTTTAGCGCCAGATTTAGAATGGAATCTTGGCACCAAGATGCTATTTATAGAATTCTAGACTAAGTCAGCATTAGTGTCTTATGTTTAGACATACCCTCTTACATCATGTTTTGTATTCCATAAAATATGCATATAACTGGGAGACATGTCCCTGGCCTGCCCATGCTCTGCCAACATGTTACGCCTCCTTGCAGTTAGGTGCAGCCTTATAGAATAGCTTCTAGTGCACTTGGAGGGGCATTTTCGAAAGAAACGTCCAAATTACAATTTGGACGTCTTTGCAAAATGTCGAAATCCAGGGGTGGGGAAAACTGTATTTTTGAAAACAGATGGATGTCTATCTTTCGTTTCGAAAAAATCGTCAGAGACGTCTAAATCCTTAAATTTGGATGTCCCTAGATTTGGACGTCCCTACACATGGACGTTTCTGACTTTCGGCAATTTTCGAAACCAAAGATGTCCATGACAAAAATGTCCAAATGCAAGCCATTTGGACGTGGGAGGAGCCAGCATTTGTAGTGCACTGGTCCCCCTGACAAGCCAGGACACCAACCGGGCACCCTAGGGGGCACTGCAGTGGACTTCATAAAATGCTCCCAGGAACATAGCTTCCTTACCATGTGTGCTGAGCCCCCCAACCCTCCCCCCCCCAAAAAAAAACTCACTACCCACAACTGTAAATCACTACTATAGCCCTTACGGGTGAAGGGGGCACCTATATATGGGTACAGTGGGTTTTGGAGAGCTCGCTGTTTGCTCCACAAATGTAACAGGTAGGGGAGGTATGGGCATGGGTCCGCCTGTCTGAAGTGCACTGCAGTAACCACTAAAACTGCTCCAGGGACATTCATGTGCTGTCATGGACCTGAGTATGACATCTGAGGCTGGCATAGAGGCTGGCACAACATATTTTTAAAGATGTTTTTTTGAGGGTGGGAGTAACGGGAGGTCATCCCCGATTCTCTCCGGTGGTCATCTGGTCATTTCTGGCACCTTTTTGTACCTTATATGTAAAAAAAACACGTCTGGGTGAAAACATCCAAGTGTACATCAGGGACATCCTTGCTTTTTTAGATTATGGGTTAAAGTCCCACCTTTGCTACGCCTCCAACACGCCTCCTTGAAATTTGGATGTCCTTGCGACGGACTGCAGTTGGAGACGTCCTAAATCGGGTTTTGATTATACCGATTTGGACGTCTCTGGGAGAAGGATGTGCATCTTCCGATTTATGTTGAAAGATGGACGTCCTTCTCTTTCGAAAATGAGCTCCATAGGCACCTAACGCTTATTTAATGGCATCTTTGTTGAGCCTAAGTGGCATGTACCTCTAGGCACCAATTTATAAAATTGTCCCACATGCTTTTTTGGGAGGAATTAAGGCTCACATAGAGAGGTTTTGGGGGCAAACCTTAGCCATGACACTGAAAGAGTGTCTCCTGACCTTTTGTTAGTGATAGGGAAAAGCGAAAATTGGCATTGTGAGACTCAAAGGTGAAGGGGAGGAATATGTAGAAGCTGATAAAGATAAGGCGGAATTGCTTAACAAATATTTCTATTCTGTCTATTCTGTGTTCACAACTGAAGGGCCGGAAGCAGGACCACAGAGGACAAACACAAATAGGAATGGAAAAATGGTAGTCTGTAAATGATTTTCAGAGGACTGTGCTTGTGAGGAACTGACTAAACTAAAGGTGACCAAAGCGATGGGACCAGATGGCATACATTCAAAGGTACTGCACGAACTTAGGAAACTTCTAGCAGCTCCACTGGCTGACCTATACAATGCTTCTCTAGAGTTAGGAGTGGTCGCAGACGACTGGAGAAGAGCAGATGTGGTCCCTCTCCACAAAAGCACAAGTAAGGAAGAGGATAACTATAGGCTGGCAAGTCTGATTTCTGTGGTAAGTAAATTAATTGAAACGCTTTTAAAACAGAGAATAGTAAAGTTTTTGGAATCCAATGGATTACAGGACTCGAGGCAACATGGTTTCACTAGAGGCAGGTCTTGTCAGACAAATCTGATTAATTTCTTTAACTGGGTGACCTGAGAGATGGATTGAGGGAGAGTGCTAGATGAGGTGTATTTAGATTTTAGCAAAGCCTTTGACACGGTTCCATATAAACAAATAAAAAATACACTGCATGCCCTTAGTATGGGCCCTAAAGTGATTGACTGGGTTAGGAACTCGTTAAATTTAAAGTGACAGAAGGTAGTAGTAAATGGAGCTCATTCTGAGGAAAAGGATGTTACCTCATGAAAGACTCGAGAGGAAATTGGAGCGTCATGGGATAGGAGGCAGTGTTCTATTGTGGATTAAAAACTGGTTAAAAGATAGAAAACAGAGAGTAGGGTTAAGTGGTCTGTATTCTCAATAGAGAAGGGTAGATAGTGGGGTTCCCCAGGGGTCTGTGCTGGGACAGCTGCTTTTTAACATATTTATAAGTGATCTAGAGATGGAAATAACTAATGAGGTAATTAAATTTGCTGACAACACAAAGTTATACAAAGTTGTTAAATCGTAAGAGGATTGTGAAAAATTACAAGAGGACCTTATGAGACTGGGAGTCTGGGCATCCAAATGGCAGATTACATTTAATGTGAGCAAGTGCAAAGTGATGCATGTGGGAAGAAGGAACCCAAACTATAGCTACTTGATGCAAGGTTCCACATTAGGCGTCACCGATCAGGAAAGGTGTCACCGTTGATGATACGTTAAAGCCCTCTGTTCCATTAGCTGCTTCCATTGCTCTCTCCGTCCCCATCTCCTCTACACAGCAGCTACCTGTACCCTACTGCTGCTGAAACCCTGATCACCAGGCGAGTGTCACCCAGGCTTGGCTTGCATCTCTAGGCATGCTGCTTTCTGGCCGGGTGCTGTGGCACTGTGACATGTTGCCTCTTTTTTTCTAGCGGATCTGCCAAGCTCAGCACCTGCGCTCTCCCAGAATAGAGCGGAAACTTTTTGTTCCTGTAAAGTCTTTCAGCTGCCTAACACTGTTTCTGCACCCAGTAACTGTCAGAGCTAGAGGGCAATTCTAGATCTAGCTTGGAACCGACCATTGTCAATGGAAGTGAAAGACGGCTTCCATACATGTATGAAAGCTGTGAAATGCTGCGGAGGGCTGTTCTGGGCATGTGCATCTTTGCAAATGGATGCTCTATGTATGCCCTGGCATCCTTCCCTATGAGCTGCACGGTAAAAGTCTGTGCAACTCATTTGCATGTGATTTCTTCTGAGAATCACTTGCAAATTTCTATCTCGGTAATTTTTACCAAGGTAGAAATAGCCAACGGTTCTTTCCAGGGACTTTTGTGCATCGGCCCCTAAGTCACGACTGTCGCCATCCGTAAGTCCCCATTCAGCCACAAAGTCCTTATATTCCTGCTCTGCATTTTAATTGATGCCTACTCTCTCTGTTCTCCCTCATCCCAAAACTCCCACATAATCTCAACCCTGAAAGCCATTTTGCTGGGAAAGGGGATACCAATGCCACCCTTTGGGTTCTTCTTCTGTAGCCACAGCACCATGCTCCCACCTTCTCTTAACCCCTCCATGCTACCACCTCTGTGCATAACCTCTCTTTCTCCTCTCAACACCAGTCTTCATTTTAAATTCATCACCCAAAGATCATAATTGGCAGAAGGAGAAAGAGTACCAGGGTGGGTGGGGTGGGGTCTCAGGCCATCTATTCCTTCTCTGCAACCAGCAATGGCAGTGATTTTGGCCTCAGGGTAAGGAGCAGGATCCCACATTCCTGGGCCACATTGTCAGCAGTGATTGTAGCTATGAGAGGGACTAAGATGCAGCATTTCCAGTCCAGGCTGGTGGCAGCAGTGATCACAGTAAAGCGGAGGTAGGTTCAGAATAAAGTAGTGCTGATTGCACAGTAGGGGCGGGGAGAAGCAGAACTGGAATAGTTCCAGTTTGAACTGCTGACAACAATGATCACTGGGGATGAGCAGAAGCAGAACTAGGAAGCAGTTCGGGATATTTCAAGTACCTGGCTCTCTGCTATATAGTCTCCCCAACCTACTACTACTGTAGGCATGTGGCTGTTAAGACAGATATGGGTTTTCTTTCTAATAATGTTTGGTGATACTCCGGTTGAAAGCTACTGCTCTATACTAACATTTGACATTTCAATCAACTCTCTATAGTGCTATGTTACCAGATCTTGCTTATTTATCTATCTTATCAATGGAGTCTGTAAGAGGGAATCCCACTGATTCATATGAAGATATGCAGCTGCAGTATCTTACTGAGTGACGTGGGGGGTAAGTAAATTTATTCTGAAAGGGCTGCTTCTGCAACATGCACAAGACTCCTAGGAAATGTGCCACATTTTTTTTTTTAACTTCTGGTGAAAATAAACTAAACCTCAAGAGTGAGTGAAAAGTCAGATTTGAATTTTTGACCCCTTAAAAATCATGAAACGCATCAACACATTCAAAGAACCATAATGATATTCCTGGGGTTAAAAGTTAAACTGTGGCTCTGCTTTCTGTAAATGTCAGACTAGGTGAAGAAAACTCTACACCACCCTCCCACATATTGCAAAGTCCAATTAACTGTAATCTGGGATCTGAGCCAGAATCTGAGCTGGGTGGCAGCTGACTTGCCCATCTCACTTCTCTTTGCTTTTCCTACAAATGTATTTTTGTTGCTGCAGTTGCCACTAACCAGAAACAGTTTCCCCAGCCAAGCTATTCAAGCTGTGATCTAAAATTACCACCTGTGAAATCTTCAGACACGTAGTCACTTTCACCCTCGCTCTATAATAGGACACCTAAATGTAAACACCTTTTGTATGCTTAAATTTATAGGGCCCGATATTCAGCCACCAGCAGGTGACCGGCGTTGAATATCTGGGTTTTTTTAACCACTATAAAGTTAACCGGTTAAGCTGATATTCAGCACTAACCTGTTAACGTTTTGGTGATTAAAAATAGACCTGCTGTTTATGCAGCCTATTTAAACCGCTGAACATAAGATAACCATGGATACTTAGAGGGAGATAACCAGTTATTTCCTGCTGAATATTCGCAGTTAGGCACTGATATATTTAACCGGTCAGCGGCTGTGTCTGGCCAGTTAAACACCTTTAGAACATAAGTGTTGCCATACTGGGACAGGCCAAAGGTCAATCAAGCCCAGTGTCCTGTTTCCAATAGTGGCCAACCCAGGTCAGAAGTACCCAGCAAGATCCCAAATAAGCAGTAGATTTTCCCAAGTTCATTTTAATAATAACTTATGGACTTCTTTTAAGAAGATAGCCAAACTTTTTTAATACCCTGCTACGCTAACTGCTTTTACCACATTCTCTGGCAATGAATTCCAGAGTTTAATTACATGTTGAATGAAGAAATATGTTCTCTGATTTGTTTTAAATGTACTACTTTATAGCTTATTGCGTGCCCCCTAGTCCTAGTATTTTTGGAAACAGTAAACAAATGATTCACGTCTACCCGTTCCATTCCACTCATTTTATAGACCTCTATCATATCTCCCCTCAGCCATCTTTTCTCCAAGCTGAAGAGCCCTAGCCGCTTCAGCCTTTCCTCATAGGGAAGTCGTCCCATCCCCTTTATCATTTTGTCGTCCTCCTCTATACCTCTTCTATTTCCACTGTATCTTTTTTTAGATGCAGTGACCAGAATTACACACAGTATTCACGGTGCAGTTGCACTATGGAGAGATACAAAGGCATTATAAGATTACAGGAGGACCTTGCGAGACTGGGAGAATGGGCGTGCAAGTGGCAGATGAAGTTCAATGTTGACAAGTGCAAAGTGATGCACGTGGGTAAGAGGAACCCGAATTATAGCTACGTCTTGCAAGGTTCCGCGTTAGGAGTTACGGATCAAGAAAGGGATCTGGGTGTCGTCGTCGATGATACGCTGAAACCTTCTGCTCAGTGTGCTGCTGCGGCTAGGAAAGCGAATAGAATGTTGGGTGTTATTAGGAAGGGTATGGAGTCCAGGTGTGCGGATGTTATAATGCCGTTGTATCGCTCCATGGTGCGACCGCACCTGGAGTATTGTGTTCAGTACTGGTCTCCGTATCTCAAAAAAGATATAGTAGAATTGGAAAAGGTACAGCGAAGGGCGACGAAAATGATAGTGGGGATGGGACGACTTTCCTATGAAGAGAGGCTGAGAAGGCTAGGGCTTTTCAGCTTGGAGAAGAGACGGCTGAGGGGAGATATGATAGAAGTGTATAAAATAATGAGTGGAATGGATCGGGTGGATGTGAAGCGACTGTTCACGCTATCCAAAAATACTAGGACTAGAGGGCATGAGTTGAAGCTACAGTGTGGTAAATTTAAAACGAATCGGAGAAAATTTTTCTTCACCCAACGTGTAATTAGACTCTGGAATTCGTTGCCGGAGAACGTGGTACGGGCGGTTAGCTTGACGGAGTTTAAAAAGGGGTTAGATAGATTCCTAAAGGACAAGTCCATAGACCGCTATTAAATGGACTTGGAAAAATTCCGCATTTTTAGGTATAACTTGTCTGGAATGTTTTTACGTTTGGGGAGCGTGCCAGGTGCCCTTGACCTGGATTGGCCACTGTCGGTGACAGGATGCTGGGCTAGATGGACCTTTGGTCTTTCCCAGTATGGCACTACTTATGTACTTATGTTTTCCATTCCTTTTTCTTCACTGCCGCTGCACATTGTATTCTATCCCCCCTCTAATATCAGGGGGATAGAATACTGCCATCTATGCTTGTAACACACCAAAGTCTATTCTATAATTACACGCTATGTAATTGTTAGAGGTCCTGAGTTTAGGTCGCAGGGTGGGAGAAACAACATCAGGAAATACTTTTTCACAGAAAGGGTGGTAGATGCCTGGAATGCCCTCCTGGAGGAGGTTGTAAAGATAAAAAAAACTGTGACAGAATTCAAGAATGCATAGAGAAAACACAGAGGATATCTATGTAAAAAAAAAAAAAAAGGATGAATCCAATTAAAGCAACACTTAAATGAGCTCATAGCTGGAGTGAGCTTTGACGGCAGTTTCAGAGGTTGAAAAGTTAGACCAATACCACACAGGCTTCTACAGTGTGGATCTGATAAATGGCAAAAATTGGTCAAGATCAGGGCTGGAGTGGACTTCTATGATAACTCCAGTAGTTGAGAAATAGGACCAGTGCAGGCCACACTTCTATGGTCTATGCCTCAACACTATCAGGGAGAGACAGAGATTAAGTATGCCAGTGTGTAATCATGAAGAAGTTAAACCTATGCAGAGTTTCATATGCACATTAAATGTCATCTGCCATTTAGACACCCAGTCTCGTAAGGTCCTCTTGTAATTTTTCACAATCCTTCCGCAATTTAACGACTTTGAATAACTTTGTGTCATCAGCAAATTTAATTACCTCACTAGTTACTCCCAATTCTAGATCATTTATAAATATGTTAAAAAGCAGCGGTCCCAGCACAGACCCCTAAAGATCTATTTGTTCCCATAACTGAATTATAATATTCTGTCTCACTGCCCCCCCCCCACCCCAAGGAGCCCCGTGAACCCCTTTAGAGGCCCCTGTGATGAATGAGCTGCCCAGCCTGTGAGAAATACAAACTGCATGCAGTACCCCACTCACACCCAACCAGCAGACCCGCTTCATCCTCCCCCCCCACCCCCAACTAAACAACCCATCCTGAGTGCCTCCATACACTAAGTACCAGGGGATGCCCCCCACTCTAATAACAAGAGCCAACTGGTGGTAAGACACAGATGACAAGGCAGCAATGAAATGCCAAGATACATCAGGGCATGACAAGAGAATGTCCCCACGCCAACAACTCAGGAGTCAGTGTCAGCCAGAGCGGTCACAAAATCATAAGCTTCAGAAAAAGATTCAAACGTTTTCCATGCTCCATTGATAAAAACTTTGAGCACCATTGATAAAAACTTTGAGCACCACTAGGTACAAAAAAAAGGAAGCGCACATTATGCTCATGTTTATTACTAAAGAGAGTAAAGCGCTGCTGTCATTCCAGGAGTGCAGGTGAATAATCTTGGAATAAATGCACCTGATCACCATCATATTTAAGTGTGTCTTTATGGTGCCTGTAAACTTACAGAATCTCCACCTTGGGCGCATAATTCAAAATTTTGGCTGACTGCCCCCTACTGTTTGCAGCCTAGCCTGTGAGCGTGCTCCAAGACAAGCTGGCACAAGGCAACTGATCTGTAATCTACACCTCTAGACAGTACGACAGCATATGGCCAGGGATAGACTCAGGGAGCCCAATCAGCCTAATATTATTCCATCTGCTCACCATATGGCCCAGTCGAATCTTTTAGTGTGGATACCCAGGTCTCTAGTTCATCAGCTTACTCTGAAAAGCTGACCAGTTTCATTTCAAATTGCTGCAATTGAATCGAAAGCTTGCTTAACTGGGGTCCCAGCGCATATGAAACTGCAAGAGTAATGCTCCAGCTGGGCCTCAAGACAATTGGTGCGCCACAGCTCTGCATGCCTTCACCATTTTATCATTGGAGCTGCGGAGCTTCTCCATTTGCTTTTTATTTGATGTAGACAGCATACGTTGCCCAGACTATGTTATATATCTGTCCATCCACTGTCGAACTCTTAGGAAAAGCGACAGTGTCCTTTTCAAAAAAACAAGTAAAAAAATGAAATAAAGCAGGAGGCCTCCTCAGCAAAGCAGAGGTATGTCTGTCCTGCTGAAAGCATCAAGTGATCCCTAAAGTGGCATCTTTAAATGGAGTAGGGTTCATATGGGCAGCAAGTAATATCATCACGTGCGGGAGTAACTCAACTTCCATGCCAAATCCAAAATCAGCCAGCAAACAAGCAGGAAGCTCTTTAATCTGCTGGAAGGCAGTGAGGTAACAGTTATTGACTGTTGCTGTCACAGTTTCTTTTTTTATAATTTCCTCTTTTTAACCACATTGAGGGCTATTTTATTAAGATGTGTTAGATATTCAGTGAGGGAATTTCTTTCATACTTACAACATGAATTGTGCTAACAGTTAACATCACAACTGAAAAGCAAGTAGGAATTCCCACATTAAATAGCTAACATGGAAGGAGACTGCAATTTAAAGTTAAGACATTAGTTACAAATGCAGCAGATAATTCAGAGCAGTTTATGCCACTTGAAGAGGTGTAGCTAACTCCATCCTGCATTATTTGCTATGCAGTTATACATGTAGTGGGAAGGCCTAAGGAATGAGAAACAGGCACAAGGATCGTGAGCTAGAGTTTTTGTCCCACCTCACTGCTTGAGATGGGATATTGTGCATGGTGAAGACAGGATGGCTAAGTGGTGTGCTCCTCGATCCTATCATATTAATTGTTTCTATCTTTTAAAGAAACTGCAGCAGCCCATGGAAGAGTCTATAGGTCCAACCTCTATAACACAGTGAGGGTGTACAACACTGATTATAGTACAGAGGTAGCAGCAGCCTGGGCAGAACAGGCAGTTACCCTAGGAACTTTGTCTAGTTCGTATTCTATTAAAATTATGTTCCTGAAGTAAAACAAAAGGATAATGAAAACAAAAAACAAATGAACACCTGCAAAGCAGAAGAAGAAAGCTGGAAGATTTTTCTTTATTTTGTTTCATTATCCTTCTGCTTTGTCAATGCTTTTAATGTAATCAACTGCCCAGTGGGAAAGGTGGAAATTCAGCCCCTTCATATTCTATACAAGGTTTCTAGCTAAATATTAAGAAAGGACAGTGTTCAACTCATAGGTCACAGACCCTACACTTGGATTTTAGTCAAACATGCAGAGGTAAATATTTAGGAAAACTGAAGATTTAATTTATCAAGTGCTTTTTCACAGTCAATAAAGAAAATTCATAAAGGAATGTATTTTAAAGAGTTGTCTCTCTTGTGGATTGCACAGGATTTCAAAACAAAAAAGAGCAGACAATAATATAAGATAACAGGGAGAAGGGTCTAGCAAAGCTTGAAAAATGGTCCAGAATTTGGCAGCTAAGATTTAATGTTAAAAAATGCCAGTGACCACTAGCTCGAGAGGCTAGTTTGAAAGCAGGATAGGTTGAGAGGAAGAAATGCCAGACTGCAAGCAGGGAAGAGGTTGGGAGGAAGAAGGGACAGATGATCACTGTGGGCAAGGAGGAAGGTAAGAGAAAGAGAGATGCATACCACCTGGGGGGGGGGGGGGGGGGGAAGAAAAAGGGGAAATAGAACAAACCCTCAATACCAGGAGTCCTTAAACTATTGCCCTAAAGCTTCAGCAGCATTTAGAAAGCAAAACATGCAGATCTTTCTAACTTTATACCCCAAATGCAATGCTAGAAAACCTCAGTTATTGGTCTTCCATATCACTCATTATGGTGGTCAATCTCATTCTTTGGGATGGGCCACCCTTGACATCTCTGTATATTGTTACTTAAAACACGAGAACAGCAGTTATAACAATTCATGATCAGGCATACAGATTACTTTACAGACGGAATATATGAGAAACACTCAGTTATAATGGTCCTCCTTTATCTGCTTGTTTTTGCCTTTACTTCCTTTTTTCTTGAAGCAGGCTGTGCTGGAGGAGTATCTTCTTTCAGATACACCCTCAGCACCAGAGTATTTGTTGTGTCTTCTCTCCCTTAATGGACCTGAACATACTGTTCCTACAACACAAGGAGACCAAATGGCCCACAACACTTTAGCCACAGCCTGGCCCCATTTTTTAAAAATTATTTTTAATTTATTTATTTATAATTTTAATAATATACAAGTAGTAAATTCTTGCACAGAAAGAAAATTGGCTTCAATTACATATATAGAAGAAAATAAATTTTAACATAAAATCATTAATATTGCCAACTTAATCTAAAGTCCTCAATATGAGATTCATGATGTACAGATATGGATATAATAATAGGGGACAAAATATCTTTAAGGATTTGACTATTTCTTAGCTTCTTCTTGGTGTCCTTTTATTTCTACAAGAGCTATATTTCTTCACCCCTCATTAATCCCTTTCGCAGACAGAAAGGTAGAAAGCTGTGAGGGTTCAAAGAAGACAAATTTGTTTGTCTGGTATTTTATAATGCATTTACAGGGGTACTTCAGGAAAAAAAGTTCCACCCAATTGGAGTACACCTGGTCTCATCAAAAGAAATCTCTGTCTTCATTTTTGTGTCTCTTTTGTGACATC
Source organism: Microcaecilia unicolor (assembly GCF_901765095.1). NCBI lineage: Eukaryota > Metazoa > Chordata > Amphibia > Gymnophiona > Siphonopidae > Microcaecilia > Microcaecilia unicolor. The sequence goes on from NC_044031.1 coordinate 531,084,697, forward strand.
TGGGAAAAAAGTCAAAACTTTAGTCCAAGAAAACTTTTTTCTCTATTTTGAAAAAATAGTCTCATTAGCCAGTTCTTGTCTGGTGTTAAGGCGAGGATTGCTATCAATGTAGAAGGTGTTATTAAGTTCATTACTTGTGGTCTCCAATAACTCCGAGACATCCAGAGCTGGTCTATCCTGAGATATTTGATGTTTTGAAGGTAAATAGTATATTTGTGTGAATAGGGGTATTACTTCTTCAGTTACCCCTATCTCTTTAATATATTTTCGAAGCATGTCCCTTGGTGATATCCCAAATTGTTTAGGGAAATTTAGAAATCTAATATTATTATTTCTTGTCACATTTTCTAGAAACTCTGTTCTCCTTCTAAGAATTGCTAAGTCTTTAATCATTATCTCTTGATGTTCATGTAATCTCTTAATTTCCTTTTCAAATTCTTTATGCTGGTTCTTTAAATCTTCCATCCTAATATTCGTTTCTTTTGCCTGTTGGTCTAATCTAATCACTTCTTGAGAAAGCTTTTTTCATGTGTGGAGTTAGGGATTTCCCCAAATCCACAATAAAAAAAAGACCACAGAGAGTCCAGCGTCACTTCAGTTGGTTTTTCACAGATAGGAAAATTAAATTGTTGTACCTCTGTACCTGTGGAAAATGAAAGTTGCTCCTGTGTTCCTTCATTTAGCTCCCTCCCTTCTGGCAAGGTTTCTGATGTTTTCTCCTCTTTCTGGCTGCCCCGAGCTTCTATGGGCTCAGTAGCCCCTGTGGTTTTATTCGCCTCCTTTTCTCCTTTGTCTGCTGCATTCCGTAGCAGGCTAGGGGTTCCCAGCAGGGGCGTGGTGGCTCCAGATGGTTGAGGGGGAGGTGCTCTTCCATGGGGGCTGAGCAAAAGCTCCAGCCCTAAGCTCTCCGGGAGGTCTCCATCCACCCCCCCCCCCCCCCCCCGGGAAGCAAGAAGGCTTCCTTCCGATGTCATAGGAACCTGGGCTCTCTGAATACAATTTTGAACAGTAAGTTGATTTGAGGAAAGGCTCTGCCGAACAGGGGCAGAGGAGGGCGGGCGGCCCCTTCTTTTCGGCATTGTCTAACACTGGAAGTCAGAGCTGCCTCAGAAGCGTCCGATACAGACGGCAGCCATCTTGAATTTCCGCCTGGCCCCGTTTTTATTCAGATTTGAAGGTAGGGCAGCCAAGATATCAATGGCACACCTAAAAACTGTGAACCACAGGTAGAGAGAGATAGCATTAGAGTGCTGCCATATTCCTCCAGGTTATAATGAGAGAAAAACTGCAAAAATACACATTAGCTTTCAGCGATGTTTTGTGTCCAGGGAAAGGGTCTGAAGATAAGACTTCAGCTATACTAAAAGCTGCTGGGGATTTTACATTGAAAACTTTGTAAGGTAACAGAGAAGCTTACTGTTCCTATCACAATTTAGTATAATTTCCTTCTTTAACCACTTTGAGGAAACCAAGAGGGTTTGTGCAACAGTGGGTCTGTTGTAGTACATAAGGTCCTTGAGTTTAAAGTTCTTAGAATTCAGTAGTGTACAGGTATACCGAGTGATACCTGGCAAAAAGTAAAAAGAAAACCACTATTTATAAACCTTTAGTAGGCAGCGGTCATTAGAAACATCTGCCTCATTCCTGACTGTATAAGGAATGATGAGTTCTGAACAAAAAAGAACGAAGCCAGAAGTTTACAAACTTAAAATACCAGGTTCACTTAGGAAGGTGGGTGCTTGGTCCATTCCAGCTGGCTACACACAAATTGTGTAAATTACACCAGCTACAACAAATGAAGCTAACTACAAAAGCTCCACAGCGAGCCGCTCTAGCTAGCTAGAGAGTGAGTATGTTCTTCATCAGTCTCCTCACTGTGGTGGTGACAAGAGGTGACATGCAAATCTATAACTTGTTGTACAAGTAAGGCTGAACATCCTTTAAACTTCAGTCAAAAGTGCTGTCCAATTTCCATGCAATTGTACTGTTCTGTGAAGATAATCTTTTTCAATCCTCCACTGTCACCTTTATTAACAGTAAGAGGACTTCGGGAGCTTTGAATGTAGATTCTGTTCAAGATTTGTGATTGCTGTAAGTCTAAATGCTCCTGGAACACAGTGCTTTTTTCTTATTTTTTTGTAGTTGTTGACTTATTTCTTCTCAATCATGTGTCCTTGTCTTCCTCCTCTTGTGGGCTTGACATATGCTACTGAGGTATTTCCTATTATAATAAATAATTTAAGATAGTTGTATCTAACATTTTTCTGTGCACACCTATATTGAAAAACTTGCCAATTGCATCTATAATAAAATAAAATAGGCACTGTCCATCTCTGACTGTGTTGGCATCTGTGGCAGGAATTCATGCCTGTTCATCACTTCCACAATGTTGATCGTCTCACCAAGTTTCTTCCCTACTTTTTCCTGGCATATCTGTTGCTCTTGCTCATCGACCATGTTTACCACATTGATCTTGATGTGTCCACAAGAGAGGCCAAGACAACATTTTTTTTTTTGAAGTTCCAGGGATAGCTGTCCTAGTCCCACACTTCCAGCATTCCGTAGAACATCCTAGAAAAGGAGGGAAATTGAGTATTAAATTCAGACAGCAAAAATACAATATAAATAGGTCCTACTATAAACATTATTGGATTTCTAGTTAACTACACAAATGACTATTAATGCCAAATTCAGCTTCCTTCTAAATGCTTCGCTTATGAATTTAAGCTGGCCATTACAGGTTGTCTATATAAAGGCTGAAAAGCTCTTCTATTAAATTTTATTATAATTTTGATACATATTGAAGAATATATGTTTAATGAAAAAGACTCCTCACCTAAGTGAAGTGCTTCCATGGCCCTATCCAATTATATCAGTTTACACTGTGCTTGCAGATGAAGTGGTGTAATGGGTCCCATGACTTGTTTGTACACATGGGAAACTTAACCTTGAAATCTCCCATAGCCTTTCTTAAAGTGCTGTTGACTTCAGATGACACTTTCACAAAAGTAAACAAAGTCACAATCCATATCGTGTGGTCGCACCGTTCCAACAGAATATGTCCTTTCCTTCTTATAGTAGAATTTCCCAGTGCTCCGGTGAAGGAGGATGATATCTAGCAAAGCAAGCATTGTTTCCTCAATGTTGTAACCTTCCACCAATAACTTTGGTACTTCTGTCAGTTAATCCTGATATTGTGGACTGCAGGAGACAACTCGCACGTAAGGAACCTTTCCTCTTGACAAACCTGTTCTGAAAATTAGAAAAAAAGAGTAAGAAACTCATAATGTATTAAAATAAAACTAAATTCAACTGCTTTTTATAAACTACTAGTAAAAGAGGCCTGTTTCTGTGTGAAATGAAACGGGCGCTAGCAAAGGCTCTCTCTCCCTCACCCTCCCCCCCCCCAGGAGTTCCACACCCCCGTTCGTCCGTACCTCTCTGTCCTCAGAGTTCGAGCCCCCTTCTCCTCAGAGTTCCATGCCCCCTCCCTGCCTCCCTCCCTGTCCACTGCGTTCCAGGTGCCCCTCCCCTTCGAGTTTCAGGACCCCCCCCCTTCCCCTTACAGTTTCAGGACCCCCCTTCCCCTTACAGTTCCCCCCTTCCCCTTACAGTTGCAGGACCCCACCTCCTGTTGGAGATACAGGACCGCCCCTCCCCTTCCAGGACCCGCCCCTCCCCTCTCTGTCTTCCCAGGACCCCCTCCCCCCTCTCATCCCAGGACCCCCATTAAGTAGCCATTTACTCAGGTCAAAGTATGTTATATTTAGTATGCTTGATGCACTAATTTTTCTTCATGTCTAGGAAATTGAGTCTTAATAGTCGCTTAAAAGTATTGATATAATTATTTATTCATTCGTATTTTATTAGTTGATTGTCCAATCGTTTATTATGCGCTGTTATCAGTTTGGTCGTGCCATCTCAGGTGAATATTCCAGCTTAATAAATTAGTGATGCTGAACAAATAGATAAAGTCACAAATCTTCAGCCTGGGCAGTATGTTGCTTGCATTTATGGTGGATTGGAAACGTTTGTGAAACGTCAGTTGAACAGAAAGATGCTTTCATAAGCTTTATGCATCCTCATGGTCCTGCTAACTTCATTTTATTGGCCGGAAAGACGCGATACTTGTTGGATCCAGGAACAACTTATCATTGCAGTTATTCCAGCTCCATCAGTGACACCACCTGGTCGGCAATATAGTTTCCCTGAAACTGTTCTCTTGCAGATCAATGATGCTTTCAGAATGATGAAGTAACTGAAGAAGGCACGCTTGGGAACCTGCAGTAAAGAAACCCACAATCAGGCTTGGGATCCTGCAGTAAAGATACCCACTCGTGGCTGTTACTGCATGGCTATCGGGCGTGGCCCCTATGGCAATGGGGATGCTGGTTTCAATGTGATAACCAGTAATGGCTCAGCCATCATGGACCAATGCAATACATCGCGCACACAAAATATAACATACTTTGACCTGAGTAAATGGCTACTTAATGGTGGCATTGCAAAACAAAAACATATCAGTGTCGTAGAGCACAATTTTCTCTTTCAGATGATACTGTTCACAAGCTGATTCAGGCAGACTCTTTTTTAATAATTGGCTTTGAACTTTGGTACATTTTACCATTTGTGCCGACAGTGCCAACTTTGAAGAGATCCTGCAGGGCGGTTATAGATGCTGGTTAGTTGCAAATCTGGCAGTATTATGTCCAGCACAAGCATAATGCTTGTTCAAAATTTCAAGTCCGTATCTTTGTTTGCATGGAAGTTGTTGCGGTCTGAATTTTGGCCCAAATATGTTCCGATGAGTCGCGACCAATTTTGATGCACACTTTGAGTCAACTTGTTTGACTGGATTTTGCATCCATAATGTTAAAATGTATTTCATCGGAATTAGCATCAAAAACTGTACAGGATTTGAATTTTTTTAGCCACTCTGATATGTTTGGATTTTATTAGACCCCAAAAATGGCATTTTGGTAAATGTCGCGCGCTCATGGACTGACCACCTTTCAGAAAAGTGGGTCTAGATCTGCAACTATTGCAATTAGAGACCTCAAATTTTGGGAAACTTAACACCTGACTCGCGCAACAGATAAAATTTGAACAAAATTGGAGAACATGATGGTGGGAACTTTTTTAAATTTTAGACCACTTGGCATGGAATGACCCTACTGCAAGGTTCCACATTAGGAGTCACCGACCAGGAAAGGGATGTAGGTGTCAACGTTGATGATACGTTGAAACCTTCTGCTCAGTGTGTGGCGGTGGCGGCTAAGAAAGCAAATAGAATATTAGGTATTATTAGGAAAGGAATGGAAAACAAAAATGAGGATGTTATAATGCCTTTGTATCGCTCCATGATGCGACTGCATCTCGAATATTGTGTGCAATTCTGGTTACCGCATCTCAAAAAGGATATAGTGGAATTAGAAAAGGTACAGAGAAGGGCGATGAAAATGATAAAGGGGATAGGACGACTTTCCTATGAGGAAAGACTAAAGCGGCTAGGGCTCTTCAGTTTGGAGAAGAGATGGTTGAGGGGAGATTTGAAAAAGATCTATAAAATAATGAGTAGAATTGAACGGGCAGATGCAAATTGATTGTCTACTCTTTCCAAAAATACTAAAACTAGGGGGCACGCAATGAAGCTACAAAGTAATAAATTTAAAACGAATCGAAGAAAATATTTCTTCACGCAGCGTGTAATTAAGCTCTGGAATTTGTTGCCGGAGAATGTAGTAAAAGAAGTTAGCTTAGTGGGGTTTAAAAAAAGGTTTGGATAGCTTCCTAAAAGAAAAGTCCATAAGCCATTATTAAGATGGACTTGGGGAAAATCCACTGCTTATTTCTAGGAGAAGCAGCATAAAATGTATTGTACTCTTTTGGGATCTTGCCAGTACTTGTAACCTGGATTGGCTACTGTTACAAACAGGATGCTGGGCTTGATGGACCTTTGACCATGGCAATATTTATGTACTTATGTATCCTTTATCATTTTGGTCCCTCTTCTTTGAACCTTTTCTAATTCTGCTATAATCTTTTTTGAGATACAGTGACCAGAATTGAACCCAATACTCCAGATGAGGTCACACCATGGAGCAATAAAGAAGCATTATAATATTCTTAGTCTTATTTACCATCCGTTTACTAATAATTCCTAGCATCCTTTTTGCTTTTTTCGTCGTCGCTGCACACTAGGCAGAAGATTTCAGCATATTGTTTACAGTGACACATTTTTTTCTTGAGTGCTGATACCTAAAGGTGGACCCTAGCATCTGATAACACTGAGGATCCAGTATTTTCAGGAAGACTATGCTGTACAGTTATATATTGTCCTCCAAATATGTGGTAGAATTCTGAAGATATTATCCAAGAATTTATTTTAAAAAACATTCCATACATTGTCAATCTCCACTAGTTGTCGGTGATGATTTAGGGTTTGTATACCCCTGTATTCATAACTCTCATGAAAAAGGTCATACTTTAGATACTCTTGCAATGACATATTCTGAGTCAGAAAATTGTAATTTAAACTTCAGTACCAGCACCCCACTGCCTTGGACAGACATTTCCTATTATTTATTTATTTGTTGCATTTGTATCCCACATTTTCCCACCTCTTTGCAGGCTCAATGTGGCTTACAATACATCATGATTAGTGGAAATACATGATAAAGTATACATTTAGTGATGACAGAAGGGTTTTGGGTAACATGATAGTGATAGAGCATGATAGTATTTTTACAACCAAACATAGTAAGAAATATATAGGAAATATATCAGAATTATATAATTATATAAGAAAAATATACATTTAGTGATAGCAAAAGGATCTTGGGTAGCATGGCAATGAAAAAACAAGTTAATATTTTGGCAAGTAGATATTGTGCAGGCAGTTCTGGATATGTGTACAGGAATTCATATTTGTTGATCATTGTTGTATGCCTTGTTAAAGAGATGAGTCTTCAGTAGAATTCGGAAGTTAGCTAGTTCATAGGTCGTTTTTAAATTTTGCGGCAGCGCATTCCAGAATTGTGTGCTCAGGTAGGAAAAGGTTGACGCATGCGTTAGTTTGTATTTGAGACCTTTACAGTTTGGGGGGTGAAGGTTAAGGAATGTGCGGGATGATTTTTTAGCATTCCTGGGTGGTAGGTCTATATTGATTCTCATATATATATATATAGAATCATAAAAAATCAAATGGAGGAAAAAGACCTCAATAACCAGAAAGCAGCAATGATTTCTTTCTGCTTAAATCATTTTACGACTGTATGGCAGCATTCTAATTATACAAGGTAGGTTAAAAATACTGAAGTTATGTACCAGAGGAAAGATAGATTCTACTGAGTTTTGGGACAAATTAGAAGTACAATTGAAGACCTTACCTTTTTAAGATTTGTTCTCGAACTGGCTTAGTATAATACATTCTATTTTAGATAACAAATTACCTTTTAAATACAAATCTAGAAATGTTCGTAAGTCAGATGTTTGGTTTGATGCAATACTATTGGCTTCAAAGCGGAATTGTAGGCGTACTGAAAGGCATGGAGGAAATTATGAACCCCAGAGAATAAGAAGTTATGGCGTTCAAAAGCATCTTTGTATAAGAAACTGATAGAAAGATAAAAGATTTTTACTTAAAGTTGATAGGCAAAGACATAATTGATACATATACACTATTTAAATTTAGTTGTTAACCTTACAAATACCGATGATCTAAGATTAGAACACACTAGTGGTACACCCTGGAATTCTGACATTACTTTACAGACAAGGTTGTTAAAATTCAACAACAGCTAATTCCTATTGCAACTGAAGATCAAATTGCTTCAGGAGGGTCTGATAACATCTATGTTGATTGTATGTGGAACAATTTTCAATCTGTGGCATTAAAGCAGGCAAGACAACTGTTAAACAGGTTTGCTAAATCAAATTGTTGTCTTGATCCTTGTCCAGCACATCTTATGAAGTCTGCCAGTAATACTTTTTTGTCACTCTGGATTAACAAATGTTTAAACAATGGTAATTTTCCATCATCATGGGAACAGATCAGATAGTTCTCACACAAATAATACAGAATCCCAGAGGAGATTTCCAGGCAGTTAATAATTATCATCCTAGTGCCTCAATTCCATTATTTGTGAAAATGATGGAAGGTTACGTGTCAAAAATGTTAGACTATTACCTTGACGATATGAATATTTTACATCCTGCTCAGTCAGGTTTTCGCAAAAAATATAGTACTGAAACTTTAATTACCTCAGTTATTGCAGATGGTAAAAAGTTGCTTATAATTCAATTCAGCTGTGTTGACCTGGTTGATCATAATATTTTGATTTCCAGGTTGTGACATAGGTATAGAAGGTTTTGAGTGTTTCTAGCTATTCGTCACTACAAGATACAAAAAGCAGGTAATTTCTCCACAGGTTGGACTCCAGCATCACGCCTAATTTTCTCGACTGGCAGATTGTCACCAGACTCTCCTTTGTTGGTTGATCTGCACTGGCTTCCTGTTAAAGCAAGGATTACATTTAAGGTAATTACAGTTGTGTTTAAAATTATATATGGTGATGCACCACAGTATTTATCTGATCTTGTGCAGTTGTTACATGATAGTTCATCTACTAGCATGAAAACTTGCGATCATATGTTATTAAAGTTTCCAACAGTTAGTTCCAAAAGATTTAAGAAGATGTTCAACTCTTCTCTTTATTATCTAGATGCGTCTGGTGGAATTTTCTACCTTTAGAAGTCCATCTGCTTAGGAACTATCAACTATTTCGTAAAGCTATCAAAACTATTTTATATCATGAACACTTGAGATAATTAACTATGTCTTTTGTAATGTTGTTTTTTATAATTACGATTGTAATTTTTGGTATATGATTCCTGAGGTTTTGTCTCTTTTTTTTTAATCAATTTGTGATCCGAAATGAACTAAGTACAGCTATTTGATTGAGGACCAGTCCTGTGTAACATAACATCTGGATTATTCTTTCCAATGTGCATCCTTCGGATCATGTAGAAATCTATGCATGCGTGCATCAACTTTGGAAGGAAATCCAAGACATGAGAAATCTGACTGCTGAAAACTTCCTAGAGGCCTTGTCCTACCCCCATGTGGATGAAAAGATGATGACTGTGTCAAAACAGGTTAATATCTGGAATGCATGTTTGGCATTAGAAAAAAAACGGTTCGTCTAAAGAAGGTCCTATGCTCCACAAACAAATGTTCCCCCCACAACTATGGATCTGACTTCAGACCTGGGTACAGAACACAGACAGTTCCTGTGTCCCTTCTTGATGATCTACACAGAAACCGTGACAGAGGATCTGCCTCGATGCTAGTGTTGCTGAATTTCTCGGCACCCTTCAATACTGTGGATCATAATATCATGCTTACAAGGCTGGCAGAAACAGGTATCAGTGGCACAGTATTTACTTGGTTCAAATCCTATTTGTCAGATAACAATCAGTTCTGTTCAGTGCTGTTGCTGAACTGTGGGGTGCCACAGGGATCCATATTGTCTCCCATTTTATTTAATATCTACCTAAAGTCTCTGGGGTCAATGGACACAAAATTCTTTATCTATGCTGATGATGTGCAACTACTCATACCCACTGAACCAGATCTATCCACTGCCTGCCTGCCCGCAACTCAGGAATGGGCAAACAACAACAAACTCTGCCTAAACCCAAGTAAAACTGAGATTCTTTGGGCACCAAACACAAGTGGACAAACTCCTTGCTTCAAAATACCTTTTGGGAAGTATGAACTCCCCCTAAAATCGCAGGTCAGGAATCTTGGGATACTGCTAGACTCATCACTCACTCTGACCCCACAAATTCAAACATCCTTCAAAAACTGTCTCCATCACCTATGGCAGCTATGAAATCTCTCTCCATATATTGAAAAGACGAGTCTGCATGATAACATGATGACTAGACTACTGAAATGCCCTGTACACTGGCCAAACCAAAAAGAGTATGTGTCAGCTCTAATTCAGAATGCTATAGCATAACTGATAAAAGGCTGCAAGCAACATAACCACATCACGCCCTTCCTGCAAAAAACTACGCTGACTGCCAGTACCTTACAGGGTTAACTTTAACTCTGTTTGATTTTCAAGGTCCTCAGCCAAAACAGGCCAGAGTACTTAAAGAATAAGTTAGCCCTTTACATACCTTTGAGATCTGTAAGGTCCTCTCAAGGATCATCACTTTCTGTACCTAATCAAAAGAAATTGTACGATGATACCCACGAGTGACTCTTCTCAGGAGTAGCCCCCATGCTCTGGAATTTGCTCCAGGAGGGGCTGCATACAACTAGAGCCTACCTCTACTTTAGGAAGCAGGTGAAAGTCTGGTTCTTCTCCCAAGTCTTTAATACATAAAATGACAATCTATTCACTTCACTCTGCATCTGGACTAGCTTGCTACACATACTGTAACTCAGATCAATTCCTTTATCTCTTGCTTAACTACACAAAGAAGGTGCCTAAAGTTTAGCTAACCATGCAATTATCCCAACTGCCTATACCAAGCATCTTATTCCCATCATATATCTGATCTTGGTCCCTCAGCTATATGGTATGTTGTATTGTAGAAAATCATTAGCATCATATCTATGTTAGTTGAATGTTCTAATGCATGCTTATTAGATGTATAATTAGTACAATTGTATTATATCTCTGGTATGTGAATTCCAGTGCTACTAAATGTGCACATTTTTGATCCTGTTTTGTTGTTCACATATTACGTTTCAATTTACTGTTTGCAAGTTTATTTCATTTATTTATACTTATGCTTGTACTTGGTTATTTTACTATTGTTATGCTGTTAACAAAATTGAAAGTTTTATGTTAAACTGTACCTGTGGTACACCGCCTTGGGCAAATCTCTTCATAAAGGCGGATAATAAATCCCAATACATTAAACAAAAAAAATAAACGAACGAATGCAATACAGGAGACGCTTCACAGACTTGTGATGCTCCCTACCGGACACACACAAGGCCTATCGCAAACTACGGCTCAAGACAGGAACTCTCTACTTAGGGATTTCCAAGGACGGGCCCTGCGACCCTCCTTCAGGCACTTCACAGCCAACCCCAACAAAGAGACGTAAACGAGCTCCTATCCGGCCCGACATATAAACATTTCCAAGCAAGGTAAGAGGGGAAACAGACATTCACCAACGCAAAACCAACACCCCCGTCCAGTCCATTTCCCTCTCTCAAATCCAAAACAACCCCTCCCTTTGTCTTACCTCGAAATTTGTCTTTGAGGTTGTCATCAGCAGCTGTAATTCGTACAACTTTGCTAACGACCGGCCTCACCAGTACTAACTTTCTCCGGCTTGTCGGAACCGGAAGTTACGTCAGAGCGGGGCAAGCAAGACGAGGCAGATGAGAAGAAGTTGCGTCAGAGCCTAGGGGGCGGGACACCGGAGAAGGAAGGCTCCGGGTCGGTCGGAGGCAGCTTGTATGAATTATACTGCTGCCGCTGCCGGCGACCTCAAAGATAAGTTTGAAGGTAGGTCTCGGGGATGGGGAGTTAGAGGTATGAGGGTCAGATACAGGTGGGGTAATAGGGGAATGAAGGAACAGATGCTGGACTGCGGAAGGGGGGGGGGGGGGAGACATTCTGCATTGGGCAGAGTGGAAGAGAGATGCCAGATCGCAGTAGAGGGGAGGGGGATCCCGGGTTCCCTTAAGCTTGTGGGGTAGTCAAATACGTGTAGTTCGGTATCGCTGTGAGCCCGTGTCTCCAATATTTTGGCCGTTGCTACCCGGGTATTTGAAAAGTAAATATACTTCTATTTCTTTTGCCCTTCAAAAACTATCTAGGCAGTGTGCCCCTTTAACTTGATCTGCAGATCATTATTTGGATTGCGTATTAGAAGAATTTTTTTTTATGTATAAGAGGACGTTGTTTTATATTTTCTTGTCCCATTTCGTAACCATATTCTGCAAAGTCGAGTATTTTCAGATGATTTACCCTAGTGAGTCGTGTGACTCTTTACGCCAGCTGATGAGTTGCCTTATTCTTACTGTTGCTGAATACAAAATAAGGCGTAGTAACTGACAGGCAGACTTTGTTTTTTGTTCAGCAGTTTTTCCCACCTTCAGGGCTCCAGCTCAGTCAGGCCTAGTTTTTACTGGGCCTTCGTTGTGGATCTTCATGTTCAACTACATGGAGATTTCATTAGTTTTAGACATGTTTCACATCCCATATGGTCCACCCTCTAAAGTGACAGCTTTGTGCCAGGTGCCACCAGATCCTGGTTGCTTCTGGCATAAGTACACATGTATGCTTTACTTGGCCAGTACTCATGGCTGTTGTGTGAACATGGCCTCTGAACCCTCAAACATTTTGTGGCTCAAGGAGTAGAGGTTGGATTCTGGTATCCCTTTTTGCTTGTATTTGGTCCCTCCTCTTTTTTTTTATTTTTTTTTTTTACTTGATTTCTTTATTTAGGTCTATAAACATCATAAGGATTTTTAGGTTTGGTACACTGCTTTCTAGCTTTGGTGCCTGAAGAGCAATTAATTTTCTGAATAACTGATAAAAGTGACTTTGATTGGGAGTGCAATAAAACTACTACTTGATGTCATCTTTCCCATAGCACTTATATTTCCTGTGAATATTCCTCTGTCTCTCTTAAGGCTCCTTTTACAAAGCCATACTAGCGATGTATCCAACCACAATATCACCTTGTATTTGTTTCTCTACCGGACTCGGCGAATGCCTTTTCGGTACTATGTAAGCCACATTGAGCTTCAAATAGGTGGGAAAATGTGGGATACAAATGTAACAAATAAATATATAAATAAATAAAACTGTTCATAATAGGCTCATATTGGAAAACATGCAAAAGCGTCAGTAGCATTGTAATTGGGTGCACTGGACTTGGCACACCTGAGTACTTTTCACTTTGATGTTTGAGTGCTCACTAGTTTTGATATATGTATAGAATGTTGTGGTGTCTCTAGAGCATGTTTTGTGTGTTTGTGCTTTGAAACTGTTTTAGCATTCTTTGAGTGCTTTTGTACCTCTGGATATATGGATACAACAGTATTTTAGAATGGTGCATTGCTATGATAGCTTGACAGTGCTGTGTCAAGAGTGTTTTAAACGTCTTCTGCCATGTTAAAGAATATAAGCATTGTCATAATGTGCCAGACCTAAGGTCCATAAAGTCCAGTATCCTGTGACCTAGATTGGCCACTGTTGGAAACAAGTGCCTGTGAAGATGCCTAAAAGAGTAAAACGGATTTTATGCTGCTTATCTCTGGTATAAGCTTAAGCTGATCAGTATATTTTTGCTGATGCAGTGCTTCAGAACGTCTTCATATCTTAAGGGTACCTCAGAACGACTCTATGTTGATATTCATTTGGTGCCCGGTGATGCTTATTTGCTAGCACATCTGTGCTTTGGTACACTGAAGTTACTTTTAATATCTCATGTGCTTCAGTAGCTTTAAACTCATGCACATTAATGTCTTGAGCATATTTTGGTACCTCATGTGCTTTTCATTTTATGTATAGAAAATAAGAACACCCATACTGAGTCAAAATGGTCCATCTAACCCGGTATTCTGCTTCCAACAGTGGCCAATCTAGGTCACAAGTATCTGGCAGAATCCCAAATGGTAGCAAGATTCCATGCTACTGATCCCAGGGCAAGCAGTGGCTTCCCTCCATGTCTCTTGATAGCAGACAATCATCAGTGGATTCCATACCCATTGATGATCCTGTCTTTTGGCAAGTAACCTCATCCTCAATTGCCTGATGTACAAAAGTAGATTGTGAACTCTTAGGGAGAGGGAAATATAGCTGAATGTAAATCACAAATCACCTCAAACTACCAATAAAAAGGTGTGAGCTACATAAATAACTGTGACTTAATATGTGTGTCTTTAACTACATAAGTATTGCTAGACTGGGACAGACTGAAGGTCCATCAAGCCCAGCATCCTGTTTCCAACAGTGCACAATCCAGGTTACAAGTACCTGGCAAGATCCCAAAAGAGTACAATAAATTTTATGCTGCTTATCCTGGAAATAAGCAGTGGATTATCCCCAAGTCCATCTTAATAATGGCTTATGGACTTTTCTTTTAGGAAGCTATCCAAACCTTTTTTAAACCCCACTAAGCTAACTGCTTTTACTACATTCTCTGGCAAAGAATTCCAGAGTTTAATTACACGTTGAGTGAAGAAATATTTTCTCTGATTTATTTTAAATTTACTACTTTGTAACTTCATTGCATGCCTCCTAGTCCTAGTATTTTTGGAAAGAGTAAACAAGTAATTCACATCTACCCATTCCACTCCACTCATTATTTTATAGTCCTCTATCATATCTCCCATCAACCTTCTTTTCTCCAAGCTGAAAAGCCCTAGATGCTTCAGCCTTTCCTGATAGGGAAGACGTCCCAACCCCTTTATCATTTTCGTTGTCCTTCTCTGTACCTTTTCTAATTCCTCTATATGTTTTTTGAGATGCGGTGACCAGAAGTGCACACAATATTTGAGGTGCAGTTGCATCATGGAGTGATATAAAGGCATTATAGCATCCACATTTTTGCTTTCCATTCCTTTCCTAATAATACCTAACATTCTATTTGCTTTCTTAGCCACTGCCGTAGCACACTGAGTATAGGGGTTTCAATATATCATCAACAACGACACCTAGATCCCTTTCCTGGTCAGTGACTCATAATGTGGAACCTTGCATTACATAGCTGTAGTTCGGGTTCCTGTTTCCCACATGTGTCACTTTGCACTTGCTCACATTAAACATCATCTGGCATTTGGACTCCCAGTCTCATAAGGTCCTCTTGTAATTTTTCACAGTCCTTTGTGATTTAACAACTTTGAGTAACTGTGTCGACAATTTAATTACCTCACTAGTTACTCCCAGCTCTAGATCATTTATAAATATGTTAAAAAGCAACGATCCCAGCACAGACCCCTGGGGAACCTCACTATCTACCCTTCTCCATTGAGAATACTGATCATTTAGCCCTACTCTCTGTTGTCTATCTTCTAACCAGTTTTTAATCCACAACAGCACACTACCTCTTATCCCATGACTCTCCAATTTCCTCTGGAGTCTTTCATGAAGTACTTTGTCAAATGCCTTTTGAAAGTCCAGATACACGATATCGACTGGCTCAACGTTTATCCACATTGTTTGTTCACCCCTTCAAAGAAATATAATAGATTGGTGAGGCAAAATTTCTCTTCACTAAATCCATGTTGGCTTTGTCTCATTAATCAGTGCTTTTGAATATGCTGTGTAATTTTGTTCATTATAATAGTCTCAACCATTTTGCCCAGCACCGACGTCGGGCTCATCGGTCTATAATTTCCCGATCACCTCTTGAACCTTTGTAAAAAGAAAATTGGCGTTACGTTGGCCACCCTCCAATTTTGTGGTACCATGCTTGATTTTAAAAATAAATTACATATCTTCAAGAGTGCTTGTCATATCTCAAGACAGAAATACTGATAGCATAGGCAAATCAGTGTATCGCTGGTTGTCAGTGCATCAACACTGTTCCTGAGTCATGATGTCTGTGCTTTGCATTTCTTGAGTGCTTTTGTGTATTTCTTCATTCCCAGCTGTCCTTTGCAGCACATATTTCTTCAACTGTTAAGTCATGTTTCTAGACTCTTTCTCATCCGTTCCCTCCGACTTTCTCGATGACACCTCTTATGCTACCCTAATCTATGCACTTGTCACTTCACGGCTAGATTTTTATAACATCTTCTCCGGCCTCCCACAATCATCACTCATGAAATTCCTTACAGTCCAAAACACTGCGATTTGACTCTTAACAGGGGTCTGCTGATTTGATTGTATTTTCCCTCTGCTGACACAGTACCATTGGCTCCCAATCCAAATCTGTATTCAGCACAAAACTTTTATGGGTTGTTTGAGCTCCTGGAGCCCACTCTCTGGGATTATTTGCAACTCCTGGGTTCCAGGTAGTGTCCTGAGCAAGAGCTCATATATGTTCTTTGCAGCAGACCCTATTTCATGGTGGCTCTGGCCTCACAGGGTTTTCATCATTCTCTTCTTTCCCATTTGAGGTGAGGCTCAGTTTGTCTTGGGGGAGAGTCTGGCTCACTTGATGAGAGGAATTTGCTGGATCCCCCTCAGTGGGTTGTGGTTACCATAGATGTGGTCTCCTCGATTGGGGAGTGCAGTGCTTGAACTATGTGACCCAAGTGTCCTGGTCGTGTCAGGAGTTGGCCTGATCCGTCAATCATCTGGAGTCCTGGACGTTCAGCTAGCCCTGCGGGAGTTTTGACTTCTCTGCTAGGGAATAGCAGTAAGAGTGATGTTGGACAGCTCCACGGTAGTTGCTTACACCAACAAGCAGGGAGTCTGGCAGTGGCCCTGGAGGCAGCTTCTCTGTCGGAGGGCAAAGACCCATCTTCAGGTCCTCTTTGTGGTCCATATTGTAGGCAGTGTGCAGGCAGTTTTTCTCAGCTGCGCTCTCCGGGATCCAGTAGAATAGGAGCTGAGGAATCAGGCCTTTCAGATCATTGTGGACCACTGGGAGCTCCCACAATTTGTCCTGATGATGGCCAGAGTCAGTGTGACAGCGGAACACTTCTTCAGTCAGAGGAGGGAGTCGATCTCTCAGGAGTTTGATGCCCTGGTTCAGCCTTGGCCAGAGGAGGAGCCTTGAGCCTCGATATGTTTTTCCTTTTGTGGCCTTTTGCTAGACCGTGCTTTCCATGGCTCTTGGAAGAGCCAAGTGGCCTCTAGGCCTCCATAGTAAATTGGCACGAATCGTCCGGTGCCTCAGATGCTGAAGACCCACTGCACTAGGGCTCAGGCTGCTGCCTGGGTGGAGGCCTGGACAGTGTCCCCTGAGGACATTTGCAGGGCAATGTCTTAGTCATTGCTTCATTGCGTTTCTAAGCATTACAGGTTGGACGTGTTGACCAGAGTCTCCTCTGTCTTTGGCAGAGCTGTCATTCAAGGGGCCTTGTCTTCACTGATTAATAGACTGCTTTGGTACGTCCCACATGCAGAGCAGTGTAGCTAATGCTCAGAAAGGAGAAATTATGTCTTACTGGATAATTTTCTTTCCTTAAGTCAGCGACACCATTTGGAAGTTCTGCCCTTGGAAGACCTTGGCCTGGGTGTGCTCTGTACTTCCTTTTCAGTGCTTCAAAAATTTTTCATTTTGTCATTGGCAGCCCCTGGTATGGGTAGCCTTCCTATACTGTAAATAAGACCTGCTCCTGTAGCCAGGGATGATATAGAACCTTTTTGGCTTTTGAAGAATTAACCTGGCCAACAGGAGGACATCAGTCTCAGAAATTTTGGCTTCCTTCCCATTTGTCCCTGCACAGATGACATCATCATGCATTATGTGCCACCATTAGTGCTGATTTGTGCGTGGAAACGTTTGTGCAGAATATCGATGTGGAAATTCTATGCTGATCGATGAGTGCACAAGGTTTTTTTTAATGCACAGAAATCGGCACTAAGCGTGATTCTGTAAATGGCGCTCAACTTTAAGCAACATTTATAGAATTCCGCTTAGCATGAACTTTTTTGAGCACCATCTATAGAATTGCCTCCTCTGTGTCTAAATAGGGAAAAAGTGAGATAACAAACTTGTAAACTTCTAGAAAATCATAGAAATTTATGCAAAAAAAATCTTGTTCTGCATAACTTGTGCGGAAAAATCATTTTAATACTTTATTTTGACATACAGTATATAAATGTACACCTACAGTACATCGCAAAAGACATTCTGCTGTCAAAAAAAAAAATCAGAATTCATTAAAGTAGGCATTTTCTTTTACTAATCTATATACCAAACTTACACTTTCAATGTTAAAGTGCAATTATAGAAATTCAGAAGAAGAAACCAAAAAAGTTTTGATTGCATAAGTCTTTAAATTCCATTTCCAAAATTTGCTTTAAAAATGCCAATAACCTGGAGAACCCACCTATATCCCGTCACAGTAGTTGATCTGATTTGAATACTCTTAGATGATCTATTGTATGAAGTAATTTGATGCAAGTCTGAAGGATGAACACAGAACTGAAGAAAGGACATCAGCATAAAGTTATTTAAAGGTACAGACTACGGGAAGTCCATATGAAAATTTCAAATGTGATTGGTTACAATGATGGACTTAACAATGTCCCAGCTGATAAAGTGAAAGGTTTGATTCCATGAACAGATTTCCTGGGCTCCTTTTACAAAGCTGCGCTACCAGTTAGTGGCACACTGAATGCAAAGAAGCCCATTCTATTTCCATGGACTTCTTTGCATTCCGTGCGCCGTTAATGATAGCACATCTTTGTAAAAGGAACCCTGTGTTTTTTAAGGACAGGGCCATTATGGAAAACTTTCTCAGCACCGGTTGAAAAGGTGGGTGTGTCCTGTTTGCATAGTGAGGTTAGTATTTTGTTTCTGTGTCTGGTGGTGTCTTCATTCCATGTAAATTTAGGAGGTATATTTGCCCTCCTTTGTGTCAGAGGGTTCGGTTCCTGCGGTCAGAAACATTCATAAGCTGGATGTCTCAAGAGCGCTGCTCGAGTATCTGAAAGAGACAATCAGTTTGGTCCCTTTGACCACCTTTTTGTGCTCTTTTCATGGCACCTGGAGGGGCCAGGTGGCCTCTAAGGCCTCCATTTGCAGGATGAGTCAAGGTGGCTATTGAGTCTGCCTACATCTTCAGAAATTGTCCGGTAAGTTGGGTGGTGAAGGCCTACTCTACTAGGGTTCGGTTGCTTCTTGGGCGGCAACTTGGTCGTCATTCCATTCCTTTGACAGGTGTTAAAGGTCAGACATGTTGGCCAGAGTCTGCTCGGACTTTGGCAGGTGTTTCCCCGCCTAATAGATCTGCTTTGGGCTTGGTTGAGATGAAAAGGTTATTCTGATTCGGTCATTGCTGTTCTGCTTCGGGCTTGGAAACGTTCTACATCCATGACATTTGAGGGCTGGTGTTTTCAGTACAGGCTTGCGCACATCTATGTTTCTCCAGGCAGATCTTCAGAAAGGATTGGTGTTGGATTCTCTAAAAGCTCAGGTTGCAGCTTTGGCTTGTTTTAGGGCCCAACTACTGAAGACTTCTCTTGTGGCTCACCCAGATATCATTAGATTCTTGTGGGGAGTGGGCCTCTTGTGGCCTCCCTTTCATATGCCGTGTACAGAATGGAACCTTTATTTTGTCCTTGTGGGCTCTTCAGAACTCTCCTTTTGAGCCACTCCAGAAGGCCTCCTTGAAAGATCTTGAGCTAAAGACAGTGTTCTTGGTGGTTGTTGTATTGGCACATAGGGTTTTGGAGCTTCAGGTTCTCTCTTGTTGGGATCCCTTTCTCTGCTTTTCGGAGGCGGGGGTCTCTCTAGGCATGATTTCTTCTGAGAGTGGTATCAGTACTTCATCTCAACCAATCTGTGGAGCTTCCATCATTTCGCAGAGAGGACAAGGAGGCTGAGTATTCTTCCTTGAAGCTTCTCAATGTACGTAGAGGCTCCATTAGATATCTGGAAGTCATGAATGAGTTTCTCAAATCGGACAGATTGTACGTTTTGGTAAACTGAGGCCTGGCCTCATGGTTTCCAAGCCCACAGTTGCTAGATGGCTGAAGGAGACTATCTTGTCAGCTTATTTACTTGCGAGGGAGCAAGTATACCTCCTAAATTCACATGGAATGAAGACACCACCAGATATAGAAACAAAAATACTAACCTCACTGTGCAAAGAGGACACACTCACCTTTTCCTCAGGCCTTGCGGGCTCATTCTGTGAGGTGTACAGTGACATCCTGGGCGGAGACTACCTTTCTGTCTCTGGATATTTGTAAGGCGGTGACGTGGTCAACACAGCATACCTTTGCTAAGCACTATAGGGTGGATGTTGCAGCGTGTTCGGAATCCAGTTTTGGAACTTTGATCCTCAGGGAGGTGGTTCCAGGTTCTGGAATGGTGGGAAGCTATGTAATGGAAGGAGACATTAGTCCTTCCCAATATTTCAGAGGTCTGCCCAGGGTACATAAGTACATAAGTAGTGCCATACTGGGAAAGACCAAAGGTCCATCTAGCCCAGCATCCTGTCACCGACAGTGGCCAATCCAGGTCAAGGGCACCTGGCACGCTCCCCAAACGTAAAAACATTCCAGACAAGTTATACCTAAAAATGCGGAATTTTTCCAAGTCCATTTAATAGCGGTCTATGGACTTGTCCTTTAGGAATCTATCTAACCCCTTTTTAAACTCCGTCAAGCTAACCGCCCATACCACGTTCTCCGGCAACGAATTCCAGAGTCTAATTACACGTTGGGTGAAGAAAAATTTTCTCCGATTCGTTTTAAATTTACCACACTGTAGCTTCAACTCATGCCCTCTAGTCCTAGTATTTTTGGATAGCGTGAACAGTCGCTTCACATCCACCCGATCCATGCCACTCATTATTTTATACACTTCTATCATATCTCCCCTCAGCCGTCTCTTCTCCAAGCTAAAAAGCCCTAGCCTTCTCAGCCTCTCTTCATAGGAAAGTCGTCCCATCCCCACTATCATTTTCGTCGCCCTTCGCTGTACCTTTTCCAATTCTACTATATCTTTTTTGAGATACGGAGACCAGTACTGAACACAATACTCCAGGTGCGGTCGCACCATGGAGCGATACAACGGCATTATAACATCCGCACACCTGGACTCCATACCCTTCCTAATAACACCCAACATTCTATTCGCTTTCCTAGCCGCAGCAGCACACTGAGCAGAAGGTTTCAGCGTATCATCGACGACGACACCCAGATCCCTTTCTTGATCTGTAACTCCTAACGCGGAACCTTGCAAGACGTAGCTATAATTCGGGTTCCTCTTACCCACATGCATCACTTTGCACTTGTCAACATTGAACTTCATCTGCCACTTGCACGCCCAATCTCCCAGTCTCGCAAGGTCCTCCTGTAATCGTTCACATTCCTCCTGCGACTTGACGACCCTGAATAATTTTGTGTCATCGGCGAATTTAATTACCTCACTAGTTATTCCCATCTCTAGGTCATTTATAA
This sequence comes from Microcaecilia unicolor, assembly GCF_901765095.1. NCBI lineage: Eukaryota > Metazoa > Chordata > Amphibia > Gymnophiona > Siphonopidae > Microcaecilia > Microcaecilia unicolor. Next base: position 531,105,768 of record NC_044031.1, read on the forward strand.
ATACATTAAAAAGCAACGGACCCAGCACAGACCCCTGCGGGACCCCACTAACTACCCTCCTCCACTGAGAATACTGTCCACGCAATCCTACTCTCTGCTTCCTATCTTTCAACCAGTTCTTAATCCATAATAATACCCTACCTCCGATTCCATGACTCTGCAATTTCTTCAGGAGTCTTTCGTGCGGCACTTTGTCAAACGCCTTCTGAAAATCCAGATATACAATATCAACCGGCTCCCCATTGTCCACATGTTTGCTTACCCCCTCAAAAAAATGCATTAGATTGGTGAGGCAAGACTTCCCTTCACTAAATCCGTGCTGACTTTGTCTCATCAGTCCATGTTTTTGTATATGCTCTGCAATTTTATTCTTAATAATAGCCTCCACCATCTTGCCCGGCACTGACGTCAGACTCACCGGTCTATAATTTCCCGGATCTCCTCTGGAACCCTTCTTAAAAATCGGAGTAACATTGGCTACCCTCCAGTCTTCCGGTACTACACTCGATTTTAGGGACAGATTGCATATTTCTAACAGTAGCTCCGCAAGTTCATTTTTTAGTTCTATTAATACTCTGGGATGAATACCATCAGGTCCCGGTGATTTACTACTCTTCAGCTTGCTGAACTGACCCATTACATCCTCCAAGGTTACAGAGAATTCGTTTAGTTTCTCCGACTCCCCCGCTTCAAATATTCTTTCCGGCACCGGTGTCCCCCCCCAAATCCTCCTTGGTGAAGACCGAAGCAAAGAATTCATTTAATTTCTCCGCTACGGCTTTGTCCTCCCTGATCGCCCCTTTAACACCATTTTCGTCCAGTGGCCCAACCGACTCTTTGGCCGGTTTCCTGCTTTTAATGTATCTAAAAAAATTTTTACTATGTATTTTTGCTTCCAACGCTAATTTCTTCTCAAAGTCCTTTTTTGCCCTCCTTATCTCCGCTTTGCATTTGGCTTGGCATTCCTTATGATCTATCCTGTTACTTTCAGTTGGTTCTCTTCTCCACTTTCTGAAGGATTGTTTTTTGGCTCTAATGACTTCCTTTATCTTACTGTTTAGCCACGCCGGCTGACGTTTAGTCTTTTTTCCCTTTTTTCTAATACGTGGAATATATTTGTCCTGAACCTCCAGGATGGTGTTTTTAAACAGCATCCACGCCTGACGCAAGTTTTTAACTCTGCGAGCTGCTCCTTTCAGTCTTTTTTTCACCATTTTTCTCATTTTGTCGTAATCACCTTTTCTATAGTTAAACGCTAGCGTACTTGATTTCCTAGTTTCACTTCCTTCAATGCCAATATCAAAACCGATCATATTATGATCACTGTTGTCAAGCGGCCCTCGTACCGTTACCCCCTGCACTAGATCATGAGCACCACTAAGGACTAAGTCTAGTATTTTTCCTTCTCTTGTCGGCTCCTGAACTAGCTGTTCCATGAAGCTGTCCTTGATTTCATCAAGAAATCTTATGTCCCTTGCGTGTACAGATGTTACATTAACCCAGTCTATATGCGGGTAATTGAAATCCCCCATTATTATTGTGTTGCCCAGTTTGTTTGCGTCCCTGATTTCCTTTAACATTTCCGCATCCGTCTGTTCGTCCTGGCCAGGCGGACGGTAGTACACTCCTATCACTATCCTTTTCCCCTTTGCACATGGAATTTCAATCCACAGTGATTCCAAGGAGTGTTTTGTTTCCTGCAGAATTTTCAATCTATTTGATTCAAGGCTCTCGTTCTATTTGAATCTATTTGATTCAAGGCTCTGAGATGTTCAGTTGGTGTGAAGTACTGGGTCAAATAATGACTATCACCTTGCATGGTGCTTGCTGCATATCTCTTGTACTCTTCAAGTTGTCCAGAAATGAGATGTCCACACACGTTTGCTCATTTGGTTAGTGAGTTGTTTAAGGTTGTTGTTTTTCTTCAGAAGTTGGAGAACAAGTTCAGTGCCACGCAGACTGCTACAGTCTGTGTCCTCAAAATGGCAAGGACAAATCAAGATCAAGTATACATATGTAGTATTGCATAATACCTTATGCTATGAGTTTTCTTGTTGGGCAGACTGGCTGACTGTACAGGTCTGTCTGCTGTCATCTACTGTGTTGTTCTGGTGGTCACTGCTTTACCACCGATCCAATTTAATGTGACTCTATGCAAGTCACTTAACCCTCCATTGCCCCAGGTACAAATAAGTACCTATATATACTATGTAAACCGCTTTGACTGTAGTTGCAAAAACCACAGAAAGGTGGTATATCAAGTCCCATTTCCCTAATGTTGAGAGATTGTTCTCTGCTCTGAGAATAATTAGATCAGATTTGAGGATATCCACGAAGGAGGATCTGACTGCGGTGATTTTTTTTTTTCTGAGGACAAATTCTTTAAAGATTTATTAAAAACTTTCTTCAGTGTACTATTGGATTTCTCAGTTTGTGGACTTGAGCTGTATAAATTTAAAATAATGTAAAAGTTTTGATGGTAATCAAGAAGATGTAGGTTACGTTGTAAATTTTATAAATGTTTTTTTTCCTTCAATACCAGCTTTTCTGTGTAAGTTCATTTTTGCATGTTTATTAGTTTGAATTACTTATGAATAATTTTTTTTTGCTTGTTTATTGTTTTGAATTACTTAATAAAAAATTTAAGTGCGTAACAGAGTATTGCATATTTTATTTGACAGCGTTTTTTTGTTGAGGTTCTTTGTTCAATTTTTAAATAAATATAAGTTGAGGGGTATTAGTCCTAATTTTGTACATAAAGACATCCTATGTTTCTGTATTTAATCAAATTTCTCTTAGAATTACTATACATAGTCTGAGTCGGATAGTGTAGAAAAATAGAGGAGTTGGAGTTGGTCAAAGGTTTGGTGTACCATCTCCATACTGTGTTGGATCCAGCAGTTGCTGTAGGTCCCCGAAGACTTCTTTTTTGAAGTTCAGGTCGGCCTTTATGGGGGGACATCCTATACGATCTGGTCCATCTGGCTTCTTGCTCAGTGGCGGCGTTAAGGATCGCTGTTGGTTGTGACTTCTTCACTGGGTACAGATGCAGCTTCCAAGAAAATTTTGAGTCAGCTTACCTTTAGGTGGCTCTTTCTCTTTGGTGATGACTTGGAGAAGTTGATGTAGGATATGGGGGATGTGTGGCTCCTCATCTCCCTGAGCTGCAGCAAGGGTGCACAGCAATCCTCAGGCTGAAGGGGGTGGGTTACTTCAGGTCTGCTCGGTGCTCTTCGGCCAGGCAGGGCCTACCCATTGACTGTGCACCAGGTCCTTCATTGTTTCTGGTGGGAGGCAGGCTGTCTCTCTTCCACTACGAGTGGGTCCGCATTACTTCAGGTCAGTGGGATCTGGCGGAAGTCAAGAGTGGGTACTCTCTGAAGTTCGCCCATCTGGTTCTGGACTCCTTCATGACCTCCCTGCGGCTTGTCTCTAAAGCACCAGGCTATCATTATTACCCTTCAGCATCTCTGTGATATGAGATCGATGGAACCTGTTCCTCTGGCGGAGCACAGCCTGGATAGGTACTCCATCTGTTTTATGGTCCTGAAGAAAGGTGGACCTAAAAGGGGTCAACACAATTTCAGATGGAAGGTCTTCGCTTGGTTATCGCGTTGTTACAGCCAGGTGAGTTTTTGACTACCCTGGACCTCATGGAGTCTTATCTCCTCATTCCCATTGTGGTTCATCACAGAAGATATCTACACTTCTGTATGCTGGGGTTGCATTTTCAGTTTTGGGCCTTGCTTTTTGGCCTGGCTATGTTGCCACACACACTGTCCAAAGTGATGCTGCTGGTGGCGGCTGTGCATATTGGGTACCAGGGAGTTTGGGTTTACCTGGATGCCTGGCTGAATGGATTCAGTGGTGGAGGACAGTCAGGCCAGTGCTCATTTCATCTCTCTTGGAGTCTCTGGTCTGGGTTGTGAATCGATCCAAGAGCCATCTTGCACCATCTCAGGTTCTGGACTACCTGGGAGTCCACTTCAACATGAGCCAAGAGATGGGTTTCCTTCCAGAGGAGCAGGCAGAGGTGCTGCAGGTGCATGGACGCAAGTTGTTCGAGCTTCCACAGCCTAGAACTCTTTGCAACTCCTGGTGGTGGCATAGGCAAGGGTTCACATGTGCCCTCTCCTGTTGTCCCAGTGGGTGCTGGTCTCTTAGGACTTCCATCATTTTCTTCCACTCACACCCAGGGCGAGGATGAGTCTGTCTTGGTGGCACAGTCCGATGAACCTTTCAAGAGGGGTTCTTCTGGATCCTCCTCAGTGGGTGCTGGTCACTATGGATGTGAGTATCCTCGGTTGGGGAGCTCACTGTCTTGGGCATATGGCACAGGGCACATGGTCAAGCCAGGAGGCATCCTGGTCCATCAACTGCCTGGAGACCTGGGAAGTTCATCTTGCTCTGTAGGAGTTTCAGTTGCTCTTGAAAGGGAATGTGGTCAGAGTGATGTCAGATAATGCTACCATGGTGGCGTATATCAACAAGCAGGGTGGAACCAGGAGTCTGGCAATGGCCCTGGAGGTGGCAAATCTGTCGGTGGATGGAGACGCATCTGCAGGTTCTCTTAGCAGTCCATATTGTGGGCGATCACAATGTGCAGGTGGACTTTCCCAGTCGCTCTCTCCTGGATCTGGGAGAGTGAAAGCTGGGGCTTCAGGCCTTTCCAGTTCATTGTGGACCACTGGGGGAGTCCTCAGTTTGACTTGATGGCGTTCAGAGCCAGTATGAAGACGGAGAGCTTTTTCAGTTGCTGGAGTACCTGCTTCTCAGGGGATAAATGTCCTGGTACAGCGTTGGCCGGTAGTGGAGCCTCTCTATATCCTTCCTCCATGGCCTCTCATTAGCTTCTTGTCGCTCAGGATTGCATGTCATCCTTATGTGGTCTTGCTGGTGGCATCAGATTGGCCTTACAGACCTTGGTATGCAGATGTCCGGTGTCTGCTAGTGGAGGATCTGCTTTCGCTGCCCAAGGGTCGGGGTCTGCTTCAGCAAGGGCTGGTAGAGATGAAAGATCCAGATCCATTTTGGTTTACAGTATGGCCATTGAGAGGCGACAATTAGAGAAGCACAGGTTTTGCCCTGCAGTGACGTCTACCCTGCTTAACTCCAGGAAGCCCTCTACTTCCCTGGCTAATGTTGGGATCTGGCATGTGCTTATATCCTGATATGTGGGGAACAGTTTCTATCTCCCTGCAGCAGGGCCTGAAACAGGAGCTGGCCATGAGCTCCCTGAGGGTCCAGGTGGCTGCGTTGTCCAGCTTTCAGGGAAAGGTGAAGGGCATCTCTCTGGCTTTGCATAGAGAGGTACCTTGGTTTCTGAAGGGGGCAGCATATTTGCACCCCTCCCCCTTGTCCTTCCTTTTCTTCTTGGGACCTCAATCTGGTCTTCTGGGAACTGTCCAAGGCTCCATTCGAGTCCCTGCGCTTGGCTTCCATCAAAAATGTTACCCTCAAGATGGCATTTTTGGTGGCCATCACCTCTGCTAGGAGGGTTTCAGAATTGCAGGCCCTCTTATGTTGAGATCCCTATATTTCTTTCCAGGAGGATTCGGTTTCCTTGCACATGGTACCATTCTTTCTTCCGTGGGTGCTGTCTCTTTTCCATGTGAACCGGGAAGATTTTTTGCCCTTTAGGGTGCAGGGATCATCGCAAGAGAATTGAAGACTTCACAAGCTGGAAGTCTGGAGAATGCTGCTCTGGTATCTCAAGGAGATGAACAAGTTTCATCTCTTGGACCACCTCTTTGTAGTTTTCCATGGCCCTCGGAAGGACTAGGCGGCCTCAAAGGCCTCCATTGCAAGGTGAATTTAGGTGGCTATTGAGTCCGCTTACATCAGCAAAAATTGACGCCACAGAGGCTCAAAGCCCATGCTATTAGGGCTCAGGCTGCTTCCTGGGAGGAGGCCTGGGTGGTATCCCCTGAGGAGATCGGCAGGGCAGTGACTTTGTCGCAGCTTCATTCCTTTTGTTAAGCACTGGATATGCTGACCAGAGCCCGCTCGGACTTTGGCAGAGCTGTCATTTGGAGGGCCTCATCTTCCCCCACTCAGCAGATCTGATTTGGTACATTTGATTGGTTCAGAACAGTGGAGCTGATGCTCAGAAAGTAGTGACATTGTTCTGAAGTCCTGCCCTTGGTAGATCTCGGCCCTGGGTTCTGGGTGTGCTGTCTGCTTCCTTTTCAGTGCTTAAAAAAAAAAAAAGAAAAGAAAAAGATTGGCAGCCATAGAGGTTCCTATGATATGGCTATATCCTGGTATATGCAGGGTAACGATTATCACTCTGTGATATTTTGCTCTGTTGATTATCATTGCAGCTGCAGTGGTTAATGGGGCATGGGTGCGTTACAAGGACACTGCTGCTTGGGCAGATGCATACTGGATTGTTCCATGGAGCACTTCTGGTTATGCTGTTTATGTCACTGGCAGAGTTCAGTTTTCTCTACCTCCACCTGCTGGTAAGAAGGAATAGCACCCATTAGTTCAGAACAGTGTTACTGACTAAAGAAAAGAAAATGATCAGATAAGACATAATTTCTCCATCTGTATTGTGCAGATTAGTGTCTATATGCTGATATCCAGTTTTCTACCTGTATAAGATTGGAGGAGAATCCTTGATTCTGCCTTTTCTTTCTGTCCACAAATGGAAGGGGTCTTTTTTTTCTTTTTAATGTTACATATGTTGCAATGACTTAAACAGTTTTTTTTTAATTCTAGACTTTTAAAGCTTGTGCAGGATGCAGTTGCAGTTGCCTGATTCTGATTTGAACATACCTCACATTGACTGCCAATTGTTTGGCAGGTTAATTCAAGATTCTCACTTTAATCTATAAAACTTTGAGTGACTATAAATTAATCTATAAAACTTTGAGTGATGAAACACTAATGGGCCATTTGTGCAGTGCTAAACATGTAATATCTTTTTTACCAGCTTAGATGTGTAAGACAAAATCTACTTGATATTGCTTCAGAGCAGCAACTGCATTTGTGAGACACAGGCAAAATCTTTTGCTGTTTGAGACCTGCCCTTGTGGAATGTACTTTCTCCAGTCCTGAAGCTGAATCTGTAGAAAACATCTAAAAGCCTTGATGTTTAGACAAGCCTTTGAATGGTTGAACTTAAAACAAGGCTCTGCTGGATTCGTGCAGATAATGGCTGTTTGTATGTGCTTCTGGATTGTCTGCATTTAAGGGCGGGATTAAGTATAATTTAGGCAGGCTTTATTTATTTATTTTTGCTGCTGAAGATGTTGTGATTATATTTGTAATTATGTTGCTCTGATTTTTGTTTGTTTGTTATGCATATTAGTTGAGAACTCCTTGTAGATCAGGTTAGAAATATATTTTTTAATAAAAATAAAACTGCCTCGTTGATTATTTTACTTTAAAAACTATGGAGGTTTCTCTGACTGCAACTGGAGAAAATTTCAAATTTATTCCAAAATCATGGCCTATATTAGAGAATGGCAAGAAGGAAGTTACTGCTGAAGATAGTTATATGATATATGGCACAGCAATTGCTAGGAAACACTTAAGAAAAAACTGCATGCATGTGGGAGAAGGGTTTTGTGATTTGAGACCAATGTGAAACTTTTTGGTGGTGTTGGTAAGCAATGTGTGTGGTGGGAAACAAAACAAAGCACATTGCCCATCTAACACTATCCCTAACATAAAGCATAGTGGTATAAAACTGTTAATTAAAAAAAAAAACACTAGCCCGTGCTAAACTTTTAACAATTGTTTATTAATATATTGATATGAGGGCATACAAGTCTTAATGTGGAAAAATGACAAAGCAGATCGATATAAGACAAACAATAGCGCTATCGGAGTGAAGAGAGTGTTTGAACGGCGTTCATTTTTTTGTTTATTGCATTTGTATCCCACATTTTCCCACCTATTTGCAGACTCAATGTGGCTTACAGATATCTGTTATGGCATTGCCATTCCAGGGAGTCAGATACAATTGGTGTTGTAAAGAGAATGAGAATGGGAAAGAAGTTTTAAGAGAATCGGTATTGAGAGATGATTTTCAGACTAATGAGGATTGACGTGGTAGTGAGGTTAAGCTATGGGTCATCTTTGTAGGCTTTGTTGAAGAGATACGTCTTCAGGGATTTACGAAAGTTAGGTAGGTCCTCGATTGTTTTCAGGTCAGCTGGTAGTGCGTTCCATAACTGCGTGCTCATGTAAGAGAAGGAGGTCGCATAAGCTTGTATTTTAGTCCTTTACAGCTGGGGAAGTGTAGATTCAGAAATTTTCGGGATGATCTTTTGGCATTTCTGGGGGGGTAGGTCCACAAGGTTTAGCATGTAAGTTGGGGCGTCTCCGTGGATGATTTTGTGTACAATCATGCAGATCTTGAACGCGGTACGTTCCTTAAGTGGGAGCCAATGAAGTTTCTCTCTTAAGGATTTTGCACTTTCAAATTTTGGTTTTCCAAATATGAGTCTGGCGGCGGTATTCTGGGCTGTTTGGAGTTTCTTGATGGTTTGTTCTTTGCAGCCAGCGTACAGTGTGTTGCAGTAGTCCAGGTGACTTAATACCATTGACTGTATCAGGATCTGGAAGATGGATCTAGGGAAGAAGGGTTTTACTCTTTTGAGTTTCCACATGAAGTGGAACATTTTTTTCATTGTGTTCTTCACATGGGTTTCGAGTATGAGGTTTCGATCAATGGTAACTCCAAGAATTTTCAGATTATTTGAGATGGGAAGAGAAAGGTTTGGTGTAGTTATAGTGGTGAGGTGAGTACAAGACATTGTGTTTTTTCTGCATTAAGTTTTAACTGGAATGCATCCGCCCAGGAGTGCATGATTTGGAGGCTTTGGTTGATCTCGTTGGAGATTTCATTTAGGTCATGTTTAAACGGGATGTAAATCGTGACATCATCTACATATATGTAGGGGTTAAGGTTTTGATTAGCTAGTAGTTTAGCTAAGGGTATCATCATCAGGTTGAAGAGGGTTGGTGAGAGGGGGGATCCTTGGGGGACTCCACATTTGGGTGTCCATGGGGCTGATATTTCTGCGTTCGTTTTTACTTGGTATGATCTTGTAGTCAGGAATCCTTTGAACCAACTAAGAACTTTACCGACTCCGAAGTATTCTAGTATATGTAATAGTATTCCATGATTGACCATGTCAAAAGCACTAGACATGTCGCATTGTAGGAGGAGTATGTTGTTTCCAGTTGGGATTGTTTGCTTAAATGAATTTATTACAGACACTAGTACAGTTTCCGTGCTGTGGTTCGACCAAAATCCTGATTGAGACTCGTGCAGAATTGAGTGTCTCTCTGGATAGTCGGTGAGTTGCTTCGTCACTATACCCTCCATGATTTTAGTTATGAGTGGAATAGATGCTACTGGGCGATAGTTGGTTAGGTCCATTGTATTTTTCTTAGCGTCTTTAGGTAGAGGGGTAAGTAGAATGTTTCCTTTATCCTTGGGGAATAGGCCATTTTATAGCATATAGTTTAGGTGATTCGTGAGGTCTGTTGTGAGTTGTTGAGGGTCGGATCTAACGAGGCTGGTAGGGCACTCCTTTTCGTTTATTCAATTGAGCTGTTTTTTTTCAATATATTTTAGAAGACCAATGGTTGCAGTTTTCAGCAATACATATTCACCATATTTTGGCAGTAAAAGATCATTGTGTAGCCCCTGAAGCAGCCCTGTTGGGCGAAACACGGCCTGTGTCGGGCTGATCTGTACATTAGATTTACAATAATAAATATCGATCTGCTTTGTCATTTTTCCACCTTGGAGTTTGCAGATCATCGCCCGTTTATACAAGCCTTAATAGCAGACAAGGTATGTTCTAACTTCTAGACATAGGCCAGCTCCTTATATAGGGAATTTGGTATCTTGAACACAAAAAAATCAAACAAATACATAAAAAGATTCATTATCACAGGATTATAATTTATTTTTACTAATAACTATATACATATGATTTATAGCCTCTGGGATAGACTCCTTCACCCCTTTCACATCAGATTACCCATTATATATTGGAGTTATAAATTGTTCACAAGTCAAGATACATATTACTTACAATGTTTTCCTTTCCTAAAGGTCTCTATGTCAAATAACAATATATGCTGCTAGTCATGTTTATGATGGTGAGATAACGCACATTCAGGAAAGGGTCATTTCCTTGTCATCAAGCAGATGAAGCCATTATGTATGGATTGTGTCCATCAAGCAGCAGGGGGAGATAGAGAGCACTCAACTTTTCACAGTGCCTCATGGCCAGCTAGCTCCACTGCGTCTTCAGTATTCTCTATCTCCCCAAGCAGGGTAGAATGGGGCAAGCCAGTGATGGATCTTATGGCGACCAGTTCCAATGCCAAAGTCCCGTGCTTCTTCAGCAAACGGAGGGATCCTCGCTCTGCCGGGTTGGATGCCTTGGCTCAACGCTGGCCCCTGGGCTTGCTGTATGTCTTCCCTCTGTGGCCCTTGATAGGGCGAGTGCTCCTGCGGATTCAGCTGCATCCAGGAGAAGTGGTGCTCATCGCCCTGGATTGGCCCAGGAGGCCTTGGTATGCGGACCTCCGACAGATGCTGTTGGAGGCGCCATTTCCGTTACCTCTGGTTCCGCACCTGTTGTCACAGGGTCTGGTGGCCATGGAGGACGCCTGCTGCTTTGGTCTTATGGCATGGCGATTGAGAGGGCACAATTGAGAGACAAAAGCTACTCAAATAAGGTAATTTCCACTCTCCTGCAGGCCCGTAAGCACTCCACTTCCGTGGCTTATGCCAGGATTTGGCGCCATTTTGAAGTCTGGTGTGTTTCAAGAGCGCTTTCTCCGTTGCGGGCTCCTGTCTCGACGATTCTGGACTTTTTGCAGGATGGTGTACACAAAGGCTTGGCCTATAATTCCCTGCGGGTGCAAGTGGCAGCATTGGCCTCCCTGCGTGGCAAGGTTGAAGGCGTGTCCTTAGCTGCTCATCCAGATGTGGCACGGTTTCTTAGAGGGGTGCCTCGGCTCCGTCCTCCCATTCGGGCACCTTGTCCAGCTTGGAACCTGGGGTTAGTATTGAAGGCCCTTCAGGGGGCTCCCTTTGAACCGCTTCGGCGTGCTTCAGAGAAAGATTTGACACTGAAGGCTGTCTTTTTAGTGGCCATTACTTCGGCGAGACGGGTGTCAGAGCTCCAGGTGCTGTCCTGTGGAGACCCTTTTCTGCAATTCTCAGAATCAGGGGTCACGGTCCGGACCGTGCCTTCTTTCATGCCTATGGTGGTTTCAGCGTTTCACCTAAACCAGCCTGTTTTTCTTCCCTCCTTTGTTGAGGTGGAGTTTCCAGATTCATTTGGGCAGTTGCACCTTTTGGATGTGCGCAGGACTCTGTTGCAGTATCTGCGAATTACGAATTACCTCTGGAGGCATATTTTCAAAGCACTTAGCCTTCCAAAGTTCCATAGAAACCTATTGAACTTTGGAAGGCTAAGTGCTTTGAAAATATGCCTCTTCATCATCTTTTTGTGCTGTTTGCAGGTCCTCGCAGAGGGTCTTCAGCATCTAAAGCCACTATTGCCGTTGGCTCAAAGAAGCTATCTTTTCAGCATATCTGCTGTCTGGCCAGGCTCCGCCTGAAGCCTTTAAGGCACATTCCACAAGAGCGATTTCCTCTTCCTGGGCGGAAACTGGAGCACTATCTCTTCATGAGATTTGCAGTGCTGCAACATGGGCTTCTAAGCTCTCTTTTGCCCGACATTACAGGCTGGATGTGGCTGCCAGGAGGGATGCGCGTTTTGGAGCACAGGTGCTAGCGCGTGGTGTGGCTTGTTCCCACCCTATTTAGGGATTGCTTTGTTACATCCCATACGTAATGGCTTCATCTGCTTGATGACAAGGAAGGGAAAATTAGGTTCTTACCATGATAATTTTCTTTCCTTTAGTCATAGCAGATGAAGCCATGAGCCCTCCCTGTATGATTGTCTGTATTACAGTGATTCTGATTTTAGGTGCTGTTCTTGTTTCCTGAAGTTATATTCCTTCCTTGGGGAGTCGGAAAACAGTCTTCAGGATTCTTGTTACAGTTATAGGAGGATGAGTTCATTCCCTCCAGTTCATGTTTTGGGAGGATGAGTTTATTCCCTCCAGGAGGATGCAAGTATTCCCTCCGTTTATACAAAGTGGAGGACGAGTTTATTCCCTCCAGGAGGATGAGTTTATTCCCTCCTTTTTTGAGTTCATGCCCTTGTTAAGGGGCCATCGTTCGCTGTGAGGAAAGTTCATGTTATTCCCATTGCGGTTTGCCATACTGCTTTGGAAGCTTCAAATACTGAAGAGGCAGTGGAGCTAGCTGGCCATGAGGCACTGTGAAAAATTGAGTGCTCTCTATCTCCCCCTGCTGGTTGATGGACACAACCCATACGTAATGGCTTCATCTGCTATGGCTAAAGGAAAGAAAATTATCATGGTAAGAACCTAATTTTCCCATATAGGTTAGTTAGTGGCTCATTCTAGTCTAATAACTGGAGCTATATTAAGTACATTTCTGAGGTAGAATTTTTTTCTATAGTCTTCCCCCCTCTAGTCCGTACTCTTGCTGAAGAGTTATGGACCCAGTAAATTTGCCAACCTCAAATTCAGCATCAACAGCTAGTTCTGGTAATATCATATTAGCTAACTGCACTGGGGTGTCATTGGAGATATTGTGGCTAGGACACTGGCATAAAACACAAAGGATAATAATTCAAATTATGACCACCTGTATTTGAACTATTTTCTTTTCCTGCGTTTTCTTATATAACGGGCAAATACATTTAAGATTTCATCCTGTCAAGGGCTTACCACTCCACAGGTAATCAATAAATAGAACCTTCACTTATTCAGGAAAGGACTCTGTCCTTAAGTTCACCTAAGAAAGACTTTGCCAAGTGCAGGCTGGGTTTTCTTCAGACATCTTCAACCGTTCCCATATATAGAAGTATTGAGAATTTGGGTTACCATGCTGTAATCCGTCATGCTTTAAAGTTCAGCGTTCCAAAAGCACCCTTAGACATACTGGTAGGCTCTTGGAAAACAGGAGGCATAGGGCTCCCAGATATTAAAAAATACAACCAAGCGTGTTTGTTGAGGCATCTGGGGGACTGGTTTTATTAGATAAACAAGACTTCACCCCGTGGAAATTGGAACAGGTTTTTTTCTTGCCATTTCACCCACATTATTTACTTCACGAGGCAAAGAATAAATTGCCAAATAAATTTAAGGGAAGCTTGTTATTGGAACCAGTGCGGGCGATCTGGCGAGATCTTAACAGCTATTGGGGGCTGGAAGGGGATATATCGGATATATTGCCGCTACAAGGTAACCCAAACTTCTCACCTGGGTCAGAAAACAGGGTGTTTCGAAGGTGGGCCTCACAGGGGATTACGAGGTTGGAACACGTATTGGGGACCAGAGGAGGTCTGTTAAATTTGGGCGCACTGGGGTTTGGTTTCACTATTAGCCACACATTCACTCATCAGCAATTAGCTCATTATATTAGATCCCTAAATATTGAAAAGCTTACTAGTGGACATGGGAAGAAAATCAGGGAATTTTTCAAGACAGTACCTGGGGAGCGGCTCACAATATCGGAACTGCTCAAGGCTCTATGGGCGATGGGTCCACAGAAAAAGACTGAAGCAATTACCGCACGTTGGGCACGAGATATGCAGAAGCCCAGCTTAGCGCTGGATTATAGAAAGTTGGCATCTCGTATAAGATCTCGATCAATGCGACACTACGGGAATGTCAATATCGAATCTTACATCGAGCATACATGACTAAACTACAGGTATTTAAGATGGGGGGAGTGCCGGACCCACTATGTTCTAAGTGCCGGCAACGAGAAAGTACACTTTATCATTGCCTGTGGGAATGCCCCGGGGTGCAAAGGTTCTGGCACAACATAATACAATATTTGGAGGGCTTAGTGGGATCTCGGATGAATTATTCCTTTATGGGGATTATCCTTGATAAACACGAGCTCTTTGTCCTCCAACGAGGAAGTCAGAAGACACTGGTCCGCAAAGCCTGCCTTCTGGGGAAAAAATTGATTATGACTGGGTGGTTGAGTGTGGACCCACCAGAGTTCTGGCATTGGAGAAACAGAGCTATTATTGCATGAACGTAGGGCGGTGGGAATTTCCCCGAAGAAGAGAACACAGTTCCTGAAGATTTGGAGACCTTACATCCAGTCCCTGGCGCCGCGTGCGCGAAGCTTAATATTGAATAGCTTATAAAAAAGTTTTTGTTTTTTTGTTTGTTTTTCAAGTTCTACTTTAAGGGGATTTAGTTTATTATATGAAGTATGGGGGCCTATCGGGAACAGAGGGACTCACTCAAAGGGTGACGCAGACGAGCGGGGGGTGAGCAGAGAAAGCCGCTCCCCGTTTCGGTTGCAGATCCTTGTTCCATGGTACCCTATCAACAGTCCTAAATGGAAAGGGACCGTAGTTAACATAGAATATGATATCATGGATAGCAGGGTTACCCTGGAAAGTCTGAACGAACAATGGTAGAGTGAACACTTATTATGATTAAAAGGGTAGAGGGAGGTGGGAGGGCGGGGTACGGAGTCTAGATGTTAAGACATGGTACATAAAGGTCAGTGGGTTGTCCGAAGGTGGGGGGAGGAGGGGGATGGGAGGAGGATGGGGGGAGGGTGGGAGAAATTGATAAACTATTGATGATGGTAATTTAGATGTCTGTATATAAGTACAATGTGATGTTTCGATGAAACATGTTAAATTCTATGATTCTGTTAAGCATCGTATCATCAATAAAAACCGTTAAAACATAAAGTTCAGCGTTCCATTCCCTAATCCAGAAACGTCCACTTTTGGATGAGGAAAATGGTTAATCTTTACTCATGCAATAGCATCTGTTGAATTAGCTATGGTCCCATTTCACATCAGCAGGTGTTACCTTCTTTTTATTCACTGCACTTGTGTCAGGTCTCACTTCAGCTATACAGCATGGAGAACAAGGAGAGATTTAGATTTGTTATATAACCCACCCTTACCCAGGGCGAGATGCAATAAGGAACAGGCATAAGAGTCAAGACAGGATGGAAATATACCGTTCCCTAAAATTGCATCCATTTAAAACACATATCTTTCAATTGGCCTGTCTCTTTCTTTTACATTTCACAAACTTTAGTAATAGTTCTAGCAATATATACAAGACTATTCCCTTTCTCAGCATTAAGTATAAACTTCTGATGCAATAAGAGTAAGTAGCAAGGTAGTAAAAGTCCTTAGTTTTAAGATAAACATACTAAAAAACTTTTTCCATAGCATCCCACAGATCAATCCAGAGACTTGTGGGTTGTGTCCCTCTACCAGCAGGTGGAGATAGAGAGAACCTCCGAGGTTTGCTATATGTGGACCTGTGCAGCCAAGTAAACCTCAGAATTCTCTCTGTCTAGCAGATGGAGGGACAACTCTGTGCAGCTCTGTTTTGATTTGGCTACTGGTGTCCTTTGGGCCTAGTTTAGCACAGACAGGGGTTGAGTGGCTGTTTGCAGCTTGTGGTGTACACCTAGTGGTGCCAGGTCCCTCCCGGTCTCCCCTTACCTTTCCTCCATCGCCCGGGGCTGTTGGCCTGATCGGGTGTTTCCTTTCTTTCCTAAAAAAAAGAAAAAAAGGTAAGCGTCTCTTTAGGAGACTTTGTTTTTGTTTAATCATACTGAGGAACTAGACGGTCTGCTGAGTCAGTTTTAGGGCAGGCGTTTGTGGAGCATGTCAGTGCCTTCTGAGGCGGCTAAGCACTGCTCCCGGTGTTGTGGGGGCCGGGGAGAAGCGTCAGGGGAGTGTGAGTCCTGCCGCCGTCAGCCCGCAGTGGATGTTCAGCACAGTGGGGGTTCCTCTCAAGCGTCCGGTGAGTCGGAAGTGCAGGGGATAGTTTTGGTGGTTTCCTCGCGGCAGTTAGTGCAGCATGCGTCGGCGGGTGCCATTTTTTTCCTTTCAGGCGCGACCCGCTCCGCACGTGGTGGTAGATAGGCAAGAGGCGCAGTGTGCTTCTGTGGCACAGGCTCCGATGGAGGGAAGCAATGTAGAGGGAGGTGGGGAGTCCCTTTCAGTTCCTTTTTCCCCGGATTTTGTTTTATTAATGCACAATGCTTTTCTTCTGAAGAAGTCAGGAGCTTCTCTTCAGGCAGCCCCTCAGCAAACTTCGGTTGCGGCTGCCTCTCAGTCTTTCCTGCCAAAACGTCCCCGGGTGGAGATTTTGGATCCCGAGGATCTATCTGAGACAGATGGCCCGGTTTTGTCTCCGGGCTTTCCCTCAGAATCATTGGATTTGGCAGATGAGGTCACCCTGCCCTCTGAGGAGGTGGATGATCCGACGGCTGCTCGCCTTTTTCGCAGGGAAGAGCTTCCCTCCCTGATTGTTTGGGCTTTTTAGGTTTTGGCCATTTCACACCCTGAATCGTCAGGGGGAACGGGTTCAGTGCCCTCCATTATTTCTGGCACCAAATGCCCACCTCGTTCCTTTCATATGCATGAGGCCATGAAGATCCTTATTTCGGCACAGTGGGCTACGCCGGACAGTGGGCTTAAGGTTGCTAGAGCTATGTCGCATTTTTATGTGCTGCCTGCTACTGACTTAGACTTGCTGAAGGTCCCTATGGTGGATTCATTAATCACAGCGGTCACTAAGAAAACCACTCTCCTTGTGGAGGGTGTCACGGCACTGAAGGACCCTCAGGATCCTAAGTTGGAGACTTGTTTGAAGCTGTCCTTTGAAGTAGTGGCCCTTTCCCTGCAGGCCTCTGTTTGTGGCTCCTATGCGGCGTGGGCATGCTTATCGTGGGTACAAAAAGCCTCCTCTCCGGAAGAACTCGTGGCTGTTTTGCCATTCTTAGAGTCCGGTTTAGCCTTCCTTGCGGATCTTCTTTATGATCTTTTGAGGGCTTCGGCGAAGGAGGTTTTCCTAGCGGTCACAGCACGCCGCTGGCTGTGGTTGCGGTATTGGGCTGCAGACGTGGCCTCTAAGGTACGATTAGCAAGGCTTCCTTTTAGGGGAAAGCTTTTGTTTGGGACAGACCTAGAACAGATTGTGAAGGACCTGGGTGACTCTATGGGCCAGCGCCTCCCGGAGGACAGGTCCAAGTTTCTGTTATCGGCGGGACCTAGACCTTCGATCAGATAGCGGCCTGTTGGTGATGGATTTAATGGCCACCACATTCAATGCGAAGGTTCACCGTTTCTTCAGCAGGGGAAGGAGCTGGGCTCAGAAGGCATCGATGCTCTTCTACAACCTTGGCCAATGGTGGGCAGGTTACTGACTCGCATTGCCAGTCATCCCGGTCGAGTGATCCCGGTGGCACCGGATTGGCCCAGACGTCCCTGGTATGCAGATATGGTCAGGCTCCTGTTCGACAGTCCTCTCCAGCTCCAGGCGCAGGACGGTCTGTTGCTGCAGGGACCAGTCATGATGGAGGATCCCTCCCCCTTTGGTCTTATGGCCTGGCCCTTGAAAGGGCGAAGTTGAGAAGGAAAGGCTATCCGGACGGTTAACGTTACGATGCTGCAGGCTCGGAAAAGATCCACCTCGATAGCTTATTCTAGGGTATGGTGTATTTTCGATTCGTGGTGTGCGAGTTCAGGATTGTCAGCGGCTTCGGTATCGGTTATACTCGCGTTTCTTCAGGAGGGTGTACAGGAATCTGTCTCGTTCAGTTCTCTTAAGGCAGCTTTGGCATGCTTTAGAGGCCGGCTTCAGGGGGCGTCCATCGCCTCCCACCCGGATGTGGTTCGTTTGTTTGAGGGGCATAAATTGGTTGCGTCCTCCGCACGTGCCAGTTCTGCCATCCTGGAACCTTAATCTAGTTCTCAAAACGTTTCAGCGTCCTCCTTTTGAACCCTTATCGGGGATTAGGGTTAAGGATCTCACCTTGAAGGCGATTTTCCTAGTAGCCATTACTTCTGCTCGGAGAATTTCAGAGTTGCAGGCTCTTTCTTGCAGAGACCCCTTCCTGCGTTTTACGGAGGCGGGGGTTTTTATTAGCATGGTTCCTTCGTTTTTGCCCAAAGTGGTTTCTCGTTTCCACTTGGGGCAGTCCCTGCATTTGCCGGCTTTTCGCCGGGAAGATTACCCCGAGCAATTCCGGGCTCTTCGCTGCCTTTGACATGAGATGTGCTCTTCTTAGGTATTTGGAGGTGACCAATGAATTTTGTCTTTCGAACCATCTCTTCGTCCTTTCTGGAGGCAGTATGAAGGGTCATATAGATTCCAAGGCCACCATAGCCCGTTGGGTGCGGGAGGCCATCACTTTGGCCAACGTGGCTTTGGGTAAGCAAGCCCCTGCACAAATTTGTGCTCACTCTACGTGAGCTCAGGCTTCCTCCTGTGCAGAGTTCCGTTTGGTTTCTCTGGAAGATATCTGCATTGCTGCTACATGGGCTTTGGTCTATACGTTCACTCGTCATTATCGGGTAGATGTGGCAGCTTGGCAAGTTGCGATGTTTGGCTCGTTGGTGATTTGTGCCGGGTTGGGGGTGTCCTGCCCTACTTGAGGACTGCTTGGATACATCCCACAGGTCTCTGGCTTGATCTGTGGGATGCTATGGAAGGAAAAATTAATTCTTACCTGATAATTTTCTTTCCATTAGTCCCAACAGATCAATCCAGAGGCCCTCCCCCCCCTGGATTTACTGTCTGCGGTTTTGTTTCGGTTGGTTAGTTTTTCGGATTTCATTGTTCTCATTGTTCCTTCGTTTGATTAAATAATAAAAAGAAATAAAATTAGAAGTGGTGGAAGTATGTTGGGCATTTGGTCTGGCAATGTCACGAGAGTTTTCTATTGTTTCAATTCCACTGCTTTGGTATCATTCATACCAGGTCCACATATAGCAAACCTCGGAGGTTCTCTCTATCTCCACCTGCTGGTAGAGGGACACAACCCACAAGTCTCTGGATTGATCTGTTGGGACTAATGGAAAGAAAGTTTATCAGGTAAGGATTAATTTTTCCTTACTGCTCAGTCTCTTAAACACTTTTTACTGTTCAGTCTCGTAAACACTAAATCTCATCTGCTATTGAGGTTGCTTGCCTACAGATGCAACCAACACTTGGTTGCATTTGTAGACAAGCAATCTCAATGGGAGATGAGTGTGCAGCAGTCATTCCGTTTCCTCTGGTAACAATTGTGAATGGAAGGCTTCAGCAAATGTTAAATGAAGGCTCTGTAACCTGCAATGTAGCTCAAAACAGATGATCTGTTAAACTGTCATCATAGCTTGCAATGATCCCTCCATACCATCAGGGGTGTCGACCCTATTGCAGATTTTGTATTATGCAGAAAGGCAAATCTTACCAGACAGTCTTCCACAATATCACTTACAAAAATGTTTAAAAGAATTGGCTCGAGAATTAGTCCTTGTAGCACACCAGTGATACCATCTCTTTCCTTGGAGTGAGTTGCATTTACCACTGCCCTTTGCCAGCTTCCATTCAACCAGTTTCTAACCCAGTCAGTTACTTTAGGGTCCTTACCGAGGGCACAGTTTATTTATGTTACTTATGTGGAACTGAGTCAAAGGCTTTGCTTAAAATGTAAGTACACCATATCTAGTACTCTCCATCAGCTGGTCACCCAGTCAAAGTAATTGATCAGATTGATCTGACAAAATCTACCTTTAGTAAAACCATGTTGCCTTGGGTCTTACAATCCATTTGATTCCAGAAACCTGACTTTCCTCTGTTTTAGAAGCGTTTCCATTAATTTACTCACCACAGAGGTCAGACTGACAGGCCAAATATTGGGTCAAAGGATGTGAAGATTTTACTCAGTCAAAAAGTTTGGTTTCTTAAATTGTTAGTTGGGCCTGATGCCCTTCTATAAGGAGGCACACCCTTAGGTGGTCATTCGCCAAAGAACCCTTTGTATGGACCAGGAGTGGTTGGCTTGTTCTAATATTTTGGTTGATCAGTATGGAAAAGAGAAGAAATATCTCAGCTGTGGTGTAGTAGGATTATATCTCAATTGTGCTGGGGTACAGTTATAATAGTCCACTGTGTTTCCTTTCTAGTGTTTGGCTAAGAGAATTACACTTGTGTATATTATATAAGACTCCATCTGATCATTTAATGAGGATATCTCAATACTTTTGATTATTGCATATTGAGGCATATTTTCAAAGCACTTTGGGAGGCTAAGTTCCATAGGTTTCTATGGAACTTTGGGAGGCTAAGTGCTTTGAAAATGAGCCTCTATGGGGCTCATTTTCAAAGCACTTAGACTTACAAAATTCCATAGTTTATTTTGTAACTTTGTAGGTCTAAGTGCTTTGAAAATACACCTCCAAATGACCTGATAAGTGAAATACAAGTTGATATTTTCTGTGTGACTGAATTGTGTTTATCGTCAAGTGATAAGGTTATAGTATTTTGTCCCAATTGTGTCCTCCAGGTTGCACAGTTGAGCAGCAGTCTAGAATGCATGGTCAAAGGGGTAGTGTAATTGTTCTAAAGCTTTTACGTGTATTCCACGTACAGCTTCTGCTTTTTTTTTTTTTTAATAACTTGTGGCATTTTAGTTTAATGCCCATCTGTGGAGTTGGCAGATACAGTGTATTTAGTTGAAGTTTTGTGTGCTTTGAAATTGTAGAAAATATAGAGTTGTGGTTCCTTTATACCTGTGTGTTGATAACAGGACTATGAAGCCTCTAGGTCTAACTTGGTGCACATCTCTAAGCATCAGAAAGGGCACATACTTTGCCTGAAAACAGCACTAGTTTTAGGTATATAAGGATCTTTCTCGTTAGTAACAGGTCCTTTGGTCCAATCATAATTTGATTGAGTTCTAATGGCAGTTCTCAGAGGACAAGCAAGTCATAATAGTATTGCATGTGGGTGACATCATGCACGGAGCCTGGTGCAAAAAACGCTGCCTAGTGTAGATTCACTTTAAAAGTTTGAGGCAGTGCTCCCACTGTGCATGTGCAGGTTTCTTCCTGCCTAAGTCAGGCGCTTGGGACCATTTTTTCTTCCATGTCATCTAAAGTTCCTTGTGGCTTTAAGTGCTGTACCCGATGCAATAGGACCGTCTCTAGGGCTGACACTCATTTCTGGTGTATCCAGTGTTTGGGGCCAAAATACAGTTCTCTAAAATGTGTTCTTTGCTTGCGTATGTAGAAAAGAACCCAGAAATCCAAAGAAGCTCAAAAAGGGAAGATTGTTGGAGCCAGGTCCAAATTGTTGACATCGGCATTGGTATTGGCCTCGGTGTCTGCACCAGCATCGGTCCTAATGGTTACTGCCCATCTCAGATGCTGGGAGTGGACATGCATCAATTGGGTTTCTGCTTGCTTTGGTGCCGGCCACTCTACAGGACCCCTGGTAATGGTCAGCATTGGATCCAACACCAAGGAGGTATGTGGATTCAGTGTCATCCTCATTGGCACCGAGGGACGTTGATGCTTGACATCGGGCAAAATCCAAGAAGCACAAGCATTGATCCCCCTTATGCATGGTGCCAGGAGCTCCGGGACATTGAAGGCATCAATACCCGAGAAGCATCGGCACCAGGAAAAGCGCTCCTTCGCTATTGAGGAGGTGCCTTCGCACCAGTCTCCAGATAGTCGGGACCCAGTTTCTGACATGACTTAAACTCTGCAGGCTTGTGGACCCTGCTGGCAGTAGGCAGAGATTGCCACCATTTTTGCTCCTCTAAAACAATAGCAAACACTATTTGAAAACAGTAGCAAAAGATTATTAGAAATAACGGACTGCTTATGCATGGTCCATCTGTAAAAAGTCAAAAGCTGTTCCAGTTGGATAGGTGGTTCCTTAAAAGGTGGAGGTCAAAACATTTTTATTTTTATTTTTTTTACTTATTTGACAGCTTTTTAATGTATTCGAAAACTTCCCATATGTAGATATAATTATTATGAAATAAAAACAATATCACTAAAACAGCTTAAAATTTATTGTTTCTGTATTTTGTGCTTATTTTTCTACACTGTTCTATACAATACAGATGGTCAAATTTCAGTGAGGATATCCTATTTCCTGATGGGTTCATCTTAGCTTCTGTTGTAATCTGCCTTGAGAAGCCTGGTGTTATAAAGATGGAAGTAAAATTAAACTCGCCTTTCATTGGGGCACATGGAATCACATCTTCACTTCATCTGTTTTGTAGCTGTTTATATTTTAAATACACAAATGGATTATTCTGTTTTTTTTAGCATGTTTCAGGGACAAGTGATTTTATATGTCAAAATAAAAGTATTTTGTTTTGTGCAGATTTCTTTTGTTTAAGCATAACGCAATGGGCTATAAGCCCCTAATGCAGTCCATTGGTTTTCTTATATTTTGTTCTTGTGATGACTTACACTGTGCCAGAACTGAAAATTCTTATCTCTTCTATCTGGTCGATAATGAAAGGAGCTCATTGTGAGCACTATCCACCTTAAAAGGTTGTTTTGTGGCTGTGCGTAATGAATTGTGATGTTGAATAAATAAGTATATGTTTTTGTTCCTAGTCATGCATCCAAAGGTTATATAATCCTTTCAAGAAAACCAGTTAATTGTTTTAACATATTAGTGGAACATAACCACAGAGGCATGGTATGGTTGCATTTTCAATATGATAATACTAGAGCTCAGCTAAGGAACAGGCTATTTTGAGTTAGTGTTCACTGGACCAAACTTGCTTTCTTTGTGCCATCGCCATCCAGCTGGATAGACAGTGTCTTAAAAAGTAGAGGATAAAGAATTTGTTTGACATTTATATCCAACATTATCCCAAGGAAGCTTGGGTTCAATGTGGCTTACATTTGAAAATACAGTGAGACAGAATAATAGAATTCAGTTATATCATGGGAGCACGTAGATGGCTATGTCTGAAACACTTAACAAAGTTGAGATTAGCATATATACCCAACTGGGCATTTAAAAGTCAGAAATCATAGCTATAAGTATAGACAGTTATTCAAACATTATCACATGCACACACCAGAACAGGCATCCATACATACTTTGCAAACATAAGCAACAATTTCTACAGAGTACTTCCAAAACTTAATTTTTATTTTCTCATTTCCATCTTCCAAAATTATAGACAGCAGATATACAGATCAAGAAGACCCAAAACAGTCCAAAACAAGTAAATTCAGAAACAACACAGTTTTATACCTAATTGTTCAACTACCCTTAGGATTCACCTCTGGGTTTAAAAAGCAAAACCATGTGCATGTAAGGACTAGATAAATGCACCTTTGGGTTTAAAAAGCAAAACCATGTGCATGTAAGGACTAGATAAATGCACCTTTGGGTTTAAAAAGCAAAACTGTGTGCATGTAAGGACTAGATAAATGCACCTTTGGGTTTAAAAAGCAAAAC
This sequence comes from Microcaecilia unicolor, assembly GCF_901765095.1. Lineage (NCBI taxonomy): Eukaryota > Metazoa > Chordata > Amphibia > Gymnophiona > Siphonopidae > Microcaecilia > Microcaecilia unicolor. The sequence continues at coordinate 531,129,117 of NC_044031.1, forward strand.
CGTGTGCATGTAAGGACTAGATAAATGCACCTTTGGGTTTAAAAAGCAAAAACGTGTGCATGTAAGGACTGGATAAATGAATTAAAACAAAGTTTAAAGCAAATGCCCTTAATATGTAACACTTGGTAGCAATAATGAAACAGTGACGGAATATTCACATAGCAAGCAGCCTGAGCCAACAAATTTATTTTCTACTGAACATAATTAACTTTTCATGAAGTTGGCGGTTAATAGTGTGCTGAACTGGACGGTGTTGGTACATTTAGACTAACTCTGGACAGAACTTCTGCATGAAGAAATCCCTTCCCTCATTATTCAATATCGCTTTGTGAAATAGTAGTAGTAAAAAAAAGGCATTTTTATAATATATCACTGCATTCCACAAAAGAAAAGGAGCAAGTTCCCACATGCCATATTTTTCTTTTGATGTAGGCACAGGAAAAAAAGATATTAAAAACTCCTAGGGTTCAACCAGTGCCATACAAATTTGTCTGCTGCAGTCCGTGCGATAAAGCAAGATTCAAGTTATGACATGAACAAACAATCCATGTGTGTTCTCAAAAGGCAGCATTCATATTACTGGCATGGTCTGTAGTGAGCACGCTGTCTTGATGTTGCGCACTAAACTTGGCCAGAATTGACTTCATTGTCAGTTTTATATTTTCAGAGGTATGATTTTCATCCAGTAATCGTCAGCTTGCCAGTTATCAGCAGACAGTTGTCACTTCAAACTAGCTAGCTTGTTGACGAATGCGATCTTCTCTTTCTCCACATCATCAAGATAATGAGAGACAGTTGACCCACAGTGCATGACTTGGTCCAGGTCAGCATTCCCATATTTAGCACCAGTGGAGATGAGCTTCAGTGCAAGATTCCTGAATCTGTTCCCTTCAGCAATAGAAAAAGGCCTGACATCTGTTGCACACATGGTGACCACAATGTCTGCCACTTCAGATTTGATGTTTGCAGGTATTTTTGTTGGTATTATTCAACAGAGAAAAGCCTGGTACAGCTGTAATCTTTGTGGCTTGCATATGGTTTGCACAGTAGTCCTTGTGAGCCCATAAGCCATTGGTCCCATCATGTCATCTTTAGGAGAGAATTGTCTTGCATCTTGAGCAAAGCACAAAAGGCACTTCTTTGGCATCAACCAATATTAATTTTAAAAAATTCTATACTTCAGTCTTACCCTTATTTTTTGTATATGAAATACGGTCGCTGTTTGAATCGACAAGTTTCTGAATTTTGACTTTCTTTTCCGTTGCCATAACAAAGTTACACGGACAGAAGTAGTGAGAAATCACAGTCTCTGTAAACAATGGAACACAGGAGAAATAAAATAAAAATGTATTTCCTACTGTACTGAGCAAAATGCAAGATTCCCAACCCCTCCACCCTGTTCTGGCATCTCCCCTTTACCCTTCCCAATTCTTCCCCTGTGGTCCAGCTTCTATCTCAGTCACCCCTGCCCTCCCCAATCCCCCTGCATAAAATCATTTTTTAATCTGGTGACTGCAGAGATGCTTTCTATAGTGAAGAAAGTCTCTGAGATTTTGTTTAAATATCAATGAAAATGATTTCCACAACTCTTAAGTGAAATTAATGAAAGCCTGCTGCAGGATAAAATTACTATAAATTGAGACTTTGAACTGCTTTAACAGGTTTAATCATTGCTGCTTTCACTCAGCTAAAAGACCTGCAAAATCCAATCCAACAAATAACCTTCTATTGAATAAAAGCAGTGCAACATCTTTAATTTATAGCAGTTCTGACCTGCACCAGCCCAGAGCATACATTTAATCTAATTCTAGTGAAGCGGATTAGCGGATCCATACATTGCACACTTACACTTTAATTACAGTATTTACAACAGTGGCTCTTTGAGGAAGGGGGTTGTTGATAAGGAGCAGCTCTTCTTCCTTCACCTCCAGATCCCTGATCCCCTCCTCCCCCTCCTCTTCTGCAGTCTACTCTGCATTACAAAGGCTTGCTGCAGCACACAAGCAAAGCCATGCTACCACCCAACCCCTCACCCCCCTACTCTTCTTCAGTACTTTAGATCCAGAACAAAAAATTTAAAAACTAATATGTACAAAAATAGAGGAGTTGGAGTTGAAGGTTTGGTGTACCGACTCCACAGTCCTGATTTATATCTCACTGTTTTGGCTTTTTTGGGTACAGTTTTCACATTTTTCTAAGCTATTGACCTGTTAAATGTGCATTATCCTTTTTCAGAATAGCCTATGCTTATCAGTGGGGTTGCAGTTCGAAAGGCCTTTTGACCTCATTGTTCCCATCACTGCTGTTTCTACAGAACTGAATCCTTCAGTACTTTGATATTATAAGGTGGTCACTATTCAACAGGTTTATTTGCAATGGGAAAAATCACTTTTCAATGGTCGTATTTTTCAATCTATGCATGAAACCGTACCGGCTGTAATAGTACTAATGTAGTCTTTATGATTAATTGTCAATGTCCCAAATACTAAATTGGCAAGACTGTATGAAAAATTTCAACATGCATCTTTGAACATTTGAATTACATAGTAACATAGTAGATGACGGCAGAAAAAGACCTGCATGGTCCATCCAGTCTGCCCAACAAGATAAACTCATATGTGCTACTTTTGTGTATACCTTACCTTGATTTGTATCTGTCATTTTCAGGGCACAGACAGTATAAGTCTGCCCAGCACTATCCCTGCCTCCCAACCACCGGCTCTGGCACAGACCGTATAAGTCTGCCCAGCACTATCCCCGCCTCCCAACCAGCCCCCCCTCCCACCACCGGCTCTGCCACCCAATCTCGGCTAAGCTTCTGAGGATCCATTCGCTCGGAACAGGATTCCTTTATGTTTATCCCATGCATGTTTGAATTCCGTTACCGTTTTCCTCTCCACCACCTCCTATGGGAGAGCATTCCAAGCATCCACCACTCTCTCCGTGAAAAAATACTTCCTGACATTTTTCTTGAGTCTGCCCCCCTTCAATCTCATATCATGCCCTCTAGTTCTATCGCTTTCCCATCTCCGGAAAAGGTTTGTTTGCGGATTCATACCTTTCAGGTATTTGAATGTCTGTATCATATCACCCCTGTTTCTCCTTTCCTCCAGGGTATACATGTTCAGGTCCGCAAGTCTCTCCTCATACGTCTTGTAACGCAAATCCCATACCATTCTCGTAGCTTTTCTTTGCACCGCTTCAATTCTTTTTACATCCTTAGCAAGATACGGCCTCCAAAACTGAACACAATACTCCAGGTGGGGCCTCACCAGCGACTTATACAGGGGCATTAAAACCTCTTTTCTTCTGCTGGTCACTCCCCTCTCTATACAGCCTAGCAACCTTCTACTTACAGCCACTGCCTTGTCACACTGTTTCGTCACCTTCAGATCTTCAGATACTATCACCCAAGATCCCTCTCCCCGTCGGTGCCTATCAAACTCTCACCGCCTAACACATCCTGTTTCCAACTGTGGCCAATCCAGGTCACAAGTACCTGGCAAGAATTGTTATATTGAGGCTCCACTAGTATCTCATTGGCTAGATTTGTCTTTTTTTTTTTGTGATTGAATGCCCTTTTCTCCACATAAGTGGTGGTTTGAAAGGCTGACATAAATGAGAAATAGGTCTTTGAGTAATTGGTAGAGCAGTAGTGGATGAGTGTTTGTAATGAGTTACAATTGAGACACGGGCAGTAGGGGTGGTAGTAAAGAGAACAGGTACTGGGGATTGGAGGATGGAGGGAGCTGGAGTTTGGTGGGACTAGGGGTGAGACTGGAGGATGAGATGTTGTAGGCTAGACATATCAGCGGCTAATGTGGAACACAGAACTATTTAATATGTGTGTGTGGGGAGGGGAAGAGGAAGATAATGATATGGTATAAAATGAGGGCCTGTAAGACAATGTAGTGGTGTGAGAGAAGGCTAGGGGATGTGAGATGAGGACTGAAGGGTGAGAGAGAGCATGGCATGGTATAAAGGATCTGGAAGACTGGGAAGAAGTGAGATGCAATGGAAAGAGACAGTGTAGGCATAGGCACCGACTCTGGGTGCTCGAGCACCCACAATATTTTGGGACCCAACCAGAACGCATCGGAGGTGGAACTAAGGCTGCCGCAGGGCTGGCACAACCCGGTAAACGCCAGTGAAAGCGGCAGGCTCGCCTCCAGCCTTCCCTTCCCTCTCAGTGTCCCGCCCTTGTGGAAACAGGAAATTACATCATAGGAGGGTTGGACACTGAGAGGGAAGGGAAGGCTGGAGGTGAGCCTGCTGCTTTCATTGCTGCCGCCGCGACTTGAGGTAAAATAAAAGTTTTAAATGCAGGGCGGCAGGAAGGAAAGGAGGGCTGTTGTGGGAGAAGAGGGTGGGCAGGTGGGGCTGGGGTTGGAACTAGAACTCTGGGACTGAAAAGGTGGGCAGGTGGGTGTTGGGGCGAGTCACTGGACATGGATGGGAGGGGAGGGCAGAGGAGCATTGCTGGACATGGATGGGAGAGGAGAGGAGAAATCGCTGGACATGGATGGTAGGGGAGGGGAGAGGAGAAATCGCTGGACATGGATGGGAGGGGAGGGCAGAGGAGCATCGCTATACATGGAGGGGAGGGGAGAGAGGAGAAATCGCTGGACATGGAGGAGAGGGGAGCCCTTCAGCCTGCTCCGACCCGGCTTGCTCCAGCCCGCTGCTCTGCTCCCTCCTGCTTCTGCTTGTCCCAATCTGTCTGTTCCAGCTTACTCGGGCCCTGCTACTCCTACTCCTGCCTGTTCCAGCTTGTTCCAGTCCATCCGTTCCAGCCCATCTGCCTGAGCCTGTTCCAGTCCATCCGCTCCAACTTGATCCAGGCCATCCGTTCCAGCTTGCTTAGTCCGTCTGTTCCGACTTGCTACAGTCCACCTGCACCTGCCTGTCCAAGTCCGGCTGTTCCTACTTGCCCCAGTACATCTGCACCTGCTTGTCCTAGCGTGTTCCAGTCCTGCGGTGCCGCTGTCTTCTGCTCCAACTTGATCCAGCTTATACCAGCCCATCTGGCCTAGCCTGTTCCAGCTTGTTCCAGCCCGTGTGCCAGCTCGTTCCTGCTCTAATGCTCCAGCTTGTTCCAGCCCATTCCAACCTGATCCAGCCCACTCCAGCTTGTTCCAGTCAATCCCTGCTTGCTCCAGTCAATCCGCCCCAACGTGTTCAAGCTTGTTCCAGTCCTCCTGATCCCAGTTTGTTCCAGTTCGCCTGACCCAGCTTCCCCCGCTTGTTCCACTCCATCGGCTCCAGCGTGTTCCAGCCCGCTTGTTCCAGTCCATTGGCTCCAGCGTGTTCCAGCCCGCCTGATCCAGCCAGCGTGTTCCAGCTCGTTCCAGTTCTCCTGAGCCCAGCTTGTTCCAGCCCGCCTGATCCTTCCAGTCTATCGGCTCCAGTGTGTTCCAGTCCGCCTGATTCAGCTTCTTCCGGCTTGCCCCTGTCCACCGGATCCAGCGTGTCCAGCTAGTTTCAGCTGCCGATCCAGCCTTCCCCTTGCTGTCCATCGGCTCCAGTGTGTTTCAGCCTGCCTGACCCAGCCTCTCCTTGCTTACTCCAATTCTTCTGCTCCAGCGTGTTCCACCTCGTTCCAGTCTTCCTGATCCCAGCTCGTTCCAGTCTTCCTGATCCCAGCTTGTCCGTCTGCTCATCCTGACACAGTTCATCTGTTCCTGCTTGTTCCAGCTTGTCCATCTGTACCTGCCTGTTCCGGCTCGTTCCTGCTTGCTTCAGCTTGTTCCGGCTTGCTCCAATCCATCTGACTGTTAACACATCGAGTAACCTGCCTGCCTGCTTGCGAGCCTCTCAGCCATTGACTTACCTACCTGCCTGCTAGCTTATCAGCCATTGACTTATCTAATCGCCAACCCAAAACCTAGCCTCAAGCCCTATCTATCTGCTTAACACCTCAGTCATTACATAGTCACCCATTAACACCTGTTAACTGCTTAACACCTCAGTCACTATATTGTCACCTGTTACACCTCAGTCACCACCTATGGCCCCTGTCCATGTTCTCTTCCTTGCCCTGTCCCTTCCTAATCTCCTTTCCCCCCCACTCCCACTGTCTACCATTAGAACTACTCGCTGCCCTCCCACCCTGCCCGCCACCGCAATACCCTATTCACCTCCATCCCTCACCTTACCATCCCTCTTGTCCCCCTCCTTCCTGGCTCTCAACCTTCGGCACTTCCTTCCTGCCATTAACCCATCCCCTTTCCTCCTCAGTACACCCCGTCTTCGTCGCCCAACCTCCCCCACCCTCCTCCGCACTCTCTTGCTCCTCCTCCTGCTATCCGCGGGAGACATTAACCCTAATCCAGGTCCCCCTCACCTGTCCCCGTCCTATCCTTGCGAACGATCCCGGGATGTCTCCAATCTCGTCTCTATTCCCCTCCTTCCCCCCTCCTCCCTCCCCTTCTCATGCGCCTTGTGGAATGCCCACTCAGTCTGCAACAAACTGCCTCTCACCCACGATCTCTTTATCTCTCGCTCCCTTCAACTGCTCGCCCTAACCGAAACCTGGCTCTCCCCGGAAGACTCTGCCTCCGTTGCAGCCCTCTGCCATGGAGGCTATCTCTTCTCCCACACGCCCCGCCCAATTGGCCGCGGCGGAGGCGTTGGGCTACTACTCTCACCCTCCTGTAGTTTCCAACCCCTCCACCTACCGCAGTCTCACTGCTTCTCATCCTTTGAAGCCCATTCCATCCGGCTATTCTACCCGCTACCACTCAGAGTGGCAGTCATTTACCGCCCCCCTGATAAATCCTTCCCTTCCTTCCTTACCGACTTTGCTTGGCTCTCTGTCTTTCTTGACCCCTCATCTCCGTCCCTCATTCTCGGAGACTTTAACGTACATGCTGATGACCTATCCGACCCCCATGCTTCTAAGTTCCTCACCCTAACATCCTCCTTCAACCTCCAGCTGTGCTCCACCACCCCTACTCATCGTGACGGCCATTGTCTTGACCTCGTCCTCTCCTCCTCCAGCTCACCCTCCAATTTCCACGTCTCAGCTCTTCCTCTCTCCGACCATCACCTGATCACATTCACACTTCTTCACCCCCCCCTCCACCCCGTCCAACTTTAACCACCACCTCCAGGAACCTCCAGGCTATTGACCCCTCCACCTTATCATCTACTATCTCTAATCTCCTCCCCTCCATCATGTCCTCCGAAACTGTCGACAAAGCGGTCTCCGCCTACAATACCGCTCTCTCCTCTGCTTTGAACACCCTTGCGCCATCCATCTCCCGTCCCACAAAGCGCACCAATCCCCAGCCCTGGCTGACTCCTTGCATCCGTTACCTTCGCTCCTGCACCCGATCCGCTGAGCGCCTCTGGAGGAAATCTCGTACCCTTCCAGACTTCCTCCACTACAAATTCATGCTATCCTCCCTCCACTCCTCCCTATTCCGTGCAAAACAGGACTATTACACCCAATTGACCAATTCTCTCAGCTCCAACCCTCGTCGTCTCTTCACCACCCTTAACTCCCTCCTAAAAGTGCCCCCCGCTCCTACTCCCCCTTCTCTCTCTCCTCAATCACTGGCCGACTATTTCCGCGACAAAGTGCAAAAGATCAACCTTGAGTTCACGACCAAGCCACCACCTCCTCTTCACCCTTTAACCCTCTCCATCAACCAACCTACCCAGGTCTCTTTCTCCTCTTTTCCTGAGATCTCCGAGGATGAAACTTCCCGCCTTCTTTCCTCCTCGAAATGCACCACCTGTTCCTCTGATCCCATCCCCACCAACCTACTCAACACCATCTCCCATACTGTCACCCCCGCCATCTGTCGCATCCTCAACCTCTCTTTCTCCACTGCAACTGTCCCTGACACCTTCAAGCACGCCGTTGTCACACCTCTCCTCAAAAAACCTTCACTTGACCCTACCTGCCCCTCCAACTACCGCCCCATCTCTCTTTTACCCTTCCTTTCCAAAATACTTGAGCGCGCTGTTCACAGCCGCTGCCTTGACTTTCTCTCCTCTCATGCCATCCTCGATCCACTTCAATCCGGCTTTCGCCCCCTCTGCACTCGACAGAAACAGCACTCTCTAAAGTTTGCAACGACCTGCTCCTGGCCAAATCCAGAGGTCACTACTCCATCCTCATCCTCCTCGATCTTTCCGCCGCGTTTGACACTGTCAACCATGATTTACTTCTTGCCATGCTGTCCTCTTTTGGGTTCCAAGGCCCTGTCCTCTCCTGGTTCTCCTCTTATCTCTCCCACCGCACCTTCAGGGTACACTCCCATGGATCTTCCTCCACTCCCATCCCACTATCTGTTGGAGTTCCCCAGGGATCTGTCCTTGGACCCCTTCTCTTCTCAATCTACACCTCTTCCCTGGGCTCGCTGATCTCGTCTCATGGTTTTCAGTATCATCTTTATGCTGATGACACCCAGCTATACCTCTCCACACCTGACATCACCGTGGAGACCCAGGCCAAGGTATCGGCCTGTTTATCCGACATTGCGGCATGGATGTCCAACCGCCACCTGAAGCTGAACATGTCCAAGACCGAGCTCCTCGTCTTTCCTCCTAAACCCACTTCTCCTCTTCCTCCACTCTCTATCTCTGTTGATAACACCCCTATCCTCCCTGTCCCATCTGCCCGCAACCTCGGAGTCATTTTCGACTCCTCCCTCTCCTTCTCTGCGCATATCCAACAGACTGCCAAGACCTGTCGCTTCTTCCTCTTCAACATCAGCAAAATTCGCCCTTTCCTCTCTGAGCACACCACCAGAACTCTCGTCCACGCTCTCATTACCTCTCGCCTTGATTACTGCAACTTACTCCTCACCGGCCTCCCACTCAGCCATCTATCCCCCCTTCATTCAGTTCAGAACGCTGCTGCACGTCTTATATTCCGCCAAAACCGATATACTCATATCACCCCTCTCCTCAAATCACTTCACTGGCTTCCGATCAGTTATCGCATACAATTCAAGCTCCTCCTCCTTACCTACAAATGCACTCAGTCCGCGGCTCCTCACTACCTCTCCACCCTCATCTCCCCCTATGTTCCCGCCCGTAACCTCCGCTCACAGGACAAAGCCCTTCTCTCAGTACCCTTCTCCACCACTGCCAACTCCAGACTCCGCCCATTCTGCCTTGCCTCACCCCATGCCTGGAACAATCTTCCTTCACCCATACGCCATGCCCCTTCCCTACCCATCTTCAAATCTCTGCTTAAAGCTCACCTCTTCAATGCTGCCTTCGGCGCCTAACCACTCGAGATATATAAAATACCCCAATCTATCCACCCTATCAGACTAACTGTTCACTCGTCCTCTAGATTGTTCACTTGTCTTTAGATTGTTTTCTTGTCTTTTAGATTGTAAGCTCTTTGAGCAGGGACTGTCCTTCTATGTTTAAATTGTACAGCGCTGCGTAACCCTAGTAGCGCTTTAGAAATGCTAGTTAGTAGTAGTAGTAGTAGTAGAAATCGCTGGACATGGAGGAGAGGGCAGGGGAGAGAGGAGAATTGCTGGATATGGATGGAGGAGAGGGCAGGGGAGAGAGGAGAGTTGCTGAACATGGATGGATGGAGGGGATGACAGGAGAAATGCTGGACATGGATGGAGGAGAGGGAAGAAAGGAAGGAGATGCACATGGATGATGGAGAGGGGAGAGAGGAGAAATGCTAGACATGGATGGAGTGGAGGGCAGAGAAGAGAGGAGAAATGTTGGCCAGGGATGGAAGAAAGGAAAGATAGGGGAAGGAGATGCACACAGATGGAGGGGAAGGGAGAAAGGAGAAATGCTGGACATGGATGGAGGGGAGGGAAGACAGGAGGAGATGCACATGGATGGAGGGGAGAAATGCTGGACATGGATGGAGGGAAGGGAAGACAGAGGAAGGAGATGCACATGGATGGAGGGGAGGGAAGAGAGGAGAAATGCTGGACATGGATTGAGGGGGGTAGAGAAAAATGCTGGACATGGATGTAGGAGAGGGAAGAGAGAGGAAGAAGATGCATATGGATTGGAGGGGAGGGAGGAAAGAGGAAGGAGATGCATACTGACAGAGATTAGGGAAAGGGAAAAGAGGAGAAAAACTGCACATGGATGGAGGGGGGAGAGGATAAATTGTGGACATGGATGGAGGGGAGGGGAGGGAAGTGAGATGAACATGGATGGAGGGGTGGAGGAGAAATGCTGGACATGGATGGAGGGAGGAGAGAAAATTGCTGGACATGGATGGTGGAGAGGGAAGAAAGAGGAAGGAGATGCATACTGATGTAGATGAGGGAAAGGGAAAAGAGGAGAAAAATTACACATGGATGGAGACAATAGGCAAAAATTGGATCCACTCTATACCTTCGTCAAGTCTGTGGAGGATCCAGCTTTTACCTATGGATGTAGGGCAAGAAATGAAGAAGAAAGGAGGAAAGTAAAGGAATAAATGGAAAGGAAGCCCTGGAAACAGAGTTAAGAGAACAGATAGAGAGCAGCAGAATCAGATACTGGGACCAACATGATCAGAAAAACAAAGTCACCAGACAAAGGTAGAAGAAATCATTTTATTTTCATTTTAGTGTGTGGAATGTGTCCAATTTGAGAGTGAGAAAGCGCGGGGTAAAAATGTAACAAAAAATAAAAAAAATTAATTTACATCTGCTGTCTTATTTTGCAGTGTATAGCAATGTGTTTCTTTCTGTTTTTCTGTTATTGTGCTACATGCAGAGTCTAGCTTCTTAGGATTTCAGGTTTATTTTTGAAGAATTTGAAGAGGGGCTATCTCTGTTCTGCATGTGTGACTGCAAGGCCAAGTGTCTGAATAGGGATCTGTTTGTTAGGTTCTGAGATTTTGATAACATATTGTTTCAGGTTTGACAAGACTGTTGGTGTTAGCATGAGTTGTCGAGTGCTTCCCGAGTGGGACTATGGCTCTTTACTTTTGGGTATTCAGGAACACTTGGTGGTGCAGGGCATTTTGGCCTCGCAGTGCCACTTCCTTTATAATGCTCTTTTGCTCATCAAGAAATTGATTCTGTCCTATTGGGTGGCAGAAGATTCACCACCACTATCTGCAGCTATGGTTTGTCAATATGAGGGAAATGGCTTGTTTTGAACTTATGTCCTATCAGCACAGCAGTCCCACTGTCGCCCACAGCTGATAAGAAATGCTGTGGTGCAAGGTTTTACACTTGTACCCTACAACTATTTAGAAAGTAGACTCATTTTACACACCATTCATTTTCGATTTGGTATTACTCTGTTGTTATTGTTTTATCTGACAGTTGCAATGAAATATATTTAAAAAAAAAAACAAAAGAAAGGTGAATATAGTTTAAGACTATTTCTTTTTTGGTGGTGGTAGGAGAATGTTGGGTTGCGTTCATTCAGCACCCCCAATCATTTTGAAAAGTTGATTCCTATGAGTGTAGAAATGGGCTATGTTCTCCCCCCCCCCATACCCAAGTTGTCTCTCTCAAGCCAATCCATGCAAGCAAGCTTTTCCATCCCTATCTCTTTTCCTTTCCCATTTTGACACATCTTTTATTATTTTGCACCATCCATCTCTCCTTCCCAGCCTACTTCTTTTTCTTCTTCATTTTTTTCAAAATTGCAGTTTATCAGCTAATACAAAGAATTATAGCAGGAATACAGAAACAAACAAAAAACCAACAACCCCCCCCCCCCAAACCTTCTAAATATAACAAATATAGCCCACATCAAGTGGAGATACATTAGAAAACTCTTATAGAAATATCAAAAGAAAAGAAAACTAAACAAAAGTTTTCAACAGGCCTAGTAACGATACTTGTCTCTATATAAAACCTACTACTACTATTTAGCATTTCTATAGCGCTACAAGGTGTACGCAGCGCTGCACAAACATAGAAGAAAGACAGTCCCTGCTCAAACAGCTTACAATCTAATAGACAAAAAAATAAATAAAGTAGGCAAATCAAATTAATTAATGTGAACGGGAAGGAAGAGAGGAGGGTAGGTGGAGGCGAGTGGTTACAAGTGATTATGAGTCAAAAGCAATGTTAAAGAGGTGGGCTTTCAGTCTAGATTTAAAGGTGGCCAAGGATGGGGCAAGACGTAGGGGCTCAGGAAGTTTATTCCAGGCGTAGGGTGCAGCGAGACAGAAGGCGCGAAGTCTGGAGTTGGCAGTAGTGGAGAAGGGAACATTAGACAAAAGGGTTTGTCTAATAAACATCCTAAGAAACAGGAAGGTACCTTGATATAAAGGAAATTTTCTAAATATGCAGGATCCAAAAAAAAAGACAAACATGATTTGCATATTTGACCAGGCATTTGCATGGAAATTTTAAGAAGAATTAGCCCCCACAGCTAAGACACCAGTCTTAAGCTGTAGGAAGGCTTTACAACTCATCTGAGTAACCCTGGCCACATTGGGAAACATTAAAACCATCTGCCCAAAGAATGGAACACTTTTTTTCTTAAAGTAAGTCTTCAAAATCATCAGTTTCTTTTCAACAGAACACAATGTAATCAGTAGAGTAGTTTCCTGTGAAGATTTCAAATATTTAGTCAGATCCAAGCTATCTAGGGAACTTAAATTATCAAACTCCCCTTCCTGATTGGTCTGTTTTACTCCCCTAGGCAAATAAAAAGCATTCTTAACATCATTAACATCAATAGTCATTTGCAAAACATCCTTAACATACATTTTAAACAATTCCATAGGGGATAAATAATGAGTAACAGGAAAATTAAGCAAGTGCAAATTACATTCTCTATTTGCGTTTTCTAAGCTCTCAATTTGGAGATGAGTCATCAAGCTATGCTTCGATGCTGCAGCAAGAGCTACTTGACTTTCTCCAAACCCTTTTCCACCGTGAGCAATCTGGAATCGTGTTCAGATACAGTTTTCACATAAATGTCTTTTAAGGATATTATATCCAGTGAGGAAGGTTTAGGTAACACAGTATATTGAAAAGAAACACTTGAGAGTACCTTTCTGGGGTCTGTACCTGCAACATCAGAAGAAGAATGAACGGTGGCATTCTCAGTAATGGCTTCACTCTCAGTAACTGCTTCACTTTGATGAGAGCCATTTCCTTCTCTGGGTGTGTCTGCCAATTCCCAATCAACAGCAGGTTTTGGGGGCAGGGATGGACCCCCCCCACCCACTGACGTTAGGGAAGCATCCAGAGTGAGAAGTGTATTCACTGCTAAAGGAGGTTCTGACATCTTTATTGACTGCAAATGTAGATCCATAGGTACCATAAGAGCCTCAGTTTCTTCCCGCCCTTTCACTTCCCTTTTTGAGCGGAGCAGAATACCGCGCTCCACACTCCTCAGTAGCTCTGAAGAGGTGGGACCTGCCACTTTGATCACACCCCTTCATACTCAAGGCCATGTTCTGCGGTGAGGACCACCTCGTATGGTGGTACAAGGGGCCCTCTCTCTGGCAACAGATCAGCCTCTGGGCATCCAGGCCAGTTCCTGTGAAATCACCTCATGGGTCTCCCAGATGTCTCCCCCTACCTCTATTTTTCACCCCCCATAGTCCCTACTAGCTTTAACAATCATCTATCTACCTACTAGCTTTCTATATTCTCTTCACACCCCTTCCCAACCCATCTTTCCCTTTCCCTCATCTCCTCCCCATTTTTTCCAACCCCCATTCTTGCTCATTCCCCAGCCTTCTGTTTCCTCTGTCTTTCACTCACTGTCTAGTCTACCATTTCATCCCTTAGTACTCCTCCCTAGTCATCATCTACTTACTTCCATCTTTCATTCTTCATCAACTCAAGCTCCTTCTCTGTCGCTCTTCCTTATCCCCTGTCTACAGCCCCTCTCCTTTCTCCTGTATCCCCTGTCAAGTTTCCCATTGCTTCCTGTTGGGTATAGTGGGGAGTGAGTACATTGTTCCGTAGCTAGTGGTAAGGATGAGTGACAGAGAAGGGGCTTACAAGGGCAGGCTGTAGATAGAGCCAACTTGGGGGAAAATGAGCAGGGGGGAACTGAAATGTGAAACAGCAGTTGGGTGGTAGCCAAGCCAGATATCTGGTGAACAGGAGATGGAGGACCGAGAGGGGACAGTTGAGGGGGTGAGTTGAGGAGAATAATACACTGAAGGCAGAAAAAAACCCAAAGCCTCAGGACCAACATGATTAGTAAAAAAGAATGCCCAGACAACAAAAAGTAGAAAACATTTATTTTGTATAAAAAAAACATTCTCACATGGCAATTGTCAGTTTATTTTATTTTTTTTAACTTTATTAGTTTTTTACATTTACATTTCCAATAAGCAATATTCGTAAATCAAAACAAAGGATATATACAATTACAACCAAAGAAATGTTTCCCCTTTAACTCTGTCCTCAATAGTTTGGGATCCAGATACTAGCAAAAATAATAAAAATAAAAAGGAAAAACTTTATACCATTAGAGCTTTGAGAGCAATACAATACACGCTAGCCGATTAAATAGCATATTAACTATTGGGTGTCACCAAGGGAACCCTCTCACTTTTTTTAGAACTTACAAATTGTAGCAATTTTTGGGGGTCAAAGAAAGCATAATTTTTAGAGTTTAGAGATACAAGACACATACAAGGAAACTTTAACTTAAACAATGCTCCTAGGTTGGGAACCCTTGGTTTATATACCAAGAATTCTCTCCTTTTTTGTGTATCCTCCCTAGCCAAATCAGGAAAAACCTGGATTTTACTCCCCCAAAAAAGAGCATTAATATGATGAAAATAAATATGAAAAATGTTATTTCTGTCTGGCTCTAAGGCAAATGTCACCAAAAGTGTAGTTCGTTCTGTCACCACTTCTAATGAGCTTTCCAGGAATTCAATCAAATTTAGATCTGAAACAGATTGAGGTAGTCCATCTAACATTCTTGAAGTCCCTGTTATATACTGGGCTCTAGCTATGGGCGGAAAGCCCTCTGCTGGTATCCCCAGTATTTCACCAAAGTACTTTTTTAACATTTCCAAAGCAGGAATTAATGGTGATTTTTGGAAATTTAAAATCCTCAGATTGTTTCTGCGCCCTTGATTTTCAAGGTATTCAAGCTTACGTGCTTGAATATCCCACTCCTTAATGAGCGTAGAGGTAACATTTTGAAGCTGGGTAACTTCCCCTTATTTGATCTTATTTGATTGTTCCTGGACACTTTCGGTCAGATTATGACAAGACTGTTTAAGTTCCAAAATGTTTCCCTTGAAGGAGTTATAAATTGTTAAAAAGGTAGAGCTCAAACCCCATAGCGACTCCAGCATCACCACAGCTGTCCTTGACAAACCTCCATTTCCACTGGAAGTCACACCCCGAGCAGCAGACGAGGAGAGCGGCAATCCCTGCATCCCCTCCATTGTTATTCCGCTTGGGATTGAAGTGCTGATAGGCCCCCCTCCGCCTGCTGTGTCACCGCCAGGTCCAGATCCCTTCCGGGTCACAGGGGGGCTGTGTTGGAGGGAGGACTCAGCGACACTCCCTCTATACTTTGGTCGGAACCCATCGAAGCGAGCATCTGCTCCCCGAGCGCTGTCACCGCGAAGTTCTCCAAAGTAGTCTGACACACAGGGGGAACTAAAGCTAGGTTCGAGGAGGTAAGAATCTTAGCTTTTCCTTTTCGTTTCCCCATACTAACATACAGGAAACGTTCCTAGCGTCTTATTGCTTCAGAGAGTCTCAGGAGCAAAGAAACATTCTCACCGCTCTAGACGCCATCTTGGATCGTCCCTTGTCAGTTTATTTTTATTAAGATTCCCTTTTATAACAAAGAGGAAAAAAACAAGAACACCTTTTCTTACATTTTGTAATTGGAACATGTCTGCTTTGGAACTGTACATTTCCGATAAATTTGTATTTCACACAGTGATGGAATGCATTTCTATGTTTTTTAATTCAGTGTTTCATTGCGGGTGGAGTCTGACATCCCAGGGCTTTTAATTTATTTCTAGGTGAGGACTTGTCAGAGGTGAGATATTGTTACTATTGTTTACTTCAGTGTCACTTATCCTGTTTTCCCAGTTGGAGGTGTATTGGTTTTCTAGGGCCTGGTGTAATATTTGCAGTGCTGCTTTTTATAAGTAGGGTATGAGCTGTGTGAAGCCCGGGAGTTAGTGCCATTTAGTTCAACAGGTTTGCTACATAGATTCATAAAGTGCTTTTGTTGGATTTTGTCTTATTCCAAAGTATCTGCAGCTTCTAGGAGGAGGTGGATGGATACACTTCTGTCCACCCCTAATAGCTTCAGTTTTAGCCTCTCTTCCATTGCCTCAGCAACCGCAGCCTAAAGCCTTTCTCCAATTGCCAGATGAGAGATACCCTGCAGGTGGATGGGCATTGAAGAAGAACAGTAGCCTCTTATTCAGACTGGATGGACCGTGCAGGTCTTTTTCTGCCGCCATCTACTATGTTACTATGTATTCATCCCTTTCCTGCTACTATAATATATAGTTTGACACATATCACTTTGAGCACATTATGAATATGTAGTTTATAAATGTGCGTAAATAATTCCAGTTGTTCCAAGTCTGGCTTCTAGATTTTTGGGCTGGCTCCTAGATACAAATAAAATTTGTTAATGCCTGGTATGCATCCCAGGGCACTGAAAGAACTCAAAAATTAAGTTACCAATCTATTATTAGTGATCTGTAACCTGTCATTAAAATCATCCATAGTACCTGAAGATTGGAAAGTGGCCAGTGTAACACCAGTTTTTAAACAGGGTTACGCGTTGATCTGGGAAATTACAGACAGGTAAGCCTGATGTCAGTGTTGGGCAAAATGATAAAAATGATTGCAAAGATCAAAATTACTGAATATGTAGATAAACATGGTTTAATGGGACAGAGTCAATATCAAGGGATGTCTTGTCTCATCAGTTTTTTTGAAGGCTTGAATAAATATGTGGATAAAGGTGAGGCAGTTGATGTGTATCTAGATTTTTAGAAAGCTTTAGACAAAGTCCCTCATACGAAGTTCTGAAAGAAGAGGACTTTTCTCTGGGTAAATGAACATGTTTTTTACGCTGTGCTTTAAAGGTTGGGGTAAGGTAGGTTTATTGATAAAGACATAATTAAAAAAAAAAAGCAAACTTTATTAGGCTCTCTATGCTTTTCCCCATAGTTTCTAAAACTTGAACCACTGCACACAGCATTAACAGATAGCCTCTAGAAAGCACAGCAGGGCCTAGTTTAGTCTTTATTTCCACCCACCCCTAGCACATCTCTTCATTTTATAGTCTTAACTAATAGTCAATTGTTCTAATTAGGATAACAAGAAGGGAGTTTTCATTAGTTTTAATTACATGTAATTGCTTTCTGAGAAGCAAACATTAAATAAATCACATATTTTCAAAGCACTTAGCCTTCCAAAGTTCAATAGGTTTCTATGGAACTTTGGAAGGCTAAGTGCTTTGAAAATGAGCCCCATTGTATACCATATAATCTTAAGGTTCTTTATATTAATCTAATATCCCTAGTAACTTAAGAAGTTTAAACATAATAATACTAAGATGCAGGCAGCAGTCCAGCAGCAAGAGGGGTGCCATCCCAGTCTTTCCACTGGGTGTCACATATATGATTATCTCCCAATTGGCGAGAGGTTATATGTGTGTGCTCGATGCAAACAGCATCTAGCTCTCAGAAAACGAGTCCGCTCTCTTGAAGTTAGAGTAGCAGAATTGGAGGAGCAGAGGGAGACAGAGAGGTGCATACAGGAGACTTATAGGGATGTTGTAGAGAATGCCCACATTCAGTCTGGCAGCCCCTGTGCTGCCTTGGAGGATGGAAGTTTCCTAGAAGGAGAGCATCACTCTGGTAAAGTAGGAAGTAATCCTTTAGTCAGGACCTGCCCATCAAGGGATGCAATATCCTCTCGCATTAAGGAAGTGTCTCTAGGAGCTTCTGCCTAGGAGGGAAGGGTTAGGACAGCTGTTGTAGTTGGTGATTCAGTCATTAGGCATGTAGAAGCCAAATTTAGGCGCTTATATGTGTTGCCAAAGTATTACATGTAGCCATTAAAGGAAGGAAGAAAAGAGAAAAAGAATTTACAAAGTAATACTAACAAAATTACAGAGCACATCCAAGGACATGGATTACTGAGACCAAGTCAGCACGGCTTTTGTGTGGGGAAATCTTGCCTGACCAATTTACTTCAATTCTTTGAAGGAGTAAACAAACATGTGGACAAAGGGGAGCTGGTTGTTATTGTGTATCTGGATTTTCAAAAGGCGTTTGACAAGGTACCTCATGAAAGGCTACAGAGGAAATTGGAGGGTCATGGGATAGGAGGAAATGTCCTATTGTGGATTAAAAACTGGTTGAAGGATAGGAAACAGAGAGTGGGGTTAAATGGGCAGTATTCACAATGGAGAAGGGTAGTTAGTGGGGTTCCTCAGGGGTCCGTGCTAGGACCGCTGCTTTTTAATATATTTATAAATGATTTAGAGATGGGAGTAACTAGCGAGGTAATTAAATTTGCTGATGACACAAAGTTATTCAAAGTCGTAAACTCACGAGAGGATTGTGAAAAATTACAGAAGGACCTTATGAGACTGGGAGACTGGGCGGCTAAATGGCAGATGACGTTTAATGTGAGCAAGTGCAAGGTGATGCATGTGGGGAAAAAGAACCCAAATTGTAGCTACGTCATGCAAGGTTCCACGTTAGGAGTTACAGACCAAGAAAGGGATCTGGGTGTCGTCGTCGATAATACGCTGAAACCTTCTGCTCAGTGTGCTGCTGCGGCTAGGAAAGCGAACAGAATGTTGGGTTTTATTAGGAAAGGTATGGAAAACAAGTGTGAGGATGTCATAATGCTGTTATATCGCTCCATGGTGCGACCGCAACTTGAGTATTGTGTTCAATTCTGGTCGCCGCATCTCAAGAAAGATATAGCAGAATTGGAAAAGATGCAGTGAAGAGCAACTAAAATGATAGCGGGGATGGGACGACTTCCCTATGAAGAAAGACTAAGGAGGCTAGGGCTTTTCAGCTTGTAGAAGAGACGGCTGAGGGGAGACATGATCCGGGCCAGTCCAACCCAATAAGTGAGGTAAGCATGGCAGGAGGGCGCCAACCTCTGGAGGGCGCCACCACGCCATGTTTACCCTTGCCACTTACCTCAGCTCCTGGACCCCGACAGCAGCCCTGCCTTCGGTTTCCTGCTCTGGTACCCGCGCCGCCCAGGGGCATTTAAATCTTGTATTTAAATTTACCTCTGACGTCGCAGCAGCTGCACAGCGTCAGTGAAAGCGCTGCTGCCCGACGTCTCTAGCTTTCCCTTCGCTCGTTCGTTCCCTCTCAGTGTCCCGCCCTCACAAGGAAATGACATCAGAAGAAGGCAGGACTCTGAGGGAACGAGGTAAGGGAAGGCTGGGAGACGACAGCAGCGCTTTCACTGATGCTGTGCAGCTGCTGCGACGTCAGAGGTAAATTTAAACACAAGATTTAAACCAGAGAAGAGGGCGGGCAGGTGGACATGGGAGCGGGAGGGCAGGGTAGAGAGGAGCATTAATCGATGGACATGGATGGGAGGGCAGGGCCCAGGGAGAGAGGAGAAATTTCTGGACATGGAGGGGAGGGAGAAGAATTGCTGGATATGGATGGATGGAGGAGGGAAGGGGAGAGAGGAGCATCAATGGACAAGGATGGAGATGGATGGGAGGACGGGGCCCAGGGAGAGAGGAGAAATTGCTGGACGTGGAGGGGAGGGAGGAGAATTGCTGGATATGGATGGATGGAGGAGGGAAGGGGAGAGAGGAGCATCGATGGACATGGATGGGAGGGCAGGGCCCAGGGAGAGAGGAGAAACTGCTGGACATGGAGGGGAGAGAGAGGAGAATTGCTGTATATGGATGGATGGAGGAGGGCAGCTAGGGAGAGGAGAATTGCTGGATATGGATGAATAGATAGATGGAGGGCAGGGGAGGTGCTGGACATGGGTGGATGGAGGGGAGGGCAGGGAGAGAATTGTTGGACATGGATGGAGGGAAGGGAAGACAGTGTAATATTTTCAATGATGCCATGGCTAGTAAAAGGTGTGTGACTACTGTAGGGGCGGATCCATAGTGATCCCGCCTCTGGATGGGTAGGGGCGCTGACTAATAGGCAGCAGGAGGGCGCCAGAAACCCTAGGACCGGCCCTGGACATGATAGAGGTATATAAAATAATGAGTGGAGTGGAACAGGTGGATGTGAAGCGTCTGTTCATGCTTTCCAAAAATACTAGGACTAGGGGGCATGCGATGAAACTACAGTGTAGTAAATTTAAAACAAATTGGAGAAAATTTTTCTTCACCCAACACATAATTAAACTCTGGAATTTGTTGCCGGAGAACGTGGTGAAGGCGGTTAGCTTGACACAGTTTAAAAAGGGGTTAGGCGGTTTTCTAAAGGACAAGTCCATAAACCACTACTAAATGGACTTGGGAAAAATCCACAATTCCAGGAATAACATATATAGAATGTTTGTACGTTTGGGAAGCTCGCCAGGTGCCCTTGCCCTGGATTGGCCGCTGTCGTGGACAAGATGCTGGGCTCGATGGACCCTTGGTCTTTTCCTAGTGTGGCATTACTTATGTACTTTATGTACTTAATATTAAAATAAAATTAGCATGCAGAGAGGTTAATAAGAAAAACTTCAAATTCTGGTACTAGTCACAGATGAGTTTTACTTTCTTGAAAAATCTTTTTTTTTAAATATATACATGTATTAAATTGTTTATAGTACAGCTAGCACATTTTAAGTGCAAGCTGGAAGGTTTTTTTTTTTATACATGTGGAGTGATCGCGCATCGTCTTAAGTCCAATGTTATACTCTTATTTATTTATTTAGATGTTGGGGACTGAGTGAGGCTTTTTCCTTCCATTTGTCAAATTGATAATTATTTAATGCATAGTTTCACATGCAAGTTGAAATTTATTTTCCACATTACAGTATTAGTTTCAGCTGTGAAGAGTATTTGCCTCTCTTCCTTTTTCTTTTATATTGCTGGTCCATATTATCCCTGATCAGGTTACATTTTTCATACATCATGGTTCCAAGAATGCCAACTTTAAAATAATGTTGTTTTCATAATGACAGTGCTGGCTGCATGAGCTGCAGATTTGGAAACTCCATCCTGCATCATGGCTGGTACCTGAGGGGTTACTAGGGGTCCTCAATGCAATTGCATCAGCTAATGGTGTTTCGTTGTTGAATACTCCTATGGAATTGATGGAGGGCTAGATTGTTTGCCCTGGCCTAGCTATAGACCCATTGGCCCCCAGCTGGGAGCCTCCCCCCCCCCCCCCCAACAAGGCTTTCACCACAGGGGAGAATTAACTAGGAGAGTGTTTACTTTGGGAGATATCTATGGAGACCAGTTTCTTTCTGGTCCCTCTAGTTCTCATCCTTCTGTTGTGACCTACCTGACAGACAGTGTTCATGTGTGTAATACATGGAACACTAAAATTCACAGCTGAATAAATGAAACTCCTAAATATTTCATTATTACAAATGATGCAAGGGAAATATAGAGTGTTCTTAAACAGAAATTACTTTAGTGTTAACAGTTTATAAAACAAAGTTGCTAATTTTTTATTTTTTCTCAAAGAAGTTTGTAGATAAGAAGTTTAAATCTTCAATTTATCAGTGAGAAATTTGGGACTATGTTGCTTACAATTTTTCAATATAGGATTGAATAGTAGGCAAATTCCAATGAAACTTACTGACAACATCAGTAAACTTTTATCTATTCCAGAGCCTAATCAAAGCACAGAGCCAGTCTGGCATCTGATGCACATATAGCAAGTGGTGCTTTTCCATTCACGACAACAAAATCTTCCTCTGACAAGATTTTTGATGATGTGATGACCTAAGATATGCTGATTTGGGTCAGCCAGATTCTTCAGTTATGAAGCCATGCCTTGCAGCTGTTCTCTGGTAGAGGAGATCTCGTTGACATCAGGACCTTTTGAAACCAAGATCAGGATAGAGACACAGTGACAAAACTTGAGCAGATCTACGTTTTTGCCATAGACCAGTTGATGCAACCGTCATGCATTGTACAGGGCTACATCTACGTAATTTACAAACTGTTCACCACCATTTCTTTTCTGTCACAGCTATTCTGGGTTTGGTGGCAAAGCTGTCCAGTACATTCACTCCACTTATGTTGGTGTTGTAAGCTACTATCAGGTTGGATTGAGTAACACTGACCACTTCCTGCTCAGTGTATGAAAATCTTTTATGAATAAGAAGTAGATCAGTACTTTGAACATTACTGGCCAAAATCACAACTGAATTGTCATTCCACCTTACATCCAGTACTTTGCTTTTCATATCAAAGTCATATTCATTACTGCTGTGTTCTTTTTGCTGCAATGATTCGCAGTCCTGTAGTTCATTCCAGTTAGTCGTTGTTCACGTACAGTCCCAATTGCATGAAAGTTTGACTGTTGGAGCTTGATGGTAAGCTTATAAGAAGTGAAAACAATTGTCAAAATATTTTACAGATTGTTGGAGATTTGCAACAACGTGAAGCAGATTCATAATGACACTTGCTGCAAAACATAATTCATAATCAAATTTGTCTCCTCAACCTGTATACCTGTATATGGAAGAAATTGATAGATAACCATCAGATGATCAGAGGCACCAGACCTTGAAACCAAATTGAATGGGCTTCTCCTTCATGAATATCTTGCAGGAGTATCCACCAAAAAATGGAACATTACTCAGCGTGTGGTTAGACTCTGGAACTCATTGCCGGAGAAGGTAGTGACGGCAGCTGGCCTTGCTGAGTTTAAAGGGGGTCTGGACAGATTCCTGAAGGAAAAGTCCATTGATCGTTATTAAATTCTGGGTTTTTGCCAGGTTCTTGGGGCCTGGATTGGCCGCTGTCGGAGACAGAGTGCTGGGCTTGATGGACCTTTGGTCTTTTCCCAGCGTGGCAGTGCTTATGCACTTATGTACTTATCTGTGCATCGGTACTTAAGTTGTGTGAGAAAAACGCCAAATTTAAAAATGTGTTCAGCAGACTTACATAGCAATGTATCTTGAACAACTTGTTCTGTTGAATGGCAGTATTATCACACAAATGTAGATTTCTGTTGATGTCTTGATATGTTTGTTGACTCATAACATCAATCACAATTTTCACATTGCAGTCTTCAGTAGAGGAGTAGCCTAATGGTTAGTGCAGTGGCCTGAGAACCAGGGAAGCTGGGTTCAATTCCCACTGCAGCTCCTTGTGACTCTGGGCAAATCACTTAACCCTCCATTGCCAAGGTACAAAATAAGTACCTGTATATAATATGTAATCCACTTTGCTTGTAACCACAGAAAGGCGGTTCCCTTTTAGCATTTTACCAGTGCACAATTTCTCTCGGTGGTCCGTGATAGCCTGTAAAAAGTATGACACCCTGAAAGAACCATAATTTTAAATGGTTCAGGTCAAAGCTGAGTCGATTCTGCTGGTGAGCATACCTTATGTTCTGATCTATTATAAAGTTGATTATTTCTTCATTGAAACACTCCTGGAATAAATCAAGTTTTGTTTTATAAACTAGAGTAATTATAAGGTGTGACACATTGTGCTTTTCATTTATTGGTTGGCTGGGAACTGTACACTGGTTTCTGCCACGTTTGCTGAACTTTAGTTGCCTTTCATTTTGTGGCATACACTTAAGGTTTAGATATTACTTCATCGGGCCCTTCACCTTCAGGTTCATCTGAACAACTGCTCATATCTTTTACCTGCTTGCTTCTATTTTTAGGAGGCGTCTTTTCTTTTGGAAGTGTCATTGTGATCAGGGCAAGAAAAATATTTTAAAATTCTACATCTTTGAAGCCAGTAAAAAGTTAAATAACAAATTTTCCACCAGCACACTCGGCAGCCTAAGTAGAATGTACCGTTGTAGGGCATTGTAGCCCTAACTAGATGACGTTGCAAACACACAACTTTATTTTGCAGCAAATAGTACACTTCACTATTGAAGTATTTTTGTATATCATTCATATTTTAAAACACAAACCTTTGTACCTCAAAAACAATTCTCCTTGCGGATTGCAATATTACCATACAAGAAGTGTATGGATTTTTAAAATATACGTGTATTCCAGAACATTTCACACAGAATAATTTGGCTTATAATAAGCAATTTAAACCAAGCACAGAGACTGTAAATCTACTGGTTCTATATTTAGATATGATTAGGAAAAGTATATAGATCTTAATATAAAATAAAGACTTCTGATTTTTTTGGCATCTGGGAACATTTGCATTAATGTTAGCTGTAAATGGGTTAAGGAAACCGCAGGCTTGTTCTCTATGTCAAATTTTTGGTGACTGATTGAGAACCACTGCTGTAGGGAGAGAAAATGACATTGCAGTTCTGGGGTTGTGGAGATCACACCAAGAGGTGAGAAAATTGTGTGAGATGAATGTATGGCCATATTCAAGGTACTACATCTGGAGCCTGGAATCTGCAGGTAGTACTATGCTTAGAGTGGATGTGGAAACAGAAGATTTGGAAAACTGATAGTGAGACTTTAAACCTTTTTCATCCAAGGTCAAATGAGCCATTCTTTTGGAGATAAAAGGACTCCCATATATTCCATAGACTAGGAAGGACTAAAAATTGCTCTTCAAGATATTTAACAGTCAGCCTGTGAATTCTACGGCCTGAAAAACTGTGACTGTAGCCTTATACTTTTTCTGTTCTGAATAAGGGAAGAATCCCTCCCCATGGAGGAAGACCGCTGCTACCACTCTGACTTGATCAGGTTCCCAGGGCCATGGTTAGATCAAGAGGAAAATCTCTGAAGCTGCTAACAGGAGACCTAGGATAGAGAATCCAAATACATGGTGATAATTTTGGATGGAGTCATATGGTAATGCTTCCTCCTCCCCCCCCCCTCAACCCCCCCCCCCCCAAAAAAAAAAAACAACAACAGAATAGGATTGTGAGAAACCTTTCCCTATCTTTCATATATGATGACCTATCACAGTGGCTTCTTGAGAGCTTCATAATAAATATAGTACCATTTCTCTGACCCCTTTTCAAGAGAGAACCAGGCTCTCAAACCTGTAGTTGACTTAACCAACTGAATGCTATTACGTATGGTCAACCTTGTGGATCACAGAGGAGAACATATGAGAGATTGGACAAGCCAGCAATGGAGACCTGGTATTGTGAAGAAAAATATCAAGGACTTTACAGTCTGTGACAAAGTGGGAGCCAACTGAGTTGAAACAATTTTCATGGTCATCTTCCTGTGAAAGGGAGCTTCTTAGCCAGTACTGTTCATAGTCCCTGAAGCATCTCTGACCAGACTTGATATGAGAGGGGGAAGGGGACCCCAAAGGACTACTCTCCAGCTAGTCTTGGAACCTCGGACTCCCCAATATGTTCACTAAAATCCTCAGAACTTTTCCAGAAAGCTCAAGGCTGAGTTCAGTGTACACAAATAGATCTCATGCATATATATATTTTTTTGTTACATTTGTACCCTGCACTTTCCCACTCATGGCAGGCTCAATGCAGCTTACATGGAGCAATGGAGGGTTAAGTGACTTGCCCAGAGTCACAAGGAGCTGCCTGTGCCTGAAGTGGGAATCGAACTCAGTTCCTCAGTTCCCCAGGACCAAAGTCCACCACCCTAACCACTAGGCCACTCCTCCACTCCTGGAAATCCTGATCTGGTGAATCCTGAGGTTGGACACCTCTGATCTAGAAACTGTTGCTCTACCCTTAATCCAACATCTGCATAGCCACCTGAAAAGATGGCATCTGGCAACATTTGGTGGTTGTTGAACCCAACACAAGAGGGCTCAAATCATATAGTTCTTCCATATAGCTATCTAGGAAGAGAGACTAGAGAAAGCAAGAGACACAAAGATTTGGCTATGCTATTTATTTATTTATTTCAAAATCTGTTGTTATTCAGTGATAATAATAATAAAGATTGTCACAACATTGAATTGTCCAGTAATTGAACATCAATTCTCCGAGGACAAGCAGGCTGCTTGTTCTCACTGATGGGTGACGTCCACGGCAGCCCCTCCAATCGGAAACTTCACTAGCAAAGTCCTTTGCTAGTCCTCGCGCGCCCGCGCGCACCGCGCATGCGCGGCCGTCTTCCCGCCCGAAACCGGCTCGAGCCGGCCAGTCTTCTTTTGTCCGCACTCGGTACGGTCGTATTTTCGCCGTGTCGAGCCCCGGAAAGTCGACCTCGCGCGTCCAAATTGTTTTGAGCGTGTTTTTTTCTTCGGAAAAGCTTTTGCTTAAGTCGGGAAGTGCTCCGGAAACCTTCCACCGGGTTTCGTGTCAATCCTCCCCGTACTTCCAGCTTTTTGCCCCGGTAAGTTTTCTTTCGTCGTCGGGGTAGGCCTCTTTTCGGCCTCGGTCGAGATTTTCTCCCTCTAAAGTTTTGGTGCTCTTTTTCCGTCATTTCGGATTTTGATTTCGCCGGCGTGATTTTTCCGCCCATGACATCGAAGCCTTCCAGCGGCTTCAAGAAGTGCACCCAGTGCGCCCGGGTTATCTCGCTCACTGATCGACACTCGTCGTGTCTTCAGTGTCTGGGGGCCGAGCACCGCCCTCAGAACTGCAGTCTGTGTTCCCTGCTTCAGAGGCGGACTCAGGTAGCGAGACTAGCCCAGTGGAACGTGTTGTTCTTGGGCTCTTCGTCGGCATCGGCACCGGGATCTTCGAGTGCATCGACGTCGTCAGCGTCCAGACCATCCTCCTCGGCCGCCCCTGCATCGAGTGCATCGAGGCATCGGGCCTCTGCATCGGCGCCGAGACATCGGATAGCTGCATCGACGTCGGTGGTACCGGGACCTCGTCTGCTGATGTCGTCGGACGGTGGTGCATCGTCAGGAGTGCAGGTGAGGGCTGTCCATTCCCCTGCTGGTGGCAGTGAGCCTTCGGGTGGGTCTCCTCCTACCCTGAGGGCTCCTGCGGTACAGCCCCCCCGAGACCGACCTCCTTCGGCCTCGGCCCCGAGGAAGCGACGGATGGATTCTACGTCCTCCTCGTCGGTGCCGGGGAGCTCCGGCGACATGCTTCGGAAGAAATCGAAGAAGCATCGACACCGGTCTCCTCCCCGTGTCGGCACCGAGAGCTCTGGGTCGCCGAGGGATTCGGCACCCAGCAGGCATCGGCACCGAGAGGACCGCTCACCCTCTGTTCAAGAGGTGTCGATGCGCTCCACTCTGGACAGCCCGGAACAGCCTCCTCGCCCGGAACAGGTTCTGACGTCGACGCCTGCATCGACCTCTCAGCCTTTTTCTGCAGCCACTCTGAACGAGAGCCTCCGGGCCGTTCTCCCAGAGATTCTGGGAGAGCTGTTGCGCCCTACCCCTTCGGTACCGGCGGTGCTTGCGCCTCCGGTACCGTCGAGCGTGGCGCCGGCTGGCCCATCGCCCAGGTTGAGGTCCCCGACGTCGGTACCGCGTGCGGTGCCGACCGCGGCCACCTCCCAGGAGGGCTCCCCGACTACGTCGGCGGAGGGAGCTTCGCCGATGCGGGCCAGGGAGTCTACCTCTCGACGCCCCCATCGTGGACGTGGTTCCACGGAGTCGAGCAGGGCGAGGTTGCAGACACAGGTCCGTGAACTTGTGTCTGACACCGAGGGTGAGGCCTCGTGGGAGGAAGAGGAAGATCCCAGATATTTCTCTGACGAGGAGTCTGAGGGTCTTCCGTCTGATCCCACTCCCTCTCCTGAGAGACAGCTTTCTCCTCCCGAGAGTCTGTCTTTTGCCTCCTTTGTCCGGGAGATGTCTACGGCCATCCCCTTCCCGGTGGTTGTGGAGGACGAGCCCAGGGCTGAAATGTTTGAGCTCCTGGACTATCCTTCTCCACCTAAGGAAGCGTCCACTGTTCCCTTGCACCATGTCCTGAAAAAGACATTGCTTGCGAACTGGACCAAGCCATTAACTAATCCCCACATTCCCAAGAAGATCGAGTCCCAGTACCGGATCCATGGGGACCCAGAGCTGATGCGCACTCAGTTGCCTCATGACTCTGGAGTTGTGGATTTGGCCCTAAAGAAGGCTAAGAGTTCTAGGGAACATGCTTCGGCGCCCCCGGGCAAGGACGCTAGAACCTTAGACTCCTTTGGGAGGAAGGCCTACCATTCCTCTATGCTCGTGTCCAAGATCCAGTCTTACCAGCTCTACACGAGCATACACATGCGGAACAATGTGCGGCAGTTGGCGGGCTTGGTTGATGCTCTTCCCCCTGAGCAAGCCAAGCCTTTTCAGGAGGTGGTCAGGCAGCTGAAGGCGTGCAGAAAATTCCTGGCCAGAGGAGTTTATGACACTTTTGATGTTGCGTCCAGGGCCGCTGCTCAAGGTGTGGTGATGCGCAGGCTCTCATGGCTGCGTGCCGCCGACCTGGAGAATAGAATCCAGCAGCGGATTGCGGACTCGCCTTGCCGTGCGGACAATATTTTTGGTGAAAAAGTCGAACAGGTGGTAGAGTCTCTCCACCAGCGGGACACCGCATTCGACAAATTCGCCCGCCGGCAGCCTTCAGCTTCTACCTCTACAGGTAGACGATTTTTTGGGGGAAGGAAGACTGTTCCCTACTCTTCTGGCAAGCGTAGGTACAATCCTCCTTCCCGACAGCCTGCGGCCCAGGCTAAGCCCCAGCGCGCTCGCTCTCGTCAGCAGCGTGCGACTCAGCAAGGCCCCGCGGCTCCCCAGCAAAAGCAAGGGGCGAGCTTTTGACTGGCTCCAGCAGAGCATAGCCGACATCCAAGTGTCCGTGCCGGGCGACCTGCCAGTCGGAGGGAGGTTGAAAGCTTTTCACCAAAGGTGGCCTCTCATAACCTCCGATCAGTGGGTTCTGCAAATAGTCCGGCAGGGGTACACCCTCAATTTGACCTCAAAACCTCCAAATTGTCCACCGGGAGCTCAGTCTTACAGCTTCCAGCACAAGAAGGTACTTGCAGAGGAACTCTCCGCCCTTCTCAGCGCCAATGCGGTCGAGCCCGTGCCATCCGGGCAAGAAGGGCTGGGATTCTATTCCAGGTACTTCCTTGTGGAAAAGAAAACAGGGGGGATGCGTCCCATCCTAGACCTAAGGGCCCTGAACAAGTATCTCGAAAAAGAAAAGTTCAGGATGCTTTCCCTGGGCACCCTTCTCCCCATGATTCAGCAAAACGATTGGCTATGCTCTCTGGACTTGAAGGATGCCTACACACACGTCCCGATACTGCCAGCTCACAGACAGTATCTGCGATTTCAGTTGGGCACACGCCACTTCCAGTACTGTGTGCTACCCTTTGGGCTCGCCTCTGCGCCCAGGGTGTTCACAAAGTGCCTAGCTGTGGTAGCAGCGGCACTTCGCAGGCTGGGGGTGCATGTGTTCCCATATCTCGACGATTGGCTGGTGAAGAACACATCCGAGGCAGGAGCCCTGCAGTCCATGCAGATGACTATTCGCCTACTGGAGCTACTGGGGTTTGTGATAAATTATCCAAAGTCCCACCTTCTTCCAGTGCAGAGACTCGAATTCATAGGAGCTCTGCTGGATTCTCGGACGGCTCGCGCCTATCTCCCAGAGACGAGAGCCAACAACTTGTTGTCCCTCGTCTCGCGGGTGCGAGCGTCCCAGCAGATCACAGCTCGGCAGATGTTGAGATTGCTGGGCCACATGGCCTCCACAGTCCACGTGACTCCCATGGCCCGCCTTCACATGAGATCTGCTCAATGGACCCTAGCCTCCCAGTGGTATCAGGCCGCTGGGGGTCTGGAGGACGTGATCCACCTGTCCACGAGTTTTCTCGAATCCCTGTATTGGTGGACCATTTGCTCCAATTTGACTCTGGGACGTCCCTTCCAAATTCCTCAGCCACGGAAAGTGCTGACTACGGATGCGTCCCTCCTGGGATGGAGAGCTCATGTCGATGGGCTTCACACCCAAGGAAGCTGGTCCCTCCAGGAACGCGATCTGCAGATCAATCTCCTGGAGTTACGAGCGATCTGGAACGCTCTGAAGGCTTTCAGAGATCGGCTGTCCCACCAAATTATCCAAATTCAGACAGACAACTAGGTTGCCATGTATTATGTCAACAAGCAGGGGGGCACCGGATCTCGCCCCCTGTGTCAGGAAGCCGTCAGCATGTGGCTCTGGGCTCGCCGTCACGGCATGGTGCTCCAAGCCACATATCTGGCAGGCGTAGACAACAGTCTGGCCGACAGGTTGAGCAGGATTATGCAACCTCACGAGTGGTCGCTCAACTCCCGAGTGGTGCGCCAGATCTTCCAAGCGTGGGGCACCCCCTTGGTGGATCTCTTCGCATCTCGAGTGAACCACAAAGTCCCTCAGTTCTGTTCCAGACTTCAGGCCCACGGCAGACTGGCCTCGGATGCCTTCCTCCTGGATTGGGGGGAGGGCCTGCTGTATGCTTATCCTCCCATCCCTCTGGTGGGGAAGACTTTGTTGAAACCCAAGCAAGACCGAGGCACCATGATTCTGATTGCTCCTTTTTGGCCGCGTCAGATCTGGTTTCCTCTTCTTCTGGAGTTATCCTCCAAAGAACCGTGGAGATTGGAGTGTTTTCCGACCCTCATCACGCAGGACGAAGGGGCTCTTCTGCATCCCAACCTCCAGTCTCTGGCTCTCACGGCCTGGATGTTGAGGGCGTAGACTTTGCCTCTTTGGGTCTGTCAGAGGGTGTCTCCCGCATCTTGCTTGCTTCCAGGAAAGACTCCACTAAGAGAAGTTACTTCTTTCATTGGAGGAGGTTTGCCGTCTGGTGTGACAGCAAGGCCCTAGATCCTCGCTCTTGTCCTACACAGACCCTGCTTGAATACCTTCTGCACTTGTCTGAGTCTGGTCTTAAGACCAACTCCGTAAGGGTTCACCTTAGTGCAATCAGTGCATACCATTACCATGTGGAAGGTAAGCCGATCTCAGGACAGCCTTTAGTTGTTCGCTTCATGAGAGGTTTGCTTTTGTCAAAGCCCCCTGTCAAACCTCCTACAGTGTCATGGGATCTCAATGTCGTTCTCACCCAGCTGATGAAACCTCCTTTTGAGCCACTGAATTCCTGCCATCCGAAGTACTTGACCTGGAAGGTCATTTTCTTGGTGGCAGTTACTTCGGCTCGTAGAGTCAGTGAGCTTCAGGCCCTGGTAGCCCAGGCTCCTTACACCAAATTTCATCACAACAGAGTAGTCCTCCGCACTCACCCTAAGTTTCTGCCAAAGGTCGTGTCGGAGTTCCATCTGAACCAGTCAATTGTCTTGCCAACATTCTTTCCCCGTCCTCATTCCTGCCCTGCTGAACGTCAGTTGCACACATTGGACTGCAAGAGAGCATTGGCCTTCTACCTGGAGCGGACACAGCCCCACAGACAGTCCGCCCAATTGTTTGTTTCTTTTGATCCCAATAGGAGGGGAGTGGCTGTAGGGAAACGCACCATATCCAATTGGCTAGCAGATTGCATTTCCTTCACTTACGCCCAGGCGGGGCTGGCTCTTGAGGGTCATGTCACGGCTCATAATATTAGAGCCATGGCTGCGTCGGTAGCCCACTTGAAGTCAGCCTCCATTGAAGAAATTTGCAAAGCTGCGACGTGGTCATCTGTCCACACATTCACATCTCATTACTGCCTGCAGCAGGATACCCGACGCGACAGTCGGTTCGGGCAGTCAGTTCTTCAGAACCTGTTTGGGCTTTAGGATCCAACTCCACCCCCCGAGGGCCCTGTTTGTTCTGTTCCAGGCTACACTCTCAGTTAGTTGGTAAATTTTTTAGGTCAATCTCAGTTATGTCCTCGCCGTTGCGAGGCCCAATTGACCATGGTTGTTGTTTTGAGTGAGCCTGGGGGCTAGGGATACCCCATCAGTGAGAACAAGCAGCCTGCTTGTCCTCGGAGAAAGCGAATGCTACATACCTGTAGAAGGTATTCTCCGAGGACAGCAGGCTGATTGTTCTCACAAACCCGCCCGCCTCCCCTTTGGAGTTGTGTCTTCCCTTGAAGTGTATTGTCTTGCTACATACTGGACTGGCCGGCTCGAGCCGGTTTCGGGCGGGAAGACGGCCGCGCATGCGCGGGCGCGCGAGGACTAGCAAAGGACTTTGCTAGTGAAGTTTCCGATTGGAGGGGCTGCCGTGGACGTCACCCATCAGTGAGAACAATCAGCCTGCTGTCCTCGGAGAATACCTTCTACAGGTATGTAGCATTCGCTTTGAAACATACAAAGACCAAGATCTAGTCAGGATTTTGCTTGGGTATTTGCAGACATGTAACACCACTCAACAATTTGAGAACCAATCCTACCAACTGAATTGGGCTGTCCTTTAGTTCTTGATCAGTGGTCCTTTTTTCAGTCTATAAGCACTGATCAGGTGTTGCAGGCATTCTTCAGAGTGAAGTCTCACTTCCCATTAGATCAATGTCATCCTTCGTTACGTAAGTCTTTGAAACATCAAATTAGCGAGGGACCCCAACACAAGGCCGTTTTTTCGGTGGAGTAAACCGTTTGCTTCAGGGGTCTTCAAAAACTGTGATGCTGAAACAGTGTAATAGATGTGAAAATACAGAATAATACTGCTGTGCTTGAAATGGCCAGAGGTGCACATTACATGTACCAATGTGAAAGTAAGTGCCGCCAAAGAGGGGCATGGGGGGGAGGGAAAAGGGGGAAATAGAGTATATGGGATAGAAGGGGATGGAGAGGAGTGGGGTCATGCTGCATATGGATGGGAGGGAAAGGAAAGGTGAACATGATGCTCATGGATGTTTGCTTTTTTTGAAAATGTACATCTTTTAAAATTTTGTATTTAGCAGTGTATGTAAAAAATGCATTTATGTTACTTTTACCAGTATTTTCACTGCTTATAGAATCTGGCTTTCTTGGTTGGGGGGGGGGGGTCAAGGTGACTGTTTCGGTGGGGTACGGTGGGGACAGAGCTGGGTGGGCCAGGGGCAGGGATGGAGGAAATACTTGCGGTGGGGTCGGGGGGGATGGGTTAGATTTCTGTCCCCATGCAGCTCTCTAGTCTAAGTGCTGAAATTTACCCATGTATATGCTGATTTTGCAACCTGTGTGCATAAATGTCTTACTTAACTTGATGTCCAGAAAGTGCCAAATAAGTATCAGATTAATAAAAGCATTTATTGGTACATTTTGAAATGGTGTAGAACACCAGGGAGGTAAGCAAATTGTCCCTCAATCTCTGAAGCAAACCCCATGTAAAAATGAGCAGTTAACTGACACATGTCTACCTTGGAGCAGGTGTAAATGCCAGTATACAGATTTTTGAAAGTATTTGTATTTCTGTTGTAAAGTTGGAAGTACACATTTTTTCTTCCTTTTTTTTTTTTTTTTGCCTGCTCAAAACATGCCCACAATATGCATGCACCCTTGAATATTATATTCTAAAGATCTACTGTACACATGTAAATAGCAGCTTTCTAAAATTGCCGTTTATATGTTTAGGATGTTCTTATGAATAAACGCCATACCAGGTTCTTAAAATGACTTGATATGATGGAGTCTTAATTTACTGAGTCATGTTGGCCCTTTAATTGGTAGGAGCACGTGTTGTTAGCATTTGTTGTACTGAGTCATTTTTGGTCAAATCTCTTTTGGACAAAAAGGATGTATTTTCAAATAATCACTTCAGTTAGCTAGTCAGATTTTCATCAGCCAACTTAAGACTCCTTTACAAAGCTACGGTAGTGATTCCCTGTTCAGCAAATGTGACAAAGCCCACTCAATTCCTATAGGATTCATCACATTTGCTGTGTGGGAATCACTACCGTGACTTTGTTAAAGGGGCCCTTAATCCAGTTCTCAGTGACAGCCTACATAACTAGAACTAGGTTTAAATCTAGCTGACCAAAGTTTGACCAGCTAAGTTTAAAACTGAGGTTGGCATGCCTAGTTGGCTAGCATGAATTCAAAACTAACTTTCAGTCCATGCCCAGACTTTGTTCCCATGGCTGTCACTGCCAGATTCTTGAGGGGCTAAATTTAAGAGCCTTATGAATTTAGAGTGGGGGGGGGGGGTGCATTAGTGTGTTAATTTTGGCAGTGAGTGTGCTACTTAGATTTTTCCAGTTGATACCTCTATTACTTCTGTATATACAATATGATTTCTTATCGGCTTAACTGCAAGGTATAGTAGTGAGGTCTAAGGCTAGCGTAGATATGCTGGATAAAACAAAAAGGTACATTGAAAAAAAACAAAATCCTCCTTTTGCAGCTGAGGGATAGATACTTTAACAAATTTAGGTTCATATTTCTAGAAGGCAATACTTCTTTATGCAGTTTAACTTGAATTTGTGCTGTTAATATGCTTAATTTTGCAGGCTAAAGTTGCAGACTGTGTCATGGCCACAGCCTCACCAAGACCTGACACCAGAAATAGCCATAACAGAAGACAACAGCTGTATGTAACTGGTAGGTTACTGTCACCAATTATAGCAAAGGGGCAGTTAATTTTCTGGTATAATTTTTGTTTTTTGGTATGCAACTAACTGGTACCATTTTCAACTTAATAATTAGGGCTTCTGAATTTAGGTTTTAACCAATAAACACTGTTAAGACACCCCTGACACACATATAACAAACAAAAACTAATTTGAATAAGTTTGTTGGCTAAATACCAGAGAACCACCACTTCCTCTAGTAATTTTTCATCCCTCCTCTGGCTTGTCTTGTATCCTCCACTCATTATTTGTGCCCTTCCTGCAGTTAAGTGACACAAACATATTTGATTCAACTAGAAAAGTATCCAACAATGGTACCAGTGGCATAAAAACACCAATACACAGAAGCTACAAAGATACCACACATGGATGTGGAAGATAGATATGCTAATTTTCATAAGTGAATTGATAAATAATTAGAATACTATGCAGCATAAAATTATAGAAATATAAGTTGCATAGATAAGTTAGCAAGACTGGGAAATTATTGGTTAATCTAATTTGCCCTCAGGACGAGAAGTAAGCTATCACAAGTATTAAGGGGGATTTGGAGAATGTATAAGATAGAGAAGGAGTTCATGTCACACTTTAGAAACATAGCACACTTTAGGAAAAGGACCCCTAACAGATTTAGCACACTAAATGATAAGATGTCCATAGGAATATAATGGGCATCTTATCATTTAGCGTGCACTAATTGTTAGTGCACTTTGGTAAAAGGAGATCATAGAAAATGACTGCAGATAAAGATGAATATGGCCTGTCTAGTATGCCCATCTTTACCATCTACTATCTCTTCCTCTCTCTTAGAAATCCTCTGTGCTTGTTCGATGTTTTATAATCCTTGTCTCCACTATTTCTACTGGGAGGCCATTACTTGCATCTACCAGTCTTTTTGTAAGAAAGAATTTCTTTAGACTATTCCTAAGTCTGTCCTCATTTACCTTCATCCGATGCCCCCTCATTTCAGAGCTTCCTTTCAATTGAAAGAGATTCACCTCTTGTACATTTATGGCACGGAGGTATTTAAATCTCTCTATCATATCTCCCTTTTCCTGCCTTTCTTCCAAAGTATGTATGTTAAAATCTTTGTTTTTCCCCATATGCTTTATGATGAAGACCACTGACCATTTTAGTGGCTGCCCTCTGGATCAGCTTGATCCTTTTTATCTTTTTGAAGGTACAGTCTCCAGAACTGTACACAATACTCTACTCTAAATTATAGGCCAACTGAAACCGGGATTCTCGGTTTCAAATGAAACTGAACCAGCAACCGAAATTTGCAGTTTGTTTCAGCTGAAACCAAAAACAAACCCCTCTCCCCTCCCCCTCACAATCACTTTCAGCAGCCCCTGCCCCTCCTTGCAATCATTCATGCTGCTGCTCGACCCCTGCCCTCTCAGTCACTCTCAGCGCCCCCCCCCCCCCTCCTTTCTTTCCACACCTGAAGGTTCTCTTCTGGCTTACCTTTTACCTAAAAGCCATTCTCTGGCCGTTCTCCCCCAAATTTGTAATACTATTACACAGGGCCCATTTGTTAAAATGGGCACAACCTGTTTATGAGGCTGCCCTCAGTGCTTCTAGTCCCGATGAGGGAAATGGAGCAGCGGCTTTGCCAGTTTGGGCAACAAGCGACGGCAGTTATTTTGGGGGCGGATTTGGAGTCCCAAGCCCCCCTCGGAGGGGAGTTCATTGCCCCCTCTCTGGCCTCATGGGAATTAAATAATGGTGAGGTTTTGGCCGAGGAGTCTGATGATCCTTTGGCTGTGAGGATCTTTCACAAGGAGGAGCTCACCTTGTTTATTTCCAAGGCTTTACTATCCTTAAGTATTTCTCTCCTGGATGTGCCTGAGCCTGCTGCCTCTAATCCAAAGATGGCTAGCACGCTCAGTCCTCTGAGGGCCTTTCCTGTGCATTAGGCGATGCAGGAGATTATTTCCGCGCAGTGGGGCACACCGGAGTCTAGCCTTTGGGTGGCTAAGGCTATGTCCCAGCTCTCTCCTGTGGAGCAGTTGGAACTGGGCCACTTGTCAAGGTGGTGTGGCGAATAAGGACGTTTAGGACCTTAAGCTGGAGTCTACCTTAAAGCTTTCCTTTGAGATTGTGGCCCTAAGTTTGCGGGCTGCAGTGTGCAGCTCATATGCGGCCAGAGCCTGTCTGTCCTGGGTGCAGAAGGTTACTGATATAACCGCCTGCAGAATTTCCTGATGTGGGAACAAGGTTGATGTACTTGGCAGACGCCTTGTATGATTTGGTTTATCTCATCCGCCAAGCAGATGTCCTTGGCAGTGGTAGTGCGCCATTTATTGTGGCTGCACCACAGGGTGGCGGATGCAGCATCCAAGCAGTGATTAGTTAATCTGCCATTTAAGGGCAAGCTTCTTTTTGGGGAAGACCTGGAAAAGCTGGTTAAGCACCTCCTGGAAGATAAACCCCATTTGGCTGGCAATGCCAGTCGGTGCAAAACTCGTTTCAGAGATAGTAGGAAGTATTGTCCTGGCCACCTGAGTTTTTCTCAGCGGTCTCAGTACCAGACGAAGCAGTCCTTTCATTCGGACAAGTGCCCTGGAGGTCAGGCCAATAGGACCCATCCGGCTGGCTGCACTTCCCAATGATAGTATTTCATCCCACTCACTTCCCTGAATTGGGGGGCAGTTGTCCGTCTTTTATGAGGAGTGGAGCAAAATTACTGCAGACCAGTGGGTCTTGGATCCTGTTCAAAATGGGTACAAGTTAGTTTTCCAGTCCCGTTGCAGAATTTTTCTTGGCCTCCCCATGCACCAGCGGTCACAGGAAGGTGGTAGTCAGGGACACCCTTCAGTGGCTTATTCACTCAGGAGCCATTATTTCTGTCTCTCCCCAACCCCCCCCCCCCCCCCCCCCCCAGGAGCAGGGCTTAGGCCGCTATTCCA
Organism: Microcaecilia unicolor; assembly: GCF_901765095.1. Lineage (NCBI taxonomy): Eukaryota > Metazoa > Chordata > Amphibia > Gymnophiona > Siphonopidae > Microcaecilia > Microcaecilia unicolor. The sequence continues at coordinate 531,166,432 of NC_044031.1, forward strand.
TCTATTTCATGGTTCCCAAGAAAGAAGGGTCCTCACGTCCAGTATCGGACCTCAAAGGTTCAGTCGCTGTCTCAAGGTGCAGCATTTTCGCATGGAGACTGCTGCCACTAAATGAAAGAAAATTATCAAGTAAGATAAATTCTTTCGTTTCCAGTAACATAACCAGAGTAACCTTCAGGCTCTCTCTTGTCAGGAGTGGGACCCCTATCTCTCCTTCTCTAACTATTCCATGTCCATTTCCAATGTGCCGCCTTCTTTCGAAAATGATCTCCCCATGTGAATTAGGAAGTCAGTCTTCCCTATTTCCTGGATGAGAATTCAGACCCTATTGCTAGGAGACTTCACAAACTAGACGTCTGCAGAGTTTTGCTCAGGTACTTACAGGAGATGAATAAGTTTTGGCTCTTGGATCAACATTTTGTACATTTCCATGATCCTAGGAAGAGCTAGGCAGTGTCAAAAGCCTCCATGTTTGATCAAGGCAGTTATTGAGGCCACCCACACCCACTTGTTAAGGATTGTACAACCTAACTAAAGGAAAGAAAATTAACAGGTATGACTAAATCTCACCTTTGTAAAGATCCAGTACCACATAAATATATAAATTATTCTTTAGTGTTATTCCTTTTCGTGCTCACCACGGCACATGGGCTTACACTTTCCAGCTCAGCTTTTCAAACTTGGTAACTTGTTAAGTCTGAGTGCAATGTGTGTGAGGGTGACAATGCAAGGACTGGCTCATCTCCCTCACAGATGCATGACCCCAGTGAGGACTTGCAACCTTATTTGGAGTCATGACTCAGTTTGAGCACCATTTCCTAGAGAGTCTGTAAATGTCTGTTGGCATAGTGTAGTAAAGCCATCACCCCATTTATGTGACTGGTAAACAACTGTCTTCTGAGAACAGTTACAGATGGGCGCAGGTAAAAGTTTTCAAACACTGTGAGAATTGTATTTCATCAAGATTTTATTGAACTGTTTTACTATGCAAAATTTTTGAGAAATAAATTGTATTTTAACAATAGATTCATTTCATTATGTTTTAATTATATTTCAGTTTCTAGTGCCAAATTGAAAAGGAAAAAAAACTGGTTTGGAACATCTGTGTATACAGAATTAGCTGTCGATGGAGAAATCAAGAAGACAGCCAAATCAAATAGTACTTCTAATCCAAAGTGGGAAGAGCAATTAACTGTGTAAGTAGGTTGTCTCTTATCTTGGAAAACAAAAATGTGATTTTGAATTTAGATTAACATGTTATTTATCTTATAGTCCAGTTTATAGGAAGTACTTTTTAGAAGTAATATGTAACAGTAAAAATATTAGATCTTCTTTCTGATTCAGTTAATGAGGATGATGAATCCTGGGGGTTGCTTATTGGTTGAGATGGTAGCCACTAAAACTGTGCCAATATTCGTACATGCTTAAGACATACAGAGGGCAAGGGCTCCAAACATTAGGCACCTAGACACAGCACAGTGAGTGTAAATTTCTAGAACGGCAACTGGGCTTCAAGATTGCATTATAGAATACTAGCCTAAGTCAGCATTTATGCACCAGTATTTAGGGATACCCACTTATACCATGTCTCTAGCATTTTCAAATGCAGCAGTTTAGCATTTAAATAACTGTATTCGGTAACATGTTTGTGTAAATATGGGAGATGCCCACAACCCATTCACATGAACACGCTCTTGTATTTGTGCACTATGCCAGTTGCTCATTAAGATTATAGAACACCACTCAGCACCCAACTAGCACACGCGTGGCTGTCATAGTTATGTGTGTAGGTGCTAGTATTCTATAATCTTCATGTGCACATGACGCATTCATTGAGGTATTAACATTAAGGAATTATGGGGACAGAGGATAGTGATCAGGCAAGGGGAGAAAGCCTGGAGAAAGTATGATCTGAGGCAATAAGTAGGGATAATTGGTTAGGCAGACTGGGCTCTATCTATTTCAGCTGTCAGCTACTCAGCCTTACATTCACTTGATTAGAATTCAGAAGTATTTTAATGTACTGAATGTTTTCACATTAGAATAAGCAGGTAATATCAAAACAGGATTTTTTTTTTTAATGAACCTATGTATTTACAGGTGAATTTATATATGGATCCTAATGTTGGGTGTTACTTCCATGCCGAATATTGGGTGTTAACTTTCACGTTCTAATGGATGCAAGGTGTCAAAATTGGCCAGAAATGGCAGATCGGCACAAAAGCACACTTATGCACCCATTTATAGAATAGCCCCTAAGTGTTTCTGCGTGGATCTGCAAAAGGGGTGTAATGATGGGAGGGACATGGGCAGATTAGGGGCATTCCCTTAAGATGTGCACAGTGTTATAGAGTAGCCCCAAATTAAGCGCAAATTCCAGCGCTACATGCTGTTCTATAAAGAGCACTTATCCTGGAACACTGTTCAGCGCAAATCTTTTTCGGTGCTGAATTTTCATCGCCATTTACTGTTTCCAGCACTTGCTGTACAATTGTTTTTACAGTTTTCAGCTCTGTAAAACAGAAATAACTCTTTCCTGGGCTTTTGCACAAGAGTAGTTGGAGGGATTGAGAGAGTGTCCAGATAAATGTGGTTGGGCAGAGAGTGGGGGATGGAGGGATTGAAATAGCAGTGAATGAGGTCAAGAATTAGTTTGTGGAAGACTGTTTATTGAGTGGACCACTTTAAGTTTTTTGTATTCATATATTTTTGTTTATGTTGCTGTATTTCTTCAATTGTGAATAATATTTATTTAATAAAATGGTAAAAAACAAACAAACAAGAACCCCCCCACCCAACCCCCAGTATCTGAACAGCAGCTAAGCCACACTGAAATTGCAATGTTAGATCAGTACCTGTGTTTTATGCTGTTTCACATACATAACATGCATGTATGACTGAAACATTACAGAATCATTTTGCAGTAAGCCATAAAGAATAGTATCACTAAATAAGCACAAATTTAAAAAATGGAAATGAAGTGAATGCCAACAATACTGAAATACCACATTTCAAACAATCTATTCCAGACTTTCCTTGTCATCAAGCAGATGAAGCCATTACGTATGGGTTGTGTCCATCAACCAGCAGGGGGAGATAAAGAGCACTCAACTTTTCACAGTGCCTCATGGCCAGCTAGCTCCACTGCCTCTTCAGTATTCTCTATCTCCCCAAGCAGGGTGGCTGCAGCTTCTTCGAGCTCCATCAAAAATCTGCCTGGGGGTGGCTCCTGGCTTGCCAGTTGTTAGACGGGGTGTTAGAGGCTATAGCAGCTTCACTTTGAAGGCACATAGGTTAGCCCTTTCCCTGCCTTACCCATGCCCCCGTGGATGTGGACATATTAGCTTGCTTTTCCCTATCCTTTCCCACTCAGTGGATGCAGGCACATTGGTTCGCCTTTCCCTGCCTTTCCCACTTATCTGAGCCTCCGGAGTGAATTTATTTACCTCTTTTGCCTCTGCTTTCCTCACAGCGTTAAAAAAAAAAAAAAAGTCACGTCGTGCTTTAGCGCAGTGATCTTGGAAAAGAGGTTTTTCTTGCGATTCTTCTGCAGGACTGGAGCTGTGATACTCGGTCTAGTGAGGTAAGAGTGTTTTCTGACTCCTCCGGGGTGGGCCCGCGTTCGGGGCGTTTTTGGTGCGAACCGCCATTTTGAATTTTACTGCCATTTTCAGCGATGGCTGCGGAGACTGTAAAGCGCTGTTCTAAATGTGGCAAGCGCAAATCAGCAGCGGGGCTCTGTAAATTGTGCTGTACAGACGGTAGAGCTGGCCTGAGCATGGCGAGCGGCAATCTTTCGCACTCTGAGCTGGCAGCGCACGCCATTTTGGTTTTTCCACATGGCGCGGCCTCCGTTGCGACGGAGAGCCCTGAATCCGGGGGGAGGGGTCCTCTGAGTGAGGCTTATAATAGAGCTGGTAGCCCTGGGCAGGATCCGGGCGGTCAGGAAGCGGTTTTCTCCCCTGATTTTGTTTTAATGCTGCGTAAGGCTTTCATGCTTAAAAGTGCTCTTCCACAGGGATCTTCGGAACCTCTGCCTACCCCCCCAGTGGATCCTGGCCTTTTGGAGTTGGCTTTGCCTGTTTCTTATCCTCCTGATAAACGCAGAAGGGCTAATTCCCCTTCTGAGTGTGGCGCACCCCCCTTCCCCGTGGTCGGGATATGGGGATTCTGAGGGGTCTGGCAGAGCTTCTTGGTCTGAGGAGCCAGAGTCGGGTGCAGAATTGCCACAGGATCTTGATGATCCGTCTGCGGTGAGGATTTTCCACCGCGAGGAGCTGCCAGCGCTTATTTCAGATGCCTTACAAGCCCTGTCGATTGAAGATCCAGGGAGTGGCACAGCCTCCTCTATTAATCCAAGGATGGCTAGTACCAGAAAGCCTGCTCGAGCCTTTCCTTTGCATGACTCCATCCAAGAGCTTATTTCGGCTCAATGGGCTGACCCCAAGGGACCTTTGAAGGTTGCCAGGGCTATGGGGCAATTATACCCTCTGAGTGAGGAACATTTGGCTCGCTTTGCAATGCCTAAAGTGGATGCCCTGGTCACGGCTGTGACAAAGAGAACTACCCTCCCTGTTGAAGGAAGTATTGCCCTGAAGGATATTCAAGACCGCAGGCTTGATTCAGCTCTGAAGCAGTCCTTTGATTTGGCAGGTCTCACTGTTCGGGCGTCTGCATGCAGTTGTTATGCTGCTAGAGCCTGCCTGGCTTGGTTACAGCAGGCAGTGGAACAGCCCGGTGATGGAGCGGACACCTTATCTGAAGCGGCTCCGCGGATGGAGTCGGCCTTGTCCTTTTTGGCTGACGCCCTTTATGATATGGTCAGAGCTTCGGCTAAACAAATGGCTGTAGCAGTGGTGGCTCGCCGCACTCTTTGGCTACAACATTGGGCGGCGGACATGGTCTCTAAGCAAAGGTTGGTGAAGTTGCCCTTTCAAGGCCTTCTCCTATTTGGTGAGGAGCTGGAAAACATTGTTAAAGGCCTGGGGGATTCCAAACCCGAAGATAGGCCGAAGCCTTCCTCTAAGGGTCAGGCGGTCCGCTCCTCTTACAGACCTCGCTTCCATGAAGCTAGAAGGTACCGCCCGGGGCGTGCTGCTAGGTTCACTTCTCGTGCCCGCTTTCAGCAGAGAAACTCCTTTCGCTCGGACAAACGTTCCGCAGCTGCCGGTTCTAGGCCTGGAGTACAGGGGCGACCCTCTCAATGATGGTGCGCCGGCCCCCTCCTCGTTTCCTGCCATCGGAGGAAGACTTTCCCTCTTTTTCGAGGAGTGGGCCAAAAATCTCTGCAGATCAGTGGGTCTTGGACCTGATCAGAGACGGATACCGATTAGAATTCGATGCCCCGGTGAGAGACGTGTTTGTGGAGTCCCGATGCGGTTCTGCCGCCAAACGGGCGGCGGTAGAGGAGACTTTGCACAGTCTGTGCCAGATAGGGGCTGTGACCCCAGCGCCTCCCGCCGAACAAGGTCTAGGCCGTACTCCATTTACTTTGTGGTGCCACGAAAAGGCGGATCTTTTCGCCCGATCCTGGACTTAAAAGAGCTGAACAAGTCCTTAAGAGTGCGGCATTTTCACATGGAAACCCTGCGCTCCGTCATTGCTGCGGTACAGCCAGGAGAGTTTCTCACATCTCTGGACCTGAAAGAAGCTTACTTGCACATACCAATTTGGCCCCCACACCAGAAGTTTCTGTGGTTTGCGGTGTTGGGAAAACATTTCCAGTTTCGGGCCTTGCATTTTGGCCTCGCCACAGCTCCACGAACCTTCTCCAAGGTAATGGTGGTAGTAGCTGCTTTTCTCAGGCGAGAGGGTATCCGGGTTCACCCGTACCTAGACGACTGGCTCATCAGAGCAGACTCAGAAAAAGAGAGTCATCTAGCTACAGCCAGAGTGGTTTCAGTCCTTCAATCTCTGGGCTGGGTCGTCAATATGGCCAAAAGTTACCTGACCCCCTCGCAATCTCTAGAATATTTGGGGGCCAGGTTCGACACAACCTCTGACTATGTGTTTCTTCCCGAGCAAAGGCGGTGCAAGCTTCAGAATCAGGTCCGTCTGCTCCTGAGGATGCCCCGCCCGCGAGCTTGGGACATTGTCCAGCTGTTGGGATCGATGACGGCCACCTTGGAAGTGGTGTCATAGGCGAGAGCGCACCTGAGACCTCTACAGTATTCTCTACTTCAACGATGGTCTCCAGTATCTCAGGATTATCAGTGCAGACTTTCTTGGCTCCCTGCAGCCCGTCTCAGTATGGAGTGGTGGCTCTCGGACAGCATGTTGCGGCGGGGAATGCCGCTGGCACTCCCCGATTGGTGCCTGGTGGTGACAGAAGCCAGCCTGAAGGCTGGGGCGCACATTGCCAGGGGAAGCATGCCCAGGGTCTATGGACGCCCGACGAGTCGGAGTGGTCTATCAACCGCCTGGAGTTGAAAGCTGTGTTTCTGGCTCTTCTGGCCTTTCAAGTGACCCTGGAAGGATTGGCTGTCCGAGTGATGTCGGACAACACGACAGCAGTGGCCTACATAAATCGACAAGGCGGAACTCAGTGCAGAGCTCTAGCTGCACAGGCCGAACAAATTTGCCATTGGGCCGAGCTGCATCTACAGTTCCTGTCAGCAGCTCACATTACAGGTCAGAGCAACGTGCAAGCCGACTATCTAAGCAGGCATCAGATCGATCCAGCGGAGTGGGAACTAGCAGACGATGTATTCCTGCAGATATGTGCCAAATGGGGCAAGCCAGTGATGGATCTTATGGCGACCAGTTCCAATGCCAAAGTCCCGTGCTTCTTCAGCAGACGGAGGGATCCTCGCTCTGCCGGGTTGGATGCCTTGGCTCAACCCTGGCCCCTGGGCTTGCTGTATGTCTTCCCTTCGTGGCCCTTGATAGGGTGAGTGCTCTTGCGGATTCGGCTGCATCCAGGAGAAGTGGTGCTCAACGCCCTGGATTGGCCGAGGAGGCCTTGGTATGCGGACCTCCGACAGGTGCTGTTGGAGGCTCCCTTTCCGTTACTTCTGGTTCCACTCCTGTTGTCACAGGGGCCGGTGGCCATGGAGGACACCTGCCACTTTGGTCTTATGGCATGGCGATTGAGAGGGCGCAATTGAGAGATAAAGGCTACTCAAATAAGGTAATTTCCACTCTCCTGCAGGCCCGTAAGCGCTCCACTTCCCAGGATTTGGCACCAGTTTGAAGTCTGGTGTGTTTCAAGAGCGCTTTCTCCGTTGCGGGCTCCTGTCTCGCCGATTCTGGACTTTTTGCAGGATGGTGTACACAAAGGCTTGGCCTATAATTCCCTGCGGGTGCAAGTGGCAGCATTGGCCTCCCTTCGTGGCAAGGTTGAAGGCGTGTCCTTAGCTGCTCATCCAGATGTGGCACGGTTTCTTAGAGGGGTGCTTCGGCTCCGTCCTCCTGTGCGGGCACCTTGTCCAGCTTGGAACCTGGGGTTAGTATTGAAGGCCCTTCAGGGGGCTCCCTTTGATCCACTTCGGCGTGCTTCAGAGAAAGATTTGACACTGAAGGCCGTCTTTTTAGTGGCCATTACCTCGGCGAGATGGGTGTCAGAGCTCCAGGCGCTATCCTGTAGAGACCCTTTTCTGCAATTCTCAGAGTCAGGGGTCACGGTTCGGACCATACCTTCCTTCATGCCTAAGGTGGTTTCAGCGTTTCACCTAACCCAGCCTGTTTTTCTTCCCTCCTTTGTTGAGGAGGAGTTTCCAGATTCATTTGGGCAGTTACACCTTTTGGATGTGTGCAGGACTCTGTTGCAGTATCTGCGAATTACAAATGCTTTCAGGACCTCTGATCATCTTTTTGTGCTGTTTGCAGGTCCTCGCAGAGGGTCTTCAGCGTCTAAAGCCACTATTGCCCGTTGGCTCAAAGAAGCTATCTTTTCAGCATATCTGCTGTCTGGCCAGGCTCCACCTGAAGCCTTTAAGGCACATTCCACAAGAGCTATTTCCTCTTCCTGGGCGGAAACTGGAGCAATATCTCTTCATGAGATTTGCAGTGCTGCAACATGGGCTTCTAAGCTCTCTTTTGCCCGACATTACAGGCTGGATGTGGCTGCCAGGAGGGATGCGCGTTTTGGAGCACAGGTGCTAGCGCGTGGTGTGGCTTGTTCCCACACTATTTAGGGATTGCTTTGTTACATCCCATACGTAATGACTTCATCTGCTTGATGACACGGAAGGGAAAATTAGGTTCTTACCTTGGTAATTTTCTTTCCTTTAGTCATAGCAGATGAAGCCATGAGCCCTCCCTGTATGATTGTCTGTATTGCAGTGATTCTGGTTTCAGGTGCTGTTCTTGTTTCCTGAAGTTATATTCCTTCCTTGGGGAGTCGGAACACAGTCTTCAGGATTCTTGTTACCATTATAGGAGGATGAGTTCATTCCCTCCAGTTCATGTTTTAGGAGGATGAGTTTATTCCCTCCAGGAGGATGCAAGTATTCCCTCCGTTTATACAAAGTGGAGGACGAGTTTATTCCCTCCAGGAGGATGAGTTCATTCCCTCCTTTTTTGAGTTCATGCCCTTGTTTAGGGGCCATCGTTCGCTGTGAGGAAAGTTCATGTTATTCCCATTGCAGTTTGCCATACTGCTTTGGAAGCTTCAAATACTGAAGAGGCAGTGGAGCTAGCTGGCCATAAGGCACTGTGAAAAGTTGAGTGCTCTCTATCTCCCCCTGCTGGTTGATGGACACAACCCATACGTAATGGCTTCATCTGCTATGACTAAAGGAAAGAAAATTACCAAGGTAAGAACCTAATTTTCCCTTTGCACAACACTGTAAATGACGACAGGTGAAGACCTGCATAGGCCATCTATTCTGCCCAACAAGGCAGCCAGAGCTGCACCTGCCACTCCATGTAGGTTACAGTCCTTCATGATTAAACATTGGTATCTCAAACATGACCTTGCCAACCAGATATAAGCAGTTATATGTGATGGAGTCCAAAGTGTGGTTTTATTATTATGGCTGCAGCATAATCTCATTTCATTCTCAATACATGTTTAAACTAGCAATAGGGCTAACTAACAACATTGTACATACTAACTTCTTCCTTAAGATGTTTTCCCCTCTCCCACTGAGATATACAGCACATGATATTAATGTGATATATATAAAGTACACAAACTTGATCCTGATCTGGCTATCTGCCCTCTCACTGTTTGATTGGCATGCAGTCTAAACCAGAGCATAGAACATCACTGTGGAAAGACTTGGAACTGTTGAACCAAAATCTTCTTTAATGCAGTAATCAAACAAGGAAAAATAACATACAGTTCATGTGCTGGACAAGAGTTCTTGCCTTGCAAACTGGGAGTCTGTTATCAACCAGCTCTGTCTAGGAAAAAAGGCTGGGAGAAATTCAGCAACATGCTGAGTAGAGATGCTGTTTATATTGTTACACTGGTGAAATCTTGATAGAGTCACAGTAGCTTGAAAAGATCATCAACAGATACAGCATAGACGGTTTCAGTTCATAGAGGAGATATCCTGCAGACTAACTCTCCAGACCCAATGGAGAGAAAAGCGGGGGGGGGGGGGGGGGGGGGGGCAACTTGCCAGCAGGCTTAGAGAACAAGGCAAGCCAATAGAAAGAGTCCCATAAGACACAGGGAACTGGACATGTGTTCTGAAAGAGCTTATTATAGGGAGCTACAGGATTACAAGGATTTGTAGTGTTATATATGATGATATCTGCCTCCATGCAAATAGAGGGCAGAACAATGGCTTTTGCTATTTTCAGGATACACAGCCTGTAGAAGTCTGCCCGGCACTGACATTGCTTCCCATCTACTGGAGTTGCTGTCAAAGCCCACTCCAGCCCATCCTGACCTGTCTTTGCCATTTATGAGTCACAGACTGTAGAAGCTTTTGGGAGCTTCTTGTGTCCTATCTTACAATTGCACAGCAAATTAATAATTTGGAGAAGTATTGAAAATGTTCTAGAGCTGTCTTCCCAGTCTCAAAGAAAAACAGTGTATATCAAAAAGAGAGGTGAAACATATCTTATTTTGCTGCTCTAGTATGATTATATAACAATAAAAAAAAAAACACAGAACAATCCAAATAATATAATAACACGATAAAATAGCAATAACAGAATTAGATAAAAAATTAATTTGTGAACGTAACTGTTCATGGTATACATTCGAGGCAATATCAACCAGTGTAGTTAGCATGAGAACGTAAGAATTGCTGTACTGGGAGAGACCAAAGGTCCATCAAGCCCAGTATCCTGTTTCCAACAGTGGCTAATCCAGGTCACAAGTACCTAGCAAGATACCAAAAGAGTAAAACAGATTTTATGCTGCTTATCCTAGAACTAAGCCGTGGATTTAGCCCAAGTTCATCTTAGTAATGACTTATGGACTTTTCTTTTAGGAAATGAACCAACCCCTTTTTTAAACCGTGCTAAGCTAACTGCTTTTACCACATTCTCTGGCAGAGGATTCCAGAATTTAATTATATGTTGAGTGAAGAAGTATTTTCTCATGTTTGTTTTAAATTTACTACTTAGTAAGTAGCTTCATTGAGTGCCCCCTGATCCTAGTATTTTTGGAAAAACAAGCAAGTCATGTCTACTGTTTTAAATGGACCTCGTTTAGACCCCTTCTGGACTTTTCCAAATGGGGAGGGGAACCTCTTAAGTTCATCCAGAAGAATCTTTATAGTTTCCCTCCAATCCCAGGGTGGTTGGTTCTGGGGAGGCATCAGAAGGCGTAATTCAAAACTGATCCCCATGACCTCTGCTTTCTGCCTTTCTGGATCTAGGTGTATTCTGGGCCATTTATGTTCCCACATATAGTCTATTTGAATCTATCAGTATTTTGTGCACAAAATGAGTGTCTGGTGTGGGTTTAGTTTAGTTTGTAAAATAAGTAGCAGGTAAGGAATACTTGAAAATGAAGACAGAGATAGGTTTCAGATAGAAGGCATTTATTCTTACCACAGGTTCAAAGTAGTACAGACATCGGACAGATTCTGGGTTCAATGGCACAGCGCTCTGCCGTCTGAGATGCGTTGGGGACGACTCCGAACTTAAGCCCAAATCACCCTTCTTTTATACTCTCTTCTCTCAATTGAAGTCTATGGCAGCACCTATTTTGGGACCTGTTTTTTTCAAATATTTCTCAATTTCTGCGGTTAAACTGTCGCGTACTGCTATCTGTGCATTTTGTACCCAGCTCTTCCGTTCCATGTATTTCACAAGGTTGCAACATTTTCCGGTAATATCAACATGTTTTTTTGGAACAAACTGTTTTTGCGGTTACTAACATTTTTTTCTGTTGAGATACCAGTTTCACATAATGTTTTTGCAACACCTCTCATCACATCTTCTGATCTCTGTATCATTTTATACATTAATATAAACAATTGACTCCATTTTGAAAGCCACATTTTTTTTCCATTTTATCCATCACTCTTTCATTTCAGGTGCTATATATTATTTGAATATTGTACCTATACCTGTTTGTGTCAAGACTCATTGTTCAGACCTGCTTTCTGCAGATTCTCAAATATTTATTCATTTGTTACTTGTTTGGCCTAATCAGTACTTTTTCAGATGTTTTAGGCCCTGTGGCTTTGTCCATCACTATTCCAGTGGTAGATCTAAAACCAGGCCATATATTAACATTCCCCTCTTCACCCTATCCCATAGGGTGACACCAGGGTAAATATACCATGGTACCATCCATTCCAGAAGGTATCCTACAAGGCCATAAAATTTTCAATGTCTCAATGCAAACCGGTACAGTCTGAATTATTTGGTTTCAGATTACCATTCTGGCACCACTTCAATTATTTCAATCATTTCTACTTATCAATATCTATGGTTATACAAAAACTACTATACTTCTACCCTTTAACATGCAAATTCTATCTCATTCTTACCTATTTAATCATTAATTTCTTTGGTTATATACTGATTATATCTTATCTTATAAAGCTTTATATGGTTAAATTGTATCCCTGTGTGTGCTATTACCTGATTATACAGATGCAGACATTTCTCGAGTGTCTCTAGCAGTTGCATAGCGATTGGTCCTTCTCAGAGGGAGATAGTCCAATGTGTCATCTCCTGTGGTGTTGGGAAGGAGATTTTCGTACAGGACATATTGTCCTGCTGTTGTCTTTTTCGTGATTGCGGTTTCAATTAAGCGTTCTACTAAGCCTCTAGCACAAGGGATTATGCAACATCCTACTAATACAAAAATTGCTACCACTATGATTATCGTTGTGGCTGCTGAAATGATAAATGTCTTCCATTTACCAAAAGCTTTATCCATCCAACCAGTCCAGGATGTATCAACCCCAGAGTTCTCTGCCAATTCTTGTGACAGTGAGGTCAAGCCTTCCAAAGCTCTGGTGATGGATCCATCTGGAGCTGTATTGTTGGGGATAAAGGTGCAACACTGTGTACCTATCTTTTGGCACACCCCGCCATCCGCTGCTAGAAGTTGGTCAAGAACTAGTCTATTTTCCAACGTCATCCTGCTGGTGGCGTCTAATTGTGTTGCAATTCCTTTAACAGCGTCCCTAGTGTAGTTCACAAATCTCTGCTGGTTGTAATATATATAATTAATCCAGTCTACGTTCTTATTGATAGTAGCCCACCAAAAGAAGGTAGATTCGAATCCTGCAGCTATTTGGTTTCTGGCTTTGAACTCATCAGGGACCCCTCTTGGAACACCAATAGCATCTATATAGACCCGATCATCAAAAGATCCAGGCATTGCATTTCTCTTCACTCGTGAGGAAGAGCTGCTATGAGGAGGGAGCAAGGATGCTATAATGATTGGAATTACCAATTTGACTAAGGCACATCTGCCTTTCCAACGTATGTGAAGTGTATGGTGGATAGTATGGGCTCCACAGTACCACCATATGTCTGCTCTAGCTTGTGAAAAGTTTGTGAGATTTAGATTTCGCAGACTCTCTTTTCCTAAGGTTGTGTTGCAATTAGTCAAATTTCCTAAAAACCGTGTATTTTTCCCCTCATCTCGTTCTATACATGTATGATATCTGGTAGCAGGATCTGGAATCCTGAATGCAGGTGGGACCCTCAGCCGAGGGGGTAAGTAGGGGTGGTGCTTGTCAAGATGCTGACAAGACTGATTGACTTTGTCTTTTACCTGCAATAATTCTAACATACACCAAAAACCATCTGGATCATTGTAGAGATCTAAAGGGAAAGGAACTACAGTTGGTTCTGCTCTTGCATGGGCACAAAAATAACAATTAGAGACATTCAAACTCTTTGTAGTATAATGCGCCCATTCGAGCCATAGATTTGTTTCTCCAAATCCTGTTTCCAATGCTATTAAATCTTTGGAATTATTAATTGGCACGATCTGGTAAGGAATTTTTTCTTCTGGGATCTTTGTTGGCATCAAAGGATTCTTTGTTGGTTGGGCTGGGGGTGGAATAATCTTGAACGTTCCAACTGGATCTCTACCTGTGGCATCAATTCCTATGGAATAAGTTCTGTATGTCACAGCCGTTACTCCTCTGAAAGTGATAGCCACTTGATTACATTTAGTCATTGGACAAAGGCCAGTCCATCGCAATTTCATGATGGAAATGCTCTTTTTGAGATCTGGAATCTCACTACCTGAGTAGGGAACCCATGAACCTGTGTACCACCATACTTGTGCCCAACTTCCGCAATTGGAGAAGGGACACAGGTATACCTCAAAAGCTGACAAATATTGCTGTACCGGATGTTCCCCACACATTGTGTAAGCACACACATCAAGGGTTATTGTGGTTGTGTCCTTGGTAGTGGGTAATGTTATTTCATATGTGGTAATAAATTGTTGTAGGAAACTTTCTAGATTCTGTGTTCCTTGTATCGTGGGCATGGTAAGCATACACAACAGGAGGACTAAGGACTTCATGTTGGTAGTTTTCATGGTTAAATGTAAGATGTGGACTGTACCAAAGGTAATTGGCGGTTAATGAAAATGAGTAACACAATAAATCCTAGGGTCCTAACCAGAACTGTAATTGCTATAATTAATATTCCTAGGTATACCAAAGATTGATATATCATTAGGAAGAATTTGGGTTGGGTTGGTAAATTCTAACGACTGGGTAGGGTGGGTAAATTCTAACAGCTCCTCTTTCAGGAGTGTCGGGGATAACAAAAAGACTGTATACTTCCAAAGGTCCCAATCCAACTTCTCTAATGAACAGGAAGGGTATCCAATCAGTGCCCAATACGGCGTATGTGATAATCCAAAAATCTACAACGTCACCAGTTGCTGGTCTTATTAGGAGGTCGTCGGTCTGTTCAATTTGTAAACCTAAAGTTCCTCCAAACAATATCACAGTGTCTGTAACCGTTCGGCTAGGACCTAGTGTCCAATTCTCAAACAAAGGTTCACACAATGTCAGATATCGGGTGAAGGGGTCCCAATTGGGATCGTCTTCTGGAGCTGGGTCCCAATGAGGATGTATTAACTCTCTTAAGTCAAAAAGGTACTCTGGGGGTTCAGGGATTAAGTGTACACCTATACTAAAAGGCGATGGTGGGGGAGAATCAGGTGGAGATGGCGGGTTCTCTGGTAAATTCTGGGACATATATTGCTGGTTACTTAAGGATTATGAGCTATCTGGGAGGTCGAGTGGCTGGGACGGTGATGTTTGGAGTGGCTAAAGTAGTATTCGTGGGAGGAGGAGCGTCACTAGGAGGAACCAGAGAATAAGGAGGAGGGGTGGGTCGTAATTCAAGCAAGGTAATATTATCCTCAAAAGTAGTTGTAAGATTGGGGACAATATGAACCGAGCTACTGATATTATTGGGAACAGTTGTAGAATGCAAAACAGGAGAATCAGTGAGGACAGGAGTAGTCGCAGAGGTTTCAATAGGCTCTGGAGGATTGCCAGTTGAAAAGTCTGTCGTGGCAGATGTATCTGCCCAGGGGGTGGGATGACTGGTGGCAATGGGACCTATCTTTGAGGTCGTCTGGGGGGATCTGTATCCAAACAGGCGGGTAAATGCGGTGTATTGTTGGGGCTCTGTGTAGGCTGCTGTAGTAGGTGATGGAGCAGGAGTAGATGTAAGTACCGAAGTAGTTACAAGTACTGCTGGAGTAGTTGCAAGTACAGAAGTAGTTGCAAGTACTGCTGGGGTAGTTACAAGTACCGTGGCGTTTCCGGCTGGCAAGGTAACGTTGCCAGTGGGAAAGGCAGTAAGTGTGATCCAAAGATCCAGGAGGTTACTGTCAGCAGTATAGGTAAACAGGGTAGTGAAAAACAAAACCAAACCTATACAAAGTAGGATGATGCACACGAGTCCAACAGCAAACAATCGAGCAGATGGAAAGCAGAAGAAGAGGGTGTATTGATGTAACACCGTCACTGCTGCTGAGACGACGCTCGGACGGGTGCTGGTTCCGTCCGTGTCGTCAGGATTGGTGTCGCCTTCCAAATAAGTGTCGTCGAAGTCGTTCGACCAATGGGAATTGGTTTCAGATACCTGCTCAGAGTTACACTTATCAACAGGGTAAAGTCCAATGTCCAGTGGGTCTGGTGGATCAGGTTCCTTGATATTGTCGAGGGCAGCAAGGTTCTCAGCAGTTGGTTCCCTGCGGAGACTCTTACCAGCGGGGGAGGGTGGTGGTATCAACACTTTCACAGGAGTGGTTGGGAAAGGTGGTATTGGAATAGGAACTTTATGTAGAGAAATAGTCTGTAAGGGAATGAGTTCTTCTGGAGTGAAAATCGGCGGGAATTGCTGTGGCATTTATCTGACTTGATTCGGGAAGTACAAATGTAGAATGTCAAGCAGCTCACAGATGTTGCTGTGCAGATTCTGTACTGTGGAAACCGCAACAGACTCTCGTTCTTCCGGATTCAATTGTTCTGCTAAGTTGCGGATTTGGGTGAGATCTTCTGCAAGGTTACGGATTCGGATGAGCCGGATGTGAAGATCTACGTATGGAAGTGGGAGTGCTGGAACAGTTGGAGGAAGAGGTGAGGACGGCAACTCAAAAGCAGGTTGCAATACAGGTGGTTGCTCAGATGGTGACTCTGGAGAATCAGCGAAGGTTTGGATGACAATGTCAGCCAGATCAAGGAGGTGGGATTCAGGAGATGGATGGTCTAAGTTGATTAAGTGGTTAAGTCTTTGGTCGAGTTGGTCAAGATGGTTCAAGAGTGTTGGATGTGGGGTCGGTGGTCTTGGGCTCAGTGGTGGTGGAGATGGAGTTTGTGGTGGGACTGGTCTCTCCAGTGACTGTTGTGCTGGAAACATCAATGGAAACATCCAGGAGGCCTGATTGGGTATTTGGATAGGCGCGGATATCTTTCAGATGGACCCAGGATGTGTGGTCCTCAAGCTTGGCAGCTGTGGCTGACAGAGCTTCAATCTTGAAGGGCCCAACGTAGATGGGATCTCGCCAGGTCTTGTGCGTGTAATAACGCCGGTGCACTAGATCGCCCACTTTATAAGGGGGGGATCTATTGGCATCACAATCCCCTCTTCTGTCCGAAATGGCCTGTGGAATTGAGGACAGAGAACTTACAATAGTCTGCAGGATATCCCAATATACTGAGTATTGATCGGGGACTTGAGTGTCTGGATTGCCAGGTAGGAGTCGCATCTGGCGACCTGTACATAATTGGAACGGCGTCAGTTTAAGGGAAGAGGATGGAGTGGCACGGAGAGATAACAGTGCCAAAGGGAGGGCATCAAGCCAATTCTTTATCCCATTTGCCATAAGCTGACGCATTTTTGTTTTGAGCAACCCATTGTATCTTTCAACCAAACCATTACTGGTGGGTTTGTAAACACAGACAGTTCTATGTGTAATGCCAAGTGCTGGAAGGAGGTTCTGCAAGAGTTCATTCACAAAGTGTGTACCATTATCTGTGGTAATTTTGCCAGGAATACCAAATCGAGGAATAATTTCGTTACACAGTGACTGTGCCATGGTTTGTGCGGTTTCTCTAGTGCAAGGGAAAGCTTCCACCCACTTAGAGAAACTGTCCACGCAGACAAGCAGATACCGTTTACCACGCACAGGTGTCTGCATATCTGTGAAATCAATATACCAATGTTGGCCAGGTCCCTGGACAACAGGCAAATGACCGGAAGGGATGATAGGTCCTCGTTTAGGTGTATACAGAAAACATTTGTAGCAATTATGAACTACGGTGTGACACATGGGCATCATTTGGGGAGCCCATAGCTTGGAAGACAATTGATCATACAGTGTATTAGCATTTAAATGTAAAGGATAATGGAGGGCATGCAAAAGAAGGGATAAAACATGCTGTGAAACACATAATTGACCATTAGGATGGGTCCAAAGACCATTAGGATTAAGAAAACATCCAGCTTGCTTCCACAAAGTGAGTTCTGCTTGTGAAAGAGAGGAAGTGAGGGTGGTAGAGAAGTCTGAGGTTAGGGGTTCAGGGGGAGGGGACGTAACAGGGGGCTCTGATTCAGGAGATAGTAAGGAGGTTATGACAGGAGGTACAGGGAAAATAGGTGGGGTGTTTGGAGAGGAGGATTCAGAGTGTGTGGAGTCTGAAGGAGTAGAAGGAGGTGTGTCAAGGGGAGGCACCTCGGTTGCAATTACCGGAAGCGCCACATCAGTAGGGGACTTGGAAGGAAGGCTGGAAAAGGAAGTGACCTCATGGGCTAGTTCATCAGCAGCATGGTTCCCATTAATGGCGAAAGAAAAAATTGTCTCCTGATGAGCTTTAATCCAGGAGATACTGGTGCGGAGGCCTTTTTGATGGCGCTTCTCCAACGCATCAAAAAGTGCAGTCCACAAAGGTAAGTGACTGAGAGGTTGTCCCGTAGAGGAAATCATACCCCTCTGGTTCCATTTGCGAACATGGGAATGCAATGAAGCAAAAACATAGTCTGAATCGGTGACAATGCTCAAATCAGAGTGTAGTGCTTTATACAGAAGGACGTATAAAACCGCTGCAAGTTCTGCGGTTTGGGCTGTAAATGCATCTGGTAACCTGAATTGTATAGGATCCAGAATGTGTTCTTCCGGTGTATAATGGAGGGCGGCAAAACCGGCAACTCCGTTTTGCTGAGAACCATCTGTAAACCAAACCTCGCCACTCTGCAAGATTTCTGAATGCAGATGGAGGGATTCGGGAACAGACAATTGGGTAGTGCACTCATGGGGAAAGATTGCATTCTGTGCTGTCTCTGTTACAGTGAGTAATGGATCTAGGCGTTGAAGGTCAGTTAAAGTTAATGGGTGAATAGAGTGCACTACACTGAACAAAAGTACCTGATACTTTTGCAGTCGGCAGACAGTCATGTGACTAATCTGTTTGTCCAACAGATATTTTACATCATGGGACGTGTGAAGAATCACCGGAAGGTGAGGAATGTAGCTGTATAATTTCGTGACAGC
The DNA here is from genome assembly GCF_901765095.1 of Microcaecilia unicolor. Lineage (NCBI taxonomy): Eukaryota > Metazoa > Chordata > Amphibia > Gymnophiona > Siphonopidae > Microcaecilia > Microcaecilia unicolor. The sequence goes on from NC_044031.1 coordinate 531,184,832, forward strand.
TGTGCTGGCGGCAACAAGGCCTTTCTCACAAGTGGCAAAGGCTCTTTCAACAGGGGAAAAAGTACCTGAAAGGTAACCACAGGCAAGATCATCATGTTCTTGAGTGATTAAGCAAGACCAAGTAGTCTCAGTATGCACAACCCAAAGGTGTACATCCTGAGAAACATCAATAGTTGCCAATGGGGAGGAAAGCATAACATCTTTTACAAGGGCCATAAGATCTGATGTTTCCTGAGCTGTGAAGTTAATGGGTTCTCGTTTAATTTTCTGTTTACCCTGTAGTTTCATATAAAATGGCTGTGTTCGAGCTGAATAATTGGGTATCCAAAGGCGACAAAAATTCAACATGCCAAGGACACCTCTGAGATCAGAAACAGTAGTGGGCATCCGCAAGGAGGATACATGTTGGAGAGTATCGGGACCTAGGCCCTTCTGACGGGGGCCTATGTGGTGTCCAAGGAAGGTAACATGTGTCTGAGCTACTTTCAATTTCTTTCTGTTAACTTTATAGCCTTTCGTAGCAAGGAAGCCAAGGAAGTCACAGGTGACCTGGACGCATGTGTCAAAGTCAGGGCAGGTAATGAGCATGTCGTCTACATATTGTACAATAGAGGTTTGTGGTGGGAGATCGTATCTGTACTGTTTAAATTCCTGTATGTGTCCTGCTAAAGTTTGAGAAAAGACTGTTGGACTGTCTGTAAATCCCTGGGGGAGACGGGTCCACTGATATGTTGTGTTATTGAATTGGAAAGCCGTTAGCGGACGGCTTACAGGGTCAAGGGTGATGGAAAAGAAGGCATTGGATAAGTCAATGGTGGAATGATATGTCTGCAAGGAAATACTGTTGAGGAGTGTAGTCGGATTTTCAACATTTGGAAATACCGCGTAAGTGAGGTCATTTAACGCGCGTAAGTCCTGTACTATACGGAAGGCGCCAGGTTCCTTCTTTGGAACAGGGAATAAAGGGGTATTGTATGGTGAATTGCACTTTTCAATGATGCCTTGCTGTAATAAGGAATCAATTTGTTCCTGTGCTCCAGCAATAACTTCAGGTTTTAGCGGATACTGGGCAATTTTAGGGCCTTTACAACCCGGTAGCAGCTGAATACGATGGGGAGGGCCTTTAACCTCACCATAGGGTTCCTCAGGTGTGGCCCAAAGAAAACTTGGTAGGTCATTCAGAGCGACCTCTATTTGTTTCTCAACCATAGAGGTGACAGCCATAATGAGTGAAGTGGTTTCATTAGGGGAAGGATCAAAATGAATTTCAAAGTGAAACAATGTCAACAGGTCTCTCCCAAGTAAGTTGACAGGGCACAACGGAGCATACAAAAAGGGAGCAGATAGTTGTTGATCCGCATAGGTAATTGGTAAAGGCTCAAGCAGGGGTGTGTCTGTAGGGACACCATCAAATCCTGTGGTGGTAATATTGTTAGGGGAAACTTTAAGAAGTTTCTGCAATTTGTGCGGGACATGGGCTAGCACAGAGCGAGAGGCGCCTGTGTCTATTAAAAAGGGAACGGGGACATCACAGATTAACAAGGTGATCATGGGATCATCCAATCCTGCAGCAGTGTGGACCACGCCTAGTCACTGTGGGCGGCGTTGATCCGGGTTCCATAATGGGAATGACTGTCGTTCTGGAGACCTCTGCTGCGTGCGACGAGGCATAAGTCGTTGGGGGTGAGAGCATTGAGCAGCATAGTGCCCATACTGCTGGCAGCGATAACACTGGACATCAGGATAGCGATCAGGACTAGGTCGGGAACGATAGTCTCTGGATCGTCTGTTATCATCCAGAGGACCCCTTGGGGGACCTCGCTGAGGTTGGGAGCGACGGCCTCTTTCTTCTGGGTAATCAGTTCTACGGTCTGGGCGGTAGGACCGTGGGCCCTGATTTCGGGTGTTATTGTCATAGCGTTGGTCAGCATACATAAGAATAACAGGGGGAGTGGTCTCGGGGGTATTGGGATCTGTGTCAGAGCACTTGGAGGCTCTTTTCTCTTTGAGATCTTCAGTTTGTAGTACTTCCAGATTAGTGTGTACTGTCTTACGATGTTGGACTTCATCTTGCTTGCTTTTTATAAGCTTTCTACAATGATGAAGGATGTGTTCACGAATCTTTGGCCATTTTTCTAGTTGGAGACCAACTGTGTCCTCAAGTTTGTTTTTAATCTGTGAAGGTAGGGTTCCCTTAAGTAAATGATAGAACACCGGAAGAGCATTATCGGAGTCAAATTTTTCCTCCGTCTCTTCTTTATAGAGATCTTGGAGTCTGAGTAAGTAAGCCTCAATAGGCTCTGAATCCATTTCCCATCTCTGAGAAGTGATAACTGAAAAGTCTTTTAGAGCCGGATACATGGTCCGGATTTCCTGGAATACTTTGGTCTGGATCTCTGTTAAAGGATTGCCATCATACTCGGTATCTGTTACAAATTTGGCATAGCCCGATTGAGTGAATATGTCAGTGACACTGGCGTGTGGGGTTCTGCCCAAAAGCGCTTTCATGTCTCCAACTGACAGGGTGGTCCCTAGTGTGATGTCCTGAAATTTCTTTAACCATCGGTTACCTCCTAATGTAATATCCGGGAGTTGCAGTATGAGGCTATTTAATTCAACTGCTGAAAGTGGAGTGTACTCCGTATGAGGAACACCACCTGACATCTTATTTAACAAGGGAAAAAGTTTTACTTTTTCAAAGGGTTTAATCAATGAAGATGTAAGGAGATCAATTGATGCGGTTGGGGGAAATTGATTCTCGTACTTTTTCCAAACCTGAAGACCTTGGATTAGGTAGAGGGTCGTTTTCTGATCCCAATGGGGGTCAGGGTGGTCATAAATAAGATCTCTCACTAGTGAGAGTTTGTCAGATCGCAAGGATCCTTCACGTGGGAAGAGAGCGGACTGGGGCTGAAGCGCCTCAGACCATCCTGCAAGATTATCAATCCATGGTTGAACATAATACCATGAATTTTCATGTAATGCCACATATTGGGCGGGGGTGCTAGGTGGACCAGATAAGCCAGGTTCTATATCAATGTTCAGACCTGTAGGGTGACGGGGACCGTCAATGACTGCAAGGCAGCGACTAGATCCCTCGTCAGTAAGATAACTTTGAGGGTGGCGTTGTCTGGTATGATGTGAAATAACATCATGTTGTTGGGGCATTTTGGATTTTGATGCAGCAGATGCAATAGTATCCGGGAGTTCTGAAATGGACTTACGTAAGGAACGAAGTCCTTCTGAAACGAATGCGAGGTCATCTCCCATACTGGCCAATGTGGTGCCCTGTTGTGGTATACAACATGCCCCTGAAGGAATGTGAGTGTCAGGGGGACGGGTCTTGGGTAGTTCCAGGTGCGATGAATCTCCTTCCACCGAGGAGGAGAAATTTAGCACTGGGGGAGGTTCATTTCGAATATCCTCCAGGTCAGATTTAGCTGGGAGTTGTTGTTGTAAAACTTCCCATGCTGCGTCTAATGGGGAGGATAATATTTTTGGTAGATCCCCAGTACCTGGTTTGGCTGGAAGTATGAGAGGACGGCGGAGACGAGCCAGTTCCTCTGCTAATTGGGGAATTTTACCCTTGGGCCGTGCACCCAATTGCTCCCATCTAGGAGGAGTAGAACACTCAGGTTCTAGAGTCGGCATGGAAGGGTTCATTGGAACAGGGGGCGCTGTAATAAAACCCCGATCACAGAGTTCCTGACAAATAGCCCGTGTCTGTGTAGCAGGACTACATGGAATGAAGCCCATCTGTCGTAACTGAGACAGAATAGGGTAATGCAGGGATGCGGGAGGCAAGAAACCAGTTTGGACAGAGGAGTCCAAATGTGGCGGTGGAGGTGATGTCTGAGTTGAATGTCCCATGTATGGGTAGGTAGCCGTTTGAGTAGTCATGTGTGAGGTCAATCCTGATCCTGGCACAGGACAGGTGGAGGTCTGGGCAGCCGCATCAGTCTGAATGATAGTTGGGTGGTGAATGGAGACCGGAACCAAAGGGTCCTGGACACAAGGGTAATGTTCAATAATGGGGGGGGGTATGTCAATCTCATAACCTCCAATAGTAGAACCTCCAATAGTACGATAGACATGAGGTTGTGGAGTTAGCGTTTGGGTAGTTGCTTGCATCGTTGGGGCAGTCGTGACCGTGGGCGACTGAGCAACAGTCTGAGCCACTGGTATTGCTGAAGGGGTTAAGGGCGTCTGAGTTTGTACTGACCCCTGAGATATTGGGCTGATTGAGTTTTGTTGTGATGAGGGAAGAGATAGATCAACAACACCGGCAATGTGCACGGTAGTGGGTGGGTCAAATATCATAGGAGCGGGAGATACCGCAGGCAGCGGGGGTGTCACTGTCTGAGATCCTTGAGAATTCTGCAGCAGAGGACTTGTGACCGGTTTATCACAATATCCTGGGGGTATCGGGGTATATCCCACTGCACATGGTAGAAGCTTTGTCGTAGCTGCAGCGGTAGCAGCATCATAAGGTGGTGGGGCAGTAGGTATTACTGCCTCCTGGTAGGGGGCTTGGTCGCAATCGGACTTACCTAAACTCCTATCGTTCTGGTTTTGTGCAATCAGTATGAATTTATTAATGGCAGCTAAATGTTTATCCCTAGATTTTCCTGTTTTGTGGGACTCATTGTAGCAGACCAAGGCTTGGAGTTTGCCCTGATCAAAGGAGCCCTTTGATGGCCATTCCAGTCCTTGATCCTTAGCGGACCAACCGGTATGCCAGGTTTGACATAAGCGGGTAAGTTCTTTTCTATCAGCGGGAAAGAAATTAAGGACTCTTTCCAGGGGACTAGGGGATGAGGAGGAGGACATAGTGGGATCTGAAATAGGGGGAAGACAATCCACATAGGAACTCATAGAAGAGTGTATTCTATATAATGCAATATCTTTAAGTAAGACGGTTCAAGTCAGAATTCTGAGGTCTATAACAGGGGCAACTAAACAAAACCATGCACGGGAAAATGATCTAAACAAAAACATGCATCATGCATATACAAAACACAGTTATACTCACGCGTCTTCAAGAGCGTCCCGGTGGCGGAACCTAGAACATAAATTACTAATTGGCGGAAAGCTCAATGCTTTTGCCGCAGGTTACATGAACAGAGAAATGGAAGTAACAGGATAAAAGCAGTGTAATAAAAAAATATTGTCAGCCTTTATATATTTATACTACTCTATCCCAAATTACTTATCCTCCAGGGTAGACTGCAAATGTTAGAACCCAAAAAAACAAATGGGGGTTGCTACTACCCTTAAAGAATATGGGAGACGCGGAAGAAAGGCTCCCATAGTCGGAGGACACGGGTCTCAGGGGTCTCCGCTGGTTAGGAGTTCATCTACAACTAAAACCTCCCCTGGATCCTGGTTAGGAGTTCATCTACAACTAACCTTTAATAAATTTAAATCAGTCAGGAGTTCGTCTACAACTAACTGTCCTAAAAGCCCTGGTTAGGAGTTCATCTACAACTAACCTTTATAAGATTTTTTTAGATGCCCGAGTCAACCTGTATACAATCTCAACCAATGTCGTTAGGCGTCCCTGTATTGTCACGGCGATCATCTATACAGGTAACCCATATGTGGGCAATATTGCCGAATCCGCAGGCCACTCTGAAAATTGAATGGAAATCTGCTTTAAATCGGGAATTTCTGATACCGTCATCCATTGAAGGTTTTGTGGCCCTCAAATGGGTGTGAGTCGCAAACATCAGACATCGGTATCTAGTCCAATAGTTATAGCGTGACACTGGTATATAAGGGGAGAAAAAAACAAACAAAAAATAAAATCTTAAAGTAGAATAAGAGGTATAGCCTATCCCGGGGAAGAGCCCCTGTAACAAACTTACAAGATAAAATAGTAGAAATAATATAAATCTTGTTCAAAGAAAATTGGAAAAAAAAAAATTTTTTTAACACTAAACACATGTAAGCTCTTGGGGGAAGGTACCATAAAAGAGTAACAAGACCATAGATTTGCTTATTAAATAATTCATAAAAAGGGACTCTAAAGCATTAAAATAGGACAACCGACGGTAAACAGAGTTAAATTTGCAGAGAAGTGAATATATGATTGGACTAAGAACATTGCCGTACACTATCTATTTATAGAACGCAGGCACAGCATCGTAAGCTTAAACCACTTGTATGCAGGAAAGTTACGGGCAAGCAGTTTTACAGGAAAAGAGTGCATATTAATCATGCCAAGCAGAAATCATGGCAGAAGCTAAGTCCCCAAAGCTCATGCAGCAGTGGCCAGTAAAAACAAAGCAAGTGTTTGAAAAGGACCGTAGAAAAAGGTTGACTACAAAATATGTTTAAGTTAGGCTCCAAGGTCTAACAGATGCAGGTCTAAAATTCTTAGTATGCAAACTGTGGCGTACGATAGCAATTAGAGAATAGCATTGTCCATTTCAAATACAATAATAGCCAGGTGGCAGGCAATACTCCAAATGGGAGTTTTAGCCTAAAAAGAAAAATAATTAACAACACAGAAGACGGTAGCAGTTTATCAAAAGTGATGACACACAATCTCTACAACGTATGACCTGACAATAAGCTCTCAAAGAGAGAAAAAAATAAAAACACGGGCTGACAATACTTAAACTTGCAACAGACCAGTCTCCAGAAATATGTATAGTTAAAGCAAGGAGTAACAAAATGATATAGCAAAGAAATCACAGACAGGGATAAGAACGTAACCTTGCTGACATAAGGGCAGGGAATATAGGCAAGAGAAAAAGTAGATTCCAATGCGGGAAACACCGGAAGCGGTACCAAGTGCAGGGCAAGAAGTTATAACAGAAATTATTTTTTTATTTTTTACAAAATGTTACAAGAGATGCCTAAGCTAAAGATTAGCAGAGTCAAGAGGGAGAGAAGAAGGAGGAAGTGGCCACCGCCCAAAAAGGAGAAGTGGAGCATCTACGCACTTTTAGTGTGAAAGGAAAAAGGAGAGAAAAACAGAAAGACGGGACTTATAAGGACTTATGAGGACCAGGTTCCATCCGGAAAGAATGAATAAATATGTAGACAAGGAGAGAGGGAAACAAAAATTTTAAAGCAAAGTAAGCATATGTAAGCTTTTCGGATCAGATACGTTCACTATACAATACAGACTATAATAGCTTAAGAGGAAGCAGGTGTTTCCTACAGTCATACAGTTATGGCGTACTGAGATGAGACATAAGAAATACAGAGAAGAAGAAAGGAAATAGGCTATAGATTAGTGTTTTTAAAACCCCAAAAGGATGTGCCGTAATCCTAAAAGTGAAAGCAAGAAAATACTTCCGTACGTTGCTACATGCACAGAAGTGCACACATACTGAACTCGGCAACATGAGCCATCGAAAGATAAGTAATTTTACTACTTTGATACTTGCAGAGAAAAAGTACCTAACATTCAGATGAGGCAAGCAAAGAGTTTGTTCAACAGGAAATAACTATATATCAATTATGACTGCAACTAGCAATGTATTAAGCGAAGTTCCGGAAGCACAAAAACTGTGTTACATGGGGCTGCAAAAAGAATAGCTTTGCAGGGCATCAAAATTGAAAGGTGATACTAATGTCTTTTAAGCTTGCAAAGGAACAAAGCAGTTTTGAAAAAGAGGTCAGTAGGTGAAATCTTGATAGAGTCACAGTAGCTTGAAAAGATCATCAACAGATACAGCATAGACGGTTTCAGTTCATAGAGGAGATATCCTGCAGACTAACTCTCCAGACCCAATGGAGAGAAAAGCGGGGGGGGGGGGGGGGGGGGGGGGGGGCAACTTGCCCAGCAGGCTTAGAGAACAAGGCAAGCCAATAGAAAGAGTCCCATAAGACACAGGGAACTGGACATGTGTTCTGAAAGAGCTTATTATAGGGAGCTACAGGATTACAAGGATTTGTAGTGTTATATATGATGATATCTGCCTCCATGCAAATAGAGGGCAGAACAATGGCTTTTGCTATTTTCAGGATACACAGCCTGTAGAAGTCTGCCCGGCACTGACATTGCTTCCCATCTACTGGAGTTGCTGTCAAAGCCCACTCCAGCCCATCCTGACCTGTCTTTGCCATTTATGAGTCACAGACTGTAGAAGCTTTTGGGAGCTTCTTGTGTCCTATCTTACAATTGCACAGCAAATTAATAATTTGGAGAAGTATTGAAAATGTTCTAGAGCTGTCTTCCCAGTCTCAAAGAAAAACAGTGTATATCAAAAAGAGAGGTGAAACATATCTTATTTTGCTGCTCTAGTATGATTATATAACAATAAAAAAAAAACACAGAACAATCCAAATAATATAATAACACGATAAAATAGCAATAACAGAATTAGATAAAAAATTAATTTGTGAACGTAACTGTTCATGGTATACATTCGAGGCAATATCAACCAGTGTAGTTAGCATGAGAACGTAAGAATTGCTGTACTGGGAGAGACCAAAGGTCCATCAAGCCCAGTATCCTGTTTCCAACAGTGGCTAATCCAGGTCACAAGTACCTAGCAAGATACCAAAAGAGTAAACAGATTTTATGCTGCTTATCCTAGAACTAAGCCGTGGATTTAGCCCAAGTTCATCTTAGTAATGACTTATGGACTTTTCTTTTAGGAAATGAACCAACCCCTTTTTTAAACCGTGCTAAGCTAACTGCTTTTACCACATTCTCTGGCAGAGGATTCCAGAATTTAATTATATGTTGAGTGAAGAAGTATTTTCTCATGTTTGTTTTAAATTTACTACTTAGTAAGTAGCTTCATTGAGTGCCCCCTGATCCTAGTATTTTTGGAAAAACAAGCAAGTCATGTCTACTTATTCTATTCCAGTCAGTATTTTATACACCTCTATCATATCTCCAAGCTGAAGAGCCCTACCACTTAGCCTTTCCTTATAGGGAAGTCGTCCCATCCCCTTTATCATTTTTGTTGCCGTTCTCTGTATCTTTTTTTAATTCTGCTATATATTTTTTGAGATGTGGTGACCAGAATTGCACACAGTATTCGAGGTGTGGTCGCACCATATAGCAATATAAAGACATAACATTCTTATTTTTATTTTCCATTTGTTTCCTAATAATTCCTAACATTCCATTTGCTTTCTTAGCTGTCGCGGCACACTTAGCAGAGGGTTTCAAGACATCATCAACGATCACACCTGGATCCTTTTCCTGGGCAGTGAGTCCTAATGTGGAACCTTGCGTCACATAACTATAGTTTGGATTTCTCTTTCCCACATGCATGACTTGCACTTGCTCACATTAAAGGTCATCTGCCATTTGGATGCCCAGTCTTCAAGTCTCATAAGATCCGCTTGCAATTTTTCGCAATCCTCTTACAATTTAACAACTTTGAACAGCTTTGTGTCATCAGCAAATTTAATTACCTCACTAGTTATTCCCATCTCTAGATCATTTATAAATATGTTAAAAAGCAACGGTCCCAGCACAGACCTCTTGGGAACCCCACTATCTAATAACAGAACAAAAAGAATCCCAGAAAAAATTTAGAAAGGTCTAAAACATTTAAGACCCTTCCAACCAAACTGAAACAGGGCTTATCTTAAATAAGGGAGGAAAAAGCCTCAGAATCCACCCGCACCTTACTTGTCAGGCTAATAGGTATATTGAGTAAAATCACTTCATCGGCTAAAAAAACTTCAGTTTTTAAATCTAAGCCAGTAGCAACTTTATATATAGTGCTTCTATTGTTCCAAATAAATCTTGATGTAAACATTAAATCCAATTTATTCCATAGGAAGATCTTCTTCCCCTTCTACTATCACAAATGCGATCAATTGAAAGCAATTTTCAGTTTTTTAAAAATTTAGTTCAAATATTTTTTTTGAAAATTTTCAATGAAGTAAAGAAGAAGTATCAAACATATATATTGATAACATGATAATGCATCAATACACAATGAGAAAGGAACATCAAAATCTAAGAGGAACATATGTCCTGTTTCCTCTGTTCTAACAGGACACATGTTACGCATCATTTAACTATTAAAGAGATTTGCAAAGGCATCCAGAGTTGTTTCAGTGTAGTCAAATTTGACTCTTTTTTTTTTTTTTCAGATATATGTAATTTATATTGCTTATATAGGCAGACTGTATACCACCAAAAAGAATAGTTCAAAATTTGGCAGATTTCCAGTTTTTAAGAACATGTTAAATGCCAATGGCCAGCAAAATATCAATTAATTTAGGTTTATAAGTTGACAGCTGAAAGCATGGATGTTGCAAATGAAGAATCATAACATCATAGGTTATATTAGAAGCGCAGTTAGCGATAGTCGACCCAATTTTCAGCCAGAAGGAATTAACAGTTGTACAATCTACTACTACTACTTATCATTTCTAAAGCGCTACTAGACGTACGCAGCGCATATGCCTCAGAGAGCCAGCTGAAGTAGAGCAATGCCAGCAAAGATCACTGTGCCTATGTTTAGCTCTCCCCAATTTCCTGGGAGTCCATATTGCAAGTATAATGACTGCGTCATTCCCGTAGAGATCAAAGGACTATTAACATATAACCATATTCTAGACCATTGAAAGTAAAGTGAGGTATCATCAATATCTGTTTTCTAGGAATCTTCTAGTTGTACAGAAGGTACATATGATATCTGAAGATATAAAAGGTGGATACAGCATTGCCTTCAGTGAAGTTAATTCACACCATTTCCTAAGTGAGGCAGAATGAGACAAATTGGTCATAACAGCTGTTATCAGTGTGAGATTTTCAAGCCTAGACCACTGAGATTCTCTAGGAGATAATGAGGGAAATTTTATTTATTTATTTATTTATTGCATTTGTATCCCACATTTTCCCACCTCTTTGCGGGCTCAGTGTGGCTTACAATAAGATATGAATAATGGAAATACATTTGTTACAACTTGGTTATGGGTTACATTGTACAAGTTATGCGAGACCATCGAAGTTTCGATAGGAGTAAAACAATGGGACATCAACATTGAAACATTGGAAAGAGACAGTGGGGAGCTTAAAGGGCAGTGTTAAGACACTAAGACATATGGTGTACATATTTCTGTGAGTAAATGTATGATTGATGTGGTATTGCGGGGGATGAGGGTCAGAAGTTGATGTATGATGCATTGATGATCAGTGAGTGTAGACTCTGTGTTTTGGCTCTTTCCATAAATTGTTTCAAACAGATGGGTCTTCAATAATTTGCGGAAGGAAGCTTGTTCGTAAATCGTTCTTATGTTGCGCGGCAGAGTATTCCAAAGCTGCGTGCTCATGTGAGAGAAGGTTGACGCGTGTAACGTCTTGTATTTCACGCCCTTGCAATTAGGGAAGTGGAGGTTGAGGTATGTTCGGGATGATCTTTTAGCATTTCTGGGTGGTAGGTCTATCAACTCGGACATGTAGGCTGGGGCTTCACCGTGAATGATCTTGTGGACTATTGTGCATACCTTAAAAGTGACGCGTTCCTTAAGTGGAAGCCAGTGTAGATTCTTTAGTAGTGGTGTTGCCCTTTCATATTTTGGTTTTCCGAAGATGAGTCTGGCTGCTGTGTTCTGGGCTGTTTGAAGTTTCCTCAGTATTTGCTCTTTGCAGCCTGCGTATAGTGAGTTACAGTAATCCAGATGGCTGAGGACAAGGGATTGTACTAGGTTGCGAAAGACGAATCTTGGGAAGAATGGTCTTATCCTTTTCAATTTCCACATGCAGTAGAACATCTTCTTAGTTGTGTTGTTTGCATGAGTTTCGAGTGTTAGATAGCGGTTGATAGTGACTCCAAGGATTTTTAGCGTTTCTGAGATTGGAAGGTTTAGGTTTGGTGTGTTTATCGCGTTGAATTCATTTGTGTTGTACTGGGAGGTGAGTATCAGGCATTGAGTTTTTTCTGCATTTAGTTTCAGACGAAATGCATCTGCCCACGTGTTCATGATGTATAGACTTTGATTGATTTCGTTGAAGATTTCTTTGATGTCTTGCTTGAAAGGGATGTATATCGTCACATCATCGGCGTATATATATGGGTTGAGGTTATGGTTTGATAGGAGTTTTGCTAAAGGGATCATCATTAGGTTGAAAATAGTTGGTGAGAGAGGTGATCCTTGTGGAACTCCACATTCAGGTGTCCATGCCTTGGATGTGGTTGAATTTGATGTGACTTGATACGAACGCAAGGTTAGGAACCCCTTGAACCAGTTCAGGACATTTCCTCCAATGCCAAAGTATTCAAGTATGTGTAGTAGGATTCCGTGGTCGACCATGTCGAAGGCGCATGACATGTCAAATTGTAGGAGGAGTATATTGTTGCCAGTTGCTATTATTTGTTTAAATTTAGTCATAAGGGTGACTAATACTGTTTCTGTGCTATGGTTCGTCCGGAATCCTGATTGGGCATCATGCAGTATTGAATGTTTGTTTAGATAGTTTGTGAGTTGTTTAGTTACCATTCCTTCGGTTATCTTTAAGAGCAGCAAAGATTTGAGCAACAATCTTTTGTAAAGACCAAATACCACATTTGTGCCAAGTTTTCCAAAAAATGCAACGTTTCTTAATCATGAGTTTGGGTTATTTCATATACACATCTTTAGGTCAGACCATGTAGAAGTAGCTGCAGGTTTGGCAAGTTGGTAGCAACCAGCTCTCAGTCACACACAAAATATCAACCTCGGAATCAACACATTTGTACCTTATTGCGGACAGAATGAGCATTAATCAATGCTGAATGTAACCTATTACCCGTCCCCATACACTGCCCTCCTCTCAGCTTCCCCTCCAACGGAACCGTTACCAATACCCTATTCCTCCTCCCCCTGTCTTCTCATGCCACCCAAATCACCATAACGCCCATTCCCCTCGACCAACGGAATATATGCAAAACACATCTTACAATCACAACTATCCCCTCCTCAAATAAGTCTTTCCAAAGGTTCTCAAAGGGGCTCACTAAGGGGCGCTGGCCTTCAGCTCGCACTTTACACGAGCCACTGTCGGGCTTTTCTCACAGTTAAATACCTCCGCCTGATGATGTCAGAGGGCGGGGCCAAGACTCTACCACAGGCAAGCAAGAAAACACTTTGGTCGATAGGAGGTTCTTCCCTGGCATGCCACAAGCAGTCCTTCCAACCTCACACATTCACAGGATCAGGGCAAGTTATTGCGTCCCATTTATTCATGTGTTGAAAACATTCACATAGCCGTTGGACTTCTCTCACAGTTAAATGCCTTCACCTCTTATCTTTGCCTGTTGCAAGGTTACACGTTGTTATCCCCTATTATTTTGTTAAAGATGGCCTGTAGGTAGGGAGTCCCACATATAAGACTTTCTGTCTTGTCCTTGGAGAAAATAATAAATGGGACGCAAACATACCGGGCTGCTTAGGAAGGACAGAGATGGTTGAAAAGGTGAAGGAGTAGTTCTATATGTAAGAAACAATAGCATAGCAACTGAAATGCAGGGGGCCTGGGAAAATGAAGAAGTGATATGGATCACCTTGAAAAGAGAAGATGGAACCTCTGTCCACATGAGTATTGTCTACAGACCACTGACACAATCAGAGCAGCTTGATAAAGATCTGGTTCTAGAGATCCAAAAGTTGGGAAAGAAAGAAGAAGGTACTGTTGGTGGGAGATTTCAGCCTTCTGGGTGCAGTTTTGAAAGTTCCATCTGTGGAATCGGAAAGTAGCAGCAATCGCGGATGCCTTTCAGAGTGTTCTGCTCAGGCAAATAGTGGCGGCACCCACGAGGGAAGGAGCAGCGCTGGATTTGATAGCTTATAATTTGTCTGATGTGTCAGGGTTTCTTTGATCTGGCATTTGTGCTAGTTGAAGGACTACTTGCTTTATCTGGCTTATCCTCTGCCCTGTTGTTTTTGGGACTATTGATTTTGATTTGTCTGTTTTGTAGTTATTTTGTTAAATTTATGCTTCCTTTTGTTCTCTGCCTGTGGATGCCCACCTGGGCAGTAGTGATAATCAAACAATTTGGTTTGATATAACAGCTAAAGGGGAGGGCAGCGACACAAAACTCAAAGTCCTTGATTTCAAACATGCTGACTTTAATAAAATATGGAGTATCTGAAGAAAGAGCTGATGGGATGGGAGGACATATGAGTGGAAAGACAGTAGTTCAGGCTGAAAGGAGCTATAAAAATAGCTATTGACCTTTATGTGAGAAGAGTAAATAAAAGCAAGAGAAAAAGGAAACTGTTCTTCAAACAAGCAGCTGAGAAAATAAATACAAAAGAGTTGGGGTTCGTGAAATACAGAAAAATTCAAGAAGAGGAACACACAATACTGGATGAAACTAAAAGGGAAATGTTTAGCACAGTGATCTCAACCAGTATGTCACCAAGACGTGGCAGATGTGTTGCCAAAAATTTGACAGATTAGACAACAAGCCTGTGCTTTACCTAAGAACTATCTGTGCCTGCAGGCTGGGGAGAAAATTCAAAATAAACAGAATCCAAAGGATAGGTAAACTATAATAGGTACAGGTAAAAAAAAAAAGACCTAAGCCAAAAAAATAAAGAAGATACTTCTTGTGAGGTGTCTCCAAATGAGAGATACTAAAAATTTCCTTAATTGATACTGGTTGAGTCCTCGGTGCAGTGATTCAGAACAGATATAGTGAATAATATCACTCTGAGAAAAAGAACTTTGTGACTCAGTTCTTCACAACGTAACAGCTCCTTTGTCAAACAGCATCATTGGGCTTAGTATTGTGTATGTATAATTCCAGCTTGGAGAAGAGACGGCTGAGGGGGAGACATGATAGAGGTATATAAAATAATGAGTGGAGTGGAATAGGTGGATGTGAAGCTTTCCAAAAATACTAGGACTAGGGGGCATGCGATGAAACTACAGTGAAGTAAATTTAAAACAAATCGGAGAAAATTTTTCTTCACCTAACGTATAATTAAACTCTGGAATTCGTTGCCGGAGAATGTGGTGAAGGCGGTTAGCTTAGCAGAGTTTAAAAATGGGTTGGACGGTTTCCTAAAGGACAAGTCCATAAACCGATACTAAACGGACTTGGAAAAATCCAAAATTCCAGGAATAACATGTATAGAATGTTTGTACATTTGGGAAGCTTGCCAGGTGCCCTTGGCCTGGATTGGCCGCTGTCGTGGACTTGATGCTGGGCTCGATGGACCCTTGGTCTTTTCCCAGTATGGCATTACTTATGTACTTATGTAAGGTGACTGTAATCACTCTGTCAAAATAATAACAAATTGAATGAAGGAATGCTCACAAGGAAATGTTGCTATATATCAAAACAATCAAATTGCCAGATAACTCAAAACTATAATAGAGTGTCCAAGGAATAATAATTGCAAGCAGTTCGATCAATGAAATGAGAAGACCACATCTCAAAAATAAGAGCAATAAGTCCAATTCCATTGGATTTAACAGAGCTCCATTTGGGAGTCCGCTCCTTCCTCAGGAACCCCTCTAGTGGAAATTGGTAGCAGCATTCGCATGGGTCATCGTTGAGTCGAAAATGGCATCTGGCTAGGGAGAGTAGAGACCTAGATAGTTGAAATCCCCTTTAACTTGTCCCTATTTCTACTTCCCCACTACTCCCAATGATAACTACTGCCACCAGCCTTATCTGGAAATATTGCAGATCTACTGTTCATAGGTTCTGGGTAGCATATTTGCAGAGTTTTGTGTTACTTTTCGTGATCTGACACTGAAGGAATTTTGTGGTGGTGTATGGAGGTGACACCAGAATTTAAATATATGCTTTGTATGACCAGCTGTAAGGGAAGCCTCCCTAGCTCTATACTCTGTAATTGACAAAAGTTTATTGATCTTGACAATAAGTTAGTATGAATTTGCCTACCAGTCAACCCCATATTGAAAGCTCTATACAGCACATTAGTCCCAGTTAGCATACAGTCTGTATTTCTGTAAGAAAAAATAAAATTTGATCATTTTATTGGTTTATTAAAAAATAAATTGTGTAAGAAATTTTTATATTTCCCTTATATCATTATTATTAATGAAATATTTAGCATTGTATTTTTGTTCAGCGTGTTGCACACATGCGCATTGTCAGGTGTCACAACAGAAGAAAGGTTCAGAACCGCTGGTCTAGCGAAAGCAGAAGAACAAATGGCTAGAAATCTCTCCCTGCATTCCTCCCCGGGAACTCCGTTCACTGGGTAAATCTCTCTTATCTGCACCCTTCTCCACTGCTAACTCCAGGCTCTGTTCCGTTTATCTTGCTGCACCATATGCCTGGAATAGACTTCCTGAGCCGGTGTGTCAAGCTCCATCTCTGGCTGTCTTCATATCTAAGCTAAAAGCCCACCTTTTTGATGCTGCTTTTAACTCCTAACCCTTATTCGCTTGTTCAGAACCCTTATTTTATCATCCTCACTTTGATATTCCCTTATCTCTTGTTTGTCCTGTTTGTCTGTCCTAATTAGATTGTAAGCTCTGTTGAGCAGGGACTGTCTCTTCATGTTCAAGTGTACAGTGCTGTGTATGTCTAGTAGCGCTTTAGAAATGATAAGTAGTAGTAGAGTTGAGGATGTTTTCAGGTGTATCAGTGAAAGGAGGAAGACTAAAAATGGAAATGTGAGACTGAAAGATGCTGTGGACCACTAAGTGGAGAGTGATGAGGAAAAAGCAGATGCGCTAAACAAATACTTCTGTGTTTACAGATGAAAATCCTGGAGAAGGACCAGGATCAGCTGTCAAAGGTACATATGAGAATGGTGTAGATATCACACTATTCATGGAAGAAAGCATTTATGAACCACTTGAAAAATTGAAGGTGGACAAGGCCTTGAAACCAGATTGGATCCATTCCAGGTTATTGAGGGAGCGCAGATAGGTTCTGCTGGGTCCACTTAAAGATTTGTTTAATAAATCCTTAGAGACAGGAGAGGTTCCACAGGATTGGAGAAGAGCGGATGTGGTCGCTATTCACAAAAGTGATTACAGAGAATGGGAAACTACAAGCCAAGCCTCACTTCAGTTGTTGAAGTAATGGAAGCATTGCTGAAGGAAAGGATAATGAATTTCCTGGAATTCAATGGGTTACAAGATCTGAGGCAATGTGATGTTACCAAAGGTAAATTGTACCAAATGAATCTGATTTGAATTCTTTGACTAGGTGATCAGAGAATTGAATCAAGGTCATGTGCTAGATGTAAACAACTTGGATTTCAGCAAAGCCTTTGACGTTGTTCCTCATAGGAGGCTCTTGAATAAACTTGACAGGCTCAACAGAAGGAAACCTATTGTACCTGACTGTACACCATTACAATCGCCTTCTACCCTGCAAGTAAGTTAGGACCCAAAATGATGAACTGGATTAAAAACTGGTTTACAGACAAATGCCAGAGGGTTGTGGTTAATGGAATTCACTTAGAAGAAGGAAAGGTGAGTAGTGGAGAGCCTCAGGAATCGGTGCTGGGGCCAATTATGTTAATTATATTTGTGAGCGACATTGCCGAAGGGTTAAAAGGGTAAGGTTTGCCTTTTTGCAGTTGATACCAAGATTTGTAACAGACTGGACACTCTGAATGGAGTGGAAAACATGAAAAAGGATCTGCAGAAGTTAGATGAATGGCCTGTTTAACAGTTAAAATTTAACGCAAAGAAGTGCAAAGTTGATGCGTTTGGGGAGTAGAAATTCAAGGAAGCTGTATGTGCTAGGGCAGCGTTTCCCAAGTCTGTCTTGGAGCACACCCTTGCCAGTCAGGTTTTCAGGATATCCACAATGAATATGCCCCACTTCCTCCATTATATGCAAATCTTTCATACATATTCATTGTGGATATCCTGAAAACCTGACTGGCAAGGGAGTATTCTAGGACCAACTGGGGAGACACTGTTCTAGGAAGAGAGACCTTGGGGTGATAATGTTGAAGGATCTAAAGGTGATGAAACAGATTAACAAGGTGGTAGCCGTAGCCAGAAGGATGCTAGGCTGCATAGAAAGAGAGAGGCATAACCAGCACAAGAAAGGAGGTGTTGATGCCCCTGCACAAGTTATTGGTGAGGCTCCACTTGGAGTTTTGTGCTTGAAGTGGTCCAGAGGAAGGTGACAAAAATGGTATGGGGCTTGTGCCAAAAGATGTATGAGAAGAGACTGGAAGACCTGAATATGTATACCCTAAAGGAAAGAAGAAGCAGTTTAAATACTTGAAAGGTATTAATATAGAAACAAATCTTTTCCAGAGAGGGGGAAACAGTAAAACTAGAGGACATAAATTAAGGTTTATTTCTTTGTTACATTTGTATCCCACGTTTTCCCACCTATTTTCAGGCTCAATGTGGCTTACATAGTATCGTAAAGATGTTCGCCTTGTCCGGTAGAGAAACAAATACAAGGTGATATTGTAGTCATATAAAGGTACATGTGTTATAGGTACAATGGGGGTCGGGATGAGGAAAGGTTATGTAGTGTCCATTACGAGCTTTGGTTTTGCTGAGTTGCCGAGTGTAGGTATGTTGGGTCGGTGGGGTATGCCCTTTTGAATAAGTTGGTTTTTAGTGATTTCCTGAAGTTAGGTGGTCGTAGGCTGTTTTCACAACTTTTGGCAATGTGTTCCGTAGTTGTCTGCTCATATAGGAGAAGCTAGGTTGCATAGGTTGTTTTGTATTTAAGTCCTTTGCAGTTTGGGTAGTGGAGGTTTAGGTGTGTTCGAGATGATCTGGTTAAGTTTCTGATTGGTAAGTCTATGAGGTCTGTCATATATCCTGGGACTTGGCCGTAGATGATTTTGTGGACCAGGGTGCAGATTTTGAAGGTAATGCGTTCTTTGATTGGAAGCCAGTGCAGTTTTTCTCGGAGGGGTTTGGCACTTTCAAAACACAATTTGCCAAATATCAGTCTGGCTGCCGTGTTTTGAGCGGTTTGAAGTTTCTTTGTGAGTTGTTCTTTGCATCCCGCGTAAATTCCGTTGCAATAGTCTACATGGCTTAGTACCATTGATTGTATTAGGTTGTAAAATATTTCCCTTGGGAAGAAAGGTTTTACGCGTTTGAGTTTCCACATTGAGTGGAACATTTTCTTTGTTGTGGAGTTCATTTGTACAGCGCTGTGTAACCCTAGTAGCGCTCTAGAAATGTTAAGTAGTAGTAGTAGATGTCAGCTCTGGCTGTGTAGAGCTAAGGCTGGAGCTTGGCAAACTTGTATGGTCTGTATCCCGTATATGGCAATCTGGTTTAGGATGGGCTGGAGAGGACTTCATCAGCAACTCCAGTAGCTGGAACATGAGGCAGGCAGCCAGGCAGAGTTTTACTGTCTGTGTCCTGCAAATGACAAGACAGATTTGGATAGGCTGGAGTGAGCTTAATTGGCAAGGACAGTTTTGGGCAGACTTCTGTGATCTATGTCCAAGAAATGCCAAAGACAGACCGTGATCAAGCATTTTATATCACATTCATTGATGTTTTAATCATGAATTGATAATGAGTGTGACTGTTGGTTAGACTGAATGGGACTGTTCATGTGTTTATCTGCCATCATTTACTATGTTACCTGTAGTATGCAACTTTCCAGAATGTTATCTAAACAAGTTGGGGAACTTTCCTGCACAGACACCTTGGAGTGATGTCACCCGTGTATAAGACTGTTTATCCTGCTATACTTGAACATCTGCTTACAGATAATTAACTTTGTTTTCCTTGTAAGGTTAAAGGTTTTTCTGTTTTCCAGCAGTTTAAGCTAGTGAGTATTGCTGTCTTTTATAAATAAATTGTTCATATCCTAATAGTCTTCGATTTAGCTACAGTTAACTTATGCTAAATTGCACTTACTGGTTAAAAGGTGAAGGGAAGGTCCATCACAGAACTTACATGTTATATCATTTTAAATGACCAGAACCTGATAAGGTTCAGATAATGTTGGACTGAAAAATGGATTTTCCATCGACAATCAGAACTGAGTCAGGAACACAAGTAGGGTGATATCATCCCACATGTATAGTTCTGAGCATGCGCAGCCCGTCACATGTGCTGTAGCCACCTCAGCTGCTCAGTTTTGTTCTTTCTGCTGTGCCAAACTCTGACGTTTCAGTGTAGACCAGGACCAGGAACACTGTACCTTCTGCTGTGCTATATCTCTTAGCTCACAAAAGGAGCAGCTCCTTCATCTACAAAGAAGTGGGGACTTTCTCACCAATAAGAGATGACAGTGAAGAAGAGGGTCTGGGCTGAAGTCAGCTGACTCTACTGTTTGACTTACCTCTCTGGGAGACCTATCTGCCTCTTTATCCAGTGCCCACAAGGTCCAAGTATACAGGAGTAAAGTGTGGAGCAGTCTTCACATTGCTCTAGCTCCTTAGAAGGTCCCAGACATGAAATGCTTTTGTCCTGTTCTTCCCTGTACAAACACTGTTACAGATCCATTGGCATGACAGAATTAGTCCTGTACAGATATTCAAGGTTCAAGTTTATTATGATTTGATATACTGCCTTTAAGAGAGCTTTCAGAGCAGTTTACACCTATATAAATAAGCATGGTAAGCAGTAGCTGTGCAGCAGCGCTTCTCCGGGGTCCCCTAGCTTCTCTTGGCTAAAAACTTATCGTTCTGGTTCTTGAATTGAGCAGTGAAGGCAGATTAGGACATGGGAACATCTCATGGAACAATACATGGTGCCAATGCCAGCCGCAACATCAAAAAGAGGTACTAAGATAAGAAAAGAAAAACCATGAGGCGCAGAGCCGAAGATGGTGGACATGCTCATTCAACCGGATATAGAGTTCTCGGAATGGCAGCTGGGGCAGATAACCACGGCAGTGGGTGCTGCGCTAGAGCCCTGCTTTGCACTTCTTACTGGACAATTCAGCAAAATAGAAGCCATGCTGACGGAGATTACTAAAAGAACCTCTGCCTTAGAGAATCAGGTCTCAGACATAGAAGAGCAGAGAGGCCCAGATTTGGCAGAGATGAAGTGGAAGCTTCTGGATCAAGCAGAGGAATTAGAAGATCTTGAAAATAGATTATGTCAAACTAACCTCCATGTAGTAGGTTTATCTGAATAAATACCTGAAAGGAACTTGGCAACTCTTTTGGAACAATGGTTTCACAGGGAATTCGCTCTTTCTGACAGTTTTGGCCCTTTCTGCATAGAGAGGGCTCACAGACTTGGGCGATTCCAAGATGGCCGACAGAAACTGCGAGTCATCATTATAAAACTTCATAATTACTTGCACAAAACAGAAATATTACGTGGCTGTAAATTTAAAAGGGACACTTTGAATTATGAGAGAGATCCAGTTAAACTTTTTCAAGACTACTCGACTGCAGTGCAGGAGAAGCGTAGGTGCTTTTCGCTGATCCACACAACGTTATATGAGAAAAAGGTCCACTTCATGCTTCTATATCCTGCATTCCTAAAAGTGAATGTCTCTGGGAAGTGGATTTCCTGTGACACAGTGTCAGCTGCACAGGACTGCCTCAACACGCTTGCAGGAGAAGGGAAAGTGTGATCACACCTTGGATGGATTTACAGTAAGGGATTGGCACGCACAACCTCAAATACTGGAATATAAAAAGGATTTTTTTTCCAATTGATATGGGCCTATTCTATGGTACTTTGCATGGCCATACTTCCTCTGAGTCCAGAGATTTCAGGTGGAGTCAACATCAGACTGCCCTCTGTGATAGACACATTTTTGGCCAGGGGGGGGAGGGGAAACCTAGCATTTTGTGATCATTCTCTGTCACGACAACTGTCATGCAGAGATGGGGGGCTCTCAGTCTATTTGTGGGCAAGACCAGGTGAAGGTGGGGAGGAGGGAGTGTTGGATCTCGGTGGGGTTTAGTTAATTGGTCCATGATTAGGGGTCCTAAAGTTTTGGGTGTCAAGTGTATGAATATCTCAGTTCAAGGTTGCTTATAGTAATACGACTATTCAAAGCAAGACTGCGGGGGGAGGGGATTCATGGCGCAATGAGGGAAAGGGCGCTTCTCAGGCTTCAAAGGGTTGCAGGGTTATTCAGGCAGAAGGTCATCTGAAGGGTTTGGGAGGAAGGCTGGGCTCCCTGGACCAAATGGAAGGTAGCAAGATACTTAACATTATGAGCAATGGGAATGCCAGTTCCACAGTGTAGGATTATAACCTGGAATGTTGGGGGGATAACCTCCCCAATGAAACGGAAGAAAATTGTAACTGCACTAAAATGGCAAAGAGCAGACATTGCCTATATTCAGGAAACCCATCTCTTGGATAGTGAGCAAACACCAGAAACTTAAACAGTCCTGGGTGGGCACAGTGCATTTCACGGCCTCGGGTGGGCAAAAGGGAGGAGTGGCGGTACTAATTCACAAACCCCTAACCTGCACCTCAAACATTTTGCTACAAGATGAGCGGGGGAGATTCTCTTACTGAAATTGTGGCTCCAGGGTATATTTGTTAACTTTACATGAACCAAATCCTTACAACCCTGCGTTTTTTTTCCCATGTTGCTGGATAAATTATTGCCTTATCAAGGTAAAGCTCTAGTGGTGGGAGATATAAATCTTCTTGTGGACCCGGCCCTTGACAGTATGAGAGAGATTCCCTGGACTTACGTCCGTAGACTGGGGGCAGGGATGTTGTGGTCTTTCTGCACTTCTCTTTCTCTGGTGGATCCCTGGCATTTATTGCACCCCAGTGAGAGGGACTTCACACATAGATCTAGGGCGCATGACTCGCACACCCTGTTAGATAATATTCTGGTCTCCTCAAATTTGTTTCCCATGGTCACCGAGGCGCAGGTAGGGATGGAGGTGGTCTCAGACCACTCCCCAGTGTGGATTGACTTAGAGGCAATGGCAGATTACCAGGTGTCCCCAGGGTGGCGGTTCCCTAGATATTTAGCCCACAAGTCTAAGCTCAACTGTACTGAAAAATTGGAATTCACAGGAGCCCTGCTAGACACAACTGAGACATATGCATTTCTTCTGCAATAGTGGATTTTGACTCTCTTATTAGGAGTTCTGGAAGTGCAGTACAATCAGCAGGTATCGGCTAGTCAGCTATTGATGATGTCAGGCTGCCTGGCCCCAACAGGTCATTTAAATGTCATAACTTACTATAAACTTGGATACTCACTTTATCTATCTTTTTTGCTTATGCATTTATTCAAATATATTAATGTGTTATAAAATGTGCTCAGACCATACCCATTCAAACCATTAGATCCCCAAGGGGAATATGTGGTAGTATCACAGATGGAACCATCATTGCACATTTAATGTCCCCCTCCAAAATATGTATGTACATACACCAAAGTCACCACACATGTATATATAGCCAAATCCTGTATAGTAAATTGCATGTGTATTACTCTAAGCCGAATATAAAGCTACATGTACTGCATCTAAATATAGCTAAATACACAGAACTACTTTGCAGTATTGTAGATTTCTAAATAAACACGCAGTGTTAAATAAAATATTAAGGAGATATGCAATGATAAGTAACAACCAAATAAACTCACCACATATACTGCTTCACCCCGACTACATGCAATATAATCGCTTATCTAACAAAGTAAATATAATCACTTCCCTTGAGGATATTGTGCTCGTGTTTGTGCTTCAATAAAATCCAGTCATGTATCATTCATCCACTTCATTCTTGCCGTATCAGCTGTTCCCATTTAAATGTCATGGCATACCTCCAATCTGGCAAAAGGTATTCTTTTTTTTTTAATTCGTCAAATCCAAAAGGTATTGCTGGTGCATGCATCCAACCTGGGATGGAGAGCTCATATAGATTGGTTTCACACTCAGGGTCTGTGGTATACTCAGGAAAAGTTTCATCAGATAAACTTCTGGAGCTACTATTCTTCTAACTTTTGCTATCTTGGAAGTCGTCTTTGGAATGCTCTACCCAAACATATCCGCTCAACAAGTGAATACCTTCCTTTCAGGAAATTATTAAAAACCCACTTATTTAAAAAAGTTTATTCAATTCAATAGTTCTCTACTTTAAACATTCACTCACTTAACAGACAATTACCTTTGACGTCCCCTTTATCCTTTACCATTTGATCTCTTCCATACCATTTCCCTACTTTTCTTTTCCCTTTCTTCTTCTCTACACCCTTTCCCACTCCCCCTCCCTTCTTCCCCCTTTTCCCTGCTTCTCTCCCCTCTTCTTCCCTGCCTCTCTCTTCTCCTTACAACCTACCTTAGTCTAATTATGTTTTATTGTTATATAATACTTTAAATCATTGTTAACTTCATGATTTTGTTAACTTCATGATTTTGTGATTTGTTACTATGTAAGCCGCATAGAGCTTGCGATGAGCGGGAATTGTGCGGGATACAAATGTAATAAATAAATAAGAGTGGTCTGGAGTACTCGAAAGGCTTTCAGAGATCAATTATCCAGTCTAGTTACTCTAATTCAGACAGACAGCCAGATTGCAATGTATTGTGTCTACAAGCAAGGATGAATGAGCTCATACCTTCTGAGTCAGAAAGCAATTAGGATGTGGAAGTGGGCCATCTCTCAGGGGATGTCCCTCAGATCTACATATCTGGCAAAGAAAGACAACTGATTACAAACAGGCTGAGTCAGATTCTACTACTACTACTAACTCGCATTTCTAAAGCGCTACTAGGGTTACGCAGCGCTGTACAATTTAAACATAGGACAGATTCTGCTATCTCACAAGTAGTCACTGGACGAGGACATAACCCAGAAGATCTTTGAAGAGTGTGGCACCCTCTTGATAGATTTTTCTTTGTCACTAATTAGAACAACAACATCCATCTGTTCTGATTCAGACTAGCCTCAGGTGCCTTTCTCATTCATTGGGTGCTGGGTATTCTGTACACATATCCTTCAGTACCCTTTATAGTGAAAAATCTTCCTAATCTCATACAGGTTTGAGAGACTGTGATTTTGATCGCCTCCTACTGGCTGAGACAGATATGGTTTCCTCCAGAGATCCATGGACACTAATAACTCAGGACCGAGGATCCCTACTACATCCCAGCCCTCAGTCCCAAACCCCTATGGCTTGGATTTTGAGAGGGTAGTACTGAATTCTCAGCTTCTGTTGTCTAGTTTCCGATAGGAGATCTTATGATTTTAAATGGAAGATGATTGCCAGCTGGTGTGAGACCAAGGTCCTAGATCCTTTTTCCTGTCCTGCTCAAAAACTGCTCCTACACCTGTCAGTCAAATCTAAAGACCAGCTCAGTTAGGGTTCACCCTAGTGTATTTGGCCTTTCTCATCACCCAGGTAGAAGGTAAACCCATCTCTGCCCAGCATTTAGTTGTTCACTTTATGCAGGGCTTGCTTCTACTGAAACCTCCCATTAATCTTTCTGCAGTGTCATGGGATCTTAATTCTGCTTTAATACAGCTGACAAAACTCCTTTTAAGCCACTAGATACTTACTAGTCTTATTTTTGGTGGTGGTCACTTTGACCTGCAGAGTCAGTGAGCTCCAGGCCCTTGTAGCTGATCCACCTTACACACAGTTTGTTGACAATAGAATAGTCTTTTGCTTTCATCCTAAGTTCTTTTGGAGTGGAGGAGTAGCCTAGTGGTTAGTGCAGTGGACTTTGATCCTGGGGAACTGAGTTCGATTCCCACTGCAGCTCCTTGTGACTCTGGGCAAGTCACTTAACCCTCTATTGCCCCTGGTACAAAAATAAGTACCTGAATATACGTAAACCGCTTTGAATGTAGTTGCAAAAAAAACCCTCAGAAAGGCGGTATATCAAGTCCCATTTCCCTTTCCCTAAGATTTTTTTTTTTTGGTGGGGGGGAGAGCTGCCATCGGCAAAGACACTTTTTCCAGTTGGCTAGTAGACAACATGTCCTTCACTTATGCCTAATCTGGGCTACTTCTGGAGGGTCATGTCATGTTTCATAATATCAGAGCTATGGCTGTGTCGGTAGCTCACTTGAGATCAGCCTCCATTGAGGAAATCTGCAGAGCTGTGACATTTTCTTATGTCCCATCCCTTTTCTTCCATCATTAGCCCTTCAGTTCAACTGTGAACTATGTTATAATAGTGGAAATCAAAACATCTCCTAACTGTTTGGAACATGACTCTTGATGTGACAATCAGTTTGTCGAGACAGTTCTTTAGAATCTGTTGTGTGGGGAGGAGGTGTAGAGCTGGATGCTTAGACCCCAAGGCCCATGTATTTCAGTTCCAGGCTGCCTTAAACAGCAAAAGATTTTATTTTTATTTTTTTTATTGTTCAGTGTTACTGGTTTTTGCCTGTTGTAAGGCCAAAACATTTTATCCCCTTGTGAGGGACTGAATGGTATAGCACAGGTGTCCCTTGGAACACTCCCTCACTGAGTTTGCAGTTTTTCCACCTTGTAACAGGTGGCGCTAAACTTGCCATGTCAGAGGGGCGGGGCTCAGGCCGGGAGGTGGTTAAATGCCATGGAATACAGTGGATCAGGGAGGCCCCAAGGCAAGAGGTCTCCAGGAGAGGGATCCCAAGTGCAGAGATCTCCTTGAAGGAGGCGGCTCCAAGTGAAGGAATTCTCCCTAAAGTGTTGGCTGGGCTACAGTACCTGTGGGGGAGTCCCAGGGAAGCAAGAAGTGGTTGTAGCATCAGACGGAACAGAAGATTGCAAAGGTAAAGGAGTGCCTTTATTTCCTGTGAAGACCTAAGTCCTGAGTGTCCTAGTTGGAGCCTGCCTGGACTTATGTTTGAGGAAAGGAATAAAATGTTGGGTATTATTAGGAAAGGTATGGAAAACAGGTGTGAGGATGTTATAATGCCGTTGTATCACTCCATGATGCGACCGCACCTTGAGTATTGTGTTCAATTCTTGTCGCCGCATCTCAAGAAAGATATAGTGGAATTGGAAAAGGTGCAGCGAAGGGTGACTAAGATGATAGCGGGGATGGGACAACTTCCCAGTGAAGAAAGACTAAGGAGGCTAGGGCTTTTCAGCTTGGAAAAGAGACAGCTGAGGGGGGACATGATAGAGGTATATAAAATAATGAGTGGAGTGGAACAGGTGGATGTGAAGCGTCTGTTCACGCTTTCCAAAAATACTAGGACTAGGGGGCATGCATTGAAACTACAGTGTAGCAAATTTAAAACAAATCGGAGAAAAGTTTTCTTCACCCAACGCATAATTAAACTCTGGAATTCGTTGCCGGAGAACATAGTGAAGGCGGTTAGCTTGGCAGAGTTTAAAAAGGGGTTAGACGGTTTCCTAAAGGCCAAGTCCATAAACCACTACTAAATGGACTTGGGAAAAATCCACAATTCCAGGAATAACATGTATAGAATGTTTGTACGTTTGGGAAGCTTGCCAGGTGCCCTTGGCCTGGATTAGCCGCTGTCGTGGACAGGATGCTGGGCTCGATGGACCCTTGGTCTTTTCCCAGTGTGGCATTACTTATGTTCTTAACTGGGATTGTACTGAATAAGACAGAACTGCTAAGAGAGAAGCAAGTGAATGTTATTGGGGTTGCTGACCAGGGTTGGAAAGAGTCTGTGACAAGGAACAGACTGAATTGCTTTAATTATTTTCTACCAATAGTTTTCTTTTTATTTTACACTGCAACTGCCTTTGTGAAATCCTGTAGCCATCTGCCAGTCACACTATCACACCCCTATTTTCATTAAAAGCAGCCTGTAGCTACAGAGTCCCACTTGTAAGACTATTTATCCTGCATGTCCTTGGAGAAAGCAAAAGATATGTTAATTGAGTGCAAGACTTTTTTGCTACTGTAGGAAGATGTTTTGTTCTTTTCAACAACCAGTGCAGACCCAGAGCCCTATAATTTTTATCAATCCTTAACAGAGAAAGATGTAAACAAAGCATTTTACACCCACATAGTCAGATCTTTGACCCTCCTTTGGATTAAGATTGCCTATTGCAATTGAAGTCACTTCAAAATATATACAACCTGCCCTTCCTTTGGGAGAAGGAGTCAGATATATTCCTTTTATCCAAGGAGAGAGGATCATGACAGATTCCAGGGTCCTGAATATAGTCAAAGTAAGTTTCCAACTCAGTTTCATCACCCATCCTCCAGTTTCAGCCCTTCACCCACACCAAACTCTTCTAACAGATTTCTCTTGCCTTCATTCCAATATCTTAGCACCAGCCCCACCATGGGGATTAAAAAAACCCCCAAGTCTTCTACTCTAGGTTTTTCCTTACCCAAAGAAGCCTGGGAGTTGTGCCTCCTTCTGAACCTGAGACCTGATCAGATGTAATGAATATTTTTCTCTCCATTGTACCAAGTATCACACATCTCGAAGATGCATGTACATTGTTAATTAGAAATAAATTTAAAGTGTACATTATCAGTTGCAAGATTCCGGTTTATTGCATGTTGACATACAACAGAGACATCCCATAGGCAAAGTCTGAGCGGTCTCTGAAAATTCATTTTTCAAATAGAGCTGTAGGTTGTTTTTTTTTTAATTAAAATTGTAGAAAGTATCCTAATCTAGTTTACTGTGATCCTGGAGCAGGTGAAGAAACATATACACCTGTGCCATTCATCACATCTACCTTGATATCGCACTAACTTTGATGTATACATATACAAAAGCTACATTAACAAGACCAATTCTCTTTTCCTTTCTTAATACATTCTCATTTAACCCTTGCTTTACCTGTGACCACTAGGCCAAATACACATTTACAACATGTATACTAATCCATTTTTAATACAGAGATTTTCTGCGATCACTTTTCAGTTGGACTATTTTCAGTACACAGTCCCTACGTTTGACCTTTTATTGTCTTCCAAAGTAATTAGGATGTGGAAATGGGCCATCTCTCAAGGGATGTCCCTCAGATCTACATATCTGCAAAGAAAGACAGTATCTGTTAAGTGCCTTGTGGGAGTTGCTTGTATGTACAAACAAGGTCACTTGGAGGGGCATAATCGAAAGGGACGCCCAAGTTTTGTTGAGGACGTCCTCACAAAACGTCCCAATGGAAGGGCGTGGAAACCTGTATTATCAAAACAAGATGGATGTCCATCTTTCGTTTTGATAATACGATCGGGGACACCCAAATCCTGAAATTTAGGTTATCCTTAGAGATGGTTGTCCCTAGACTTGGTCGTTTCTGATTTTCGGTGATAATGGAAACAAATGACGCCCATCTCATAAACGACCAAATGCCATTATTGGTCGAGGACGTCCATGTGTTAGGCTTGCCCAAGTCCTGCCTTCACTACGCCTCTGACACGCCCCCATGAACTTTCGTCGTCCCTGTGACAGAAAGCAGTTGGGAACGCCCAAAATCGGCTTTCGATTATACCGATTTGGGCGACCCTGTGAGAAGGACACTCTTTCGAAAATTAGCCTGCTAGTCTTCCTAAACCTGCACAACTAATTCTAACCTCTGTTTTAGAAATCCATATTCCAATCCTCAGGAACAAGTCTGTCTAGCTTCTCCAGAGACTGGGCTTCATGATAATGTATTGAGAAGCTACTTTTTTCCCTACAAACATATATATTTTTTACTATAGGCACTGTGCTGGATACAATTCGGACAAAGGCCTTTATTAACCGGAGCATAGAATATATGCCCTCTTTTTTTCACAACATACAAATAGCACTTGTGGTTGAGGCTGGGGCCTACTTACCATAGGAACCAACTTTTGAAAATTATTGGGGGTGCTAAACCCATTAGAAATTACCTCTCTCTCAGTTTGTTCAGTATGAGGGGGGGGGGGCTGAAGCACCCAGAGAGCTGGCTCCTATTCCACTTAAAGTTGTTGGATAGCATGGCTGCAACTGTCCATTCAGTACCTCTGGCACGACTTAAAATGAGGCACTCTCAATTAGCTCTCAAATTCCAGTGGCATCAACAATCCCATCCTTTTTCCTCCCAACACTAGCCTTTCATTTTAACTGTGAACTATGTAATAATAGTGGAAATCAAAACACCAGTCTTGCAAGAGGTGTTTTCTGTGCTCCATTGCAATACCAAATAAGCCCAACCACAGATACATAAGCTGGGGAACATATTCTGATGCTTGCCACATGCAGGAAATGCAGTTAAAGTCCAAAAGGTTTCCCTACATCAACCTCTTGGAATTCTCTGCAGTTTACTATGCCTTATGTCTCTTTTGTTTGCTCCAGGACACATCGCTTTTATTTTAAGCAGTTGACCAAATAGCAGTGTTTTCATACTGACAAATCAGAAGTGGGATCACGTTCTCTGCTATAAAGCAGCAAAGATTTTGGTCTTTGTCACAGTGAGACATACCCAAATGAAAACTGCTTGCATCCCTTTGGGTAGGGAGAGTGGGGGAGGCATACCATATAGCTGACAAGCTGAGCAGACTTTTCCAGCCTCATGAGTGATTCCTAGATGCATCAACTTAGACTTGAAACTTCTCTTGACAATTTTAAAATATCATTGAAGACATTATTTTCTTTAACTTTCCCATCCCTCTTTATAATCAACCCATGAGGGATTATAATTTTGTTAATCCTCCCCCCCCCCCCTATTTTATGACTTGTATGTACCACTTATATTTTTGTTGCATAGGTGGGATGTTTAAATAGAGCTTGAACTTGAGCAGCCATGCAGTCTGTCTTTCAAGATAACAATAACACAAAGCTTCCTCCCTACTACTCCATCGTCAGATCCCTAGAATAGAGGTTTTCAACCCAGTCCTCGGGGCACACCCAGCCAGTTGGAATTTTCAGGATATATCTATTGAATTCAATGGAGATATCCTGAAATCCATGACTTGCTGGGTGTGCCCTGAGGACTGGGTTGAAAACCTCTGCCCCTAGAATGTCTAGCCCCAGATGTACTGATGATTCCCTGTATTTGGTTGTCCCCCCCCCCCCCCCCCCCCGCCAAGTTCCTCTCAAACTAAAAACTACTCAAATCCTAATAGCTGTTAATATACAAGTTTCTCATAGTACCACATTGGCCTTGGCAGAACTAGTTTCCTTCTGTGGAAAATCTACGAGTTCTACCACAATACAGGCTCCAAGGTTTGTCAATATTAATCGTTTAACATGAGGACTGGCTTGTGTTTAGCCCCCACATCTTGGAAATTGAGCAGTTTGTAGTCTCTGCTCTGAGCTTACCAATGCCAATCCAGAAAATTGTCTATTGGGTGCACAAAATGCTTACAGATGGGGAAAGAGTTTTCATCTGGTGATGCATGAATGATCACAGCCCTACTACATGTCTGTCACAATAGTCTAATTATTACATCATTTATATCATCCTCAGTTGAAGTGCATCGTAGTGTTCTCTCTTCCTAACATGTTCCATTTGATAGCCATCTAGCTTCACAGTATTCCATCATTTCACATTTCATAAAAATACTACTTTATGTCCAGCTACTACTGCAGAAGCCCCTGTTCCACCTTGTTTTAATTTGCCTTATGAATTCCCACTGTGAACTGCTTGAGTGTGCTTCTTTTAAGTACCTTACTTGGAAAGTGCTCTTTCTAGTAATGTTCACATCTGCTAGAGTGAGTGAAATTCAATTACTAGTAACCCAGAAGCTGTAAATATAATTTCATCATAAGAAAATAGTTCATCTTAGATTTTTATTTAAGGTATTGACATTTTTTTTCATCAGTGAGAAAACAGTGCTGTCTGTGCTGTACCCAAAAACTGATAATTCACACAAGAATGCCCTCCACTCTCTAGACTGTAAATGGGCCTTCAAATGCTAAATCCAAAAGAACTGAGTTGATTAGCAGATCTGTGTAGCTTTTTGGTGTACTTTGACCTCAGCAGGACTGGCATACCAGCCATCAACAGGACTCTGGTAAATTGGCTGACATTCTTACCAATTCTGTTTAGTGTTCAGAGGAATACACATTTGCTCTTAAAGTAAACTCACCAAATTAGAGCCACTGTAGCTACAAGGGACTCTTCTGAAGTCTGGTTAGCTGGATATGAGATGTAAAGCAGCAACCTGGTACTCACTCCTTGTTTTTTATTTGCACTGCCGCTTGGACCAAGCCACAGTAAAAGACTGTGGTCAAAAACTGTGTTGGCTAGTCTGTCCATTATATAGTAACTTTGTTTTTTAAATTTGGGCTGATCCACATTTATTTTATTGATTTGGATTTTGCTCACACCTTTTTTAGTAGTAGCTCAAGGTGAGTTACATTCAGGTACACTGGGTATTTCTCTGTCCCTGGAGGGCTCACAGTCTAATTTTGTACCTGAGGCAATGGAGGGTTAAGTGACTTGCCCAAGATCACAAGGAGCAGCAGTGGTATTTGAACCAGGCACCTCTGGATGTCAAGACTGGTGCTCTAACCTCATTATATAAAGACCTAAGGAGCCCCAACTTGGGAGTCCTGCTTATTGATGGGGAAAAGCATTGTTGTTTACCTGTAACAGGCATTCTCAATAGACAGCAGGATTGATCAGGCACACAGTCCCTTCCCTCTCCCCAAGAGTTGCCTAAGTGTTTTTGAGCTTTGGAACCAGTTGAATTACTGAGAAAACTGCTGTGCATGGGAAGGGCCATTCATGCTCTGAATTTTGCACTATGTTCTGAGTTTTGGGGAGCTATTCAGTACCAGTAACGTGATGTCACCCTACTTGTGTGCCTGATCAGTCTTGTCATCTATGGAAAATACCCATTATAAGTAAGCGGCAATACCTTTTGGTTTCCTTCTTGTTGCATAATGCTTTGTTTTTTTGATTTCTTGCATTTGATTTTACAGGTAGCTCCACAAAGAATTAAAATGATTAAAAGAATTTAAATTATTTGAAATGATTGAAACAGTTTGAACAGTTAATTCATTGTAATATATGCAAACTTGCTTTAAATTTTTGTTATAAACAGGAATGTGACACCACATACCGTACTGGAATTTAGAGTGTGGAGCCATCACACTTTAAAAGCTGATGCGTTATTAGGCAAGAGCACTATAGATTTAAGGCCAACTTTGGAAACGTACAACAGAAAATGTAAGTTTTACTAATACATTTTATGAAGTCATCATTCATTTCTATAGTACTAACTTAGCATTAGGAGCAGGAGATAAAATGTGTTTGTTGAGAGGTCCATTCACCCATTTTAAGGCTAAATTGAGGCTTGGAAAGGCCAGCAAAAAAAAAAAAACTATTCAAAAGCTAGAGCAAAGACTGTGCAGGAGATCAGTACACTTATCATGAAACAGTGAGTGGCCACCTACAGTTCTCCAGCATGCATTTGTTTTATTATATATTTGCCTCATTATCCATGCTTGTATATGCAGAGTAAGTCTGATATCCTTTCCATATAGAAAAAAAGAAGACACTACACTGAGTGTGCTTCAGCTCCAGCTTTGGCCTGAACTAAGAATAAGAAGTCAGTAGTTGTCTTAATTTTTGTCTTCATACTTACTCACTTACATACTATCTGAAACCTGTATTTGTTGTGACACCATAGGCTCTGGTTGAGGAACCCTATTATACATTTATATATAGAAATACAATATGACAGCCAATAGACCTTATTACTCATCCAGTCTGCATGTTCCATACCTCCTGCTAATCTTTACAATGTTTTTATTCTTACTGGCTGTGACAGACCAGTCTATAATAATGGGTTATATGCCCCTTCCAATAGATAGGAGAAAAAGCTCAGAGCTGACTTTAGCTTCCTAGTAGGTACTGCTTTCTTCTGTTCAGTATTTCTCTGTTTCTAGTAGATGGTGCAGGCATGTAGACTGGTGCAGCAAGATTGCAAGGCCCCACCCAGAGCAGTGTTCTTCAGGCCACC
The DNA here is from genome assembly GCF_901765095.1 of Microcaecilia unicolor. Classification (NCBI taxonomy): domain Eukaryota; kingdom Metazoa; phylum Chordata; class Amphibia; order Gymnophiona; family Siphonopidae; genus Microcaecilia; species Microcaecilia unicolor. The sequence goes on from NC_044031.1 coordinate 531,218,492, forward strand.
CTTCTTAGTCAGGCTCCTAGGGTGATAGTCTGCCAGCTGATTTCTCTGGTAGAGCAGGTTTGCAGCTTCTGTGGCAACAATCTAAAAGCTGTTTCTACTGGCTGAGCAGGCTCCTAGAGCATTAGTCTGCGACTGATTCCCCTGGTAGTGCGGGTACTATAAGTATGCTGCCAGTGCTTCACCCTTTGGTTGAGTAAACTCTCCAAGGGTTTGGTCTGTCTCCAGTAGAACAGATGCTAAGCATATACATGGGGTTTCAGGCATCAGCTTTTGGCTACCTCTGCTAGAGCAGAGAAAGGTGAGCATGCTTCCAGGTCTTTGGCCTTTGGTTGAGCAGCTTCAAGGGTTCAACCTTTGGCTGGCCCTTGTAAAACAGGTATTGGTAAGCATGCTTCTAGAGCTCTAGCTTCTGGTTAGACAGGCTCACAGGGTTTGGCTGTGGTTGTGCCTGGTAGAGCAAGTGCTAGTAGGTCTGTTCCTGGGCTTCCAACCATTGATCAAGCAGGCTCCCAGGATTTGGTTTTTGGCTGCCTCTGTGAAGGCAGGTGCCGGTAAGTATGCTCCAGCCTCCAGTTCCCTGGGTTGAACTTCAGCTTTGTCTCTCTCTGATAGAACAGAGACTGGTAAGTGAACTCTCAGACAGAGAACAGGATTGGATCATATTTCCATTGCCACCCTTTTCTCTCCCCCACTTCTTCACTGTTCTTTCTCCCTGTTATCTTTGTTTTCTGGCTAAGAGAGTGATTTTTCTAGGAATATAAAAGGCCAGCTTCCAGCCTTAAGGTGGCCAGGATGAGAAGGAAGCTGTATTCCTTTTCCCAGAAGAAGAGGTTAAGCTGTTTATCGTAAGTCCATGTTGCTGGAGCTTGGAAACAGACCTCATGATAGTGTTGGGTCTCTGCTTAATCAGGTTTTCGGTTTCTCCAGTTATTCTCTACAGGCAATGGTAGGCAGTGGTGAGAGAAGAGGAAGCCGCTCTGCGTAATTGAACCTTATTTTGCTGGGAGATTTGGTGATTTAAAATGAAGTGCCCAGCACTCAGTCATCCACAACAATGAGAGAGCTGACCTAGGCAAATGAACTCTCATGGGCCACTGTCCTGAGAAAAAGGAGGGAATCACTTGGTCAGAAATGCTTGTAGCCCACTAAAATATCCAGGATTTTCCTTGAAGGCAGTTATCCCAGAGCCTGAGCAAACTACACAACAATGCTGAGCTTGCAGTGAATACCACTCTGTGGGGCGTTCCGAAGAACTTTGGTTGTAATCCCTCTGGACCTACCTGCACTATAACCAAACTGGGCCATTGAGGCATCTAACAAAAGGATCTCCTCAGTAAGACTTGTGTGGTCTCTGTCCATCTTGGAGATGTTTCTCCATAAAGGAAGGTCAAGCCATCTAACCTTGTGGTTCAGGGATTGCTGGACCCATAGCAAGAGGTCTTGAGTCATCAATATTAGTCTGACCCAACTGGTAATTCTTGAGGCTCATTTAGCTCAGCATCCTTTTTCTACAGCGGCCAATCCATGTCATAAGTACTTGGCAGGATCGTCAAAGGTAACAAGATTGTATGCTACTTACCCCCAGGTATAAGCAGTGGCTTTCTTCCAATCTACCTTAATGATTTATGGACTTTACCAAGCGAACAAAACAAGACACAGCCTCTGCGAGAATACAAAAGAAACCAATGAAAGCAGAGGATGACGCCGCAACTTCCACATGGGGAGTGATAAATCAAAGAGTCTTTTTTATTAAGGCACCAAAGGGAGACCTAACACTGGGCCAGTTTTCGGTAGATGAACCTGCCTGCTTCAGGGGTCACAAAAACAATGTGTGGCTATTTCAGGGGGAAGCACTTACCTTTAGTAAAAGGACCCCAAAATGCCCAGACAACAAAGGTAGAAAAAAAGTGTTATACTTTGAATTATTAGGTGAAATATATTTGCTTTGGAAAATGTGCATCATGGATGTCTTAGTATTTTGTACAGTATAAGAGGAAATGCATTTCTGTTTTTATTTCTTCTATGTTGTGGTATATGTCTAGTTTGACTTCTTGAGGTTCCTAGTTTAATTTTTGTCTTTATATTTCTATTTCACATTTCTGATCCTTTGTTCTATATTTGGAGAGGGTTTGTCTGTGTTTTGCGTGTGCCCAAGGTGTGGTATTCTGTCTGCATATAGTTTCTGTGTAGACCCCTGTAGCAGTAACATTTGTTCTGTTTTACCAGTAGTAGGTATATGGTATTTTAGGGTCATGTATGATATTTGTAGGGCTGCCCGTTCTGAGGTAGGGCTCATGTTGTTTGAATCATAGAAATTAGTTCTGCTGTATTCTAGGCTTGCTACATGTATGTTGAATTAGGATTTTTTTTCAGGTCTTGTAGTAATTAACAATGGGCCTGATAGTGGATAGATTTATGTTGCTATCACTCAGATGACATGAGAAATCAAACATCTTTTTTTCTTGTATGGTAACTTCCATGGAGAAAATGTGCTAGTTATGATCTGCACCTGTTGTTTGGGGGGGGGAGAGTTTTTTGTGGATGCAGATTATATTGGATAAAGTAACACTAATTAGGGTAGCATAGTCTTGCCCCCGTGATGTTCCAAGGCAGGAATAAAACTATATAATACATTTCTCCTTCCACAGGAAATAGAAGCTTTATAGGGAATAGAGAGTCTTGTGCATTGAGCTAGATAAAAATGCATTTGGAGGAGAACCCTTAAGGAGGCAAATAAATACTATGTAGTCAAGTAGGTGAAATAACCTTTTGGGAGATGAGAACAGAGTCAGATAGGAGCCCAGTGATCGAGAATATAAGTGGTTTTTACTGCCCACACTCGAAATATCTTTCTTCAGGCTATTCAGAATAACTTTGGTCTGAAATCACCAGATACTCAGGAAAACATAATATTTAGCTACCTTATGACAGGCCAAACCTCTAGAGGTAAATCAAATCTATATTTGTATTCCTAAAAATCAGTAGTGATTTGAGAAATAGAATGTCTTGGCTCAACCTCTTCATAAAGGCAGTTAATAAATCCCTAATAAATGCATGACTGGATAGGTAACTTTCATTTATGTTAGTGTCTTATACATATTTATTTTTCATTGTGTCCAAAGTTCTATTATTTTTTCACCTTTCAGTTGAACCTTGATTAATCATTTATTTTGATCCTTAGAAACAAACATGTTTTTGTAAGTGAGCCAGGTCTGGGTTCTGCTATTTTTCATTTCTAACTGGTTGAGCTGAGGGAGCATTATTGAACTGTAGCTGAAGATCCAAGATAAGTATGAATGCTCTTAGTATAGTGCCTAGTAATCTGGCAAATAGCACATATGGAAGTAAATGTCATAAGTGTGTCCCAGTTTTTCTAGTTATGACAGGTTGGCTTTGTTTGAAGTGGTATGGTGGAGGAGAAAATAAAATTACTGAAGGCAGTGGAAGATAGCTCATCACAAAATGAATATGGAGACAGAGATTGCAAAACTTTCTGAAATACTTCTGTAACAGTTTGGCCTGATCTGCCATGTGGAGGATGTGGGTTTAGTTCTCAGATTAGATCTTTTATTCCCTGAACTGGGAATTTTCTAGAGCAGTGTTTTTTTTTTTTTTAATGTTTTACATATCAAATAGCCCCAAAAATCACAACTTTTTCATATTTAACCCCAGCAGGTACATGAGCCTAGTCCTGCACAAAGCATGACATGTAAAAAAAAAACTTAAATGTCTGCATGAGTGTTGATGTGTCAAGTGGTTCTTAGATGGCGACTCTGGCTGTGAAGACCTATGGCCCATGCCAGTGAGACAGTCTAGGATGGGCTGGGGAGAGCTTTGACGGCAACTCCAGTAGTTGGAATATGGGGACAGTGCCGGGCAGACTTCTATGGTCTGTGTCCCAGAAATGGAAAAAAAAGAAAAACCATGATCAAATATTTTATACTACAATGATTTTGGTTTAATCATATTGAGTGTGACTGTAGGGAGACTGGATGGACAATTCAGGCCTTTTATCTGCTGTCATTTACTATGTTATATACCATATTTTGCAGAGAGGAAGAGGTAACTTGGGGGAAAAATGGAGAGTAGGAGGAACAAGATAGGGGCATATGGCTTTCCCCAACAATAAGAGGCTCAGAGGCCATAACACATTTTCCCAATCCCTATAAAAATACCACCACTGATTTCCCCTCTCCCAACCTCTTTTTATTTTGTATACTATCCCAAGCAGCTTCATTCCTTCTCTTCTCCCTTGCCCCTTACCTAGCAGAAGTATCTCATAATCCATTTTTACTCTGTATACCCATACCCAGCAGTCTCCCCTTTACCCCCTCACTCCCCACTTTCCTCAAACTTGCCCATACCTCAGTTCTCCCTGTCATAATCCGTTTTATCCCCAGCACCAGTATTCCTATATCGATCATCTTTGCCAAGAAAGGTGATCGATCATCACTGTGCCAAGAAACTTTCCTCTCAACTTCACTTTTTATCCCCCTTGCTCTCTACTGCTTCTCTCCTTTCCATAATGACTTAATAATGACTTAAATCTTGGCAGTTAAAGTTTGAGTGATGTCAGGGCTGGAGAAGATGGTGCCTTTGGCAGGATGGTACTGGAGGGAGCCTGAGGGATAGAGCTTTGGTCCTTCTTGTTCATCTGGACTGGTCTAGCAGGATGAAAAGGAAGTTGAAATCTGTTCTTGGTCAATTTTCCATCCCTGTGGCATTCAGGTCAATGAACAGAAATTAACAACTAAGAACAGATTTCACCTTCTCAAACATCATCCCCCCTCCCTCAAGCTCTGTTATTCTGGAAACAGCTGACAGTTGGAGGCAGGTGGAATGAGGAGGAGATGCTAGTTAGGGAGGAGAGGGGATGATGAACAAAAGAGAAGGGAAGAGGCAAAGAGATCTGGAAATGGGGGGGGGGTGTAAAAGAAAGAGGAATAAATACTGAGCATGAGGGGATGGAGAGTAGGGAAAAAGAGGGGAGATGCTGGATATGGGTGGGAGAGGAAGGGAAGAGATGAAAACTAGAAAAATTCAGTAAAGAGGGAGCATGAAAACTGGATGGGGAGAAGGAAGCAGAAAAATAAAAGAAAGCTGGATAGGGAGAAGGAGGAAAAAATAGAAGAAAGCTGAAAGTGAAAGATCAGTACCAAAGATGAGTGTAGAGCAGGAAGTGAAGAAATGAGAAGAGAAAAAAAATAGTAAATAGACAAAACACCCTAGAAACCCTTTGTTCGGGAAATGTCTAAGGATACTCCCTTCCTCATGGAGGTTGTGAATGAGCCCAGGGCCGAGATGCTCAAGGTCTTGGACTATCCTTCTCTACCCACAGAGGTTGCAACAGCCCCCTTGCATAACACACTCAGGGAGCTGCTTATGTGAAACTGGTTGTTCCCTCTATCTAATCCAGTGGTCCCCAAAAAAGCTGAGTCCCAGTACAGAGTCCATGGAGAGCCATTAATGGTGAAGGCCCAACTACCCCACGATTCCATGGTGGTGGACTCTGCTCTCAGAAGAGCCAAGAGTACTAGAGACTATGCCTCGGCGCCCCTAGGCAGAGAGTCTAGGACCTTGGAGTCTTTTGGGAGAAAGACATATCAGGCCGCTATGCTCACAGCCAAGATCCAAACATACCAGCTCTACACAAGCATCCACTTGCGGAACTCGGTGAGGCAACTGTCTAGTTTGGTTGAAGCACTTCCTCCGGAGCTTGCCGAACCTTTTAACCAGGGTGGTCAGACAGCAGAAGGCGTGTCGTAAATTTCTGGCCAGGGGTACTTATGACACTTTTGATGTAGCATCTCGGGTAGCTGCTCAAGGTATAGTAATGCTCAGACTCTCATGGCTGTGTGTTTCTGACCTGGATCGTAAGACCCAGCAGCAAATGGCGGATGTTCCTTTCCGGGGGGATAACCTTTTTCGAGAAAAGGTAGAGGACATGGTCGATCAGATCAAAAAGCACCATGATGCTATGGATTCTCTCTCCCGCCGGGCGTCTTCTGCTACCACCTCCTCGTCTAGGAGGTTTTTTGGAGGGAAGAAGAGTGCTCCCTATTCCTACAATAGGCGAAGGTACACTCCTGCTTCTCGGCAGCCTTTCCAGGCTCAGTCCCAGCACACTCGTTCCCGTCAACGGTGTGTGCCTAAGGCCCCTGCGGCTCCCCAGCAAAAGCAAGGAACAGGCTTTTGACTGGTTCCAGTGCAGCATAGCCTCAGAAAAAGTGTCCATGCCGGACGACTTGCCGGTCGGAGAGAGGTTGATATTTTTTCACCAAAGGTGGCCTCTTATAACCTCCGACAGGTGGGTTCTTCAAATATTCCGGTTAGGATACACTCTCAGTCTGGAATCCATGCCTCCAAATTGTCCACCGGGGGCTCAGTCCTTCAGCTCCCAGCACAAGCAGGAACTTGCAGAGGAACACTCCACCCTTCTAAAGGCCAATGCGGTCGAACCTGTTCCACCAGGGGAAGAAGGGCTGGGATTCTATTCCAGGTTCTTCCTTGTGCAAAAGAAAATGGGGGGGGGGGGGGGATGCGTCCCATCCTAGACCTAAGGGCCCTGAGCAAATTCCTAGTCCGAGAAAAGTTCAGGATGGTTTCCCTGGGCACCCTTCTTCCCATGGTTCAAGAAAACGATTGGCTATGCTCTCTGGACTTGAAGGATGCCTATACACATATTTCGATACTCCTAGCTCACAGGAAGTATCTTTGATTTTGGTTGGGAACTCGGCACTTTCAGTACTGTGTACTGCCCTTTGGCCTTGCGTCAGCGCCCAGGGTCTTCACAAAGTGCCTGGCTGTTGTCGCAGCATCGCTACACAGACTGGGAGTGCGTGTTCCCTTATCTCGACGATTGGCTGGTGAAGAGCACCTCAGAGGCAGGCGCTCTACAGTCCATGCGGATGACTATTCGAGTGCTGGAGCTACTGGGGTTCGTAATCAATTATCCCAAGTCCCACCTTGTCCCGGTTCAGAAATTGGAGTTCATTGGAGCTCTGTTGGACACACGAACGTCTCGAGCTTATCTTCCCCAGGCAAGGGAAGATAATCTCCTGGCCCTAGTGTCCTTGGCTCGAGCATCTCAACAGATCACAGCTCGGCAGATGTTGAGACTCTTAGGGCACAAGACTTCCACAGTTCATGTAACTCCCATGGCATGCCTACATATGAGATCAGCTCAGTGGACCCTAGCTTCCCAGTGGTGTGAGGCCACAGGGGATCTACAGGATGCGATCCATTTCTCCACTGACTTTTCCAGTTCCCTTCAGTGGTGGACCATTTGATCCAATTGGACCTTGGGACGTCCATTCCAAATTCCTCAGCCACAAAAAGTGCTGACGACGGATACATACCTCCTGGGGTGGGGAGCTCATATAGATGGACTTCACACTCAAGGAGCTTGGTCCTTTCAGGAGAAGGATCTTCAGATCAACCTTCTGGAATTACGAGCGATCTGGAATGCTCTCAAGGCTTTCAGACATCGGCTGTCCAACCAAATCATTCTAATTCAGACAGACAATCAGGTTGCTATGTATTACACAAACAAGCAGGGGGGGGGCACCGGATCTCGCCCTCTGTGTCAAGAAGCTGTCCGGATGTGGCTTTGGGCACACCATCATGGCATGTTTCTCCAGGCCACATATCTGGCAGGTGTAAACAACAGTCTGGCTGGCTGGTTGAGCAGGATCATGCAATCTCACGAGTGGTCGCTAAACATGGCTGTTGTCCACAAGATCTTCCGAGCGTGGGGCACCCCCTGTGTGGATCTTTTTGCCACTCAGATCAATCACAAAGTCCCTCAATTCTGTTCCAGACTTCAGGCCCATGACAGACTAACGACAGGTGCCTTTCTCCTGCATTGGGGGACAGGCCTTCTGTATGCGTATCCTCCCATACCTCTAGTAGGGAAGACTTCGCTGAAACTCAAGCAAGACCGTGGAACCATGATTCTGATAGCTCCCTTCTGGCCCCGTCAGATCTGGTTCCCTCTTCTTCTGGAGTTGTCCTCTGAAGAACCATGGAGATTGGACTGTTTTCCGACCCTCATCACCCAGAACGAGTGGTCTCTTCTACATCCCAACCTCCAGTCTGGCTCTCACGGCCTGGATGTTGAGAGCTTAGAAATTGCTTCCTAGGGTCTTTCAGAAGGTGTGTCCCGAGTCTTGCTTGCTTCCAGGAAAGATTCCACAAAAAAGTGTTGTTATTTCAAATGGAAGAGGTTTGCCGTCTGGTGTGACAGCAAGGCCCTAGATCCTTTTTTTTTTGTCCTACACGGACCCTGCTTGAATACCTTCTACACTTACCAGAGTCTGGTCTCAAGATCAACTCCATAAGAGTTCACTTTAGTGTGATTAATGCTTATCATCAACGTGTAGAGGGGTAAGCCTATCTCTGAACAGCCTTTAGTTGTTCGCTTCATGAGAGGTTTGCTTTTGTCAAAGCCCCCCATCAAACCACCAGTGTCATGGGATCTCAATGTCGTTCTCACCCAGCTGATGAAAGCTCCTTTTGAGCCACTGAATTCCTGCCATCTGAAGTACTTAACCTGGAAGGTCATTTTCTTGGTGGCAGTTACTTCAGCTCGTAGAGTCAGTAAGCTCCAAGCCCTGGTAGTGCATGCACCTTATATCAAGTTTCATCACAACAGAGTAGTCCTCCGTACTCACTCTAAGTTCTTGTCGAAGGTGGTGTCGGAGTTCCATCTGAACCAGTCAATTGTCTTGCCAACATTTTTTCCCCGCCCACATACCCGCCCTGGTGAAGACAAGTTGCACACCTTGGACTGTAAGAGAGCATTGGTCTTTTACGTGGAGCGGACAAAGCCCTATAGACAGTCCGCCCAATTGTTTGTTTCTTTTGATCCCAACAGGAGGGGAGTCGCCATGGGAAAACGCACAATCTCTAATTGGCTAGCGGATTGCATATCCTTTACTTATGCCCAAGCTGGGCTGACTCTAGAGGCCATGTCACGGCTCATAATGTCAGAGCCATGGCTGCGTCAGTGGCTCACTTGAAGTCAGCTTCTATTGAAGAGATTTGCAAGGCTGCAATGTGGTCATCAGTCCACACATTCACATCTCACTACTGCCTTCAGCAGGATACCCTGTCAGTTTAGGCAGTCAGTGCTGCAGAATCTGTTCAGGGTTTAGAATCCAACTCCACCCTCCTAGGCCCATTTTTGTTCTGTTCCAGGCTGCACTCTCACTTAGTTGTGCTTCTTTTCAGGTCAATCTATGTTATGTCCTCGCTGTTGCGAGGCCCAATTGACCAATGTTCATTGTTTTGAGTGAGCCTGGGTGCTAGGGATACCCCAATCGTGAGAACAAGCAGCCTGCTTGTCCAAGTGTAGATACATATCTGTAGTAGGTATTCTCTGAGGACAGCAGGCTGATTGTTCTTACAAACCCACCCTTCTCCCCTTTGGAGTTATTCTAATTCTCTGTTTTGCTTTTTATTAGACTGAGGAGGGCATGCTCACGCCGTGGGCAGGAAGCCGTTCGTGCATGTGCGGTTCGCACTGCCCGCACACAGGTGCGTTCTAGAAGTTTTTTTGTTATCTTATGGATTTGCCGGTCTCCTGGGCCATCGCGGATGATGATCCAATCGTGAGAACAATCAGCCTGCTGTCCTCGGAGAATACCTGCTATAGGTATGTATCTACACTATATTCACCAGCCCAACACAGACTTCAAACTTTATTCGAATCAATCCCCTCTGGACACAGCTGAGTGGCATATTTGAGAGCCTCTGTAGGAGTACGAAAAAACAATTTTTACCACTGTGCTGAATCTTCAGGCGGGCTGGATAAAGGATGGCAAATGTTACTTTCTTTGTGTGCAGCATTTTACATGTGTCAATGAAGAGCCGGCGCTGTGCGGCCACCGCTGCAGAGAAATCCTGAAAGCATAAGATGAGATGATTCTCATAGTGCAGGACCCCCTTCAATCTCTTTGCCCTCAAAATGTCCTGCTTATGAACATAATTAAGAACTTTAAGGATTACAATTCGTGGACGGGACATCTCGACATAGGTAGCTCCCAGCCAATGTGCTCTCTCAATCCTCAGGGGGCCCCCTGACTCCGGTAAGTCCAATGCTCTAGTTAACCAAGTCTCCAAAAAGCTGCGCAAATCAGCCTCGTTTATGGTCTCTGGAAGACCCACTAACCAGAGATTATTTCGCCGCGAAAGGTTCTCCAGGTCATCGAGCTTGGATTCTAGTGGTTCTAGCTTACTCTGCCATTCCTGCTGCTGACTTTCCTGTTGGAAACATTTATCCTCCACATCTGAGAGTCACTGTTGAAAAGCAGTGAGATCCGACCGCAAACCCTCCAGCTTGCCATCCATCGCCTCTAATTTATCAGAAATTCACTGTACCTTCCTGTCCACCACTGGCTCCAACAGCGCTGACACTGCCGTCGCTATTTCCACCGCCCATGCAGAGCCCACCGACATCTCTCCTGCGGGGCCGATCTCCGCCATCTTAGGTTCTCCCGTTTGGCCTCGTGCTCCTTCTTTCCTTTGAGATTTCGCCACCATCCATGCGCCAAAAATACTTCTCTCCGAGTTCCCGGGATCTGAACACCTTCACCCACCTTATATGATCCAAAGGGGTGGGGCGGTTTGCAAAAGATTTCAACTACTTACTGCTAGTTGTTAAGGGGGGGGGGGGGGCGGACCTCCTATCTATGGCTGCCACTTGCTAGCCTAGCATCAAGTGATCTCTACAGTTTTAGTTTAATTTTTGTCTACATTAGTTCTTTTATTTTCTGGTCACTTAGCTCCTCTTCAAGTACTGGTGGTCTGATATCACTTAGTGTCTGAGTAGGGAGCTGTAGTAATCTGGCCCATTCAGTTTTCCCAAAAGGGCATATTAATGTTCTAGAACTCACTGTAATATTACCATGCATCCTTTTCCAGGATGTAGGTCTTTGTGTGAGTTTTGAAAGCTGGTGCTATTATGGAATAGTAGATTTGTTCTGTAGGTCTTGAGTGACTTTTGTAGGGTTTTATATTAACTTTTCAAGATGCATGGTATTATGTTGTTGTTGAGATGACACTAGATTCAGATATTTATTTTATATGGTGAGTGCCGTGGGGAAATGTCCTAGTTCTGAGGAAGGCTTCTGTGGATGTAGAATATGTGTTTACATTAACACTTTGAAGGTCCATTTGTACAGGGTCAAGGGTTATTATCCAGGCTGTGTAGTTTAACTGCAACAATTTTTGCTGAGTACATCCAGCAATTGCAAAGTGTATATTGTTTTTGTAGTATATAGATCTTTTATGTGCTCTGCTGCTGGTAACAGGAGGAATGTCTACTGTGAGGCTAAAGCCATGAATAATCACCCCACCCATTAAGACTGGCCTTGTATGAGTATCAGGCAGCACCTTGTTTTCAAGCAACAAAGGAGCTTCTTAATGTTAATAACCAAATTAATTAATCAAGTGGGTTTTTAGGTTAGCTTAATCAGCATAGTGATTTCATGTTGCCTGTGTTCCTTTTACTGTTGTAGTGGAAAAGGTAAAAGAAAAATTAAAACTTTCTCTGGAAAACAAGAATGGCTCAGTACAGACTGGAGAATTGACGGTGGTGCTTGATGGCTTAACTGTTGATCAGGAATCTCTCACAAACTGCAGTTCAGAATTGGCACCTGGTAAGTCAGATTTAGAGTACTGTGTGTATATATGTATCTGGTTTTTTTTTTTGTTTACCATGAATTAATAATCAGAACAAATAAATATTCAATTTGTATTTATTTATTGTCTGTTTAGTAGAACTCCAGCAAAATGATGATGCCCTTCATGAAGACAGAGATGAAGCTCCTTCAAGGACAAGGGCCAGGTCAGATTGAATTTTGTTTGTTTTCTATGTTGTTTAAAACAATGGAATACATGAAATACTAGTAATGACAACTAAATTCAACTTCTTAAGTTAATGAGAAATTTTACCATGTTGTATTAATTAAGCCAATTTTTTTTTGCCTTTTGGTCCTCTGATGCAAAATGATGTATAGTAATCTCTACAAGTCAAAAAGGGTTTAGCTGGCCCAAATATATTTCATGTATCTTGAGAAAAAATGTGGTATGCTGAATATTTCTTGATATTTGGCAGCTGAAGCAACTCAGGTCAGGGCAAAGCAAGGCAATGCCACCAGGCCTTCAAGCCAGCTACTTGCACTATTTTAACTAGCTTGTTTTTCTGAGGGTTTTAATTTTATATAAGTACTAGAAAGGAGAATGTTTTTCTACAGAAAGCATTGCGAGAGCAGAAAGTTATGTGGACCTTTTTGTAGAAACTTAAAATTTAGTTCTTTCTGGCAAAACTTCCACAGTGCTTTCTTCTGAAACATCTGCTTGCAAAGTTTTAGCTCCCTGCCAGATGTTGCAGAAAATGAGTCTTGGGCAAAGTGTATGATTTCAAAAGCTGGCTTTCAGGCTGGTTGCACTGTATTTACCTAATCCTTAAATCTGGCACACAGTCTTCTGTTAAAAGCATGGGAAGTTAATACCAAGAAAGATGTATTTCATCATGATTATGTGACTTGTTGTGGCAATATAGTTAAACTTGTTTTGAGTTAAGGAGTCAACCATGAAGCATAGTGCAGTCAAACATCTAGTCTAGTGTCTACTGGTGCAGTGAGAAAATGATGTGTTTTAGGTCAAAGTTTGTCTGAAATTTCCACAAAATAACTTTAAATTGAGCTGCAACATGGTGTTTGATTTATACAGTTTCAGTTTATCAGTAACTGATTTGTTACCATTAGTGTGTTAAAAAACAAAACAAAAAAGGTAGAGATGTTGGTATATATTTAACAGTCAACCCTGTTAATGCAGTTCTGTATAATTCTGAGCAGTCTGATAAATTGGTTCTTCTATCCAAATTCCTGTTTTAGAGTTTTGAATACGATATGAGGAAGTTTAAAAAAGTATATTAGAGATGCTAAACTAAAGGTAGACAAAGTGATGGGGCCAAATGGGATACATCCAAGCGTATTGAAGAAACTTAGGGAACTGGTGGCTGCTCCGCTGTCTGACCTTTTCAATGCTTGTTTAGAGTCATGAGTGGTCCTGGAAGACTGGAGAAGGGCGGATATGGTCTCTCTCCCTGAAAGTAGAAGTAAGGAGGAGGTTGGGAACTACAGGCAGGTTAGTCTGGCCTGTGTTTTGACTAAGTTAAAGGAAATGCTTCTAAGACAGAGGATAGGGAGGTTTCTGGAAACTAAAGGACTGCAGGTCCTGAGGAAGCATAGTTTTACTAGAGGAAGGCCTTGTCAGACAAATCTGATTCGTTTCTTTGACTTGGCGACTAAACAGTTGGATTGAAGGAGAGTGCTACATGTGGTACACTTAGATTTTAGCAAAGCCTGTGACACAGTTCTGCAAAGGCAACTTATAAATAAACTGATTGCCCTTGGTATGGACCCTAAAGTGACTGGTTGAGTGGAAGGTGACAATGTGTAGTGGTAAATGGAGTTCATTCTGAGGAAAGGGACATTAACCAGTAGTATGCGACAAGGATCGGTTATTGCTCCATTTCTTAACATTTTTGTAAACGATATTGTGGAAGGGCTGTCTGGTAAGGTTTGTCTCTTTGCAGATGATACCAAAATTTGCACTAGGGTAGACACTCCTGATGGTATGGAGAACACGAGGAGGGATGTAGCAAAGCTTGAAGAATGGTCCAGAGTTTTGCAGCTAATTCTAGAAAGTACAGGCTTAGGTATTTGGGCTACAAAAACTCAAGGGTTTTTGCAGCCCAAATGCAGTACAGTATATTCTGTGCACAAAAAAAGAGCGGGGCTTTGGGGCATCTACTTGTTTGGCCACCTTAAAATCATTGGATATGAAAAGATGACAAAAGCCAGAAGGATGTCTTGGTGAATATGGAGAGGAATAGCCAGCAGGAAAAAGGAGGTGCCTCTTTATAAGTCTCTGGTGAGACCACATTTAGAGTTCTGCGTATAGTTCTGGAGACTGCACCTTCAAAAAGGTATAAACAGAGTGGAGTCAAGTCAGAGTGAGGCTATCAAAATGTTCATTGGTTTTCATCATAAAGTGTTTGGGGACAGACTTCAAAATCTCAGTATGCATGCTTTGGAAGAAATGTGGGCGAGGAGAGATATTTAAATACCTCTGTGGCATCAGTGTACAGGAGGCAAGTCTTTCAACTGAAAGAAAGCTGTAGAATGAGGAGGTGTAGGATGTAGTGTGAAAAGAGTCTCAGGAATAATCCAAGAAATAGTTCTTTATGGAAAGGGTGGCCAATGCACGGAATGGCTTCCTGGTGGAGGTGGTGGAGATGAAGACTGTATCTGAATTCAAGAAAGCATGACCCAAGCACATAGAATCTTTAAGGCAAAGGGAAGAGATAGTAGATGTAGATGGTATAGCCGGACAGACTAGATAGGCGATATGATCTTTGCTGTCATTTTCTATGTGTCTATGTTTCTATACTTGTCATTATGAGTCTATTAAGTAGAGTATATCTCTGTTATGCATATTACTTTCTGTGTTGCTTCTCATCATAAACTAAATTCACTTTTTATTTTTCCTTCTCAAGATCTCTGAGTGAAGTTCTTAATGGAATAGATACTGAAAGCCCCTCCAGCTCCACAGCACAGAATGTATTTAATACCCATGTAGCAAATGGAGACAGCACACATTCCCCTTCTCCTGTTGCAGCCAGACCCAAAAATACACCAGCACCAAATTCATTTGCAACCCAGCCTGCCAGTAGTACTGGTAAGAATGAGACTTTATGAACCTCGCAGACTATTTATTTTCAGTAATAACTTTTTTATACAAGTATTACTACAAAATGTAAATTGAATTTTTAAGTAAACCCAGATCAAAGACTGTATTTAGTTTGCTATTTTTGGTAACATTTTTATAATACATTTTATGGTGTTAAATGATGATCATTTGTTACATGTATAGAAGACCAGAAATCAACAGTGTAATATGACACACGACTGTCAGCATGTTTTATCTGAAGACAAATAGGTTTGCAATGTCACACAGACAGGTCACGTGACTATATGTGGTGCTGAGTGGAATAAAATCCTGGAGCTTTGTAGAAAATATTTTCCTTTTTTTCACTGGCCCAGTGGGATACCTTGAAGGAGTCTATGGTGAGGTACCATTCCTCTTCACCAACACACCCTCACAGGGAGTCACCTTAAATCCTTCTCTCCAGTCCAGAGGAGAAGTGATTCAGCAGGGGTAGAGCTAGGATAGTTTGGCCCAGGAAGGATGAGAGCCCAGGGCACACTCCCGGTTAAGGACTCCTCCAAGCTTGCTACAAGCTAGGTTGCATTATCTGAAGGGAAGCCCTAGGAAGAGAAAAGCAGCCTTCAATCATAAGTCTTTATTGAAAACTTATAAGAAGAAGCAGAAGCTCCGCTAAGGTAGGCCAAAGTTATCTCGGAAACCTGCTGCATTATAACTTTGGAACTTGGGTTAGGCCAGGTCTGATTATGCAACAATTGAAAAGCAGAACTTTTAACCCTGAGACTTCAGGCCAGAGACAAGCTGTTTATGCTGCCTTCTGAAAGTCTGACCTTTTGCTGTTTTTCTCCTTACCTGTGAAAGTAACAGGTTACCTCTTGTACATCAATAAACTGCTTTTGTTTTATTTTTAACCCACTGTCTGGCTGTGATGAATCACGCTGCTACAGATACATTCCAGCAGTCTCTGGAGTTTTCCATTCTGTTTCCATACTTTATCTTCTGGCTTCAGTTAAAAATGTTATGATTTTTCCTTTGTTTTGTAGTCTGGTGTTCGACCATTAGTAGTAGTTTCTTTTTCTCATTCTGCCACATCTTCCCTGGCCTGTCTATTCCATGAAGCTTTGTGAGAAAAGAAGGCATTGAGCAGGTCTTGGATTGTTTTTCCTTATGCAGACTTATGTGATAGTGTGAGCCACTGGATTCTGGACCCTGGGGTGAAGTACCTTGTGACAACAAGCAGGCAGCTTTTTATTCAAACAAAAACTTGCAGTGCCTGGATAAACTTTGTAGGCTCTAAACGGAGAAAAAGGTTCAGGCTTTCACTTACACACAAACAGTCCTGGCATATTTCCCTGGGGCATCCTCTTCCCATTCTGGCTGATGATTCATCACCCAAATAAATCTAAATCCCCCTGTAGAAAATAGCGCAGTTCTTCTAATGTTTGTGGCCAACACTTTTTTTCAACTGCCCCATGTTTTTTCTCCATTGAAAATAAAGTTTTGGCTTATAACAGCTACTGAGTGATCTTGACCATCCTTTTGGACCAAGGATGGTTCCAAACTCACGTCTGAGATGCCTATACTATAATGTCAGGGTTTGTCAGGTTGGCTGTGAGCAGAGGGATTCTTTCTGTTTCTGGAAGGTCAACAAAACTGCGGGCATAGGGTATCATTAGATTGACTTATATGATAGTACCCTCATCCCAGGACACACTCTGGTGAAGGGACCTGCTCTCCAGTTGCAACACATCAGGGCTTCCAAAGCCCACAGCCTGTATAAGGGCATAGGCTATCCCTTCTCCAAGGTCTGTAGAGGGGATGCCATTTTCTGATCATTACCACATTAGAGAATGGGATTTTAACAGCTTGGTCATCTTCCACTAAGATGGGTTTGATAGCACTGGCACTGATCTCCTAAATCAGATGGTTTAGGTTTATCTCCACTTTCTAGTTTTAGACTAATTGCCAATATTCCTTTTTTTTTTTAACAAAACAAAACTGAAGGGGTCTGTTATTAAAGCTTATTGGCTTCCAAGAAATTCACTATCCTTTCCTTCAGCATCGCTTCCATTACTTTTCCAATAACCGAAGTGAGACTTACCGGGACCCCCCACAGAACCTCTCCTGTCTCGAGGGATTTATTAAACAAATCTTTAATCTATTATAATTCAGCCAAAATAATAACGATAAACCCATTGTTATTCTCACTCCTAATTAGCTGAACTTTGTGGCCACCTGAAACTCAAATTGAACCATTAGGTCTG